>NW_024609838.1:59559261-60159261 GCF_016920785.2 Ixodes scapularis | reverse complement strand
GGGGAGGAGAAAACCGACAGTCACATTGGACATTGTACGATAGAAGCTTCGGTTCAGACCAGCGTTCCAACATGACTATCCGTACGTCGATCGATTGCAACTAGTCCCTGAAGTGGTCTTAAACTCTTTAATGTAAAGCGGAATGTCAACCTGCAACACTCGCCCCTTTGATCACGGCCCGACCAGCGGCATCAATGCCCGATAGTTTACGTCATCTCATCTTGTTACATCACTGATACGCGATGAAAGAGTCACATCGGCGATAATTACAGTTTTCTGCTCACAACGCACAACACTGCCATCGCGATGTTGCTGCTATGCTGCTGCCACGCAGAAATACAGAACAACGTTGACTGCCGGTTGGCACTGGGCATTGGAAAACAGAACACAACTCAGCAGAGAAGGCACCCAGGCAGCTGGCAGCAAAACCTGCCTGTCTTGGACGCTGTTTCCGCGATTTCCATAACGTCGTCAACGTCGACACAATCCACTGTGGACACATCGTTCGGCGTGGTCCGCAGGGTCCGCATGGTTCCGTGTTGGTAAGGTGCCTGGAGCGCGTCTCTGACTGGTGTGTTTACCGCGGCGAAAAAAGTGGTCCCTCGATTTCCGCCTGATGACGTCATAGAAGTGTCGTGCTGTCGCCGGTCGCGACCCTGGAGGCGTCCCAACAGCTGTGGCGTATGTAGCAGATGCCTGTTCTGCTGCAGGTCGCTTTCCACTGTGACAGTTCACGGAAGCTAAAGCTGCCGGAGTTGGGACGCCTAAAGGGACGCCGTGACGACAGCGACACTCGCGTTCGCTCGAGCTTTTCGCCAGCATTTCTACGGCCAACCGCCAGGATCGCCACAGGCAACAGCATCACACTCGCGTCATTTGTTGCCACACCGGGATCACTTTTGATGTATGGGTGGGATAGGACGCTAAACACACCAGTCAAAGACGCGATCCAGGCACCGTACGTGTGGGTTTCGCAATCCGGAGATGGCCATCTTAGCACAGTGTTCGTAACGCCGCCGGCACTGCTCCAGAACTTCGCTGTTTCTACTGGCTTCGTTTGCTCGTTTTATAAAATAGTGGTAAAAACATCAATGCAACCGAAATGTTCCGCATGTTTGGACTTGGAGACGGAATTACAGGCGGCCTTGGTAGCCGCGGAAGCTCAATCAACTCAACGACATTTATTAAACAACGTGCGCGACGTCCTCGAAAAACGAAGCCGAAAGAAGATGAGTCAGAAGGGCGGAACCTTTCTCTCGTCTGACAGGAGAAGGACAAAAACGTCTCGTTCCTCCCGTCTTCTCGTCTCCACTGGGGGGCTCTTCACTAGAAGGGAGCAAAGTGCGGCGTTGCTACCTTTTTCTTCCATTTTTTTCTTAGAGTGTACGACAGCCACTGATCTCAATGACAATTGCTGGATCGCGCTTTCCGCTCCCGAAGGTGAACTCACCGGACGCAACCTGGCTGGGATACGATTTGCGGTTTTGCCAGCGTTTTGCTGCGGTTTTCCAGCGTGCTGTAGACACGTTTTCTACTCGTTTGTCGTCATTCGCCGAAGAAGTTTTCTAACACTCTGTGTATTGTTGAGACGTGGCGTTGTGAACACGTGGAAAATTTTACGAAAGCGCAGTGTCGCAGGAAAAAGGCACAGCTCGTCGAAAGCAAGGGTCTGGCGGCGTCTTCAAAGCTTCCTTGGCACGCCAAAGTGCCGTGTCTCTGTGCCTTCGCGCGCTTGGATACCGACCAAGAATCGACGCCGTGTGGATGTGTTTTGACAGTGCAATGTGCGTGAAGCCGTTTCAAAAGGGACAACTCGTCGAAAACAAGTGTCGCCGGTCTCGCGGCGTTATCAAAGCTTCCTTGGGACGCAGAGTGATGCATCTTTGTGCCTTTGCACGCTTGGATACCGTTCAAGAATTGACGCAGCACCAAAGTTCTGAACGTGTATCGCGCGTAGATGCCGATCGATCATATATATATATATGTATATATATATATATATATATATATATATATATATATATATATATATATATATATATATAGATATATCGGCCACGGTGTTCTGAATCGTCCAGCGGTTGCGGTGAGTTGCTATCAATAAAAGGGGGAGATCTGTACGTGTTCTTATGAACTATTAATCATGGCTATGTTCCAAAACTACTCTAATGGATTACGTGGTAGCACGAATATGGCAACGCTGTGGAGCCAGGAGGGTTTTCGAAAGCAAAAGTACAAGACGGCGAGAATGAAAATCTTTGAAGCGCGGCCAATATGGTCGTGTGCCATCAGTTGACCAATTACAATTAGGCGAGCCGCGCTCAAACGTCAAGTGCAATTAAGTTGGTTGATAATAAGCCAGCACTGATCAGTGATGAGGAGCTGTTGTGCGCGGTATAGTGTGAATCGTCTAAGGACGAAAAAAGACGTACCTTCCCCCCATGTTCCGTCTCTAGTGGACGCTGGATTAAGCTCGTTCCTAAACCGCGAGGGCCGCAAGTATACAGACGCCAGAGTAAAGTAAAACGCTGACCCAGAGGCACATACAGCTTCACGCACATTGCACTCGCTAAACACATTCACACGGCGTGGATTCTTGGTAGGTATCCACGCGCGCGAAGGCACAGAGACACGGCACTTTGGCGTGCCAAGGAAGCTTTGAACACGCCGCTAGACTCTTGCTTTCGACGAGTTGTGCCTTTTTCCTGCGACACTGCACTTTTGTAAAATTTTCCACGTGTCCAAAACGGCAAGTCTCAACAATACACAGAGTCTTAGAAAACTTCTTCGGCGAATGACGAGGAACGAGTAGAAAACGTGTCTACAGCACGCTGGAAAACCGCAGCAAAAAACTAGCAAAACCTGCAAATCGTATCCCAAGCGAGTGATGTCCGGGGGCTTCACTCGCCCTGCAGCGAACAAGCGGGGAAGCCCGATCCAGCAATTGTAATTGAGATCAGTTGCGACAACACTGCAGACTTGAGTGTGAAGAAAATAACAAATAGAAGCAAAGTAGGAGTGGCCACACCCCAAAAATACATTTTTGTTTTGCTTTTTGTATATTTGACTTAGCTAACTTAGCTACGGCAAAACTTCGAGGTTTTCTTTTTGTCGTTAGTCCGTCACCTATTGCTCTCTCGAACACTGCAAGGTATCATGTACGGATGGTAGCGAAAATTGGGCCAAAACACCGTAAAAAACCAATTGCCAGCGACATCAACCAGGAGGGTCACGTGATAACGGTGCGTTTGAAGCGCGACCAAGAGGTGTTATGACAAACTATATGCAAATAATATAACTTTAATTTAAATTATAATAAATAGTATTTTTAAATGTTGTATGTTTTTATTAATGGTGTTAAATAAGGTTTATCGCGCCCGAGAAAGCTGAAGTAGCTTTTATTACTACTAATATTCTAACTTACTTTTACCGCCCTGTGCTGCACAAGCAGCAAGGCTGGCTTTTAATAGCGATAACTTGCAGAGACATTGTGCTGCGCGAAGAGGCAGACTCGTGTTGTCCGTCTGCTTGCTTGATTTAGGTCTGCACGTGCTTTTTGAATCGTTCTACCGTTAGTTCAAATAATTTGGAAAGTTTCGTTCGCTCAGCGTGATCTCCCAAGTTACGTGCGCAGGAGCGTAATATCAGAGGGATATAGCAACAGTCACCGTCGTGCGGTTGGACGCTACTGCGTCCGACGGGCCCAACGTCCTTCATCACAGTGAGCTCAGCACGTTATTCAACGAGGCGTTGCTCCGTGGAAGAATGCCGAAGTGACAACCACACGGCTGGCGTCTTGCTGCACCGGTTTCCTGTCGACACTCGAAGGCGAGATTTTGTTCCTGTCAGTGAGGTGCCTGCTGTATTGTGTTAGGTGATGCCGTGCCCCCCTTCTGAAGTGTTCTCTTAACTGCTGTTAGTTACCGCTGACTTTGGAGCTTTGTTTGCGCTCATTACGAAAGCGCCCAGGATATTCGAATTTACCTGAACCGGCTTGGCCCTCAGGAATATGGGGTCATACTCATCGGCGCTCTAATCAAGGATGCAACACTACACAGACAGATTTAAAAGCCTATGTACTAAGGACACATGTTTATCTTTTTTTGTGGCTCATACGCAGAGTTTCGCTCGCTAACCTGTGAATGTCCTCGCTCCGATTCGCTTTGGTATGTGCCCATCTTGGCAACATTTGCTCTTTTAAAGTACGCAAGACACTTAGATAGCACTGCGCTTCATCCGCAGGCGCGAAGCATGGGTTCGGTTCTGCAACAACCGGGGCCTACAGGGGAAGACTCCATGGCAGCCACGAAACATGGTTGTTTGCTCTTTACATTTCAAGGAATTGTAAAGAGCAAACAGAAAGGAAATGTAAAGAGCAAAGAGCTTTCCTGCGGCCTGGATATTTACGCCACAATGCATTGCCGACTGTGCTTGCCCCAGAAGGTGACCAGACCACTAGACCTTCGGACGCGCTTTGAGAATAACCATCTCAAGGCCCACTAATTAGGGAAATAGTTAGCACATGGGGCCCCCAAGATTACTTTTGTCTGCTTATAACATTTTTATTCAATTTCATAGAAACGACACGTGGCGAAGTTTCAAGCAAGAAGGGCTGTACATTTTCTGCAGTGGCTTATGGTGAGCTCTTTCGCTGTGCCTATCACAAAGAGGCAGCAAATGCCATCACCACTGTGTTAGTTCATGTTCTTTATCACTTGAGCATTTTGCTATAGAATAAAGTGTGCTGGACAAATGTGGGGAATCTGGTAGGAGTCATTAATTGAGTTTCATTCCAGGCCCCATTTACTACATTTTTAACATCAGGTGAAGTAAGCGACTGCAATATGGGCCCACAGACCTGCATTGTCCACGTTCTCAAGCAGCTTTCGGAAATGAAGTTGTCCTTGAAAGAAAGTTATTTTCCTTTTCCGATGTTAAAATATAAGCGAATCGGGGCCCATAGCGAAAAGAGGCCGTCCTTGAAACAAAGTGTAAATATATTGAATATGAATATTAATTTTGTATTCATTCTGTATTACTTTGTCCACACTCGAAATGTGCGCGTATGGTATACAAAATATATCATAAATATTAATCAGAAAAACGTTTAAATATACCGAAAATATAATCCCTTTGCCCTCAAGATGCCATTGGAGTACTAAAAATTTGGCTAAAGCATTTTTTTTTATTTTAGATTTTGCAAGGAAATGGTTTCCCTGTGGTATTTGAAGGCACTACGAAATACAATCCAAAATTACACATTGGAAACGAACACAAGCACAGACACCATGACGCACTGAACACCTAAATCACAGTCCCGTTGACTGCTCTAGATCCTTATATCAGCCTCTTTGCCGATGACTGCCTCATTTATTGCGACATAAACAGTGATTCTGACGTCTCACTTCTTCAGTCAGATATTAACAGTGTTTTGAGTGGTGTGATTTGTGGAACATGAAACTAAACATTAGTAAGCGTAAATCTATGCGTGTTTGCCGTCTCGATACTCCGTGTGCTTCATATCGTCTAAATAATCTCTCTTTCGAAACCGTATCATCGTATAAATATCTAGGTGTGCATATATCTGCTAATTTGTCCTGGTCGCGTCACGTTGAATATATTGTAAATAACGCACTTAATGCACTTATTATGGTTCCAACTATTCGATCTTCTCCTCGGTAGTCTGTCAAAAAGGAAACAGTGTTTTGAAGTTCGTGGACGATATTGTTACGAATGACAATTGATGAGGCGATAATAACTGAGAAAAATAAACATTTGATGTGGTGAACTTGTGCCCAAAAATAAAAAGGGAACAGAAGAAAGCAGAGCGCCGTGGGCGTCGAAGTCGGCGTGGCAGCAGAGTCGAACGCTGGGGCGAAACTGACCCCGGCTCGCACGCGGGGCCCCCTTTGTACACGCGTGGATTTTTAGAAGTCATTCTAACCTAGAACAAGCAACACGCTTCTGAAAATTACCAGAAATCTAATTTGAAAGAATAAATAAAATACACGGCGCTCCCAGGAGTCAAACCCTGGGCTAGCACACGACAGTCAAGTGCGGTAACCACTCGGCCACGCACGCGCTCGCTTGCCGACGCGCGTGGCATTACTCCCCTCGTTAAAACGGCATCGTCTCGATGCCACATGAAAGGCAATGAAACAGAGCAAAACGAACAAAAAAATGAAAAAAACACGGAAGCTGGCAGGTCACATTCCTACCAAGCGTTGCACAAGATCACAGCTCACAGTCTTATCGCGCATTGTACGGCTTGAGGGACACGACGTGGACGACTTCATGTCATGGACGGCGGCGTGACGAAGTCCGTGTTCCGTCGGGCATCACCTCGTAGTTCAAATCCCCGAGTCGACGAAGCACTTTGTAGGGTCCGAAGTAGCGCTTCAGGAGTTTCTCGCTTAGACCGTGTCGTCTTATAGGGGCCAAACCTACGCACGGTCTCCGGGCTTGAAGCGAACGTCGATCCGGCGAAAGTTGTACCGGGTAGCGTCGACACGTTGTTGATCTTGAATTCGGAGTCGGGCGAGCTGGCGAACTTCTTCGGCTCGTTGAGCAACCTCCTGGGCGTCGGGGGTCGCATCGTCACCTGGTTCATGGGGCAGCATTGTGTCGAGCATGGTCGTTACTTTTCCGACATGCACCAGTTGAAACAGGGTTACTCCAGTCGTCTCTTGCACCGTAAGCAAACGTGACGTAGGGTAACACCTCGTCCCAAGTCTTGTGCTCTACGTCGACACACATGAAGACCATGTCGACGATGGTTTCGTTTAGCCGTTTTGTTAGTCCATTTGTCTGCGGATGGTACGCAGTGGTTCGACGGTGGCCGGTGCCACTGAGACGAAGGATCTCTTGCGTCAGCTGGGCTATGAACGATGATCCACGTTCTGTATTGAGTACTTCGGGGCACCGTGCCGGAGGACAATGGACTCGATGAAAAACTTGGTGACTTCCACAGCCGTACCTGATGGAAGGGCTTTCGTCTCGGCGTACCGTGTGAGATAATCTGTGGCGACAATTATCCAGCGGTATCCCGACGTTGACGGCGAGAAATGGCCAAGCAAATTCATTCCAATCTGCTGGGACGGCCTGGGCGGGGGAGCAATCAGATGCAGAAGTCCTGACGGCTTCGTCGGCTGTTTTTTGCGTCGCTGACACTCGTGGCATGATCGAATGTAGAGGTGAACGGCCTTCGGTAGCCTCGGCCAGTACTACTTTTCTCGAATCCTGGCGAGCGTCCTGCTGTAGCCAAGGTGTCCAGCCGTTGGGTCGTCATGGCATCCTTGGAAGATTTCGTCTCGGAGGCTGGCAGGAATAACCAACAGCCATGCATTGTTGCTGTTGGCGAAGTTCTCCTTGTACAGCACCCCTTGCTGCATGGAGAAGGTATGCAGGTTTCTTAAGGAAGCACGGGGAATCGTACTCGCTTGACGCTCTCAAGTGCTCAATGAGCGCTCGCAGTTCGGGGTCGTCTCGTTGGAGTGCTGCCATGTCGCTGACGTCCAAAGCGCCGAGGAAACACTCATCGTCATCGTCTTCGATGCAGGCACGACCGGCCTCGACAGGAGCTCTTGACAGGCAGTCGGCGTCATTGTGCTTCCGGCCGGACTTGAACACAACGGTCATGTCGAACTCCTGCAGTCGTAGGCTCCACCGGGCGAGGCGTCTAGAGGGGCCTTTAAGATTTGCGAGCCAGCAGAGCGAGTGGTGGTCCGAACCACGCGAAAAGGACTTCCGTACAAATATGGGCCAAACTTTGCTATTGCCCAGACGACAGCAAGGCACTCCTTTTCAGTTGTTGAGTAGTTCCTCTCCGCCTTAGACAGCGTCCGACTCGCGTATGCGATGACTCGCTCTGCCTCGTCTTGCATTTGGACTAGTACCGCGCCAATGGGTTGTTACTGGCGTCCGTGTGGGTCTTTGTATCAGCGAACTGGTCGAAATGGCCAAGAATCGGGGTTGTGTGGAGTCTTCGTTTGAGCTCATCGAATGACCGCTGCTGTTCTTCCGTCCATTCAAACTTCAAGGGGTCCTTTGTGAGGTTCGTCAGGGGTGCAGACAGCTTGGCGAAGTCCCGAACAAATCGTCTGTAGTAGGAAAAATGTCCGAGGAATCTTCTCACGGCCTTCTTGTCAGACGGCTGCATAAATGCAGCTGAGGCGCGGGTCTTCTCGGGGCCAGGGAGAACACCTTTGTTGTGCACGACGTGGCCAAGGAACCTAAGTTTACCATAGGCGAATCGACACTTTGTTGGCTTGAGAGACAGGCCGGTGGTCTTGATGGCTTGAAGCACGGCACGAAGTCGTCTCAGGCGTTCGACGAAATCACGAGAAACTACTACGACATCAGCCAGGTAGACGAGGCAGCTCTGCCATTTCAGACCTGCCACCACGGTGTTTATGACACACTGGAAGGCAGCTGGTGCTGTACAAAGTCCGAACGGCATAATTTGAATTCGAACAGTCCGTCGGGAATGACGAAGGCAGTTTTCTCCCGGTCGCGGTCGTCGAATTTAATCTGACATTAACCACTCTTCAGGTCCATCGGCAGTCGGTCTAACGTATCGTCGATGCGGGGTAGAGGATAGACATACTTCTTCGTCACAGCGTTCAGTCGACGATAATCCACCCAGAACCTCAGAGTTCAATCCTTCTTTTTTACACGGATGACTGGGGACGCACACAGATTTCTTGACGGTTGAATGATGTCTTCGTCCAGTATTTCCTGGACTTAATCTTGAATTACCTTCGCTTCCTTTAAGGAGACTTGGTACGGCGACTGGTGGACAGGAAGCGCGTCGTCGTTGGTAACAATGCGATGTTTCGCCATTGGGGTTTGGCGAACTTTTGACGATGTGGCAAAACAATCATTGCATTCAGCAAGGAGATCAACCAGTTGCCGGCGCTTAGGACCTGGGAATTCCGGGCCAATGTCGAACTGCAGCGGCGCGTGCTCTTCTGCTGTGACGGCAAGGTTTAGTCAGAGATTGCGGTGACCACGGCTTGCTTCTGAAGATCCTCAATGCGGCCTACGGTGGTACCCTTCGTTAGGTGTTGCGGCTCCTCTTGGAAGTTTGTCATGAGAACAGTTGCACGTCCCTCTCGTAGATTCGTTACACCTCGTGCTACGCCGATTTCTTTTTCAAGAAGCAGTTGGATGATGTCTTCCAATAGAGCTTCACCGTAGATGGCTGCATCGGTTATGACGGTGACAAAAACACTCAACCGCGGCGGCAGGTTCACATAGTCGGCGATAACTCGTATCGCGGTTGACGGCGTGTTGTCTCCACCGGCGGAAAAACAGGCTTTCGCAACGTCGGCTGTTTTGCCCCGAGGTCGATGACGGCACCATACTCGCAGAGGAAGTCTATTCCGAGGATAACGTCCTTGAAACAGTCTTGCAGAACGACGAACTTCACAGGGCACGTTTGACCGTGGATCTCGACGCGAGCAGTGCATCTCACGAGTGGTGTGATGAGGTGCCCTCCGGCGGTTCGTATTTGAGGTCCATCCTACGGCGTCGCGACTTTTCGAAGGCGGCGGGAGAGGCTCCCACTCAAGACTGAGTAGTCTGGTCCGGTGTCCATGAGTGCTGATGCGTCGTGCCCATCGATGACGACGTTTAAGTTGTTAGTCACCGTTGCAAAGGCGTCCTTTCGGTCTCTGGTAGCGTTCGAGTGGGGGTCCTCCGACGTTTGTGGATGATCTTGGCGTCGGTCGAATTCGGCAACTCCACCTCCAGGGGTTGCCGGGCCTAGTTTTCCCGGCGAGGTGCAAGGGGTGACATGCTTTCACGTCGAGGTTGGTGCATCGGCGAAGCTGGATGTCGTGGCGACGGTGACCGGAACTCTCGGCGGGATGCAGGCTCGGGGGACTAAGGTCGTCGCAGGTACTCGTCAATCTCCCGAGGGCGTTCACCCTAACGGAGGCGTGGGCCATTCGGGTGGAACTCCCGCAGCCCTAGTCGTCGGTATGGGCATTAATGGTAGGTGTGGTTTGCTTCCCCGCAGTGGAAACACAGAGGACGTCGGTCGGGTGTTCGCCACACGTCGGTCTTCCGAGGTGAGTGGGGCTCCTGCCAGGGTATTGAACCAAACCCGAACCGTGAACCGAAAACCAGGAAAAACCCTTATTTTCCCTAGAACCGGAGTTGAACCGGAACGAAATATTTTTTGCCCCGGAGCGGAATCGATATGTTTTCCATGCGGTTTTCGGTTCATACGCGAAGTCAGGTCGCGTGAAAAGTGCGTGGCGAAAAACGCTGTAGCCCAAAAAAATAAACCAAAAATGTAAAGAAAAAAAATATTATTTTCTTGCAAACCGGAGAAAGCCGTGCGCTTGTTAAGAGACTACGTGTCCAATGTGTTATGTCCCTGGTCAGAAAGCTACGATTGAAGAAACCAGTGCTTGATTGTCGAAAGCGGCGGATGTCCGCGCTGCATATTCTCACCAGACTGCTTTAACTAGGAGGCTTCGTTGGAGGGTTGCTCTCAAAAGCAGAAAGCTCCGGGTCGACTGAAGACGTATGGGCGGAAGTCGAAATGCTCGCAGTATCGCTTCGCCCGGCAGAAGTGGCGACGAAGACATTGCAGAAGGAAGAGATCACTGATTTCTGCGGAGCATGGCTGACATATTCCATGGACACTTCCAAGATATTCTCGCCGTTGGTAAAGGCCTTCGACCAGTTCAGAAAAAAGAGGGAGCGACAACTTCTTGACATGGATGTCTTCGGTGCAGCACTGCACATGGGTCCCCGCTACCGCCTTCTTCTCATCCCTGAGCAAAAGTACCGGGCCACGTTGCATCTGACAGAGACTTGGAGGCGGATCACAGCTCTGCATTGCGAGCAAGATTCTACCCTGTCTTCTGAAACTGCGGGAGCTTCAGAAGATCCGGAAGACGCCCCGGATGTGCTCCTCAAGGAAAGAAAGGTTGAGGCTGGCGTGCACATTCGCGGTACCAGTAGCCCACTTAATAGCTCTTGTCCTGTATATTTCCTATTCTCGTCTTTTGTTGAGTTATTTTATACGTTTAACTAAGTTGAACCGCTTGATATAGCATGGCTCCTGGAAATGCTAGACAAGGAGCCGCGGCTTTCAAGGCACGCTAGCGTGTTACAGCTTTGGAAGGAATCACGGGAACGCCATCCAGAACTTTGTGAATTGGAGCAAGTACCCCTGGGAGTGCCTGCTACCAAGGTCAGCGTGGAGCGAGCCTTTTCCGCACTGAAGTTCATTCTATCGTCTCAAAGGTGCCGTCTTTCCCCGGATATGCTTAACGACGTCCTGCTTCTTCGGTCGGTTGCCCGACATTGAACTGCGCTTTTACCTACCGTCCCGAAATGCCCCAGCACTAGCGGGTTCGTTCCGCACAGTAATGTGAGCCTTTGCTTTTTATATGTAACACTTGTATAAAATATGCATAGTTTTATCTTTTGCTGTGGTCAAATGCTTTTGTAGCATATGAGCACAAACCAGTTCGAACCGGTTTGAACTTTTATTTTTCACTCCGGAGTTGAACCGGAGCTGAACCGTTTTCCCTGAACGGGAACGAAAACCGGAACGAAAAACATTTCGGTTCGACACCCTGCTTCTGGCAGGCGTACTGGACCTGGTCGTCGTGGCGTCGGTCGTACTGCGGCGCAGGAGACTGACGTTGGGGCGGTGCGGCGTAAGTGCGAGGAGGAGGCGGTGGCCGTCGGGTCACTGCGGCGTAAGTCAACGTCGGCTCCTCGGGGGCTGCCACGACGACGGGAGCCTCTGGTTGGATGGCTCTCTGGACTTCTTCCCCCACAACCTCGGTAATGAAGAGTGAGGCCAGGCGTGCGGCAGCGGGCAGGAGCTTATTCCGTTCCTAATTGACGACTTTACGGACAATTTCACGGATGCCAAGGTCGGATCCGGATGTCGCCAGAGTGGGTCCGCCGGGGTGTCGCTGGCAGTGTCTGGCGCCGTGCTAGTAGGACCCGTTCCATATTCGTCGCCACCGTGACGAACCCGTCAACCGTTGTCGGGGAAATGCGGATGAGATCGCCGAATACCTCGCTCTTCACACCCCTCATCACGTTGTGCAGTTTTTTTCTCCTGGGCAGCCTGAGGATCGGCGCGGGTGCACAGGCGAAGAACATCCTCGACGAAGCTGGTGATGCTCTCATTTAGACCTTGGGTTCTTGTTCGCAGGATATCTTCGGCCCTCTCACGCCGGTGCTGGCAGGCAAACGTCTTCTTCAGTTCTTCCTTGCACACCTACGACGTCAAAGATGCCTCGTGGTTTTCCAAGCAGTGCCTCGCAATTCCTTCCAGAGAAAAGTAAAGGTTCTGCAAGCAGTGCTCAGCTGACCACCCCTTATTGCGGGCCACACGTTCATAGTGTTCATAGTGTTCACAGTGATGAAATCGTAAATACTGTTGTGTTATACTCCAAGTATCTTTTGACTGCAATACTTTGGTAGTTTTACTTAAACTACCAAAGTATTGAAAACCTTGCCTACCAGAAGTTCACGTCAAGCAGATGTGGAAAATACTGAAGTGCCTAAATACAGCATTTGATTAGTTTGTCAATTGAGTTGTGCACCATCGCACTGATAAATCAGCTCAGTTTACGTTATTGTTTCCTTTTTTTCTATCAAGAACGCACCTGATGAGTTTCTTGCGCACCAATCACCTACCGAGCTCGGGAACTACAACCACAACATTTGCTGATGCTGGAAAGCTTCAGCAAGTGCTTTGAGCAGATATGTTTGGCGTGGTTGTGTTAGCACACTGTTAGTTCACTGAATGTGTATACTCAGCATTGTATGTCATGTGAGTAGTGCCTTTAATATAGTGACGTTAATGACCACATTAAATTGTCAACCAGTAGAAAAAGCAAAATAACCATTATAAACTGAAGGAACTGCCTTGACTCACTTCGTCCTAAGTGGTGCTATGCAGAGAAGCAATAATATTTCTTCTAGGAGCCGTTTTTGTGGATATTGTTTTAGAGACTACTCCAAATTGCTATAAGTTGTACAAATTCTTTTTGGTAAGAGATATCGTCCACGAACTTCAAAACACTGTTACTGCTTGGACATACTCCCGAAAAGAAGATCGAATACCTGGAACCTTAATAAGTGCAGAGGTGGTCGCCGGCCAAATAATTACCTTTAACATATAGGCTATATAGGCTCTACGGCAGTCAACAGGACTGCGATTTAGGTGTTCAGTGCGTCATGGTGTTTGTGTTTGTGTTCGTCTCTAATGTATAGTTGTGGGATCTATTTGTTTGGCGGCGGCGGCAGCAACGGAACAACGTACTGAATCCTCCTAAATTTGCAGGCTGAGCCAGCGAAAAAAAGTCGTCGCTTTAACTAACTACAAGGATCGACCCTGACGGCGGGGGTGCCATTTCTTCAGTGGAATACGTCCTGTCCACGCGTCAGTTCCTGCCTGCTGTGGATTGGTCATCTGCTGCCAGGGCCGTGTGCAAACTCGTCTTTAAAAGACAGCACGCTTCATCGGGATCTCTCTTGGCGGCGGCGGCGGCAACGGAACAACGTACTGAATCCTCGTAAATCTGCAGGCTGAGGAAGCGAAAAAAAGTCGTCGCTTTATCTAACTACAACGATCGACCCTGATGGCGGGAGCTGCCATTTCTTCAGTGGAATACGTCCTGTCCACGCGTCAGTTCCTGCCTGCTGTGGATTGGTCATCTGCTGCCAGGGCCGTGTGCAAACTCGTCTTTAAAAGACAACACGCTTCATCGGGATCTCTTTTGGCGGCGGCGGCGGTAACGGAACAACGTACTGAATCCTCGTAAATTTGCAGGTTGGTTTTAACCTTCCCTGTTGACTTGAAATTGTGTTGCTGTTGCTTTGTCGTCGCTGCTGCCAAGTGTTTCTTGCTTTCTCGTCTTTTTTTTTCCTGTTGGTTCTTTGTTTTTTCTGAATACTGCTCTTCGATATGACGAAAGATATAGCCAAGTTGTTAAGTGACCTTAAAGAAGACATTAGACAGGAGCTGGAGGGTTTTAGGGACACTTTTGAAAGAGATCTCAGGACAGAGTTACGTGAAATACGAAACGGTTTAAAAGAAATACCTGATATAAGGGACAGCATGAACTTTATAAATAAGGAATTTGAGACTTTCAAAGTGAAAATGACTGCACTTGTGACGGAAAACTCTGTCCTGAAAAAGGAAAACACCGAAATAAGAGCGGAAATGGTTGTGCTGACCAAGGCATTAAAAGAAGCTGAAAATAGGCTAGTGAACGGCGAGCAGTACTCGCGAAACAACAACATCGAGGTTAAAGGTATTCTAAAAGACAAAACCTAAATGCAGAACAGTTGATAACGAAACTCGGAGATGTCATCGGTGAACCGATAACCAAAGCAGACGTCGAAGCATGTCCCTGAGTGCCGACTAGAGATAGCGACAAAAGCAACATCATTGTCCGTTTCATGCACCAAAATAAGCGAGACAGCGTCCGTGATAAGGCTAAGAAAAAGCGAATTTCGTGTCGCGACCTAGATCTGCCATCGGATACTCCAGTATTTGTGAACGAGCACTTGTGCCCGTATTTGAAAAATTTCTCGGAATGATGGCGTCTAAGAAACCTGGACATCTTTGGCGGTTTGTGTGGGTCCGAAACGTCAAAATACTGGCAAAAAAATCGGTTGACACTCCTGTTATTTCAGTATCACATGAGGATGACTTGAGGCTGATTTGTTAAACATCGATTTTTTTCTATTTTTTTTCTGTGTATGCATTGTCATGGCAGAAGACCTTGGTGTTGTAACGCTTGATCAATTGAATGTTTTTTTGAGTGAGAGTCACAGAACTAAGATAAATTTTTTTCATCTAATCGTGCAATCTGCTAGGAATAAAGGAGACAGCCTAATGTTGCTTTTTGATTTTTTTCAAACTTCATTTAATATTATTATGCTACCGGAAACATGGTATATTGATAACTGTGATTTTTTTTTGTAATACCTGGATAAAATCATTTTTATCTAAATCGAGATTACGGACAAGGTGGAGGTGTCTCGTTACAAAGTAATTTTTCTGACCTTGAGGTTGTTCCGGATTACACCATCATGACTCGCGACTATGAGATTCTCTGTGTTAGAAGAAAAGACTGCATTTACTCGGTTTTTTATTGTCCACCAGGTGGAAATGTTTCAATCTTTTTTTAATTTTTAGAAGAACTGTTTTGTTTTGCAAATGAGGAGAGATGTCAACTTTTTCTTGGTGGAGACCTAAATATAAACTTACTCGAAGAATCGCGTGTCAAAGACGACTTTCTTATTGTACTTACATCAAATAACTTTTGTAATTTTATAAATTCTCCCACTCGTGTCACATCCTCATCGTCCACATTGCTTAATGTTTTTGTGACGAATCAAGAAGTAATCTCGGTTAGTGCTAGCGTTCTGGAATATAGTTTAAGTGATCATCTACCCATATTCATGTTGATAAATAATATAAAAAACCAGAAAATTGAGTGAGAGAATGAAAACAGGACTATTAGGATCCGAAGCATAAACTGAAGTAAAGTAGACAGTTGGGCGAGTTGGTAGTTATTGAACATAGTGACAGTTGCGCACATAGGGACAAGGACAGAGAAGAGGAACACGTAGACGACAGACAAGCGCACACTCACAACTCATGTATTAACGAAAGAAGAAAAGAAAGTGGTACAGAACGCGGAATCCGCTCGAGCGTTGGCCACAAAGGCACGAGGGACCACAGCCCCTAGGGCTCGAGGGGGACTGTTAAAATCACCCACATGAAAATGATTTTAAAAAGGCTATTTCCTCCTCTGTTAATGAAACAGACGGAAAGCTAACACATCGCTCGCCCATGCTTAGGGTAATGAAAGCTTCAAAAATCTCTCTGGTGTGTTTTTCTCGATACCTGCCAATTATCTTGGTTTTCGCTAATTACAGGATTTACAATTACAGGATTTACAGTGAAGGGGTAGATGGCCCCCCACCGTAGACTTTAGAGAGAGATTGTGCTCTCGTAGCCGGTCGTTCACACACCGTCCGGTCTGTCCAACGTAGCTCTTACCACATGAAAGGGGGATACTATATACTACACTCAGGGGAGGAAATAGCCTTTTTAAAATCATTTTCGTGTGCGTAATTTTAACAGTCCCCCTCGAGCCCTCGGGCCTGTGGTCCCTCGTGCCTGTGTGGCCAACGCGCGAGCGGATTCCGCGTTCTGTACCACTTTCTTTTCTTCTTTCGCTAATACATGAGTTGTGAGTGTGCGTTTGTCTGTCGTCGACGTGTTCCTCTTCTGTGTCCTTGCCTCTGTGTGCGCAACTGTCACTATGTCCGAAGCATAAATTCCGCCACTTTAGAAAAATTTCGTGAAACTATTTCAAATACAAATTGGAACTCGGTTTTTTTCTGCTACATCTGCTGATGAGGCGTATAATGAGTTTTTACATATTATTAAGAAGATATACGAAAACTCTTTTCCTTATAGGCAGTTAAAACAAGCTAAAAAGAACCGCAAGCCATGGGTAACTAGAAAATGCTTAAAATTGATTAATAAAAAAAATAAACTGTATAGTACGTTTCTTAAAACAAGAACTCCAGAAGATCTTGCTCTTTTTAAAAAAAAATGCAGAAATACAGTGAATAAGTTTCTTCGTCAATCTAAACAAGCATATTTTCATAATTTATTTAATGAGACATGTATGAAGAGAACAGATCTTTAATGGAAACAGTTAAACCAAGTGTTAAAACATGGCCCCTTTGAGTCAGCTGTACAAGAAATAACCACTGAAGGGGTAACATTACAAGGAAAAGCTCTCACAGAAGCTTTTAATACGTATCTAATAAATCTTGTAAGTAGCATACATAGTCCGTTATGAATGGCCTTTATGAAACCTAGAAATCAACACAATGCCTTTTTCTTTCCAACAGACAAAGAAGAAGTATTTTCCACAATGTTATCATTTAAGAACAGTAACTCCTCTGATATAGATGATTTCCAGATCAAACCAATTAAGTATGTATTAGATGTCTTGGCATCAGTTTTAACACATATTGTGAATGCCTCATTGTATAGTGGTGTATTTCCTACAAAAATGCAGATTGCAAACGTTGTTGTTTTGTTTAAAGGGGGAAACAAAAACGAATTTTCAAATTATAGACCTATATCAATATTGCCGCGAGCGCAGCTGGCCAAGAAGGCAGCGCGCTGGTGGTCTAACGGTTATCGCGCGTGCTTCCCACGCTGAAAGCCAGGGTTCGATTCCTGGCCGCGGAGGCGCATTTTTGTTGACTCTGTAAAGTAATGTTCTGGTAAATTCGAGAACCATGTTGGCTTGTTCGAGGCCAGAATGTTCTACGCGCCGAACCTTCTACGCCGGACGATCCAGAAACCCACGTGGGTACATAAGGGATTCCGCAAGGCGAGCGGAGTCAGTCTTGCCCCAGCGTTCGACTCAGCTTTCACGCCGACTTCGACGCCCGCGACGCTCTGTTATTATCTTCTGTACCCTTTCATTTTTGGGCACACGTTCGCCCCATTAAACGTTTCAGTTTCTCCAGTTATTCTTTGTTTTCTCGCCTGTTTATTTGTGACATTTCGGTGGAGGTGCTGGGTACCGCATGCCCGTGCAGCGTTCCCATCCAAGAGCCCGCAGTGCAAGTCCGATTCCAAGCCCAGTGAGGAGACCAATCCCCGCGGAACCTGAAACTCGGACCAGCCGGCGCATCAAGGGGGAGGATCTTGAATACGGTTCGTTACTGGACAAGCCCAAGCCGAAGAAGACAACGATGGCCAACCAGTCGCAGACCCCGGCCGCTCCTGCCTTCATCTACCTGCCCGTCGCACCCCGGACTCCGACGCCATTCCACGGGGACGCCCAGGAAGACGTCGAGGACTGGCTTCAACAGTACGAGCGGGTGGCCCAGCACAACCGATGGACGGACGACCAGCGCCTGCAGAACCTTTACTTCGCGCTCGAAGGAACGGCCAGGCACTGGTTCGAGAATCGGGAGACCTCGTTGATCTCGTGGACCCACTGCAAGAATGAGTTGAGGCGAACTTTCACTAACCAGTATCGACGGGAGAGGGCCGAGGACCTTCTTCGAATGAGAACCCAGGGCGCAAACGAGACCATCACCAGTTTCGTCGAGGATGTCCTGCGCCTGGTCACTCGCGCCGACCCTCAAGCCACCAACGAAAAGAAGTTGTGGACCCTCATGCAAGGCGTACGAGATGACATCTCCGGAGGCCTCGTCCGCAACCCGCCGACCACCGTCGAAACGTTTCTAACAGAGGCGACCAACATTGAACGGGCCCTGCAAGCACGAGCCGCTCACTTCCATCGAGCTCCTGCCGTCGCTGCACCCACGCCGTCAAGCTGCGCCCTCAGCCCCAATATTCCGGGGACCCGAGAAATAGTCCGGGACATTGTCCGTGAAGAACTGAAGAAGCTGATACCTGCCGCAGAACGTCCAGCTTCACTGTCGATCGCCGAGATTGTTCGAGAAGAGGTCCAGCAAGCGCTCCAGCCAGACGTTCTCGCCAACGCCGCACCGGAACCACCAGCTGTGACCTATGCCGCCGTTGTTCGTCGTCCGCAGCCTCCTATTGCTCGGCAGTACCCATCTGCACCCCGACGAGAAGTCTCTTCGCCGCAGTACGCGCCGCGCCAAGAGCAGAGTGGACTTCGAAAGACCGACGTGTGGCGCACGGATGACGGACGCCCGGTGTGCTTCCACTGCGGGGAGGCTGACCACGTTTAACGGAGGTGCCCCTACCGCCAGCTCGGCCTGCGAGGATTCGCTCCAAACAACCGTCGACCTCGTTTTGGAGAACGACCAAGGGACATCGAGGAATACCTCCGTCGCCCTCCGTCACCAGCGCCCACCGCACCACGATGTTCCCGTTCTCCATCCCCCCGACGTTCCGCGTCGCCTTTCCGTCGGTCGCGCCGTGACAGCCTGTCCCCCCTATCTCGTCGGGAAAACTAAGTGCGGCAACGCCTGGAGGTGCCGTTGCCGAAGACGACCCGAGTAAAGAGCCTCCAAGAACGCCGGAGCGCTCTCACTCTCCCGACGCCACGCATCGCTACGACGCCCCTGCAACGGTGTCCAACAACCTAAGCGTCGTCATCGACGGCCACGACGCATCGGCACTCGTGGAAACCGGAGCAGACTACTCAGTCTTGAGTGGGAGGCTCTCCCGCCGCCTTAGAAAAGTCATGACGCCGTGGGAAGGACCCAAATACGAACCGCCGGAGGACATCTCATCACACCAGTCGGGAGATGCACTGCTCGCGTCGAGATCCACGGTGAAATTTGCCCTGTCAAGTTCGTCGTTCTGCAAGACTGTTCGAGAGACGTTATCCTCGGAATGGACTTTCTCTGCGAGTATGGCGCCGTCATCGACCTCGGAACAAACCGGCTGACGCTACGAAAACCTGCTCCACCAGCGGAGGAACCCCAGGCGACGTCACCCACGGTCCGAGTCCTCGCAAACCACGTAAACCTACCACCGCGGTCGAGTGTTTTCCTACTTGTCGGGATCGATGAAGCTTCCTGTGGCGCAGTTCTTCTCGAGGGAAGCCTCCAATTGCTCCTGGGAAGAGGCATAAGCGTCGCAAGGGGAGTAGCTGAACTTGAGGATGGGCGGACTGTGGCCCTCGTGACGAACTTCCGAAGCGAAACGCAACACCTTACGAAAGGTGCAGCCGTGGGCCAGGTCGAGGAACTCCGAAACCCCGCCTAAATCACCGCGATTACTGACGAATCCTCGCCGCCCCAGCAAGACAGTACGTCGCCAGCGCAGCTCGATATTGACCCTAAGCTTCCGGACCCTAAACTACGTCAGCTGGTTAACCTCCTCGCCGAATACCGCGACTGCTTTGCGACGTCGTCGAAGGTGCGCCAGACCGCGGTTGCCAAGCACCGCATCGTTACCGAGGACGACGCGCGCCCCTGTGCATCGATCGCCGTACAGAGTCTCCGATAAGGAAAGGGAGGTGATCCAGCAGCAAGTTCGAGAGATTCTGAATGACGACATAATCCAACCTTCAAGCAGTCCATGGGCCTCTCCAGTCGTGCTGGTTAAGAAGATGGACGGAACTCTTCGGTTCTGCGTGGACTACCGGCAGCTCAACACGGTTACGAAGAAAGACGTCTACCCACTCCCCCGCATCGACGACACTCTAGACCGGCTGCGCCACTCTCGATACTTTTCATCGATGGACCTGAAGAGCGGCTACTGGCAAATCGAGGTGGACGAACGGGACCGAGAGAAGACAGCCTTCGTCACGCCGGACGGACTGTACGAGTTCAAGGTGATGCCCTTCGGACTATGCACGGCGCCAGCAACTTTCCAGCGTGTCATGGACACCGTACTGGCAGGGCTGAAGTGGCAGAGTTGTCTCGTCTACCTTGACGACGTCGTAGAATTTTCAGCTGACTTCGACAAGCACTTGCGACGACTCCGCGCGGTTCTCCATGCCATACAGACCGCAGGGCTCACTCTCAAGCCCTCAAAGTGCCGGTTCAACTATGACGAACTGAAGTTCCTAGGGCACGTGGTTAGTAACGAAGTCGTCCGCCCAGACTCCGAGGAGACTCGCGCCGTCGCGGCATTTCCAGCGCCGAGAGACAGGAAGGCCGTGCGAAGATTCCTCGTACTTTGTGCCTACTATCGACGCTTCGTTCGGGATTTCGCAAGGATTTCCGCACCGCTCACAAACCTCACGAAGGACGCCTGGAAGTTCGAATGGGCCAAAGAACAGCAGCAGGCATTCGACGAGCTGAAGCGAAGACTCCAGACTCCTCCTGATTTAGGACACTTTGATCAGGATTCGGAAACCAAGATTCACACGGAGGCTAGTAATGCAGGACTTGGAGCGGTACTGGTTCAAGTGCAAGAAGGCGCCAAGCGAGTCATCGCCTACGCAAGTCGGACGCTGTCCAAATCAGAGAGAAATTACTCCACGACTGAAGAGGAGTGTCTTGCAGTCGTCTGGGCAATCACGAAGTTCCGCCCGTACTTGTACGGGAGCCCGTTCCGTGTAGTGACGGACCACCACTCGCTCTGCAGGCTTGTTAACCTGAAGGACCCGTCAGGACGCCTCGCTCGATGGAGCCTCCGACTACAAGAGTTCAACATGACAGTGGTCTACAAGTCCGGCCGCAAGCACAGCGACGCCGACTGCTTGTCCAGAGCCCCCGCCGAAACCCCTTCCGGCTGCAGCGACGACAATGACGACGAGAGCTTCCTAGGAGCAGTAAACGCCGACGACATGGCACGACGTCAACGGGACGATCCTGAGCTGCGCGCATTAATCGAGCACCTGGAAGGGGGGGGGGGGGTGGTACCGTGCCACGTGTCTTCACACTAGTACTGCCGACCTTCGCCATTCGACAAGGTGTACTCTACAAAGAGAACTTCGGCGACAACAGCGCACCGTGGTTGCTGGTAATCCCAACCGACCTTCGGGAGGAGATCTTTCAAGCATATCACGACGACCCGACGTCGGGACACCTCGGTTACAGCCGAACACTGGCCCGTATTAGTGAAACGTATTACTGACCGAAACTCCCCAAAAGCCGTCCACCTCTACACCCGATCGTGCAACGAGTGCCAGCGACGTAAGAAACCGCCAACGAAGCCGGCAGGTCTCCTGCAGTCGATTGCTCTCCCGACAGCACCGTTCCAGCAGATCGGAATGGGCCTACTTGGCCCCTTTCCGCCGTCAACGTCGGGAAACCGCTGGATAAACGTCGCCACAGATTCTCTCAAGTGGTACGCCGAAACGAAAGCCCTCCCTTGAGGAACTGCTGTGGAAGTCGCCAAGTTTTTCATCGAGTCCATTGTCCTCCGGCACGGCGCTCCCGAAGTTCTGATTACAGATCGCGGATCATCGTTCATGGCACAGCTGACCCAAGAAATCCTGCGTCTCAGCCACACCAGCCATCGTCGCACCACGGCGTAATACCCGCAGACCAACGGGCTCACGGAACGACTCAACAAGATCATCGCCGGCATGATTTCCATGTATGTCGACGTGGAGCACAAGACATGGGACGAGGTGCTGCCGTACGTCACCTTTGCCTACAACACGGCCGTACAAGAGACCACCGGAGTGACACTTTTTCAACTGGTGCATGGGCGCAAGGTAACGACAATGCTGGACGCTATGTTGCCCCACGAACCGGCTGTCGACGTAAGCGACGACGCCCAGGTGGTTGCCCAAAGGGCAGAAGAAGTCAGTCAGCTCGCCAGAATCCGGATTAAAGCCTAACAAAGCGTCGACACTGGCCGCTACAACCTTCGCCGTCGGGACGTCCACTTCCAGCCCGGAGACAGGGTTTGGGTCTGGACTCCCATTCGTCGCCGCGGTCTCAGCGAGAAGCTTCTCAAACGCTAGTTCGGACCCTACAAAATCATCCGACGCCTCGGCGATCTGAACTACGAAGTTCTACCCGACGGAACGCGCCCATCTGCAAGACGCCCGCCACGACTCGAGGTGGTGCACGTCGTCCGGCTCAAGCCGTACTACGAACGATAGTACTCTGGAGTTTCGTCAAAGAGTGAACTGTTAAGTGCGACTCGCGAGTCTGCTATTCTTTTGCTGGGGATCTGTGTTCTCGTGTTGTGCTTGATCGGGACGATGCACTTTTTTAAAGGGGAGATAATGCCATGAGCGCAGCTGGTCAAGAAGGCAGCGCGCTCGTGGTCTAACGGTTATCGCGCATGCTTTGCACGCTGAAAGCCACGGTTCGATTCCTGGCCGCGGAGGCGCATTTTGTTGACTCTGTAAAGTAATGTTCTGGTAAATTCGAGAACCATGTTGGGCTTGTTCGAGGCCAGAATGTTCTACGCGCCGAGCCTTCTACGCCGAACGATCCAGAAACCCACGAGGGTACATAAGGGATTCCGCAAGGGGAGCGGAGTCAGTCTCGCCCCAGCGTTCGACTCAGCTGTTACGCCAACTTCGACGCCCGCGACGCTCTGTTATTATCTTTTGTACCCTTTTATTTTTGGGCACAAGTTCGCCCCATTAAACGTTTAAGTTTCTCCAGTTATTCTTTGTTTTCTCGCCTGTTTATTTGTGACAATGTTACTTGTGTTTATAAATGCCTTGAAGAAATCATTCATGATAAATTAACAAGTTTCTGTAAAACCTTTGCAATAATTACTGACTCTCAGTCCGGTTTTCGCAAAAGCCGATCAACGGAATTGCCATTGTTACAACAGAAGGAGCTAATTTTGAAATCTTTCGAAGAAAAAAACTTAGTTTTGGGTGTTTTCATAGATTATTCTAAAGCGTTTGATCGTATCGATCATATTACTCTAATAAAAAAACTCGAATGTTATGGAGTCCATGGTGTAACACTCGCCATTATAAAATCATATCTGAATTTTCGGCGGCAATGTGTTGTAATCAATGGTCAAAATTCTACTGTTCAACCTATCAGATCAGGAGTACCACAAAATAGCATCTTAGGTCCTCTTTTATTTAACTTGTATATGAATGATATCGTTATCATCAGTAGAAACCCCTCTTTCATCATTTATGCTGATGTTACTAGTTTATTTTTTTCAGGCACTGATGTACAGGAACTGGTGTATGAAACTAACACCACACTACAGAAACTATATGAATGGAGTGTAGTAAACTCGTTAGAAATTAATATGAGCAAAAGCAAGGCGGTCCTTTTCAGACCTAAGAATAGAAATGTTAGTTCATATTTTAATAGTGATCTCGGCCTCTCTCAAATTTAACTCGCTCAAAATGTGAAAACGCGTGGAGTTTATTTTAACAACCACATGTCTTGGAATGATCATATTATCAATATAGCTAAAAAAACTTTCGAAAGTGCTGGGAAAATTGTACCAGATTAAAAATATACTGCCTTGTCGTTTGAAATTGCTCATATATAAAGCTCTTTTTGAACCTCTTTTAAATTACTGTAGCTTGGTGTGGAGCACTACAAGCCAGTCCAACCTAAATAAATTACATATTCTTCAAAACAAGGCTGTCCGCATTGTACGAAATGTGTCTTTTGACACAGACTCTCCTCCTCTGTTTAAAGAGGTGAATCTAACATCCATTTTTGATTCATATGAGTTTACTCTCCTCACACGATATAGATCCACCCTCCGATGTAATGAACCATTTTTTACTTGTATTTCAAATTTAACTCCTATTTCTAACCCTTATGACGTTAGGGAAAGGGAGCGCTGGAAAATTCCTTTAAATCACACGAACTATGGGTTTCAGATGTTAAGCTATAATCTTTTGCTTGTCCTAAATAAAGCTGAAAAACAAAATTTCTCAAACATTGAAAAGTTACATCTAAATGAAATGCGAGAACTTTGTTTTCACAAAGAAAAAAAAAATTGTCTTTGTGAGCTGTAAATATATTCTTTTATATACTTTTGTTTCCTGTGTACGTTTCAGTCACTAGATGCTGTCGTTCCTTCGTTCCTTGTGTAAGAGGTCAAACCCTTCCTCTAGCAGTAAATAGTGTATATAAGGGTTTTTTTCCCCATGTCGCTGTCTGCTTGTTTTCCCCTGGTTGCTGTTGTTTGTTACCGCATGCCAATTGTAAGGCTGCAGAGGCCTTGTCAAGTCAAAACTGTTTTGACTTTTGGCCTCTGCAGCCCACATCACTATTTTATAATGATGTAAATAAAATCGATTGATTGATTGTTATATTTATTACTGCCTTCAAATACCACAGGGGCACGATTTACTAACAAAATCCAAAAACAAAACTGCGTATTCGATTTCTTAATACACAAATGGCATCTTGAGGGAGAAGCAATTATATTTTTGGTATATCTAAAATCTCTTCTGATCAATATTTATGATATATTTTGATTGCCTTACGCGCGTATTTCGAATGTGGACAAAATATTACAGAATAGAAACAAAATGAATATTCGCATTCAATATATTTCAACTTGTTTGAAGTACGGCCTCTTTTTGCTAAGGGAATGTATACAAAAAGCTCATAAAGTTTCACAGACGAACCACCAAAACGGCTGGATGGGTTTGACTAAATGGTAACGCAATATTTTTTTCGGAAAGCCTCGTGTAAGGGAGCATTTTTTATAGCTAGCTAGAGACTGCCTTTGCCATACGTGCATGATGCTCGCCTTATTTAAATTTTAATTGCATGTATGTAGTACGTTATCACACTTTTTGCAGTACCTGGTTTAATAAAAATTGTGCAACTTGACAAGGAATGCAAGTTCTTATTGGCCACCATTTACATATATCTGAACATTCTTTGAGTTTACTCACAAGGCGATTTACCACCTTGCAGCATCAAGCAAGGCCCGCAGCAGTGACAAGAGAAAGATGTACACACTGAGGGCCAAGGTGCGACAGGTCCGAGAACAAAACAAGGGGCTACAAAGAAGGCTGCAAACGACAGCGTAAGATGAGGACTGTTGCTGAATTTGTTGAAAGTGTCCGCATTCATGTTTCTCCAGCCGTCGCTGCACTCGTTGAGGCCCAGCTTAGTATGAGGGGTGTGAGCCGGTTTGGTCGACGATGGTGCAGCCAAAGGAAGGCTTTGGCTTTGGGCCTCTACTTTCATAGCCCAAAAGGCTATAAGTATTGTAGGCGACTGCCTAGGTTACCATCAGTCCAATCACTGCAGCTCTGGCTTCAGCGTGTTCCACTGAGAGTTGCATTTTACCCCGAAAATTTGGAGCTGGTAAAGAGGCGAGTGACTTCTTTTTCACGAGCCGATCGAGCCTGCAGCATAGTGTTTGATGATATGCACATTAAAACGAGCTCTCATGCAACCCCTCATCTTATAGGTTCGAAGAACTTGAAGTGCATAGTAATGGTGTGCAAGGTGCGAAACTATCAAACAAGGCTTTCGTGTTTATGGCAAAGGGAATTCAAACACCATGGAAGCAGACACTTTGGCTACTCTTTCGCAAATAAATTACACCTACCAATGTCCTACGGGATCTTCTTTTCCGGTGCTACAGACTCCTTGTGGATGTTCGCGTGGGGCCAGTAGCTGTGGTGTGTGATCAGGAAAGCCAGAACGTCTCCCTTTTTTCAAGCCTTATAACCGTCGAGAAGCCTTACATAGATGTCAATGGCAAACCTAGTTTTTTCCTTTTGGATGCTCCGTAACTGCTGAAGTGCCTCAGAAACATGCTATTTAAGTATGACCAGGGGTGAGGCAGGTGAAACAAGTTTTGGAGCAATTTTCGGAGCAGAAAAATCTGGATTTTGGAGCAGCTCAGGAGCACAAAATTCTCGTTTTGGAGCAGTAGTTTACGCATCTTGGAGCAACTTCGGAGCAGAAAATTCTATAGTTTGGAGCAGACTATGAGCAGAATGGGTTAGAGCAGCTTATCAGCAACTGAAATCATAGAAAAATCGAATTTAAATCACATAAATCTTATTATTCTTTTTTAATCGTTATTGTTTTTTCTGCCTGGTTCCAATAAGTCATCAGCGCCGATACGCACGAAGATAAAAATAAAAGAACAAGAAAAAAGAAAAAGGCAAACCCGAGTCCAATGCATATAGATGAGGACAAGAAACGCAGGCTTGTTGCAAGGTTAGGTGGGCACCAGGTACCTCAAGATTATACGAATTTGTGCCAAAGCGCAATTGTAGTGCAACGCTTTTTAAAGCGGTGATTCAAGAGCACGAACAGGGGAGCACGATTTGCTAGAACCAGACATCAATCGGACGCTCGTAGAAAGCACGTGCAGATAGAAAATAATTCATCACCAAAGTGAGTTATAAGGTAAATAGTGAATTGGTAGAAAAGCTATGAGCAGCACATGCACGCTAATTACGGGTGTGTGACCGATTCCTTCGATTGTTCACGCACTGGAAGCACGTGTGGGATAACCGAAAGTACTCACGGCGACGGCGCCGTCCATTTTGACGAGAAGATTACGGACACGAATGAACAATTACACAATGTAGGCGCTCAATATCACTTTTAAGAAAAGGTTTACTCTCAAAACAAAAGAAATACTTGCTCATCTTTATAGCCCGTGCATCGTACCTCCCGCGGCCAGACAGCGAGTCCGCCTGAGAGTATACCTGCAGCATGCAGTCAAAAATGACAGCGGAAAGTAGTAGGACCACGTATGATAGGTATAAAAAGATACTACAGCTGAAATCTTCGAGTCCGGCGGTTGTTTGCGTCACACTGTACTCGTGCCGTGTACTTTACTGCGACGAGATTGAACCTTGCAAACCAAGCTCTCGTTTCCCGCTAAATCTAGCGTCGCCGCAAACGTTCTTTTTAGTTACTTTTGCGCAGTCTGGCGCAATTTCGAAAGATTTCGCGTTTTCGGCGCAAATAGCCACAGAAATTAGGGTTTGTATCAAATTGGCGCGATTGGCGCAGATGTCACACTCCTGTATGACTTCAAAGTCTGTGATCATGTAGTGAAAAGGTCGTACATAAAGGAAGCTTATGAAAAGGACCTGAAAATTTAGATCCGTTCCATGCCCAAGCTGAACGCAAAGCACTTTAATTTGACGTTCTGCTCAAAGATGTCGCTGAAACTAGCAGCCTAAGTTTTTAGCAACCATTGTGCTGGTGCAATGTATGCCTTCATAACGTTCCAGCAATTGCCAGCTGCAGCTATTCATACAGCGAGATTCGCTGAAAGAATCGACCGTCTCTTTGACATCCTAAATAGCTCCGCAAATTTGCCAAAACGCCCTTCGCCTCTGCGATGCATAATGGCTCTGTCCACGAAGAGTGTTTGAAAGAGTGCATTGAAGTTTTTGAAACTCTGCATGTACTCAGATGTAGAAGGCAGCCAAACTGCATTCGTGGGTTTTGCTTGACAATGAGGTCTCTGATGATGCTCTGCAATCACCTCACAGTTAATTTTGGGTTTACCTACATTTTAACCCGCCACTTGAACCCGGATACATATGAAAATAACTTTGCTATAATACGTTCGAAATCTGGAGCAAACGCAAGCTCTACTTCTCGTCAGTTTCAGGCAGCGTTCAGACATCTTGTGGTAAGCAACTTATTCAAGCTGTCTGAAAAATCAAACTCTGCTGACGACATGATATCCCTCCTTGCTACTCTTCCGGTAGGCATATCGGCGCCCTCTGTTTCTCTACCCTGCGAAGCTCAGTTTTCCTTAGCGCAGCAGAGGATTCGCCCTTAAACTACCCTTCGGACACGGTAGCTGACAACATGGTTTATTTTGCTGTGTAGCTTGCGACAAGATTTCTGAAGGGTCATTCTTGTGTCGGGACATCTGAGAGATTTGAGCTGAAGAGAGAACATGCACGTTTTTCTGAAGGAAACCAAGTGCTACTGTACTTGAGTGTAAAAGGCACTGCTGACTCGGACTTTGGAAACCTGTCAGTTCCCTCCCCTTCTTTCACATCATTCGTTGAGGCATGTGAGCGTGTTTTCGAGGCGGGAATCAACAACTTCATTTCAAAAAAGGGCATAGGGCGTACTCTTTGTGTACGTTTTCATCAGGAGCTCCAAAAGTCTCTTTTTATGTGTAAGCAGGATGTGTATGACGATTTGTTTTCTCTGTTTGCAAGAGTCAGAATACACTGGTTTGCACGAAACAAAAATACACTGAATTTGTTGATGCATGAGCAAGGTGTAAAGCTAGGCAGCACGTGCAAAGGCTAAGCTGGTGAGACTACACAGCGTACATTTTTAAAGTAGTATATGTGCTTTTCTAGCCTTTCGTATGGTATAAAATACTATTCTCGTGGGCTCGATATTTTGCAACGTGTCTCGAAAAAATCTGGCGGGCGCAAAGTTTTCTGATCTAGAACGATATTTAATGCTTTCATATCCATGGACTGAGTCATTTTTGGCGATCTTTATCAACTTGTGATATTATCAAAAATTTGGCCATCGACAGTGCTTTAGATTACTGACTGCTCGTGTGGTTTTGTCGCTGAATCAAACATGCGGTTTTAAGGTCCGACGAAACACTGGACTATTACCTGGAGCGTACTGGAGGGCGTCGAAATAATTTACGCGTACAAGGAAGGTTACAGAGTACGCAGCACCATCATACTCAAGTAAAAAAGTTTTCTGGATTATGGTACCTTGCCCCAAAACGGAAAAATCAGCTGTGATTTTTGTTGAACGCAGCTTTCCTTGAAACACTGCCCACACAACAGGCAGCCAATTGTACAGTGTGTTACGTGTTATCCTGTCAAAATGTGCCTTGCGTATTGATCTAGCTTTTTTCCACCTTAAAACTAGATACTGATTGTACGCTTCTGATGAGCGTTCTGGCTGAGTGATAGCAAGTAGTTTTAAGTCAATAAAATGTTCGTGCGTCATTGGGCTTGCATTAGAGTTACTGCTGTATATCTTTAGCACTAACACACTCGAGCAGCGTTATTGTTGTTCGCTTTGTTTGTGAGGTCAATCACTTTAAAGCCGCTCCCACATTTCCGAAAAGCTGAAGAAAACAGCAAAATTAGTACTGTGGGATGAAAAAAAAATTACTCTCGTAGCGAGCTGACTGAAAATGGCGGCCGCATACAAAGATTAAACGATTTTCGCGCAGAATTAAGGGTCCAAACGGGGTGGTGTAAATTCACATAAAAAAACCGGGACTGGAGGCGAGAAAAACAACACACCAAAAAAAGCCAAACATAGCGTGGCACAACTTTGTTTGAGATTTTTTAGTACTAGAAAGCTTTGAGACTTTTTTGAAATTGGGATTGCAGGCAAAAAGGACGATCGTCGTTTTTGCCTGCAGTCTCGGTTTCTTGTTATATTTAATTTTCGCGCCAACAACACATCAAAGTGACGTCACGTTTTTTCCGGTAGTGGCGTCACTGCCTGTTTATTTTTTGTTCCGCCGGAAATGCTATCACGACACAGAAGATGGCGCTAGCGAAGCTTCATGAGCCGCCATTTTTCGACACGTGGGCTTCAATGGAAGCTCCGCTACCGTATGTGCAGTGGACAGCAAACTTATTCCGAACGCGCGAACCGTGGCTTATCTCGTGGGAGCCCTATCCTGGCGGCAGCCGACAAAAACGGCTCCATGACGCGGCACGCGATGGAACAGTTTAAGCAGGGGAGGCCGCTCCGGTCAAGTTCGAGACCGGCGCCAAGGGCCTCGTCATGCTTATTCGCTTGGAATCGCTGAGTCATGCGCCTCGGGACGGAGCAAGTAAGCAAAAAATATTAAATGTGCCATAATTTCAGCAAGCAACATATATCTCGCGAAATTTCGCGAATGAATTTTAAAACCTAATCACAAGGAATATGACCACCATTTTGGTGAATTCATACAACACCAGCAGAACGAACAAACTTGTCAACCACTTTGTCATTAATATATGACGTAATTAAAATGCTGGTACTGTCGACCGAAGACCGCGAACTTTTCAGAAAATACCCTTTGTTAAACGTTAAACGTGCTTATCTATTGGCTAATCAGCATATGCTCCTGTATGCGGTATTTTGTTTCGTTTTTATTTTGCAGTTACCGTCCGAATTTGGAAATGCCTAAATATTTGAGCTGATGCTCTTGTGCACGCGTATGATGCTCCCGCTACACAGGCGCGTCGCATAATTTTCGTGTATTAAGAGAATTCGTATTATTATTAATATTACTAATATTAATATTATTGTTATTATCAGTCTTCAATAACGTGCATGTTTAAGCATTTGTCATTCGTGCCTTAGCGCCAAGAAGGGGCCGATAGACTCCCATAAAGAATAAAAAAAGACGGCGATTTCTTTGTGTTTTTTATTTGCTGGGTTGATTTAAAGCATGCTTTTAAAACGAACAAAACTGGAAGAGACGAATGATGTACAACTGTGGGAGAAGCAAAAGAAGGGGGGAAGGGGGAGTGTGGGCATTAATACTTTATGGACCCTCCTTGGGAGGAGATGACATCTCTCAATTGTCGAAGGAGAGATAAATAATGATGATAATAATAATAATAATAATAATAATAATAATAATATTTATTTTTGGATGCCCGAAAACAACCGCAATGGTCTTCTCATTGGTGCACCAACACAAACACACAAAATCAGCAATCAAATACAGATGCTATAAACACACTTCCTAAAAAGATAAAGCATCTAACACAAACATAATGATGAAAACAACGCCGGCAGCAGCTGGTCATCGAGTCGCAACTTCTCCCATTCCTCGCTCAGTGCAGCCCAAAGGGTCTCTTTTGAAGAGTCCTGCAGGTTCCTCTTGACGAGAGTTCGCTTCAAGAGGCCCCAGACGTTCTCAATGACGTTCATGTCCGCGCCACCTGGCGGCCATGGCAGCTGACGAATTGCCGATTCCTCAAGGAAGTCCTGGACCTTATGTGCACAGTGGACGGGACTGCGGTCATGCTGGAGCCAAAAGAACCCATCCGGGAATAGTCCATCTAAGACGTGTAGAAGCAAGACCTCTCGCAGGATTTCGACATATTTCGAGGCCGTGAATGGCCCCTCAATCTTGGAGAGGTCCCAGTCCGCTGCTTGATAGAGCGCCCCAAACTTGAACAAATGAGCGGCCACTGGCAGCTATCGTTTGAATGTATGGAGCGTCGTACCTGAAATCATAAACACGAACAGTTAACTGATATGCCGAAAAAAAATGCAACGTAATATATGAAAGTGAAATTAATCTCACCCGCATCTGACCGGCCTCCACACTTGCCGCTTCTGGTCCCAGCAGCCGCTGAAGCTTGACTCGTCAGTGAATAGGACCTGCTCCCACTCTGGATGGTACCACGCCATATGCGTCTCCGCAAATAGAAGACGGGCACTGCGGTGGTAGGAAACGAGCCGAGACTTATGGCATGCGACGCGGCATCGCAAGCCAGCGTCTTTAATTCTACGTCGCATAGTTGACGTAGATGCAAAAAGCTGAATGGTGCTTTTTGCCTCCCAGGCATTCATGAAGGGATCATCAGCGGCGCGCCCGACGATATTCATATCATTCTCTTCTGAAGTCGCACGTGGTCGCGATCCACGTGGGGCATCTTCTAGGCGTCCTTCGTCGCGATACGCTTGAATGATGCGATCGAGTGCGGAGAGCGAAAACTTTGTCAAAATTCGAATTTATCTTTGGGAATGGCCTGCTCTTGAGAGTGATGCTATTCGTGTTCGGTCTTCAAGTTGGACTGCTGGCGGCACGGCCAGTAAAAGGATTATGCGGTGCTTTTCCTCTCTAGATGTTTCGCAGTGCAGCTGCGACAAGACAGCTGAATGAAATAATAACTGACGTTTTCTCAAGTCATCTATCCAACGCCGAGCGAGGGGATTGCGGTAAGAGTAAATTACCTGGCCGCGAAACTGCTGCGGTGTTCCCGGTCAAGCTGCGATATCGACCTTGACCGGATAACCCCCCTGCTTGGGCTGTTCCATTGCGTGCCACGTCATGGAGCCGTTTTTGTTGACTGCCGCCAGGATAAGGCTCACTCGAGATAAGCCACGGCTCGCGTGTTCCGAATAAGTTTGCTGACGACTCTACATATACCTTGAACACTGTCTGCAAGGGAAGATGATAAGCAGAGAACAGGACAGGAAAGAAATTACGAGCTGGATAACCTTTCAAAATGCTAACAAAGTCTCTACCAACGTTGAGTGCCTTTCTGAACGCAACCTACTTGAAGAAGGTGAAACCACTGCCGTGGCTATTATGTGGGTTCTCTTTGTTATCCTGTCACTCATATCCGTATCCTAAGTTCGTTTATAGTGAACTCCCAATATACGGAATCTGGAATGTAGTTAAGCGATGCGTCTAAGGTGCGTCGCAGGACGCGATATTCAGCGATGTCATTATTGGCGAGGCGCTCTGACCCGTTTGTTGCCCCCACACATCTCGGTGTTTACCCAACACAAGACCTGTGTAGGCCTTGTGGGCATGTTCATGTTTTTTTTTATAATGGAGCGCGGGGCACAGTATAATGTAAAAATACTAAGTGGCGGAATTCTCCCGAATTAGTCGTCAGAGGATGCGAGCTTGACCCACTTGGGCGTTTGTGCTGAGCTTGGCACCGTGCATGCTGCACTGTTCATGCAGGTCGGAGTGGAAACAAAAGAGTCCCTCCTCCCCCTCACCGGAGAATGCAAACTCCAGCCGAACGCTGCCGCCGCATTCTGTTAGGTCAGCCGAGCGCTAAGTCATTGTATTTGTTCTCCCCACCCTTGTAGTTCTAAAGTTAACCGCTTGGGATGCCACAGTCTGATCTCCTATCCAATAGGTAATGTGCTCTCTTTCTTGTTGTCACAGACATGTTTTGTAACATGTATCAGTAATATTGCCGCGCGCGTTGCTTCGCGAGGGCGGGGCCGAATCATTCTGTTTCCCGTATTCGATAGGAGCGGTCACAGAATAGAAGGCTCCACCGGAGCTGTGATAACGGCCGTCGATGCCCATGGTGAATCTGGCATCTCGGTGCTCAAGGACTATCGTGTCATTTTGCCTCCCCTGCCATCAGTCGAAGCGATTAAGCGTGCAGTCGTTCTGCATTCCGACATTGCGGGAAGACCCTACCGCATCGAGGACTTTAGACGACCGATCGAGGAACTTGGAGTCATCAAGGAGGTGACCGGAAGAGGGTCACACCAGATGTCTCACTTTTAGCTGGTTAAGTTACAAACCTAGTCAGCAAAGCAAAAGCTGCTCGAAGCAGGGCGGCTCCTCGTGAGGGCACGTACATTGTGCCACAAAGTTAACGCCGCCACTCGAACGCACGACTTTCGCGTAGCGGCGCTATCCTGGCGGCAGCCATTTCAGCTGCTCGGTCACGTGAAGGCCATTCTCAACCTCCGGTCCGGGGGAAAGGGAGGTAGCAGAGCCACCGCTAAAGGCCCCTGGCTCTGCGAATCCCAAACTCATATCGTCGGAATCGCGTTTTTTTTTTGGTGTGCTTTGTCTGCGTTTTAGCAGCGCCTTCAAGCTTTTTCCTCTACGATGCATTTTAAAACTTTCTGTGTTATCAATGTTAAAGGTGCAAGCAGAACACAAAAAAACGAGTCTGACAATATGAGTTTGTAATTCGCAGAGTCAGGCGCCCTTAGCGGCGGCCCTACTACCGCCCCCCCCCCCCTCCCCCCCCCCCCCCCCCCTCGTCTCCCGGACCGGAGATTCGGAATGGCCTTCACGTGACCAACTAGTACTTGAAACCCCGTACGAAAATGTCAGATACAGGCCGGAATGAAAAATGCCGGTTCCGCCTGGACCCTGAATTGGGGCACCAGTTTGTACCCAGCCTGGAACCGCGCAGCTCCAGACACCGCAGTTCTAGACGGCATACAAACCGGTGCCCCAATTTTAGACTTAGGCGGAACCGGCTGGTTCCAGCGGTTCTGTAGAGCCACTGGTACTGCGTGGTACCAACCGGTGCCCCGATTTCAGACCCAGGTGGTGCGCCGCCGGAATTCCCTTTGCGCTCACCACTGGACTCTATAAAAGTATTTCGTGCGATGCCCTTAGCCGTTACAAGCGAGATCGTCGCGATTTCAGACCGAGCGGAACATCCCGTGTCTGAAATCGAGACGATCTCTCGCTTTTAACGACTGAGGGCATCGCGCGAAATTTTTTTGTAGAGTCCAGTTTTGAGCGCAGCGGGAATTCCGGCGGCGCACACGGTCGTCCAGACATCGTCACATAACACGGTGCACAGAACACACACACAGCGCGCTTAAGCAAAGCATCCAGTGTTAAGCGCAGCGGGAAGTTCCTGTGGGCTAGCGGTATAGCCAACCGGCAACGGCCAGGCGGCGCCAGCAGATTGAGAGCGCACGGTTATACCCTGTGTCGTTGTAACTTGGGAAAAGATGAACGATAAGCCCCACATTGCGTGCCGAAGGCTTCGAAATGCGCCACGTATATGAGCGCAACGCACACATATTGGAGCATGACGCAGCGAAAAGCCTGATACTTCTCCGGAGTTTAGGCGCGCTCCGGTGATACGCAGTCACGTTCCGATTGGCCCGCCAGGGCCGTAGCTTCCGCTCTACTGGCACGTTACGCGATCACGGCTTCCCGGGATACCCAGTATTTCTTGCTTCAGACACTAGGCCAAGCGGCGCCACCAGAGTAAAGGCTCACGTTTGAACAATGCAGCCGCCACTACCATGGGTACCCAATATTTCTTGTTTCAGTCGCTAGATGGCGCCAAACCAAACAGCATTGCAGGTTGCCCATCCGGGTTGTCCAAGTATGTCACCAAGCACACCAGCGCATCCAGATGCCGAGCCAAAGTGCAATGGGTCAGCGGCTTCATACTATATAAAGATTCAAAGCCGAGGTCAGTGGGTATTCATGTAGGGCAACGATGGGCGCGTTAGTACCCGAGCGCCCGCAGCGCCCGCGTCGCCTTTGGCGAGCGCCGGCCGACAGCTCGACGAGAGAGAAGACCCGAAACTCGGAGCGCTGCTGCCGACCGCGACAAAGCGAGGCGCGGGGAACGTTCGCTCGCAGCGGCTACGTACTCTTAGTCTGGGGCCGGTTATTGGGCCACCTATAGCCGTGACAAGCGAGCTCCAACTTGTCACGGCTGTAGAGCCGTGACAAGTTGGATCTTAAGTCACGGCTGTATTGCCATGAGATTATGTCACTTCTATGTAGCCGTAACGGGTTTGATCTCGGTGTCACAGCCGTATTACCGTGACATTATGCCACGGCCATATAGCCGTGACAAGTTGGATCTCGTGTCATGGCTATATTGCCGTGAAAATGTCACGGCAATGTAGCCGTGACACCAGATCCATTTTCTCACGGCTTTATAGCTAACATGTCAAGTCAAATCAGGCGGCCCATTTTCAGCCGGCACGTTGGAGATGGCAGTTCAATTTGCTGTCTTTTTTCAGCCGGCTATTTCTACACTTTACAGCACCCACGCGCAAGGAAAAACAAGAACAACGACTCAAAGAGTTACAAACCTCGTTATTAAATTAAACCCAGTGTTCCACTTGACTTACTTCAAACTAACAAAAAACAACACACTCAACCTCTTATGTAAACTAAAATGTGTGTACAGGATATACACTTAAAACATAAAATTAGAAATCAAGCGCTTTTCTACCTGAAATGACGATTAAAAAAGAAACAAAAACGTAATTGTTGAAAGTATTTGTTTTTCAACAGCTTAGTTTGTCAACACAAAAAAATATCATGTTGGCGTCCACTGCAGCCAGGGGAATCGTGCATGATAAAGACCACAATCAAACACTCAGAGCTCCAAACCTGTATAAAAAACGCTAATCAGTTCTTGAAATAATTGTATATATTTTCGTCACATAAAAGTTATATACACAGCAAAATCTCGCAATTCCTGCCGTGGTTTTAAGATTATCACACGGTCAGCGTTCGACCCATATATGTGAGATCTCGTTTAATTATAAAGCCACATCAGCACACAACTTTTTTTTTTACGAACAGCTTGGATAGGAAGCACAGGTCAAAAGGCAGATTTTCCAGAAACAAATATTGTAATTCGGGCAATATGTTCGGTGCAAGACGCATTTTAGTACGCGGCGCAATTGATTCCAAGTTGCAATCACCATAGTCATTCCAAACTAACGAACGCCCTGGAATCAGATTAGAATCGCTCTGCTCGTTTTATTCTTAATAACTTTCATCGCACCGCAAGCGTGACCTCCATGAAAACTAGCGTATCGTTGCCTAACCTCACTTTGCGTAGCCAAATAGCTCGCGCATGCCTCTTTTATGATACACCATACTTACTCATTACTTCACAACCGACTGCTGAATCATCCGTCTTATATTTCGTCACGCGTTGATCATATGTATAAAGTAGACATTCTAAAATGTAACACTAATGCACTCAAAGAGTCATTCATTCCGAAAACTTCAGTGGATTGGAAGCACCTTCCCGCATCTATTGCAACAATTGTTCCTGACCACGTATTCAGAACTGCCATAAATAATCGATACTGCTCAGATTGAGCTGCAAAGAGTACTACTGCCCCTAACCCCCACTCCCCTTTGTAATGCCGATGGCCTTGAGGGTATTTTAAATAAATAAATGAAAGAAATAGGTCCTCCGCTGCTGCATATAGGTGAGAGATAGAAAAGTGAAGAGGAGGACCTCCCGTTAAAACTGCGTTCCGCGCCGTAAATATTACTCGAAAAAAACTCACATTTTCTTGAAAAATATATTTTGACCAGCGCTTTGTATTGAGGCTGTTCGTAAAAAATGTGTTTGCGCTGGAGTGCCAATTGGGCGAAGTGATCACAAGAATGCATTTAATGAATCCCTGGCTGCAGTTCCAAAGCAGACACTGAGTGGATGGAAATTTGTAAGTTTAACTTTGAAGCAGATGTCATGTGAAATTTTGTAAAGACCCGTGCTGCTGTCAATAGCATGACACCGTTTGGAAGCGTATAGAAGTAATAACATATTACAAAAAGAAAAGGAACTGATGTTGCAACTGGCCACGATGTTTAATTAAGCTTATAACTAACTATTAGCTGAAACCTTTCAATTTACAAAACACTGACACTTATCATGGAACTGCAGCCTTGAATGACATATTACACAAACAATTTTATGACAGATGAACTTCCTAGGAATAAGCATTGATATTCAACTTCGTGCAAAATTTAAGCCCAAAATGTTTACGCTCAAAACGTATATGAAGGTATAGCTTTATTAAAAATAGACACCCAAAAATGCATGGTGTCTCCCAAAAAATATTATACGCTAAAAGAGCCCGCAAAAGTCACAAACTTGACGAATCAAGTAGTAACTGCTCTCATGAATGTCGTTCACTGGTCATAATTCTGTGCTAAAATTTAAGGTCTCAGCTCCGTGTACAAGGAAATTAAGCAAATCAAAACTGATTTTTACTTGTTTTTTTGACGGCGGAAAAGGGTGGCGCCACCTCCGGAAAAGGTAAGCCAACCCCTTCTCCGCCAGTGCAACACATGCGAAAATCCGTTTTTTTTTTTGTTTGTTTTCGAACTTGAGGTTTTAAATTTTAACATAAAAAGATGACTATTAATATATATTTTTGGAAGCAGTTACAACTTGATCGGTCAATTTTCTGATTTTCGCGGGCTTTTAGCATCTAAACTTTTTTTGGAGACACCCTGTATAATAAACGATGCAAAAACAAACACAAATGGCACCAACAACACATGCGGGTAAGAGGCATTATCTGGTCAGCCCAATTTTAGATTCTACATGAAACGCTCTTGTCCGTGCCAATCAGTCTCATAGTCACCCACGCACGCTCAAACCCCGCCACTCCTTTTAACATACATTGCACGAGCCCAAGGGGTTGGGCGAAGGAGCTTGGGTAAGTCAGGTCCTTAAAGCAGTGTATAAGGACGCATAAAACAAGAGCCCTCTCCAAGGTACACGATGAGTTGAGTTGGATGACCTCCATTGGGTCTGCACGGCAGAAGATGGTTTTTGCTGTGGGTCCAAAATATATCCGAGGACCTGGCGATCCTCCGGGTAGTATGGGCATGTCTCCCTGGAAGGCATAGTGACAATGGAACTGATCACTATCGGCCTTGCATTTGTTCGGATGCATAAAATGCCAAAATCTTCAATCCCGCCCGACCCTCTGGTAAAATACCATCCGGGAGGAACAGAATAGCAGGTCTTCTGCGGACTGAATAAACTTTCAAAAAAACCCTAACAAAAAAAAAAAAAAAGAATCTGTCTGAAGCAAGCATACATTTGCCAAGGTGATTAGAGAGTACATAGAAAACCTGCTCCTCAGATAATTGGCGGTGTCATCACACCCCATTTAGCACCTCTAATTTCATATTGATATTGATTTCCGCCTTTTTCGTGGTTCAGATTCTTGAACTGTGCACGATGTTTTCGCTTGAATATTACGGAAGCATCTCTCAACCTTTCTTGCACAGATTTCTATAAATGCATTCAGGGTGTTTTTTTTAAGTTTTTTAACCGAACAGAATTTAAAAAAAGAAAAACAGGTGATAGGTACGTTGAGACCGTCTCTTTGTATATACCTCGGCTCACTTTAGACGGGAACCTAAGTGTCACATATACTAATTACCCAAAATTTTATAATTAATTTTTTAATCAACGTCTTAATTGGAACTGTCGCAATTGCAGTTTTGAAGGCCACATTTAATGAACCCTAACTCAATTGGAGCGATTTGCGAATAGACAACAAGCTTTGTGATATTCATCGGTACCATTTTGACGTTTTTCTCTTGATTCAAAACCGCGCGCTGAAGAGCGCGCCTGGTTAGGAGCGGTCTGTCTGTCCGTCACTATCTTGGAAGTGTGACGCCGGCGCGTCCACCAAAGACGTGCTGCCGAGAGAGTGACCCAGGGTTCGAAACAGATGCGTCACTCTTCTACGCAGGATAATCAGGCGCGCCCTTCAGAGAGCAATTTTGAATGAAGCGATTAAAGGCAACATTTTAACGATGAATATTACAAAGCTCGTTGCTTTTTCGGAAACTGTGTGAATTGGGTTAGCCTTTAATATTGGCATACTTTAAACCAATATTAGACGATTTGCTATTTTCCCAAGCGCCCCGGCCCGCGCGCTAAGAATTGTGGGAGAGATTGTCCCTCGCCTGGCCTCTCTGCCTTGAGATCGCATTGCCTTGTCGCTTGCCTCCTCTTAATCTTCTGTTTTTCAATTACATTACCTATTTTTATCTGTTCAAGTGTATTTTTATTGCTTCTAAGTGTTTTTATTTTCTTCTGCGCGCGATATTTCTTGTATATATATATAAAGTATTTGTGTCTTTATTTTTCCTTTTTCGACGGGAGTGCCGACGAACAACACGCAGCTTCGCGCGTCGTTCCCCGGGTCAGTACTACCGCTGCTATCGATTCGTATCGCGCTGTTAGCTGTTCATTTTGGTTCCATCTGACCCGCGTGCAGTCGAGAGGAGCCGTTTATGAACACCCGCGCAGATGTCATAGGGGTAGGCAGAGCTCTGAATCAACAATCGAGGCGCGAGAGCCGAGTGCTCTGTGATTTGGCCACCCGCACTCGATCCGTTTACTCGCACTGTAGCGTGCGCCTTCGAGTGCCGCTTACTTGACCAACATACAGCACGCCGCTTCGTCGCTGCAAATCATTTGTCCAAATGCCTGCGAAACCGTAACACCGTTCGGCATATCCAACGTTGCGGCGCCTGAAAACTGCACGCAGCGGCGAGCAGTTGCCAGCACTTGGAAAAGGATGTTTGCAACTGCCAACCGCTTAGCAAATAGATTAAGAAGGCATACCATAAGCGCATACAAGCCGCGACGTTGGGCCACCGGCGCTTGGGAACGGCTCGCGCCGCAACACGCAGTTGTCAGGCGCCTGAGCGTTGCATATGCCTCAGCTCCGAAAACATTCAGACAGACGATTCGCGGTGACAAAGCGGCGTGCTGTATGTTGGTCAAGTAAGCGGCATTCGAAGGCATACGCTACAGTGCGAGTCAACGGAGCGAGCGTGGGCGGCCAAATCACAGCGCATTCGGCTGTCGCGTCGCGATGGTTTATTCAGAGCTCCGCCTACCCCTATGACATGTGCGCGGGTATTCATAAACGGCTCCTCTCGACTACACGCGGGTAAAATTGAACGAAAATGAACAGCTAACTGCGCGATAGGAATCGGTAGCTACGGTAGTTTTTACCTGGGGAACGACGCGCGAAGCGGCGTGTTGTCCTGTCGGCAGTCCCGTCGAAAAAGGCAAAATAAAGACAAAAATGCTATATATATATATATATATATATGTCTGTGTTGGTTCGAGAAAGAGAACCACCACATAATGAATGGCCGTACCTCGGTGTCATCGAAACGCCTCGCAACGCTTTCCACGAAGTTCATACCTTTCGGGCGCTCCTTGCCACCGGAGCAATCGCCCGTAACCGCGGCGATGATAAGAAGCTCGTCGTCTCGCTGTCAGAAAAGTTGAGGAATTCATCGAGTGCAGATGCGAGGCGTGTTCGTTTTCGCAAGGTCGCCACCTCGATAGGCTGCGCGTCTGGAATTCCCCGCCATCTACTCGATTCCCGCTTCTGGCCGCAATGCCTGATGGGACTGCACCCCGGCGCACCGTCGATTTTCTTGTGCGCGGTAGGGCAACGAAAAGCTGCACCGGGAGGGTGCGCTCCGTTCATCGAGGATGTCCGGTGCGCACCGGTGCACTTGATCGAAGACGACGGGGCGCACCTCCGTGCACCGGTGCGCACCGGTGCGGATGATCGAGGATGCTAATAATAACCTAGCCTGCTTAACGCTTGGCGGTAAACGCTAGTTGGTGCACGCTCGAGCTTGGTATTATATTAATTTCCGTGGCGCAGTTTGTTCGGAAGCCCATCTGCAGCTGCCTACAAACAGCCTATACACTAAAATATGATTCGCGAAAACTTCCATTAGCTCCAATGATTCCTAATCCAATTGTCTTCCGTAACGGACAACCTAAGACGAATAGAATTATTCCTTTCCTTCAACGCCAATAGATATCCAGTGAGTGAGAATAATTACCCAGGCGGTTGGTGCTGTAGAGGGCTGTGTCCACAGCAGTAGCGCATTCCAAGTTGACCTCAGAGTGGCGGCGGTCCGGCCAGGTCGCTCGTCCTGTTGTACTCAATAAACACTCACATGTGTCGTCTTGGTCTGCGTCCGGGTGTAGCTATCACACACTCACATGTGACGACTTGGTTAGATCGCCCGCATCATACGAGTTTGATGTCTTTTGAGGTGAGCATTTCGACGAAGCACCATCACCACTTGTCCTACGTCTCGTGGTCCATACACTTTAGCAAGTTCCAAATACTTCAATTAAGGCACAAATGTTACACCCAGCACCGCGAAACGAAAGTAACGTCGCTCGAACGTGGCGTGGCGGCGGGGCCAGCGGGGCAGCGGGGCTCCGGTTATTTTTGAAACTTGAAGAGGCTTTGCGGACGCGCGCGCCGCCAGCAGCAGCCTATAGGCTCGCCGCTCCTGCTTCCATCTAGCGGAGATCAAATGAGGCGCTGTCGTGCTGTCGTCTGCTCATGGAGCTCATGGGCCATGGCCCAGTGCCGGACGCTATGATCTTTCCTTCTCATACGAGTATCGCATGTCACGAATAGAAAGAAGCCTCAACTTAACTAAAAACAGATGCTGGATCAGGTGAACGTCTCCGCTTAAATAAAAATATCAACGCACCTGCGACGGCAACGCAATAACGACAGATCGTGAGGACGTAGGGGCGTAGGGGCCCATACATCGCCGTTGTATGTGTGTGTGTGGGGTGGTGGGTTGGTGGTGGGGGGTAGTAAAAATAGAAAGTGTCTGTGACGGATGTCACAGGCAGCCGAGCTTTACATGTGCGGCAATATGCGTGACTATATATGTGTACCGGTATATCTGCGGTGCGTGTGTGCGTGTGCGTGCTCGTGCGTGTGCGTGCGTGGGCTCGCGTGCGTGCGTGCGTGCGTGTGCCTGCGTGTGTGTGCACGTGCGTCCGTATTTCGTTTCCCAATGCAGAATAACGAGGAAGACGCTGCTACCCAGAGTGAAATTAATTGCGCCTGAGCAGTTTTTGCTTCGTACATGGCTACCGTAGCTGATAAAGGTTTAGGAGATAGTGCTCTGTACAAAATAAAATAACCACCCCTGATTGGGAACCAGCGTATTTTCGCGCAGGCGGCAGGTGCGCGCCACTGAATGAAAACAAGGTAATGAAATCAAGTTATACATTAAATATTTCTTTTTAAACGATACTCAAGCTTGAAGGCTCGAACCATCTATATCCACCGTAATGTTTTTCGCGTTGTTTCTTTAATTTTATTAAATTTTTTAGGTAGTATAAATACCCTAATTTGGAGCTTAGTACGTCATCAAACAAATATTCGATTTACTTTGTATTTCATGCACCCATGTTAGTGCAGTATATAGAAATACGATGTCGGCAAGGTAATACGTTTTCAATGAAATTTGAAAAGGAAAGCGATCTTGAGAAAAATCTCAGGCAGGAAAACCGCTATTGTCCCGTCTACCAATATTTCGTTCGATTGACAATGCTTGACTGTGCTTCGTGAAACAGTGTGTATGACAGGCGCTGGTCCAGAATATTAAAAACAATACTTGTGCTGCTTGCCATTAGCAACTTGGCAACCACTATGAAAAATATGCTTGTGTAATCAGGCGTCTGGTTAACATATTGTTTGATTAACGTTTTAATGAGTAAAAATAAGCATATAATTGTTTCAATTAGAACTTTCCTGGGCATAATCGAAAATTGATAAGTCAGTCAAACTTCTAAATATTGGGAGCGCGAGCATCGTAAAAATACGTCCGCCTGCGATGTTTCACCCGATTCTTAACATCTGCATTTTCGCTCCGCCTACCCTGCGCTTGTATCCCCAGTGGTAACTTCTGCTTATCACTACGCTTCATATGTGATTCAAATCATTCTACACTTGACTGACTTAATGGTCTTCTGTAATGCCCAGTAAATTTCAGATTGGAACTATACATAGGCTAATTTTGCTAATTAATAAGTTTTTTTAAACTTGTCTCTTGATTCACCCCCTAATCGCACAAGAAATATTGTATCTTGATAATTTACCTTGCCTTCGAGCCGTGCAAACTAACGGCTATATCAAAAGTGCCATAACGCGGTGGCTGATCCTTTGAACTGCTGGCCAGCATCACGCTCTCAAATATGCAAACACTCCAAGTTTGTCAGCCCTTGTTAATGCGAGGCTTCAAACATCTACATATGCCAGCCAAAAGGAAGTTAAAAGTTATGTTTCTTCTTCTTTTAGCCGCCTCGGTGGCTTCTAGGCGTCAGCGCTGGCCTAAGGATCCCCATGTGGCGGGCTCGAATCCCGGCCGAGGTGCCCGCAATCTGACGGAGCCCGGTTGCGGAGGAGGCGCCGTGTAACCGAGCTTTCGGTTGCACGTCAAAAGATCCCCAGGTGGTCCAAATTAATCCTCAGCCCTCCGCTGGGGCGTGCCAGATGCCCGTCGTTGGTTTGGCACGTAAAACCCCCAAATGTGTTTGATGTTTCTTCTTTATTTGTACTTAGTTTATTAACTAGTCGATTCTCATTTTACTCTCGTTTCCCGACATCCACTGCGGTCGATGACGTTATTCCGAAGGAGTGACGTCATGTTCTAACGCCCGCGCCGAGCGGCGAGCCCGAGGAAAGACAAAGAAAAGGTGACCGCCGCATACGCGTCCACCTTGGAGTGAGAAATCAAAAAAGAAAGAAAATGAGAAGCCATTGGGAGCTAGGCAGCCCAGTTTTAGCCATCCTTTCAATAACGGGCCGCCTAACGGGCAGGCTATGGGCGGCCCTGCGTTCATCCGTGACAGGGAAAAGCAAAAGGGGCACCTGCTGCTGCGACGGAGTACACGGCTATTCCGGTGGGCTGGCTATTTTTGCGACGTTCGCCCTCGAACCTTGAATACAGCCTATAGCCGTGACGTTTGGCGGCCCCAGATTAAGAGTGTAGCGGATTCGCCTGTCCCTAACACGTGACCCGCGAGAGACCGCGGGGAAAAAAGCGGGAGTTCCCCACCGACCTCACCCACCTCCTCCTCCAGTCACGCATGCGCGCACCCGAGACCCTACTGGAACAAATGAGAACGGATCGGATCCACCCACCACCGTGCGGTTACAGTGCCCTGCGTCTCACTCGATCAGACTGGTTACACTCAAAACCGCGCGGTACCAGATCGGATCCGCGCGGGTCTAAACTGTCCACAAGTTTGGAACCGCGCGGCTCCGAACAGGAACCGCTCCGATCAAACATTTTTGTACGGGAAGGCATCCGCTAGGATAGCGCGGCTCCGCGAAAATCGGGCGTTCGAGTGCCAGGCAAAAGACCCGGTCGAGTGGCGGCGTTACGTTTAGGGCGGACTGCACAGTCGGGAGCAAAAAGTTTGCGGGGCACGGGCAACCCAGCCGAAATAACTGGCTGCGCCTTCTCACGGCGCGTTGCCTCTCTCAAGACTCACGCTTTGCGCATGCGCTTCCTTTCTTGTTTGCGGTCATGCTATTTTCGCTCGCTTCCGTCCGACACCCACGAGATAACAGGAACTGGCACAGGGTACCGCGAAACGTTATCTGTAGCATGCGTGGGCTCCGTCACCCATCGCAGTAGCTGAGGCAGACGGGCGGCATGACGGCTGTCAAAGCGGCACCTTGCTGCGGTCTAGGTTATCTCGTGCACGTCGGACAGAAGGGAGCAAAAAAAAAATGACTTCGAGCACGAAATAAAGCACATTCTCGAAGCGTGAATTTTGAGAGTGGCCGCGCGCCGTCAGAAGGCGCAACCAGTCATTTCGGCTGACGCTCTCGCGCCCCACAAACTTTCGCCGCCGACTGTACATGCCTCGTCATCGACCCAACCAGGCAAGAGACCCCGGTGCATCTCTACTGGGTGGCGTTTGATGTTACGAACGACGCCATACTAAAGGTATTCTCGGAATTCGAGGAGGTCCAGGACGTGACGCTCAACCGCTGGAAAGTGCTGGGTTCCGACGGCGTGGAATCCACTACCCGAATCGTCCGCCTGGTCCTTCGGGAGGGCGTCGCCCTCGACCGCCTTCCTCACCAGATGCGCCTCGGGGGTGACTCGGTCCTCGTGGCGGTTCCAGGCCGTGGCGCCATCGGCTTTCGGTGCCGGAGGACTGGGCACATCCGCCGTGATTGCTGTGCCCCCCTATGTTCCGAGTGCCGAGCTTATGGAACCCGCTCGTACACCCGAGTTGCGGGAGCACTGCCGACGACCAGAGCGAGCTAATAATGGATGAGCATCAGGCGGAGCTAGGCGCGGCGCCTGCCGTGACAACGACTGAACAGCCCGGCAGCGACAGGGAAGTTGGCAGGTCTAAAACCAACCTCCTCCCCCCCCCCCCCCCCCCCCGAAACTTAGTGGACCCCTACCATCGCGGGAGTTTACCGCAGCTCCTACTCCGGCGGACGGGTGCTCGTCGACCGAGGCGAGGGCTAGGGGTGCAGGCAACGACGCAGGGCCGGTCGACCATCCTGAGCCAGCGGAGATGGCAGCTGAGGCGGCTTCAGTAAAGCGCCTTTATGAAGATAACCTGGAGGTCTCGCGGGAACTCCGGCTACGCCAGCTCGAAAGGCAGTGGCAGGTGGTAGGAAAGAAACACGTCGCCAGCCGGCCACGGGCGTCTTCGCAACACTACGGCGATAGGCTATCTCAGTAGGCATCTGCGCGGAATGACACCCTGTACGGCGAAGCTCCTCAAAGGTAAGCACCATGCGCTTGGTCTGGTTTGATTAGTCGATGATAACACATTCCAAAGCCTGTGCGAGTTGCGACCTTAAATGTTCGGGGTCTTGCGGACCGAAGACGACAACGGAAATTATATCGCCTCGTCACGGAGCAGGATCTTGATGTTGTTGCCTTGCAAGAGACCAGAGTCGAAAACGAATACAAGACAGCGCATGGTGCGGCCGCTTACGGCACGTTATGCCGTTTGTGTCACTCACGCGGTGGGGTTGTCTGCAGGTGTCTTTTGTTAGTCCGTCAAAATATTGGGGCGATAAATGAGTCCGTTACGTCCTGTCAGAATGGACGGCTCACTGCGATATTACCTCCGCGTCGCGTGAGTGGCGCATCTACTGCATCTAAGCGTATACCAGTGCGGAAGAACGAAAATTTTTGTTTGAAGATATTCGGTCATTATTTGTGACAGAACGTATCGTCATCTTCCTTGGGGATTTCAATTGTGTGTGCTCCGCATGTGATAAATCGAGTGCAACTCCGTTCAGAGACGGCAGCACAATGGTGTGAAATGATATCATTAATGAATACGGGTTAGACGATGTAGGTGACATTTTGGCTGGCACGCCAAATGTCCGATTTAGTCGTTTTCAGGGCTCTGGTCATGTGCGTTTAGACAGCACTTACGTCTTACTAGAGCTACTGCCACTCTGTAACAATATAATTTGTTGCCTGTATCATTTTTTGACCATTGTCTAGTGTCGTTCACCCTTGGTGGTGACAAACAAAGGAGCGGTTTTTCTTAAGAGCTTTGGAAACTGAATAGTAAGGTAATGGGGGATAATGTTTTCACAGGTGGTGTGAAAGAAAGTTTGGGAATGTCTTTCTTTGGCGGAGACAGTATACCCTTACAAAAAATTTATACTGTCCAAATCTGAAAGATTTCATATATGGCCATACCGAAAATTGGCCACATGTAACCTGATATGGTATATCTGCCAGATATAGCCTCATAATGCCAGATATAGTCTGATATCCCTGGCTAGGTATGGAATTCCCAGATCTGGCTAGGTATAAAAATTACAGATCTCGCCAGGCATATCAAAAGGACACGAGCCTCAATTCAGCACTTTATATCTTTTTATTGTCTACAATTCTCCCGAGTGCCCCGGCCCGCACTCGAGGAATTATGGGAACGGTGATCCTTCAGCTCCCTAGTGATTTCAAGTTTTGACCAATTCCATGGTTACACAGTGTCGAGCGTAATTCGTAGTCATTCCGAACAAGCGTCCCATAGGGCTCAAGGACCTGTCATAAAACTTTTAAAATTTCTCGTCAATGGCAGCGTTTTTGATACTGTGCATGCGATCCACCTTTCGACCTGGCCTGAGCAGGAGAAATCTCTTAAAATATTATCACTCCCGTGATTGTTGCTTTAGCAGGAATGACTTCAAAGCCGAGAAATAACAACCAAAACCGGGATTCAGCTCGGATTCGGTGGAGCTGTTTATTGCATATTAGCGTTTCTAACTTAATTTCAGCATCGTTTCAGCTCTACGAGAATGATAATGTAAAAGATATGTCTGCAGCTCATTCAGGTTGAAGGTTGGACAGAATGCGCAGTACTGACATTGGCGAGAAATTTTAAATGTGATATGAGAGGTACTTGGGTTCTATACACTTGTTCTGGGTGACTCCGAATTACACTTAAAATTGTGTAACCATAAATTGGTCGAAATTTCCGATCACTAGGCAGCTGAAGAAACACCGTCCCCATGATTCCTCGAGTACGGGCCGAGGCGTTTGGGGGATTTAGAAAATTGTCTATTCGCGCGTTATGTTAACACTTCGAAATAATTAAGCTACATTGAAATCCTCGTAAAAATTAGCACAAAACTTCCCAAACTTAAGCTTGCAAAGTTGAAGTTTGGGATTATTTGTGCTAATATGTAGCTCGTGAACAATGAGTCATACGCTGTTTGGTAGCAAAGCACTTTTTTTTACCTTTTTATACACTGAAAACCGGCCGCCAGAGAAAACTATATATACGTCAGATAACGATGTATATACCTCTAATAAGGCTGTATATATGCCAGATAAGTCTATATATACGCCAAATTAGGCTGTATAAATTCCAGATAAGGATTCATTTTCCCCAGATAAGGATTCATATTCACCAGATAAGGATGTATAAACTCCAGATAAGGCTGTATACAGGCCGTATATAATCATATATTGTTTGATACGACCAGATATGCCCGAGATATTGTTTGACTGAGGTTTATTAGCGCAGCGGCATCCAAGTCCATATTGCGCCAGCAACTATGACTAATGCAAGAAACCAGTGTTACTGAGAAAAAAGAGCTGTAGTAGCTTGTGGGTTATAAAAATTATGAACATAAATAATACCCACATGGGCACGATTCCAGGAAACATGTTAAATTATAGCTAATCTAGTAGACTAATATCTCAAAAAAAAAATTTAAAACACACTTGTTTTTTATTAGCGGTTCGTCGCCCAGTAAAATAACCAAATGTAATGGGGTATGCTCTTTGTAAATTAGTGCAAAATGTCTCTGACGTCAAGGTCATATATAGGGAATACGAGTAAAATGTTCAGGATGCTTAATGGTATACGACAGTGTTCGCACTCTGCTGCACCCTCCCCTCGCAAAAGGTGCCCAAGGGTAAGGCGTGTATGACCGATTCGGAGTCGGCATAATACAACCTCATAAAATCGCTTGCGGTGACGTGCACTCTCCCGTTCCAGGGTTAAAGGTTTTACTGCATGCAACCTATTGTTCTATTCTTTGTTCCACTCCTCTTGCCACCGGCACTTTGTAGACTTTTTCAGGGCAAGTCTATCATTTCAGTAGGGTATTTTGTGCAGATCCACAAGTCCATGCTTAGCAGTGTTCGCTGCACGGTCAGCATCCTTATTCCCAGGAATTGCAACAAGGGAAGGTACCCAGCATAATGTTATTTCTTTCTTCCTTTTTGATGCTGAAAATAACCGGTTCCTTATTTCTAGAACAAGCGGATTTTGAGCATCCCCCGTTGTGTTTAGAGCTCGTAAAACACTAAGTGAGTCAGTGTAAACAATTAACTTGTGGATCTTCTTTTTAAGGATGTGGTCTATGGCAAGAAGTAAGCCATAAAGCTCTGTGGAAAAAAATAGAGGCACTATTGTTAATTCTCTGGACACACTTCACTGAAGGCCCTGTTACTGAGAAGCCTACATAGGAATAAGGTTTGCTCCCATCAGTGTAAAACCTTGGGAAGTCTCGGTACTGGTCTTGGAGTTCAAAACATTATTGTCTCAGAACTTCAATAGGGGTCTCTTTCCTGATGTATTTTGTCAGTTTCAGTTCACAGTGGATGGTCATGAGGTCGCAAGGAGCTACTGAGTTCAAGAGTTGCACAACTGAGGGTAGGACATCCAACCCTAAGGACTCAGCAGAAAAACGAATCCTCATGGCGAGAGGTGGAACAAATGATGGCTTATTTATTAAAGGCTGTTCATAGCGTACTTGTTCTATGCATTCTAGGATCGGATGACCAGGAACAGACCTAGTTTGCAGAGAGTACATGAAGCGTAATTCAAATCTGCTTTTCTCCAGTGAGAGCTCATTTGCCTCTACATATAGGCTGAGTATTGGAGATGTTGCGAAAAGCGCCAGTGGAAAGTCGGAGCCCCTGATGATGAATGGGGTCCAGCATCTCGAGAACCGATGACCGTGTGGAGCCGTACACAATATAGCCATAATCAAGTCGGGACCTTACGAATGAGCGGCAGATGCGCAATAAACAACACCGATGAGCCCCCCAGGACACGTGCGACAAGATCTTTAGTATGTTGAGTGATTGCACACGTTTCATTTTGAGGCTCTTAACATGTCGAATGAATGTCATTATATATATATATATATAATATAAGACCTAAAACTTATGCTCGTTCTTTACTGCAATAGGGACTTCATACATATTTAAGGAAGGCTCAAGTAAAATTACGCGGCGACGAGAGAAGCACAAACAAACCGTTTTCTCAGGAGAGAACCTAAACCCGTTTACATCCGCCCATTTAACCAAATTGTTGATCGCAAGTTGAAGTTGACGTTCACAGGTGGACGGATTACAAGATGAGACTGAAATCTGTACATCATCAACATAGAGTGAGTACTGAACAAATTGGGGTATAATACGACCAATTGAATTTATTTTTACGATAAAAAGTGTGACGCTAACCACACTGCTCGGTGGGACTCCATTTTTTGCGAGAATTCTCTAGAAAGAGTTGCCCGAAGCTTTACACGAAAAGTGAGATTCCGGATGTAACTATGGATGGCACCTAGCATTCTGCCCCAAAGACCAATGGTGAGCAAATCCTGCAATATGCCGTAGCGCAAAGTCGTATCAAATGCCTTTGCCAAGTAAAAAAAGACAGAGATGCAATGCTGTCTATTTACAAAGGCCTCTCGTACAGCAGTCACAAAGCGGACCTGATGGTCAATCGTCGATCGAGCTGTGCGAAAACCACACTGGTAACGGTCAAGTAGCTTGTTTCTTCCTAAATAAAATATAACCCTTTTATTCACCATCCTTTCTAGTGTCTTTGAAAAACAACAAGTGAGGGCTATCGACCTAAAGCTAGATGTACAGGTAGGATCCTTTCCTGGTTTCAGCAGGGGAATTATGATAGCCACCTTCCAAGACGAGAGGAAGCAATCTTCAAGCCAAATGCGGTTGAACAAATATAAAACAAGCTCAAGAGTTGATGAATGGAGGTGCTGAAGCATTTTGTAATGAATGTCATCTGGCCCAGGAGCAGTCTGTTTGGAGAAATGAAGTACGAACTGGAGTTCCAAAAGTGTAAATAGTGAATTATAGGGCTGCTGCAAGCCATCTGACAAAGGAACTGCCTTTTTATCTGCCTGTAGCTCGTGTCTCAAAAATGACCGAGTATAATGTCAAGAACTTGAAACAAATTCGAAATGTTCACCAACGACATTTGCCTGTTCTTCTAGGCTGGCAGGGCATACTCCGTTTTGGTTCAGGAGTGGAACAGAAAATACCCGGTAGGAGCCTTCAATTTTATGCACAGAGTCCCAACCTTCCTTCGAGGATGCACTACTATTAATTAAAAACGCATACCCTCTAAAGCTTTGCCGCTCTTCTTGCCGTCGGATATACCTAGCTTGAGCCCCTTTTCTTTATTAATACCGATCAGGTTTTTTGCCTTGGGATAACGCCTGAAAATACCCCATGCACGATTCTGTTTTTTCTTTGCCTTGCGGCAGCCTTCGTTCTATCACGGCGCCTTTTTGGAAGATGTGAGGATGTCATGGGGGAATGGCAAGCATAGCGGCCTGCAAGATGTGCTGAGTAATGTGCTCGGTGACATCGTCGATGGAAGGGTGATCAAGGAGTGAACATGCTATAAGTGAGGCTTCTGTAAAGATTGACCAGTCAACTTTTTCAAGCTTCCAACGAGGGGTACGTGTTAAAAGACTAGCAGGAGGATGGTTGGACTCCAAAATGAGTGGAAAGTGGTCACTCCCATATCGATTTGGGACGACCTTCCATTAAAGCAGGGGGTACAACGAAGGATGACAAAACGAAAGATCAATGGAAGTAAAACTACAAGTCGCTGAACTAAAATAAGTGGCTCCTTTTGTGTTGAGCAGACACAATCCTGCCGAAAGAAGAAACCGTTCAAAGAGTGCCGCTTGAGAATCTCTTCTACAGCTTCCGCACAAAGGATTATGTGCATTGAAATCGCCTAAAATAATGTAAGGCACCTGAAGCTGGCTAATTAGATCACCTAGCTCCTCGTACTGCAGGCGATATTCCGGGGAGATGTGCATTGAGTAGACGGTAATCACGCGGTCAAACAGCATACGGACAGCCACGGCCTCGAGAGAGGTTTGCAAAGCCACTTCAGTGGACGGGACCATGCGTTGGAAAACCACTGCAGCACCACCGGAAGCCACACCTGCGTTTAATCTATCTTTTCTGAGCACTTTGAGTTGTCTAAGCACATTTGAGTGACTTTCCTTAAGGTGCGTCGCCAGCAAATAAAAGGCAGCAGTGCGGTGTTCAGTTAATAAAAAGGTGATGTCGTCATAATTGGAAAAATGTCCACGACAGTTCCAATGTAAAAATACAGACATGATTAACGTTAGGCAGTTAGCTTTTCACCAGAAAGTCATAACCTTCGTGTAATGGTAGCTAGAGCAAAACTAAGCCAGTCAAAGGAGGTAAATTTAGTAACATGTCAAAATGGACATGAATGATGATTTAATGAGTCTGTAAGAAGGCAGGCCCGACCAAACTTCTGGGGAAAAACAATGAAAAATAAAGCCACAGGCGAGGGAGTCGCCAGTAGTGCTCTGGTTAGTCTATATGAAGCTACCCCCTCCGCACTCCAAGGGCGTCGAGACTTCAGGCCCAGGCCACTGACAAGGGAGTCGCCGTTACTCCTCTGTCTCGGCTGGTCCCTAGGAGTAGGTGGAGCAATGGGAATGAACAAGATATCTTGGTGTCGTGAGGTTAGTGTAGTGTCGGAGGATGCAGGATGATTTTAATGTTGAGAGAGCATACCAGCCTTGTAGAGTATAATTGTCACTTTGGTGGAACAATTGGTTTTTTACCCTTGTGCTTGCCCTTGGGGACCTGCCACTCCATGTCGTCTGGGTCAGACGCAGGAGTGGATGGTGCGGCACCCTCCTCCATTGCTTCTGCCTCCTGGGCAGAGGCTGTTCTAGCCGGTGTAGGGAGGCTCTGGGCACGAGGTGGAAAACCCCGGATTCGACCTCCACCAGCCGGAGGAGCAGAGGTACTGGGCAGGCAGTCGCCCAAGCCCACCTCCTCCTGCCCCTTGAGTACTGGAGGAGTGGCACAAGAATCGTGCCGCTCCTTGAATGAGGACGCTCCCTCCTAAGAATTCGGCTGGGAACGTGGTCCCCTTTCCTTGGAAGGAAACGGCGAAGCCCTGACAGGAGCGGACACAGCCGACCCATCTTGGGTAGGAGGAACAGCCTGTGAACCCTCTACATGAGAGGGGACAGGCTGCTGCCCCATGGAAGGGGTAGGACTCTCGCTGGAGGATGCAGGCCTACATGGCGAGAGTGAGCGCCCAGGAAGCTGAAGCTTCAGCTTGGGTCTTGGGGTCTGCAGTGGCTTCCTGGCATCCGGGAAGGACGTCTGGGTTGCCACTGCAACCTTCAGTGGTGCAGGTCCCCGCTGCACCACCAGTGCAAAGCCGCCCTTGCGCAAAAACACGAAGCGGCGACGCGCCTTTGGGTATGAGAGGTTTTCTTTCACTTTAAGGTTAAGAATTTCCTTCTCATCTTTCCACATCTTACACGATCTGGAGTAAGCAGGTTGGGGCTCTTTGCAATTTACACAGACTGCGTCGTTGGAGCAAGAGTCTGCAGCGTGGGCAGTTTTGCCACACTTAGCACATGTGTCTGCCGCGGCTGTTCTGTGAGCCGTGTCTAAGTCTTTGGCAGTTGAAGCACCTTCTTGGGTTTCAAACGTACGGACGAACTCTGCAGTAGAGGTATCCAGCTTTCACAGACTCGGGAAGTATGGTGGACTCGAAGGTCATCCCGATCTGCCTCGTCTTCAGCTCTTGGCCGTCACGACGCAAGGAGATGCGCCTTCCAGCTACAACCCCTGGTCAGAAAGGCCCTCCACTACTTCGCTCTCAGACGCGTTCTGAAGGTCGTCTACGAGATTACTCCTTGGATGGTGCTCAATGCCCTGTGGAGTGTCACGGTAACCTTGTAGTCCGACACCGAGTTGAGTGCAAAAAGCACAGAACTCTGGTGACTAATCTCAGTTTCTACAAGTAGATCGCCAGATACCAGCTTTTTAGCCTTGAAATTCTTTCCAACCACACTATCGAGGACTTTTGCGACAAGAAATGGTGTTATTTTCGAGAGTGGTTTGTCACTTTCAGAGTGGAGTACCAAGAATTTTGAGAATCTAGGTGGAGCAGAATGTGTCTTGTGCGAGGTAGACATTTCGGCGCGACCCCTTTTCGGGGGCCGATCAAGGAAGGATTTTTTGTGCAGACCCATAGAGATGGGGAAGAATATTCAGTGCCCGTGTGTATCGCCCACCACGGAGCCCAACAAGGGGGTAGGTAATGTGCCATAGCAAGAAAGGTTTGGCTGACACAATTACTCTACCAGTGCTGCCCGGGCACTATACCCTAGTGTGGTTGCAGGGACAGGTCCTGTTTCCACTCAAGGTTGGCCCTTGCCGCCTAAGGAGGAGAAAAAAGGAAGAGAGCGTAGATGGAAAGAGAAAGAGGTGGCAGGAAAAGTGAAAGAAGAAAGAAGAGGGTAGAAGAGGTGACTGACTGAATCATCCTGGTCGGGCCAAGCCAGGACACCCGTCTACGAGAAGGAGGGGCCGAAGTGGTGTATAGCCTCGCCCGGGGGGCCCGGAAGGGTCCAAACATACCCCGGGCTTAACTCAACCACCAGGGTCCCCCTTTCCGCAGACACGGGTTAAGCCACGCACTGCCAGACGTGGGTGGGCGAACCCACATGGTTCGGGGTTGGTAGTGACGCCACTCACCAAGCACCTAATAAAGTAGGTGCCCCCTGCGTGCGGGTATGGTGGCCCACGTGGCTGGGGTCCGTGGTGAGGCTACTTACCAAGCACCTAGCACCTAGTGTGCAGGCGCCACCTGCGGGGCTCTGGGTCCGTGGAGAGGCCACTCTCCAAACACCTGCTTTTACAGGTGCCCCCTGCGGGGATGCCCCAGATATAAGATTTCCATACGGGCAAAGATCTAGGTAGGAGTTGGGAACTGTTTAAACAAGAAGTTAAAATGAAAGCATTAGAACGGACGAGTGCTATAAATAATACTGAAAGACAGCGCGAAACCCTTTTGAGGCGAAATTTGGCGATGCTAATTGATGAAGAAAGTCGATCGCCTGCCGTTTTTAGGAGTGACATATGCACAGTGAAATCGCAACTTGAAGTTTTCGAAAAATAGCGTTATCATGGCGCGCTTATCCGCGCGCGAGCGAGAAAATTGCTTCTGGGCGAAGCGCCAATAAAGCGAGCACTCAATGCGGAAAAAAGATACGCCAGTCGTAATGCGATAACCGAAATAGAATACCGAGGGGCTGTCACCCGTGACTCTGCAGATATGGAACGCGCGTATGGGGACTTCTATAGAACACTTTGTTCTTATAATCTCGTAGATATAAATAGGTTTAAGAGCGAGTTTCTGTTTCAATAGCGCAGTTTGGCAGTGAAACAGTGACAATTTTAGAGGACGGCATCAGTGTAGAAGGAAAAAAAACTATGAATATTTTGAGCCCTGGAAAATCACCCGGCTCAGATGGGCTGACGGCAGCCATTTACAAAGCGCTGAAGCACAAAATTAGTCCTGCGTTATGTGGTGTATTCCGACAAGCTTATGAACTAAAAAAAAACTGCCCCCTCCTTTTCCCGCTCGCATACTGCTCTTATTCCTAAAACCGATCACATGCAGAAACTGCTACAGGTATCGTCGTACCGACTTATCAGTTTGACCAATGTCGATTAGAAATAGGGCTCCGCGTTTTCGGATAAATGCGAAAAAACTCCGAAAAACACCAGCCGGTAAAATTTTGGTCTGTTCGGATTTATGCGATAAACTCCGAATATTTATGTGTCAATGCCACCTGCCCCTTCCCCCCTCCCCCGGCAAACAAAAAAAAGTAAGGCATTTTTTTTCAGTTTGATTAGCACAGAGCCAATGGTCCTGGGAAATTCCACCATAGTGATCTTTCAAATCTCGGACCGTTGTCAAAAGGGGTCTTGCCGCTTGTCTTTTCAAGGTTGATTCAGGGCGGCAGGTCCTTCGTTGTACATTCGGGTCACAACAAATGTCACTCTTTTGGTTTCCCGTTTGAGCCATGCGATTTGTCATTTAGAGAAAGGAAAGGGTATGTTTTAGTAACAGTGAAAGCTATGGACCATTAGGATTGTATAAAACTGGGAAGAGGGGCACTTCCCTCTCTATTACCTCCTTAACCACTCCATCTCGCACGTCCACAGGCTAGATTGATAGAATAGGATGGGATCACTACGAGCTTCCTAGCGACTACCCCCAGGAGTTTATTGATTTTAAGGTATTGGCGTTGATTAAAGCGCCACTTGTGTGTGACGGCGTGCGTGTGGGGGGCCTATCATTGGCACACATACCCCTTTTTGAGGCAGGTTGTAAGTGGTTTTATTTTTCTTCGTGACGTGAGTGATTCATTTTCGCGCACAGTATGTCAGGTGCGCCTAGGTAGAGCCTTACCTGATATTGTTGTGTCTTCTCAGTGTATTTTGTTTGAAAAGATTCATGGGTATTTTCGCGACGTTGTACAAGGGACACGGTTTTTGTGCTTACGTTTTTCTTTAGAGTACTTAGGTGGAGTAACTCGGAAGCAATTGTATAGAGCCCGTGTTGATACTGTCTTCCCCGTCCCGCTGTACAGATCCCTATACTCTGTGAGCCCTGGTCAGAACGTCCTTCAGCGCGTCAAGAGAATGTCAGTCCCGCCGGGTGTAAAACCATTTTTTGTTTAAATTGCACATGGGAGCTTTACCGGTAAAAACTGGGATGGAAGATAAGGGTATGTTTTTAGTCTGAAGTGTAAATTGTTCCTTGTGTATACCCCCCCCCCCCCCCAAAAAAAAATAAACAAAAAAAAACAAACAAACAGAGACAGTTGTTTATGTATTTCTAGATTGTTGGGGTGGGGTTTTCTTTTGGGTTATACTAAAACGAACTCGAAAAAGGTCTACCTCTGGATTCCCACGGTATTAGGTACTTAGCCATAAATAATAAAAATGGTGTACCGTATGATTTCGTCATGCTTCTGGCCCCACATAGCATTAGGAAATCTCGCATGGCGCTTCGTCATGCAGATGTAGATATCCGTCCGGTTCATGAGTAGTTTGGAAAATCTGTTGGACGGATGGTAGAAGTGTGGAAGTCTCAGCCTGGGGTTCCTCATTGGGTACCTGTACTGGAAGGTGTTACACTATTGAAGTACTGTTAACCATGTCACGTTAGTGGAAATGTGACTGATGTGAGTGTTTTATCATTATTGTAACGTTTTTGATAATGTCTAAGCCGGCAATAAAAAAAAAAGGAGCGCGTTGCCGAATGGTTGCCGCACTTGGCAATCGCGTGAAGGCTCAGGGTTGGATACAAGGGAGCGGACTCCTCCTTTATTTTTTCTTTCAACTCGACATTCTCGTAAGTTCAAGAACCTTGTCGTCTGATCGAGTTACGAATTTTCTACGCGCCGAACGTTCTACGCCGAATGTTCCAGAAACCCACGCGGGTAGAAAAGGTGCTCCGAGTGGCGGTCCAGAGTCAGTCTCACCCCAGCGCTCGATGCTGCTGTTTCGCCGACATCGACTCCTGCGACGCCAGCCTTTCTCTATTTTGTTTTGGGCACATGTTTTCCCTATTAAACGTTTAGTTTCTTCAGTAATTCGCCGCTTCATCATTAGTCACTCGTGACAATATCCTGCTCCCTATAGTTGGACTGCTTAAAACAGCCCCACGATACTTTCTTTTTCTTTTTCCGTTTTGTGTTGTTCTGTGCTAATAAACCATTCTGGGAACCCAGGTTTACGCAGTAGTATAATTGTTCTTGACACTGACGTCGATACGAGTTACGCAATGCGGAAGTATCTTCAAATGTAATTGAATTACATTTCTAAGTATTTGCACTTTACTCAAATATTTTACAGTTAAAGTAACTTGAGTAGTATTTCAAATAACTTATGAAGCAGGTATTTAGAAACTTAAATACATTTATAGAGTATTTTGTGCAACACTCGTACTGATTCAGTGTGCAAGGTCCTTGACGTCTTTCTTGGTTTACTATACGCTCTTCATTTTTTTTTTGCACGTAAATACCCTGCAGTAAAGCGCTGATGCCTTGTTTGCGCTAACAGTCTCGGACAGTGTACATAAATACATGGGGGAAGTCATTTTAGCACCGTTCCTAATGCTAATAATTCAAATTAAAAAACAACGGCAGTAACTGACCAGTATTTTCCTCTGCGTGGATGAAAAATGTTATGAGCTATCTTGTATGTCTTGTACGCCTGAATGATTTTGATGTTTTTTCTCATATTTAAGCGCAAGTAGAAAGTGCACTCACTTTTCTCTATAACAATGCATTACCGGAAGTCAATTCCCGTTCCGCCGTTTGCTTCATTTGGGAACCGCTCGCGAGCGCCAGATGAACCTGTGGTGTGCAATATAACTCTCTGGCTTTAAATGTTCAGTGCATTTTTTCTCCGTGCCGTAAGAGTATTTTTACCGAAAAGAGTTCTTTTTATGTTTTTGAAACAAATCATTTAGACAGAGTCATTGTTTTAAAAATATAACGAGATTGCCTTTTGGGTTTCAGTTTTAAACGATAACAAACAATGCTGGTGGCGTTTACGGCGTGCACAACGAGCGTAGCATGTTGAGCGTATTTATTTATATGAGTGCGAGTCGTTCTGCGTTCCATGTGGTGTTTGGAGGAAGATCTTCTCAACCGACCTACAGTTTGCAGCAAACAACTGTTGCAGGCACGCGCCTTCAGAAGCGCTGCAGAGTTGCTTGTTTTTGAAGCGGGACTGGCCTAAGTCTAGCGTCTTAATTCAGCAATGTTGCTTGATCCGACTTTATTTTAGGTTTCCGCAACTTGGTGCGAGATAAAGATGTTGGTTACCGTAAAAGCGGCCCCGCTGCTCTTTGAATTCTCCAGCCGTCGTGGTTCGAACCGTGGCTTTCATACTGAGAAAGTACATACACAGGTATAAATTTGAAAGGCAATCTGGCGTTCGGCTAGCATCACGTTTGATCAAATATGTCGATTCATTCAGCTTCGAAAGGCAAGTTCTAAAGTGATGATATGGACATGGCCTGCCAACCCCTTAACCCCTTAATATTTTTTTTGTTTTTTTTTTAAATTTCTGACCCTTAATTGTGGAATTTTTTTTGTCTTGAAAATACATTTGTTGCTTTCAATATCAAATCACTAGCCACAGACAAAATGGGAGCAAAATGTGAAACTATTTAGTGCAACCATCTGTTGTCGCAGCCGGAAACTAAGCCATGAGCTAGCCTGGTTTGTCCAAGACGGTTCAGCGCATCAACCAGGGAAAGCAGACGACCTATGCCAGTTCCTCCTCTATACTATTAGTGACTCGCAAAAGAATCGGAAACCGATACACCTTTCCAAGAAACGCTCCTAGGCCACCGCCATGTTGCTGATGCTGACGCGGCTGGTGCAACTCTCGCGCCCTCTATCAACTAGAAATTTTCTGCCACTCTCTTGGACTGTGAAGACCCGCTCAGCGATGTTCTCTACCTACGTTTTTGCGGGTTTGCATTCGACGTTTTCTCGCCCCTCTTGAAAGTTTCCACTTAATTTTTTATGCGTGCTGCGTACCCTTTCTGTGTTATCTTCCATTGTGAGAAATAAGGCTGGTAAGTGTCTGCCATTCAAGCTTTTTTTCTTGGTATTCACGGGAAACGACGGAGGTGAAGGACGTCGAACGACCTTCGAAGCGATTTTGCGACATTGTTCTCCCCTCCTAGAGATAATCCGCGTAGGGTCCTCAGTCATTTCCCAAAATAGTTGTCCGGGTTGGGGTGGGAAACCATCAGTCGGATTCGTTCCTTTGCCTTGGTGCTTTTGTGAAAAAACGAAGCTCTCCCCAAAATGTGCCCCAAAGCGAAGTCATTTTGAATTCCGTCCGATCGTCAAGATCTGACTGTCGTCGGCTGTGCCTGTGTTATTTGAGATCTTTCTCAAATAAGTTCTTTTCAGATTACACTGCATCGTGGGGTACGTACAATATATTGTTCGATGGTTAACACTTTCTAAATTGTATGTCCGTGTCCTGTTAATCGGTAAACACGTTATTTGTGAGCGTGAAAAATGCATGTCTTTCGGCTCTCTACTGTAGTAATTTATTTTTGAGAGGTAAACGCTTTGTCTTTTGACATGCGGCAAATCGCGCTGCGCCGTTAAAGCTGATCGTAAAAAAACACGAAACACTAGAACTATTCATTCCAGTCGCATTCGTTCTGTCGCGCGCGTACCCAACAAAAATAGTTTATAGATTTTTTATTGCTTTTTTTTTCAATTGTGGACAATGCTTTCTCAGTGACCTCAGGAAAATAATACACCATGAAACATAAAATACAGCGGGCACATATGAGAATTTAGCCGCCAGCAGCCTTTGAAACTGCGCCTACGCAGGCTGCGCCTATCGAAATCACAGTCCACCCGGTTAGGTTTAGCAGGGACGCTGATGAGAGTCTAGCCTCTAACCCAGTGACTGGGCTTGAAAACGGTTTGCTGCCCCTGGGGTCGAGTGTTTCTTGGAAAGGTGTATACGCCTCGCAAGTGGGCTCATTTTCGCCTTCTGCGCATGAGAGAGGAAGCGCGAAGGGTGGAGAGGAGGTTGATGACGATTCCGACTAAGCTCCGCCCTCGCACATGTCGGGAGAGGCTGGGGGGTAAAGAAACATCGGCGTCGGTATTGGCGGCCATGCTGTAGCGGCGACAGCGAGTCTATAGTTTATTGTAGCCCTGTTAATGTTTGCCGAATTCTCAAGATCGAGCAGCTTTGTGCCCCCTACGATTCCTCCATCGTCTGCTCGAGGTATTTTGAACATTCCAAGATGAAGACGACGAAGAGCATAAAAAAGAAGGCGCTTGCCTAGCCTCGCAATTGAGACACCAGTTGTGCCGGTCACTACGAGAGCGCCATCTGATTGTGCCTCTAAGTTGCCTCTTATCTTGTTCTTTCTTTACGAGCAGAACGCATTTTGCCTCCTAGCAGGTTTTTATAAATCTTGTGTGGCGGAGTCGATAGGTTAATACTTAAAAAACAGCTGAGAACGTAGTGTTTTCGTGATCCTCCGAAGCCCATCTTCGTAGGTGATGTTTAGAAATATATACTCATCATTTCGACTCAAAACTGCACGGAGGCCGTGTAAACTATGCTCCGTTTCCATTAAAATGCGATCGAAGTTAAATCAACCTGGGCGAGTCGCGAGCTTTGATCATAGCTGTCATGCATGGGAGATTATGCAGTGCAAGCGCTGATCAGATTCTCGCGTTTGTAATTTTCGCTTCGTTCGCAGTTAGGTGAGACGCAGTATAGTCATACATCGTATTTGGTATAGTAGTTGCAGTATACGGTTGTAATCATGGCACTATAGAAAAGCACAGAGCTCAAAATGTACCACAAAAAGCAATCGTTTTTCTTTTTTTTTTCTTTTAGGAATCAAATTTGAGTGGTTGTTTCGTGTAATACAGTGAACCAAATCGGACAATACAAATTTGCCGTTTTACATTAGCCAGTATGAGTGAATTGCCAAAGAAGAACCGATGCCGACTTTCTGCAAAATGTCTTGCGCAGTGCATCTTCGAACCACACCTTTCGACGCTGTCAGTGTCTGACGTGTTTTTGTGTTGGCTGTGGCTTGCGTTCCGTCCAGACGGAACGATAACCCCCACTAGAGTTCAGTCCAGATGGAACTGCACCCTCCACTAGAGTTCCGTCCAGACGGAACTGTACCCGCCACTAGAGTTCCGTCCAGACGGAACGGTAGACGCGTAGCCGCCGTTAGACTTCCGTCCAAGACCAAGCGACGCCCAGTGTCCCATTGGAGCTCGCGTTGAAACTTGAATTCCTCATTTATACACATCAGTTTTTGTGCCAAAATGTATGAGATTTCAGATTTCTTTTTCAAAAGGGATGGCTGAAGTAGCTTGAGAGCGCACAAAGGAACTCATTAAGGGGTATGAGCCAGTGTGTACGATAATTTATTTATACTTATTTTGGATGTTTTCATTCAGCATACGGAAGGAAACACTTCAGCCTTCACGTTTGCAAGTACTGCCCCTGGACACCGCCGACTTTTGCTAAGACATCATAATCGGATATGGCGGCGCCCAGAGGCGGTACTTGCAAACATATAAATCCTGAAACAATTAAAAGAAAGCAATATAACAGGTCACAAGAACTGCAGTTTGAAACTCTAATACACAAGAAAATGTACAGCAACAGATTGTGTTTAGAGGCACTTGTTGCAAAACCATGCTTGCGCAGTTTCCAAAGCATTTAGTTTTACGTTCTTGAAACATTGATGGTACCAGCAAAGACACACCTCACAGACAACTAAAGGTGCATCGGCTAACGGGTCCTCGCATGCATTACATTTCCATTTGATGACCTTTCCCTTGGCTTCAAGGACATGAGAGACAGCACACCAGCCATCAGCAATGAAAAATCTCTTCACCGAGTCAACATGCACTTGGTTGTCCAGGGTGGCCTCTAAAAGTCTAGAAGGAATCATTTCTACCTTGTCTTCATCTGCAAAGCAACACATTTTCTGGACATTAATAAATGGGCACAGTATCCCTGAGCAAACATTTTATTCAAGACTAAAATAGGAGAATCAAAGTTTATTGTTAAAGGGCAAAGGTTAATAAAGGTAGCCGGATAAAAGGGTCTACAAAATTAGACTGCCCACACGAAGATGATTTCATCTAGTCGAGAGAGTCTAACGAATTCCTAAATTGAAATTCCCTGATTTTTTTAGGTTTATCTGAATCCTTGATGGTTTCTGGGTCGGTATATGGCATTTCGAAAAAGTTATTCGGCATGGCCGTGCCGATGAGCGGGAACGCGACAGAACAGCACACGACAAAACAGCACGCGACAAAACAGCACGGTCGAAACAGCACGCGTCAAAAGAGCACAGCGTCAAAACAGCACTGCGAGAAAACAGCACGCGTCAAAATAGCACGTGACAAAATAGCACAGCGTCAAAACGGCACAGTGACAAAAGAGCACGTCCCAAAACAGCACGGCGTCAAAACAGCACAGCGACAAAACAGCACCCATGTAGCAACTTCAAGCACATTCTTCACCTTCCTCTGCGCGAACAATATCGAGCCTCCTTCACCTTTTCATTTATTGTCGCTAGGTTATAAAGAGACATATATTGCCTATTTCAGAGCTTACCAAACCCCGCAACCCGAGGACCCCCACACCTCAACAAAAAATATACAAAATATCGCGTCACGAGCAGCCCCCCCCCCCCTCGTGCTTTTCACGAGGCTACAAGAGTCAGTTAAAATGATGAGTACTAGTAGCAGTCCACATAATAAAATGTAGGCTGAAGATGACTAAACTTAAATTAATAAAAAAAATTGTAGCAATTGTTTCGCGACCACCCACTGCATCTGTCCGACCCGCCTTTTGGGAGGCACGGCAGTTGGTAGTGGACCACGATTTTTATCACAACAGGAGTTACCGATCGGCAACCAGCGTAAATCATTCCCGTAAGGTGACAGGCAGAAAGCTTCAAACAAACGAATGCAATTGTTCGAACCTCCTTCAGCGAAGCTCTTGTTGGTACGTTTGTCAGATTTTGCGTGTCGTTTATAGTCAGCAGAAAAAGAAGAGGGCAGTATAAATTGAAAAAGGTCAGTATTTTCGAGGGCGTTTCGAAGGAGGGGGGGATGTGATTCATTCCTGACTATATGGCCACTTCCTTTAGCAGTTTCCAGCTTGTCTCCGAGGTCGGTTCAACTTTCAACAAACGCTCCGGGGGCGCAGGGGTCTTCAGGATGAAATCTGGGTTTTTGACCTGATAGAGATTTGTGTGTCGAATTATTTGTTCATTGAAGAAAATTTAATTGTGAACTGCACAATGCAAATCAAGAGAGTCCGTAAATGCCGCTCATTTTTTAACAACCTTAGCTTCCGTTTATTAGAGGAGGGCATAACTACGATTGCCTTATTACCGTTTCTGTGGTCGGCGTGAATTTACCACCACTAGCAGTCGTGAAAATGGGGAAAAATCGCACTGAGTACAATGCTTGCTAATTTCTGGAGTTTAATGTTTTCCTCTCCGACCGAAGTGGTAGTGAAGTTCATGTTCGTCCTGTGTACAAATACGTGCACACGACGATAATGTCAGATCCTATTAGGGCCCCAGTGCGTCTTGTAGAACAGGAGGCGTCGGCTGCCACAGACAGCAACAACTAAAACCAGTACCTGGTTAACTCACTATAAAATTTAAAGGAACGCTTTTAAATATTACGTTTTCGTCAGTATACTGATTTTCGTCAATAAACCGAAAGGAACCGACACGTTTATGAGTCTAAAAATATTTACCACAATGATTTCCGAAACACGTTTTTTTGGACGCTGTGCTGTCATGTCGTTCTGGCCTTTTGACTTTGTGCTGTTTTGACGCCGTGCTGTTTTGGCACGTGCTCTTCTGACGCTGTGCCGTTTTGACGCTGTGGTATTTTGTCGCGTGCTATTTTGACGCGTGCTGTTTTGTCGCCGTGCTGTTTTGACGCTGTGCTGCTTTGACGCCTGCTGTTTTGACCGTGCTGTTTTGTCGCGTGCTGTTTTGTCGTGTGCTGTTCTGTCATGGTGCCCCGATGAGCAACCGCTGCGCTTCGTTCTGCACCGTCGTGCCGCTTTCGTTGGTCGTTTCGACCGATTCAGCACACTTTCTGACGGTTTCCCTGATAATTCCCAGACTTTCCCAGATGATCCAATGCTTACATGGAAGAATAAAAAACAAAGTGGACGAAGACGACACAATACATCTTTTACATCAATAAAAGACATGTCGCGTTGTCCTCGTCCACCCAACACTCTCAACTTCAACGATATAGATGATCCAAAAGTCTCTGGAAATTCCAGGTTCTTTAGGTTAGTAGCGACCCTGTATTCACATACGTATCTTAGATCTCAGTTGCTTTATTTCTACTATGCAAAGAAATACCAATTTGGGAATTTTAACCATTCAAAAACAATCCGCAGAAGCCCACTGAGGTAATGAAAGTAATGCATATATACAATTCTACTAACCCAAGTGAATTCCCTTGTCGACGGCACATCCGGCATCTTTATGTTCTACCAACCATGCCAGCTCCCTTTTTTGCATTTCTGATGCTTCCAGGTCTGCGAAGGCTTTTGGATTCCGTTTCTTTCTAGAGAGTCCGATGACAACGACATTGGAGCCTACTGGACGACCACGTGGCTTGATCCATTTTGGCATTTGGATGCCTCGAAGACTGAGCTGTTCTGTGGCTGCTACGCAGGGACCAGTGACAACCGTAACTGTAACCGGAAGGTTTCGTGGAGCTTGTGATTCTGCTGCTGTAGCCTCTGGAGAAACTACTGTTGGTGTGCTGTCAGGAACCATATGTAACAGTAGCAGGCGGGCAGTCATATTCACTGGATTGGAACAGTTTCTCTTCTGGACAAGCTGGGTGCTCTCTGGATGATAGAAGTCAGTTGACATTGGCTTGTTCATATGTATCTTCCGAGGCGAAGGCGAGCTTCGGCAACGCTCCATGACTTGAGGATCCATGTCGTCATTGATCTGTAGTCCATGGCAGCTCTGTTGCACAATATCGGCAGGAAGCTGGCTTGCTGTATCTACTGGACTTGAACCTGAGTCGTTTCTGTCCGGGGCCACAAGCTCAGTGGTCTCCAGATGATCGAAGGCCGTTGCCAGGGCTTCATTCATCTGTCCTATTGGAGGTGAGGGCGAGGTCCGACAGCAGTCCAGTGATTGAGGACCTGCTTCAACAATGCTCTGTAGTCCATAGCAGTTTTGCCGCCCTACATCGACACAGTGTCCATCTTCCCATTCCTTGATGAGTGTTTTCAAGGCCCCTAGGCGCTGCACAAATCTTTCGTTCGTTTCCTCCGAAGCCAATTCTGCAAGGTACTTGCACAACAGAAACGCAGCTCTGTACTTCTGTTGCTGGGTTTACGGTTTTGGTTTCCTGATGATTGGAGTCACAGACACACCCGCGAGTTCTGTGCCAGGCTCCTTTTAATTAAAGAGCCTTTGTTCACAATGGTAATACTTTCTGCTCCCAACTGACTGTAGAGGCCTCCTTCGTAGAGAATAAGGCCCTTGGACCTCAGCACTGCCCGGATGTGCCGACAGGGCAACATCATCCACAGCCTGAAAAAGCAGGAGCAGCTGGCCGTAGTGGTAATAGTTTCCCCGGAGCGTGACTGTCAGTGATACTGCCCCTAGTTGTCTTCTCGCACATCAACTGAGTTTGAGAGTTTTTCTTGCTTTTTTAGAAATGGAAACACATAACCAGTCAGGCGTCGCTGGTACTGCTGGAGGTGCTCCTCAGCTTCTAACTGTGTTGGACGCTTGTAGACTGAGTCGGCTGCCAGGTGGTCCCTCGCTTCTTGCAGAGTGTTCAGAACACTGAACAATGCTGGCACAAACTGCTCAAGTGTGCAGTACAGAGGAACAACACTCTTCAGCTTTGCATTAATATTTTCAAGGCGGTTGGTCGTAGTGTTATTAAAGCTTCCAACTGAGAATTGTGGTCCTGTGTACCACTCATCTTTCATGTGCCATTTCTTGCCATAATACTGAAGTACCTGTGCTGGTTCTGTGGCGTCAAGTTGACTTTCAATTTTGAAGAATTCGTCGTCTGATCTCGCACGCACCATTCCTTGAAGGAGCTGGAGGGCATGGTCACACCGGAAAGCTGTGATGCCCAACTTCGTGCAAGTTATCTCGCGTCTGAATGTTTTAAAGTGTGAAACACACATATTAAGACATGCGCCTCGGGGAAGCACCTATTCAGTACGTCTCTTTCAAGCAAGTCTTTGTCCGCCATGATACACCGTGTGCACTCCCATGGGTTGAGCTGTTGGAACTTCTCTAGGAGCCACCTCAAGCTGCACGCAACTTCTGTGACGAGGATCGCGACGCAGACGACCTCTGTTGATTCATTCGAATCTTCGTTATGGATGACATAAACTGGAGTTCTAAGGTCGAGAAGCTTATATGTCGCATCTATTCCAAGAGACTCCGGATGCGCAGCCATTGTTCCCCTCATTGATGCAGTGGAGATCAGAAGTCCCAGGAACTGGTTGTCGCTCACAAGGACATGGCAGTCTGAACCTGCATAGTCATAAACACAAATAATCCAATATCTAAGAGATTAAAGTGAATGCAACACTAACAAATTACATGCCAATTTCCCAAGAGAATGCTCGGTACTGGGACACTCCATGCAGAAGGAAAGATAACGTCCAGCAAAAAGAATACACAGTCTGCTGAGAGGAACCAATCATGATCTGAAGTATGAACCATAAGACAGGAGATAATAATGCGTGGGCACTACCTGGTTCACTTAGTGGGAAAACCGTAACCAAAAGCTGTGGCAGAAAAGCGTGACCGCAGTTTGAACCTGCCCCATCGCCCTGGTTTTCTGCTTCCTGCTCCACCCATCTTCCTACCGTAGACTCGCAGATGCTGTCCCAGATCACAGGGAGGACTAGGAACACGAATCGACGCTAGAAACTTGGCAAATAAAACTCGGCTTTAATGTTGAATTGTGGCCGGTTTGTCCTCTTGACTTTCGCGACGGCATTAATTCGCAAAAACAACAGTCAAACACACCAACATAACTCGGCCAAAGTAAATGCTCATGCGATCTTATATCATAGGAGAAAGCCTAGGTGACCTCGTAATTTTTTGTTGACATGTAGGTAGAAATATGTATGCCTTATTGCTTGCAAGGCGTATTCACCCATGTGATACTTTTAGGACGTCCCAATAGATATGTGTGCGACATACTGTAGACTATTAGAAGCGTCTCCACTGTTTTTTGGAGGTCGTTCTTTGATGGGGGCTTCAGAGAGCTGGTTAGGTTGCTGAGATTCTTCAGAAGGACAACATGGCCAGTTTTTTGAAGGATCTTTTGCTTTATCAGCTTGTGTGCGCTTTGAGATTTATCAGCTCCTGGACCACACCCTTCACCGAATCAGGCAGTGCTCGTTGCTTCGGAAGTTGCTCGTAGGTGGCCGGGAACAAGAGCAGCATTATATTTAATATACCATGAAAATGTAGCAGTGCTTGTGGCCAGTTTGTCTATGTGCTCAGATAATGCGGAACATATGCTTAAAATCATATCTAATCTGTGTATCATGAAGCATAGCTTTGACACGGGGTGACTGTGTTCTGTCTTGCTCGACATGACCTCCAAGTGCTCCCCATCTGCGGACACGCAGCATTCGAAATGGGCCGGACACCCGTCGACAAAGGTTCTGAGAAAAAATGTGATGCACGATAAATCAATATAAGCATTACTAATTGTATACACAGGTGCTAAACAGAGAGAAGTGAAAAGTGACACTTACTTGGTTTCTCGCTCTCCTTTGCTTCGACTCTTGAAGTTGCGGGCGCCTTTTATACAGCGATAATGCACCAGGTAGACACTGATGTTCTGCTTAATGTGGTGCTTAACGCCTTTTCGTTTCGCCGCGGGTACTAGTCTTGATTCTCGCTTTTAATACTGCACGTAGTTCTCCTCGCTATACCTTCTCAAGGCATCTTCTAATGCCTCAAATGTCGCAAACATTGCGCTACCCTCCATGGCGTTCGCAAGTAGTAGCGTCGGGCGCCGTGCAACATGCGGTGATCCGGCTGGTCCTCGGCAGTCCTCGAGATGGCGCCACGAACACCGGAACCGGAACCGATGACGGAACTCTAGTGGGGGATATAGTTCCGTCTGCACGGAATTTTACTGGATTTTAGTGTTCCGTCTAGACGGAACGCTAGACACTCCCTTTTGGGCTTCCCTTGTGTCCTTTTTCGTTCCCATACCAAGATAAAACTTCGGAGATTGCGCACTATCCAAGCCTAGCTAATGAGCGCTCCTTGGTATTGACACGGGAGTAAACGATGACTAATATGTATGTATTTTTGTTGTGTTCACGCAGCAGACAGGGTCATACAAAAACCAATGTGTAAGTGACAAACTTTCTTACATCATTTGTCATTACTAGGTCCCAGATGGGCTGTTGAAATCCAGAAACACTCCAAACAGATGGTGGTCATACAGCAATTGTGAAGAATGGCAAGACAGTCCCATTTGGATCCACATTTCTAGTCCACTGATTGATGATCTTTCTTTGCTTCATCAATGCCCAAGTATGCCAGCCACTGAGTGACTACCCTCATGTGTTGGTGATGGTTGCGTGCGAGTCTTCAGTATTGTCGCTGCAGATAGGGCTCACCCTGACACCAAAGCTGTTCGTGGTGTGCCTATCCATGGAATTGTTGTGGTTGATTCCAATTTCCTAGAAATGCCAATATTCAGTTTGGTGTGCATTGTGCCTGAAGTAGATTCGTCAAGGATGTCTGGTCTCTTTCCTTGGCGGGGTAGTACCATGTCAGCTGCTTTGCATGAGACACTTGGAAACTGTTTGGACTGCTCTAAAGCACTTATATTTGACCTTACCTGTCGTGTCCATGCTAATGCTGAGATGCAATAAGTTCACTGAGCCAAGTTTTACTAATGAACAAACACAATCAGTGGAAAGGTTGAATGGCTTTATCTGTTTTCTCGAAGTATACACTCTTTCATACATAATATATGATGCTGGCAAGGCTACTTTCATTAGCAGACAGCTTAGTCTACACTTCGTTTCACGATAACTTGGCAAACTGTGGAGGCTACGGCTCCTGCGACCCAGTAAGAATGCCGGAGCGAGGCACGTGGCAGCATGTCACAGGAGCGTTCCTGTCATCGTGCCAAAAACAAGGACCACCCGCCAGAACCGGCTGTCGTCTGCTGAGAAATCAAACAACTTCGGATGAACGTGCACTGCAGCAACATTACCTTCCGCTAGAGAAACGAGCTCTTCAGGAATTCTTTTATGAGACAACCACACGCTCAATTTGCCCATGAATCTCTGGTGGGTGCGAATGCTAGGGCGATGGCTTGAGCGGAAGTGGTCGATTAACAGCTGCGATTGTTCAAACATCGTTCAGAAGCCATGTGTTTCTCAAAAAAGTGTTGATCCATATTAAGTGTCGTTAATAAGTAACATATGTCTTGGTCTTCCTTCCGTGTCACGTAGCGATTTGGTCAGACGAATCCGATGGAAACACTACTAAAAGAAGAAAAAAAAAACATAGAACTATGTTTCGTCGCAGATGGCGCTGTTGCTGTGGCGATAACGAGGACTTGACCATGGAGTGTTGACACATGCCTGGATTCGATGCTCTTATTGGGTCGCGGGGTCCGCAGCCTTCACAGTTTGCCAAGTTATTGTGAAACGGAGTATAGTGTCTCACCTGTACACGCTATAAAACGAATGAGATGCCGGGTGTAGCCACTCTCGCAGGTGTAGCCTTTTATATTATTGCTTGCTATGCTGTTGGGGAGAGTACATAAAAAATCAGCTTACAAAGCCGAATTAATTTTTTGCACACTTGCATGTGTGAACATGAACCAATACAATCTCAAACAGGTTTAAGAATGGGTATGAATCAATAAACAATTACTTCCATCTGCAAGCTTGAAATCAAGTAGGTATGCGTGTGCAATAAATACACTGGCCTTTCGACTATCCCCTGTTGACACTTATTCTCGACGGATAGGGACTTCGTAGATTTCACGGCAGTTCAAGCATTGGTCAGGCAACATGGTCGTGTTTATAGTTTCGGCTATGCTAGATGAATAACAAAGGTGAGTTGGGTGTTGCTGAGTCAAAGCAGAAGTCTCAGGTCTAAAAGGCTTCTTAAAAAAGCACTAGAGCTGGTTTTGACTTCATAGTTAAATGACTCGAACGTAAACTACTCACCTCACCAAGTCTAAGGATTCACAAATAATTTGTGAACATCGATTCTGCTTTTATTTTTATTCTTATGAAATGGATTCCATATATGAAATATGCAATCCGTCTTGCACACCTCCCCATTGCGAGAAGGAAGGGGTAGATTCGTTGGTTTTATTTTATCACCAGAAAGCAAAAAAAAAAGAGGAACATGTTTCAATGTGCACATTACGTTGAAGTGGAAAAGTTACGGAAACAATTTTTACATTTCAAAATTCATGAAGTAGGCAGATTACTTTCAAGTCTTAAGAGAATAAAGTCAGAAACAACTGCAGTTTGTCTGCAATCAGATTTTTCCTTTAGATCCACAGACATATCACCTTCATAAGGTCATCCGCACCGATTAGAAGGTCAGGGCATCAATTCAGGACTCCGTACTGATAGAAGTACAATCTTCACATCGAGGTCGCAGTGCCCTTTTTTATGTGCTTGCAGTGCGACCCCCTCGTGGACCTGGTCCCAGATGGTGAAGTTGGTGCTGGACAGGATTCAGTCTCCTGTATAAGAGTTGTCCCAGCACTCAAACGATTCGATTCCACCCTCGAGCAGTGTATTTGTCCTCCCATGCCATTACCAACTGAAAATTCGTGAAAGCCTATTTTTTTACGCAACAGAATGCATTAATTAACATGTCAATTTCAGTCCCTTTGTACTGAACACCTGGCAGCATCCAAGGGACACAAATCAATATACATAATGTTGCAATATTTGCTGTCTTGAGACTCCTTGAACTTAAACCAGCTCAAACACTACCACAATTTTAAAGCTGGGAACTTCGAGGACACCTCTCCATATACTAAGACGACACGCTTGTCCCTTCTGTCCTCACACTCCTGGGTTTTTAGTCTTGGAAGTTAAAGCTTTGGTATTTGTTATTGCTTGGTTGCTGGTAGATGCTGGAGGAAGCTCGTACTATTACTTGGAAGCATCAAATTTATAAATTGAACACTAACCCGTATTGACGGTCGGATGCAGAAGGTAGATTTGTCACGTCAAGGAGGTTGTCATAAAACAGTGGGCACGGGACTGAACATAGCGGCTGAGCGGGCGACCGAGGCGGATTCGGGAGTATCGAAGAAGACGAGGTGTGTGAGTTTTACGTGAAAGCAGTACGATCGGCCAGAGATGTGATAATGTGGTGTCGAGAAAACTTCAACCGGGCTGACTGCATGACTGCTATTTGAGCCACATTAACCAAAGAGAGAGTAACAAGTGAACGGCACTCTACGGCCGAGTAAGAAATTGATCAGGTTATTTCACCCAAGTATCACAGTAGTCATTTCAACGACCAAGAAAAAGGACGTCGAAACATCAGCACAGCAATACCAGCAGCGTGCGAAGGAATTGTGTTGTGTGTATGTTTATACAACCTAGAACTTGGTCTGCCTCAACGGGCGACGACTCTCCCAGCTGTAGATAAGCAATTTAGCCAGTCCAGTACAACCTCATTCCTGGGGTCTTTAACGTTCATCTCGCAGTAGTGATACACGACCGCACGCCGGTGCGATGCTCATCCAGATCGAAACGAGCAGGGTTGAGGATTGAACACAGGATCCTGGGTCCTGCAGCACGAGCTTTCGCTCCACGTTCTCCCGAGCTGGTGTGCGCTAGCCCACTCGGCCACCGATCTCTCTGGTGCAAAAGAATCACATATAATAAATGACAACGCCACAGTGGTCTGCAAGAGGAAGCTTTTCAGTGTCTTAAGCAACTAGATTGACATTACGTGACACTTTCCTGCGATATGTGGCTTGCAAAATAGAGATGCATAAGTCACAAAACAAGTAATAATTTGATTTTGTTTTTACTAGAGATATCAGCATCTGTATTTAGCTTCCACAACTTCTGAAAGCTGCCTCTGAATGCATAAAGTGATTTATTTCATAACCTTACCTCCATGGAGAACTTCCCAGTTGGTGACGGGGCCGGGAAACGCAGACCCCTGGAAGTCACACAGGCGCTGAGGGCATTACAGAGGGCCTGCAGCATGTCCTCTGAGCAGAGGGCCCTTTCAGTAGCCCGGCAGCCGGTGGATTCTGTTGAAATGATGGGGTAGGGAAAACTCGAGCACTTGCAAATTAACGGACCTAAGAAAACTAGCAGGCAGGTACGAAAACATGCTACTCGCCGGCGGAGCGTTTACCTCACTGGCGCTTTATGGTGAAACAAATCGGCGGCAAGCGAGTGATGGACCCCGCGTCAGAAGAACAGTACGTCTAGAGTTTAACACGTTAGAACGGCGCTTTATCACGCGCGTGAAGCACTGGCGTAACCAGGTTTTTGCGGGCCCGGGGGGGGGGGGGGAGGTTGGTTTGATTTGGGTTACAAGGTACCGGACCCTCCCCCCCCCCCCTTCCCGCCTACGCCACTGGCATAAAGTCACATCGGATGTCACTTCAGCACGGCGCAATCACACCTTAAACAGGCTACCATCCACGCTGAGTCGTGACGGCGAAGTTTATGACCCACATACAGATATCCTACCACGCTATCCTTTTGGGCAAGTAGCATACTACCTGTCACTGGGGGAGAAGCCTAAAAACAGACGACCGCGCACTCGGCTCGGTTGTAGCGCACCCATCGCCTAATTCGGTGCTTTTCCGTAACATTCCGTTTTACTTTGCTATACTCCTTTAACGTGCAACTGTTTGTGAATGATGCAAAATATACAAAGACGACGTAACTCACCCCAGCGAGCGCCATGGCGCGGTTCTCCGGGTTCCAGGGCTGCGGGAGATCGGCCTTCGAAAGCTCGGCAGCCCGTTCAGCTCGCCGAAGAGGGCTGTAGCTACTCTTCGATGCTTCACGGAGACACCGAGACACTTGCTGGCGAAAAGGCGCCTACGTCAAGAAGTAGAAAAGCTCACTCGCGCGCACATCACCGTGCTGACGTTGGATGTGCTCATGTCAACATACGACCGCCGGAGCCGGGACGCATATTGGTGCTTCGTATGCTCCCAGGGTAAATTCCTTGGCTTCAAACGAAGTGACGTACATTTCGAGACATTTCGGGTCTCTTTTTCCCGTATGCCGCGTCTTCTTTCAAGCACTAGCAGTGGATTTCCGAGAGCCACAGAAAAGCCTTTCGCAATGGCGGCCGCGGAGAAACGACGGCACCGCACACCGCATTGTTTACCCCCGAGCTTCCGCCTGGAGTCATCCTTCAATCAGAGCGCGGTGACGTGACGTCACGGCACCGGCCTGCGCGAAAAAGCAGACGGCTTTCCCTCCGCATGAGCAGTCACCGTCGCCGCTGTGCAACATTTAGCTGCTAGGCGCGCCACTAAAACGTCTGTTTGGACGGATAGACGTATGAATGGGTGTAGTGCATCCATCAAGCCGTTCTGGTTGTTCCGAATATGCGTGCGGTACTCTAGCGTCGTATCACCCGCGCATTTCAAAAAGCATGTGGCCATGAGGAAATTCTGGCGCTCTGATTAGCCTATTTAATGTTTAAACATTCCGCTATTTTGGAAGATGTAGATGGCATGCCCTTTGGTGCTCTATTCATACCTTAATGTTGCACGGCATCGCATTCAGTGTCCAGTTTTATCGCTCGATCATAGCAAGCCACTTTTCACTCAAATCAATGTCAGCGGGGGCATCACAAAAAGAAAACAACAAAAACAACAAGCTTAATATTTCTTTTTATACGAGTCACAACAGTAGGCCATTTTAACAAATCTTCGTGGCGAAGGCAGGCAGACGACACAAACGACAAGCGCCCAACGCAAAACAGATCGAGGCTGCCGAAGCGGACGACGTAGAAACAGTGCGCCCTTAGAGAGCTTAGATTTAAGAGAGGGAGCAACTGAAACCATATAGAACGTATGAAAGTGCGCATCCATTGCATTGTTGCGTGGCAAGGAATGGGGGCTGAAAGGCAAAAACGCTTGCTGGCGATCAACGCTTTCTTCCCCTCTGCGCAGACCATGTTGCAAACGCGACTACGCGTGACCCCGATAAAGCAGTTGGAAGCGCTGTTAAATCTAAGAAGTCGCAGGAAGAAGTCACTTTTCGAAGGCGCGATGGGCAAAAGCGGGGCTAGCGCTTTCGGCGGTGCGGCGCGCAGCGGCGTGTTCGTGTGGGCCACGTGGGTTGACGTTTTCTAATGAGGCATCCACAGACTGTCGGTGCGAAGGGGCGAAACGGGGTCCGGTTGGGTTAGCACGCGACCCATTCGTCTACACGCCGTCTCTCACATCGCCTCCCAAGAGTGCGACCCTCGCATGGGAGGCAACTGGCTAGATTCAGAATTCACCGCTAATGACCCGTTACAAAGGGGAAAGCCGTAGAATCCAGATCCAAATCCAACATCCTACGCCTGATGATAATGCTGTTCCCTGTTAACCTGGCGCCCTCACGCGGTTGCCACGGGTGGTAGAAGCGAGGGCCTCGAGAGAAATTTTTTCCAGGCACTAAGAGTCTTTAGGGGGCACTGGCTATTGAACCCGTGAGAGTGACGCCACTGCTCCGAACAAACCGTTGCTAGGAGCGTTGCTATTAACGAATACATGGGACAGGATTTCGCTTCAAAATAGCCGTCGTCAAAAATTTGAACGTTGATATTAAACGTATGAAAATAATAGACATGGGAAGCCGAGATTTTACGACGTAAATTTGCCGAGAATCGACTGTTTCTGAAATATTTGCGACGGCAACTTTCGCTGTTCGTGACGTCTCGTGATGCTGCTGCAGACGACGAACGCATAAGAATTGGGTGAGGTATGCCGTCTCCAACAGTTTGAATTGTTTGCATAATGATACGGTTTTGATTTTATATTTATTGGAAATATGGCAGTTCTATGAAAACCCATTCGTTGTTTATAAAAATGAATTGTATTCACATGCGATACGGGGTACAGTCTTACGAAACTAATCACGCATATGGAGATCTGCTAAACATTCATCGAGAGAAGCATATGTTTAGAACATCACATCAAAGCAGCCACAGACCTTCTTTTGAATTTTGCAGTTGACCTGCATTTCACTGAACGAGCAAATATTTTGACCCTACGTGGTCAGTTCGAGAGCCAAATTTTTGTATTCAGACTCGCAGTAAAGGTGTAATGCTCCAATTAGGAAAACCTGAATAAAAATATATGATACGTTATAAATATGTTATATTCAAGTTGAAATTCAAAATAATTATATCTCTGTTTTGATCACACAAGTGTGCACTTAAGCAATTTTGTGCCGTCAGAATTCGTTAAATCGTTGTGCTGGTCTGCACTTCGACGTTGATACACTTCAGGTTGTCGTCGTTTGTGATTCGGCCCCTTCACAGTGCTCTCAGCCTTCTCAAATATTGCAGGAGCCACCACACGTCGGCCTTCTCGCGCTCTTGCACCTCGAGGGTCGGTCAAAGGTGTGCGCGGATGCTCTTCGCTTAGAAAATCCCAGCGAACGCTAACCCGAGAATCGGAGTTACGTCGATCGCTACTGACTTAATTTAACCTAGTCGCGTACTCAGAAAAAGATCACTGAACACGCGAAGTCATCGTGTCGCCTGCAAAGAAGGTAAAACCGGCTGTGAAACTTTGTCACTGGATTTTATCAACGGTTTTTAGCACTGAGAGGATAGAAAAAAGTATCCATGATTAGATATTGAGAAGACACAATGTTTACAAAAAAAATTATTGACTTCATTATCACACGGATTCTAACCTCACGTCGAACCCCCTGCAATATGTCCGCAACAAGGGCCCTAGCAACGGGTTAAATACTTGTTCAGAGCTGTTGCGGGACGGCCCCAGTTTGACCAGCTGGAGCTTGTTAAAAATGGTTAAGGGGTTATCTGTGCGTCGTGACGCTCGCTCAACATGCTCACAAATACCGTGCAAAAACAAAAAAACGAGAACAAAAAATAAAACTACGTTTTTTTAGTCTTTCGCTCGGTCTTTACCGCGCATCCAGATACGCTGACACTGTTCGGTTTGACTTTTGCTTGTGCTTGATGAAACGCTAGGACTGCGTTTGCATGGTCGCGTCTTGCGAGCTTTGCAAAAGTTTTTAGTCTGCGGCGGAATAGCGTACAGACGAAGGCGAAAACAAACACCAACGCGCAGCATTATTTTCTGCGTCTTACGGGCATTGTAGACGACGATAGGCGGTGGTGAAACAGCACGCAGTGCCAGGGGTTGCTGCGCGTCTGCTCGCACGACTAGCAGGCGGTGTGAGACGCGAGACTAGGCGCACGGGTAGTCTCTAAAGGTAGACAGTAGGCTTTTGAGCTTGTTCGGCCGAGAAGCCAAGCCAATCCAGTAGTCACGGGCGGGCCAGTGATCTTTGGGCGGGGCTTTGAGCGGGCCGTGACCAAAAACCTAAATTGCGACTATACAATTATGTAAATATTGCGCAAATATTTTTTCGTTGAAGAAGTACAAAAAAGTAAGTGTATCATTTGGGCTTTTAAATTGTTTTTCACTGTACATTTGGGAGAATGTCTGTGTGTATATTCGCTTTACGTTGGACGTGGAAGGTTTCGCAAAGTTTAAATCCTCTACCTCCAGCGAGAGACATACATAAAAAATAAAGAATACATTACCAGGTTAAGTTGTGCCTTATATTTTGTTACCAGATGATTCTCCTTAAGAAATTATACTTATTAAACTAGTTTTTGTCATATTCTTCCATGCAATTACTGGAGAAAAATGATACCAGAGAAGGGACGTGTTCTACGCCACGTGGTGAGTCCAGACGTGTGCTTTTTAACTGAGGAAAACATAAGCATGCAAAGTACGCCTCTAGAATAACTTTACCATAAATCTTGAAACAATAATTCTTATTTTGTACCTAATTTGCTAATTCCACGCAAGAGTGTTTACCTGGCAAGTCTACTTCAAAATTATTCACAAATGTAGCATGGTTTGATTTTTAAGTGCTCAATCGATAAAATGTTAAAAGTGGAGTTGTTGAATTGTTTGGAAAAGGTAGGTACCATGCCATTAAAGTGCACGAAATAGTCATTGCCGAATGCCTACACTGCAAGTGCACAATCAGTCGTAGGCCTGTGTCGCCTGTCTAATTAGAGTTACCTCTTAATGTGAACCCAGGCAGTACACAGTATCTCGCCAACATTGGCGTCGGATCGGAGAAATCGGGCCAATATCATTCTGATACTGCCAATATTGGCGCTGGATCGTAAAGATCGGGCCTGTATTACTGTGATGTAGCCGATGTCGGCGGAACATCACTTCGGTCGGCCAACGCCACGTTGATATACAGTATTCAGCGCCGTATTCCTGAAAATTGTCGGGTCTGAACCGGTTATATGGGCCGGTATTAGAGATTCTTGACCGATTCTAAAACGATACTAAATCGGTCAATCGCGCCAGCCAATCGCTGCGGCCGCCGCTGTTGCCACGCGCCGCGCCGAGGACGCGCCGGGCAATCAGCGGCTGGAACTGTGTTTTTCCGTACAAACAAACGAAAAAAAAAAAACTTTTTTTTTAACTTTTATTGGAGCCTAGTACGAAACGGGGGGCGCGTGTTTTTTTTTTAATATTTAGTTTACAAGGTTTGCGGCACAATTAATGCTTTTATACTACCATGTCTCAGCGGTGATTTCAGGTAGCGCGTCCCGACCTATGCACATCCTAACTTCGGCAGTAATTCGCGGCGCGTCCGCTTGGGAGTCGGGGGTGTCCAGCCCCTTCCGCCGCATCTGTTTCGGAGCAAAACTGGCCGATTAAAGCCAGAATAGAACTCACGTGCACTTCCTAGAGTTGCCGGTGCGGGAGAAATAGCGGCGTTGCAGTCGCTGTGAGCTCGGTTCTCGAATACGGATCGGCGACACTTTTTCAGTGCAGGCTCTATGGCGGTTTCCCAACTGAGTGGTTCTAGTAACGTTAGCTTGGCCCAAGTCCGCTGACACCGCAGCGGCCGCGTCCATGTCACCCGATATTTTTTCAGATCTGCCCAGAACTCGAATTATATCGCTGATTCTGGCCCATTTTTAGAACGATCGTTATCCAATACAAAACATGAAACTGAGTCAATCTTGTGAGCAATATTCCTCCGACGGTAGCCCACTGTCGGCGTGCTGCCTGGGAATAGGTATGTTTATTCTAATTTCACAAATAACAAAAAGCGTAATTTAAAAATATGTTATGGTTATCTGGCCATCAACCGACTGTGCTTTGAATGAGTGATTTCATGCAATGTATAATTTAGTGCAGAATGGCCCGACACACTCGTTTTTTCATATGATTAACTACAATACGTTACGCGGAGGGAAGACTAGTGCGCATGAGTAAAGTGTTCAGGTTATGTTTTTATAATGGCATCGTAACTGACAGCACTCACCATATTAGTTGTTCCCAGGACCGTTGTGAGACACTCCGTAAGTAGGTTTGTCTGGAATACATTTTAAAGTGCGAATTAAAGTTCTGCAATATTTTCATGTACAGCATAGATAACGCGCAATGCCACACGTATTACGCGATTAAAAATATTTCTCTTTTGCGTGAAAGTTAGCTAAAGCGCCATTTGGATAAGATTTTGTAGAAATAATGACCAAGTTCGACACGAGTTGTTACAAGCGGTAGCCTACATTTATTTTATTTTGCCAAGTATTCACGTATTTTTAGCTTCACTACGACAGCGTTATATTTAAGAGGTAAAGCATAGCTGACTCTACATTTCGCGCCTTAAACAAATAACTGGAAAGAAGAGAAACCAAACCTAACACTTGAATAATTTATTAAATATAATAAATACGTAAAGCCATTATGACTGATTAGGCGTGGTTTTAATTTCAACGCCTTTTTTTTATAAAAAAAAGGGTTAAGTTACCGGGGTGTTGTCTTCACCACGTATGTATTAAGATAGGCGGGCGTAAGATTCAGAACTAACCGCCACACAAAATTGAGTAATTTATCGTAGCTGTTGACAAACCTGTTTAATTACTGGTGTCGTGGGGCCTTTTCTTTATATATTTATTTACAGGCTACTGCCGCACGCATGCGCGAGCCATAGCTGCTGTGAGGGTACATAATCCGTACACTTTGAACAATATAAAAAATTGTACTCAAGATCTAATAGTGGCAGAATTAATTGCATCAACGGAACTCTCAAATGACGGAAGGATTACTACATTGTTTGTTAACGAATTGTATTCTTCGATTGCCCGAGGGAAAAAGGAATACTTGAATACGTCGTGCTTATATCTGTATTGCTTGATAGTTATTCAATGATTGAGTCTAAATTAACCTGTTGACAAAAAAGTAATATATCTCTCACTGTCAACATTGAGCTGCTTATTAACATCGAAGCATAGGAGGCGTAATCTATATAGCTTAGCTCTGATATCAAAGGGTTGTATGCTAGTCTCTGCAAGTAAACCTGACGCAAAAATATTATATCTAGAATTGTAGTTATAAATTGCTCCGAAAGTTTTTGTACACTTTCAAGCTTACTGATTCCCTCCGCGGCATAATGATAGCAGACTACATTGGGATATTGCAGCATGGATCTTATGAGTTCATATCACGAAGGTTTTTTTGTTTTCCTGCCAGCAGATTTCAAACTACGTCTCAGTGTAACAAGTTCACCCCTTGTCCTGTTAACAACGTCATCTATATGTTGATTCCAGTTTAGTTTGTCCGGTATTGTTACTCCAAGGTATTCGTATTGCTCGACATAACTGATGGGACTGCCATTAATTGAGTAGTTTCACTTCAAAGGATTTTTTGGCAGGTTACTGTCATTTGTAATTGAGTAATTTACCTGCATTTGCCGTTTATCCACCCATTCTTCAATTTTCGCCAAGTAGTCATTAAGAGCCATCTGATGTTTAGTTGATTTTACCTCACCATAAATAAAACAATCATCGGTAAATAATTTAACTGGTACTTTGATATCTTTAATAATGTGATTTATAAAAATTAAGAATGAAAGAGGCCCAACAACCGAGCCTTGAGGAACACTGTACGTTACAGGAAGAAGGCCAGAAGACTCATAAAAGAGATGTACATATTGTGATCTATTGGACAGGTATGATGCTATCCAGTTTACTAACCGATAATTTTTGAAGACTGTAGAAAGTTTTAAAAGAGATTTTGGGTGTGATACACAACCAAAAGTTTTCGATAGCTCAAGGAAATTATGTATGCCTGGCTTCTATTGTTAATTGTGTCTGCGAGCTCGTGGATTAATTCAATAAGTTTGTTTTTGTTGATAATCATTTCCTAAAACTGCTGAGATGGTATAAAAATATTGTGAGTTTCGAGATATTGACACACACGTGAAAGTAATATATGCCCTAGAAGCTTACAACAGGTACTTGTTAAAAATACCGGTCTATAGTTAGCCGGGTTGTTTCTGTCGCCAGACTTGTGAATAATAATAATAATAATAATAATAATAATTTATTTGTGACGGAAGAACATAATCGAGGAAAAGTGCAGGTTCGCCAAAGCCATCATGGGCTTGTGCGCCAAAAACCCACTATGTAAATTGAAATAAAAATAAAAGAGTCAGTTCTAGATAAAAAAAGAAAAAGCAGAATTATCACTAAGTTTTTGCAGCAGTTCCAGCTGCATACTAAAGTCCCCCCTCCCCCTTCCCTTTCTAAAGAAAAAAAATCAAGTCAGAAAAGTATTAAAAACACACACACAGAATGCACTGGCGTCATTTTTCGCCATTGTTCGCCATTGAAAGTTGTAGAAATTGTTGTCCAGTTTTTGTGACACTGAAGATCTTGATGACTTTCTTTGTTTTCATATAATGATAATAAAAAAATAACTCATAAAACAGTAAAAAAAACGCACTTGTTAAAAAACAAATATCGGAAGAACTAATTATGAAGTATTCACAAAGGTTCGTCGGTCATATCAATATGTCGAAGCGCTCTTCTGAGCTTTTTTCTTGAGGTAAAGTCACATATGCTGGGAGGTAGGGAATTAAAAATTTGAGGCACATAGACCGACCGCATGTTGTTACCATAACGTGTATAGTAAGCGGGAACAAGAAACTTTGATATTTTTCGTAATTGTCTCATATTCGGACGAAGAGTTTTAAAATCATCCTTCCAGTAGTGTTCAAGCACGAGTGATTCAAAAAACAAAGATTGCAGATTTGGCATTGACAAAGCCTTAAAGAGATCGTGATCTGAGGATGCAGGCTTATACTGAACATTCCGTAAGATTCCTTTTAGAATTGAATTTATCTTGGCCTGCCACAATCCAGAACATTTGCCAAAGACTGTTACGCCGTATCGGAGTGTACCATAAGCTAACGAGTAGGCTATAAGCTTCCTGAGATTAAAAGGTAGAAATGTCTTGATATGGCATAATATGCAGCAAACGCTTCTTAATTTGGAACAGAGTTTTGATAGGTGTGAGTTCCAGGAGAGATCTGAATCGGATGTGATTCCTAGGTACTTCACAGTATATGAACAAAAAATTGGGATACATTGGCATGGGACACAGTGAGACGTGTGCAGCAAGAGAGGAATATTGAGGTCAACAACTTTAAGGGGATTGTGAAAACAAACAAGCTTAGTTTTCGAAATATTTATATTAATTAGATTATTCGCAAACCAGTTCATTAGCTCTGAGGCAGTCTTGGAGCAAACCCATTGCTCTGGCATATGAGATATGGCTCGTCAGCAAAAGAGTACCGTCTGCGTATTAATAAATGGTGCAGTTTGAAACAGATAAACTCATGTCAATAACATAAATATTGAAAAGCAATGGTGAAAGAACTGAACCTTGTGGAACCCCGCTTTTAAGGAAACTTTTAGGCTGTGCATGCCATCGATGGAAACAAGCTGCAATCGACCTTGGAGAAAATTGTCTAACAGAGACAAGAATGGTCCCCGGAAACCGACAAAGGAAAGTTTTTGAAGCAAAATAGAAGGGCACACCGTGTCAAATGCCTTACTCACATCTAGAAAACATGCGCAGATAAATAAGTTGTGATCAAAACCAAAATTTAACTTGTCTGATAATGCTTCAAGAAGAGGTTGTGTCCCACGTCCCGGCATAAAACCGTATTGGGATTGCGATATTATGTCATATTTTTTGATATAAGAAGACATAACTATATAAATATACTTTTCCAAGATTTGAGCAAGACACGGAAGAATAGATATTGGTCGGTAGTTTTTCACCTGGTCACGTTTGCCTCCCTTGAAAAGAGGTTTAACAATAAAGGTTTTTTTTCCTGAAGGAATGACACCCGACTCTATTATTTCGTTAAACATGAGTAGAAGTGTGTCTTGTATGTGCCTAAAATTTCTTCGGATGTCGCAGAGGTGAATTCCATCATACCCTGGTGATTTTCTAGGTTGAGACATGATAATATAGACTCCAGATCGATCATTGTCATCAGTGTAAGAAATGCAGAAGCTAATTTGGAGTGGAGTAAAAGACTGGGCGGTGTTGTGCTTTGTCTGGCTTTGCCCGAAAACTTGGCGAAAAAGTCATTGAAGGTACTCGCCGTAGCAAGGGAATCGGTTCCAAAAAATTCGCCAAAAGTGTCAACCTGTAAACCAGGTGGCGCGACTCCGCGTAGTTCATTAATCAGTGACCAGGATCTAGCAAAGTTGGACTTTTGGAATTGTTTTTGAAAATATTGACGCTTAGCCGAGCGAATAAGTGCGCTTACTCTGTTCCGAACAGTCCGGAATTCAGCTTGAAGGTTAGAGTTATGAGGTGAGCGCCGGCTTCGTCTCCAGGCTATCTCCTTTAGTTGTATAGCAGATAATATATCCTTATTCAACCAACGTAAATTTAAATTTCGTTGTTTGCGACGAATTACTTTCTTTGATGATTGTGAAAACCGCTTATATAGCTGCACAAAACGGGGGTAGATATCTGAAGGTGTAACAGATTGCTGAAAAGCATTCCAGTCGAAAGTAGAGACAAAGTTGTCAAACATTTGTCGATCAACAATTTTGACCCGATGAATTTTGTTAGAAACTGAAGTCGGCGTATCACGAGGGAATTCTAAATGGCATGCGACAAAATAGTGGTCTGATAATTTGGGAGTAATTACTGCTGCTTTTGTTTTGAAGGATGCCGATCTCAGATTGATGTGGTCAATAGACGCGATTACAAGTTTGTTTCCTAAAAGCTCTTCTCTTGTTGGGACAGTGATTGCTAGCTCAATGCCATGATCTGCTAGCAGTGTCAGGTATTCGCAAACTAGAGCCATTGAAGGCTTCAGCAAGTCAATATTAAAGTCCCCGACGAGACATAAAGAAGCATTTGCCGGCAAAGTTTGCAGACTGTTCCGCAGATCACAAAGAAAATCTGCAGCTTTTTCCGAAGGTGGTCTATAAAATGTAAGTAGATAGAGATCATAGGCAGAAGTAATTATATGCAAAACATTTGACTCAGCTGAGTTGAATGTTAAACGAAGTTCCGTAAATGATATCTTATTCTTAATGAAGATCGCAATGCCACCTCCGCGCTTATTTTCGCGGGTGTAGAAGACACTTTCTAAGCCTGGTAAAGTGAATTGCCCTACTTCATCCCGATGAATATTGATCTCCGTCAGAACAAAAATATCAGCAATTGGGAGGATAGAAATTGGGATAATTTTTCTAACTTCCCAAATGATAAGGTAATACTCCATGGCGAATAGATGTGGTAAAAAGGATGCAAAGGTGTTTGGGCATTCATGCTGCAGAACGTTTGAAAAACTCGTTATGTAAAGCGTCAGGACCAGGACACTTCTTAGGGGTTATATTATTTAACAAGTGAAACATGCCTGCTTTGAAATTGCTATGTCCTCTATACCAGGTTAAAAGGTCAATGCCAGTATCTTGCAAAGATCCGTTGTCCGACGTAAATATAGTCACGGGTGGTGACCAGAATGACAATAAATAAACAGGAAGAAATAAACGTTTAATGTGGCGAACTTGTGCCGAAAACAAGAAGGGGAATGGAAAATAATAACAAAGCGTCGCGAGCGTCGGGGTCGGCGAGACAGCAGAGTCGAGCGCTGGGGCGAAACTGCTTGCAGATCAGGAGGCGGAGTCATTTATGTACGCGCGTTGGGTTCTGGAACAATCGGCCTAGATTGTTCGGCGACTGGAACATTCGGAACTCGATCATACGAGAATGTTCTCGAACACACGAGAACGCAATGTTGAAAGAACAAATAAAAGATCATTCCACAGACTGGAATCGAACCCAGACTTTCTGCGCGACAGTCAAGCACGCTAACCACTCGGTCACGCGCGCGGTCGCTCGCCGGCGAGCGTGGCATTACACCCCCCTTTAAAAAGGCATCGTCTCGATGCCACGTAACAGGCAACAAAACAGAGCGAAAAAAAAATGGGAACATACGGAGGCTCGCGAAACACAATCCCATCAAGCGGTGCACAAGCTCACAGTTCGCAGTCTTATCGCGCGTAGTACGGCTTGAGGCGCACGACGTGGACGACTTCCGGTCGAGGAGCGCGGCGTGATGAAGTTCGTGTTCCGTCGGGCATCACCTCGTAGTTCAGATCCCCGACTCGACGAAGTACTTTGTAGGGTCCCAAGTGGCGCTTTAGGAGTTTCTCACTGAGACCACGGCGACGTATCGGTGTCCACACCCACACCCTGTCTCCGAGCTGGAAGTGGACGTCCCGACGACGGAGGTTGTAGCGGCCAGTGTCGACACGTTGTTGGGCTTGAATACGGTGTCTGGCGAGCTGGCGTACTTCTTCTACTCGTTGGGCAACCACCTGGGCGTCGTCGCTTCCGTTGACAGCCGGTTCGTGGGGTAACATCGCGTCCAGCATTGTCGTTACTTTGCGACCATGAACCAGTTGGAAGGGTCTCACCCCGGTGGTCTCTTGCACGGCCGTGTTGTAGGCAAACGTGACGTACGGCAACACCTCGTCCCATGTCTTGTGCTCCACGTCGACATACATGGAGATCATGTCGGCAATAATCTTGTTGAGTCTCTCCGTCAGCCCGTTGGTCTGCGGGTGGTACGCCGTTGTGCGCCGATGGCTGGTGTGGCTGAGACGAAGGATTTCTTGCGTCAGCTGGGCCATGAACGATGATCCACGGTCTGAGATCAAAACTTCGGGAGCGCCGTGACGGAGGACGATGGACTCGATAAAGAACTTGGCGACTTCCACAGCAGTCCCTACAGGAAGGGCTTTCGTTTCGGCGTACCGTGTGAGATAATCTGTGGCGACAATGATCCATCTGTTTCCTTGCGTCGATGGTGGGAAAGGACCCAGTAGATCCATTCCGATCTGCTGGAACGGTACGGTCGGGGGAGCGATCGGATGCAGCAGACCTGCCGGCTTCGTCGGCGGTTTCTTGCGTCGCTGGCACTCGTGGCAGGACCGTCTGTAGAAGTGAACGGTCTTCGGCAGCTTGGGCCAGTAATACCTTTCACGGATTCGGGCCAGCGTACGGCTGTAACCAAGGTGTCCGGACGTCGGGTCGTCGTGGCAGGCTTGGAAGATCTCCACTCTAAGGTCGGTAGGGATTACCAGCAGCCATGGTGTGCTGTTGTCTCCGAAGTTCTCCTTGTAAAGTACACCTTGTCGGAGGACGAAAGTCGGCAGGGCTGTCGAGAAGACACGGGGGACACTACCCCCTCGTCCTTCGAGGTGCTCGATTAGCGCGCGCAACTCAGGATCGTCTCTTTGACGTCGTGCCATGTCGTCGGTGTTTGCTGCACCTAGGAAGCACTCGTCGTCATCGTCGTTGCTACTGACGGAAGGTGTTTCGACGGGGGCTCTGGACAGGCAGTCGGCGTCGCTGTGCTTGCTGCCTGACTTGTAGACCACAGTCATGTTGAACTCTTGTAGTCATAGACTCCATCGAGCGAGGCGTCTTGACGGGTCCTCGAGGTTCGCAAGCCAGCAGAGCGAGTGGTGGTCCGTGACTACACGGAACGGGCTCCCGTACAAATACGGACGAAACTTCGTGATTGCCCAGACGACAGCAAGGCATTCTTTCTCAGTCGTGGAGTAATTTTTCTCCGCCTTGGACAGTGTCCGACTTGCGTAGGCGATAACTCGCTCGGTGCCGTCTTGCACTTGAACCAGTACCACGCCAAGTCCAGCGTTACTTGCGTCCGTGTGAATTTCGGTTTCCGCATCTTCATCGAAATGTCCTAGAACAGGAGGAGTCTGCAGTCGTCGCTTCAGCTCGTCGAATGCCTGCTGCTGCTTCTCAGCCCATTCGAACTTCTCGGCGTCCTTTGTGAGGTTTGTGAGTGGTGCGGAAATCCTTGCAAAATCCCGGATGAAGCGCCGATAGTAGGCACATAGTCCAAGAAACCTTCGCACGGCCTTCTTGTCTGTCGGTGCTGGAAATGCTGCGACGGCGCGAGTCTTCTCTGGATCAAGGCGAACGCCTTCGTTACTAACCACGTGACCTAGGAACTTCAGTTCGTCATAGGCGAACCGATACTTTGACGGCTTCAGGGTGAGTCCGGCGGTCCGTATGGCTTGGAGAACTGCTCGGAGTCGTCGCAAGTGCTCGTCGAAGTCGCTGGAAAACACTACGACGTCATCGAGGTAGACGAGACAGCTCTGCCACTTCAGTCCTGCCAGTACGGTGTCCATGACACGCTGGAAAGTTGCTGGAGCCGTGCACAGTCCGAAGGGCATCACCTTGAACTCGTACAGCCCATCTGGCGTGACGAAAGCTGTCTTCTCTCGGTCCCGTTCGTCGACTTCGATCTGCCAGTAGCCGCTCTTCAGGTCCATGGATGAAAAGTATCGGGAGTGGCGCAGCCGGTCTAACGTGTCGTCGATGCGGGGGAGCGGATAGACGTCTTTCTTCGTCACTGCGTTCAGCTGCCGGTAGTCCACGCAGAAGCTAAGCGTTCCGTCCTTCTTCTTTACCAGTACAACTGGAGAGGCCCACGGACTGCTTGAAGGTTGGATTATGTCGTCGTTCAGCATCTCTTGCACTTGCTCCTGGATCACCTCCCTTTCTTTAACGGAGACTCTGTATGGCGATCGATGCACAGGGCGCGCGTCCTCCTCGGTAACGATGCGGTGTTTCGCAATGGCGGTTTGGCGCACCCTCGACGACGTCGCGAAGCAGTCACTGTATTCGGCGAGAAGTTCCCTTAGCTGCCGTTGTTTCGGGCCTGGAAGCTTGGGGTCAATGTCGAGCTGCGCTGGTGCCGTAATGTGTTGCTGAGGTGGGAATGATTCATCAGCAATCTCGGCGATTTCGGCGGAGTTCCGAATTTCCTCGACGTGGCCTACAGCGGAACCTTTCGTGAGGTGTTGCGCTTCTTGTCGAAAGTTTGTCACGAAGACCACGGTGCGCCCATCCTGAAGTTCAGCCACTCCTCTTGCGACGCCTATTCCTCTTTCTAGGAGTAATTGCAGGTTGCCTTCAAGAACAACTTCGCCGCAGGTAGCTGCATCAGCCACAACGGGTACGACAACACTTGATCGCGGCGGCAGGTTCACGTGGTTGGCTGCGACTCGGACGGCGGCTGACGCTGTTTGAGGTTTCTCTGAAGACGGAACAGGCTTGCGCAGCGTCAATCTGTTCTCAACAAGGTCGATGACGGCGCCGTATTCACACAGAAAGTCCATACCGAGAATAACGTCTCTGGAACAGTCTTGTAGAACGACGAACTTCACAGGGCACGTCTCACCGCGGATCTCGACGCGAGCAGTGCATCTCCCGATGGGTGTTATGAGGTGCCCTCCGGCGGTTCGTATTTGAGGTCCATCCCACGACGTCATGACTTTTCGAAGGCGGCGGGAGAGCCTCCCACTCAAGACTGAGTAGTCCGCTCCGGTGTCCACGAGTGCCGATGAGTCGAGGCCGTCAATAACAACGTTTAAGTTGTTGGACACCGAAGCAGGAGCGTCGTTGTGATGCGTAGCGTCGGGAGAGTGGGAGCGCTCCGCCGTTCGTGGAGGCTCTTTACGTCGGTCGTCTTCGGCAACTCCACCTCCAGGGGTTGCCGCGCCTAGTTTCCCCGGCGAGGAGCGAGGGGCGACAGGCTTTCACGTCGGGGTCGGTGCATCAGCGAAGCTGGACGTCACGGTGACGGCGACCGGAACTCTCGGCGGGACGCAGGCTCGGGGGACTGGGGTCGTCGCAGGTACTCGTCGATCTCAGTAGGGCGTTCACCATGACGGGGGCGCGGGTCGTTCGGGTGGAACCCGCGTAGCCCGAGTCGTCGGTATGGGCATCGGCGGTAGATGTGGTCCGCTTCCCCGCAATGGAAGCACAAAAGGCGTCGGTCGGGCGTTCGCCACACGCCGGTCTTGCGGGGTGCGCGAGGCTCCGGGCAGGCGTACTGGACCTGGTCGTCGTGGCGTCGGTCGTGCTGCGCCGCAGGAGACTGTCGTCGGGGCGGCGCGACATAGGTGCGACGAGGAGGCGGTGGCCGTCGGGCCACTGCGGCGTAACTCAATGTCAGTGGTTCCGGAGCGGTGCTGACGGGAACCTCAGGCTGCAGCGCTTGCTGGACTTCTTCCCTGACAATCTCGGCGATTGAAGGCGAAGCTGGGTTTGCGGCGGCAGGTAGAAGTTTCTTGATCTCCTCCCGCACGACGTCCCGGATAATCTCGCGGAGGTCCGGGCTGTTGCAGCTGGAAGTCGAGAGGGCCGCGACGCCAGGAAGTCGCTGGTAATGGGAGGCCCGTGCTTGAAGAGCACGTTCAATGTTTGTTTCCTCCGTAATGAATCCTTCGACTGTGGTAGGCGGGGCTCGCACAAGGCCGCCGAAGATGTTTTCTTTGACGCCTCGCATCAGGATTCTCAGCTTCTTCGCTTCAGAGGCTTGAGGATCGGCGCGGTTGCTGAGTCGCAGGACATCCTCCACGAAGCTGACGATGCTCTCGTTAGGGCCTTGGATCCTCGCTTGAAGAAGCTCTTCCGCGCGTTCTCTTCGTATTTGGTTCGTGAACGTTTTTCGCAACTCAGCTTTGAGTTGCTCCCAGGAGGTGATCGATGCTTCGTGGTTCTCGAACCAGTTCCGAGCGGTTGCTTCCAAGGTGAAGTAAGCATTCTGTAGACACTGTTCTGGTGTCCACCCGTTATGACGGGCCACTCGTTTGTACTGTTGGACCCAGTCGTCGATGTCTTCGTGGCTTTCGCCGTGGAAGGGAGCCGATGTCCGAGGAGCGACGGGTAGGTAGACGACGGCAGGAGCGGCGGGGTTCTGCGACTGGTCGGCCATCGTCGTCGTCTTCGGCTTGGGCGTGTCCAGCAGTAAACCGTAGTCAGGATCCTCTTCCTTGGTGCGGCGGCTGGTCCGAGTTTCAGCTTCCGCGGTGAGTGGTCTTCTCACTGAGCTGGGAACCGGACTTGCACTGCGGGCCCTTGGAGGGGAACGCTGCACGGGCATGCGGTACCCCGCACCTCCACCAAAATGTCACGGGTGGTGACCAGAATGACAATAAATAAACAGGAAGAAATAAGCGTTTAATGTGGCGAACTTGTGCCAAAAACAAGAAGGGGAATGGAAAATAATAACAAAGCGTCGCGAGCGTCGAGGTCGGCGAGACAGTAGAGTCGAGCGCTGGGGCGAAACTGCTTGCAGATCAGGAGGCGGAGTCATTTATGTACGCGCGTTGGGTTCTGGAACAATCGGCCTAGATTGTTCGGCGACTGGAACATTCGGAACTCGATCATACGAGATTGTTCTCGAACACACGAGAACGCAATGTTGAAAGAACAAATAAAAGATCATTCCACAGACTGGAATCGAACCCAGACTTCCTGCGCGACAGTCAAGCACGCTAACCACTCGGTCACGCGCGCGGTCGCTCGCCGGCGAGCGTGGCAATATTGATTCGAAGAACGTTCGAAGTTATACTTGTTAGTGGGGGGTTATTTTTAGTAAGCGAGACATACATTCAAAACTTCTGCGGAGCACTGGACAGAAATGAGCTCAATCTCACGTTAAATAAATATCGCTTTGACTCAAATATTATGTTGTTTTTTTTCGTTTGCTGTTAAAGTTGGATACTGTTTGATTAGAAACACCAGCTTCGTGTCTTTCATTCTTTCTCTTCCCTCGGGCAATTTTACGTTTAAATGAGGTATGTCTCTACGGACCCATTGATATGTAACATCGTTTATATATTTTTCTAACTGGCACGAATCGCTCGTCTTGTTAAAATTGCACGATTGACGGAAGCTACGATAAGAAGCTGAACTAATTTAAATATTTTTCAAAAAATCAATGGGTCATGGGATATTCATTGATTATCTTTCGCAGTTTCTAGACATGATTTCGAAATTTTGTGGACTGAGAAAGAGCACCGTGACTTTTATTGGCGATTTTACGCGGAAGAGTGACGTCCTCGTTTTTGGTCGCTTCGTCCTTTCGTTCCCAGAGCGACGTCAGCACTTGTCACTTAGAGGATATAGCCTGCGCCTTCCCACTCTAAATGTCAGTACTAGTGGATCCTAGCCCGCGACACCGGAGCCACCATTGCCTCTTCCTTCGTCTCACCATGAGCGACACGCTAGAACTATGTGACGCTGGAACCATGACAGAACAGCACACGAAAAAACAGCACGCGACAAAACAGCACGGTAAAAACAGCACGCGTCAAAACAACACGGCGTCAAAAGAGCACAGCGACAGAACAGCACACGTCAAAACAGCATGGTGTCAAAACAGCACGGTGTCAAAACAGCACGGCGTCCAAAAGCACAGCGACAGAAGAGCACGTGCCAGAACAGCACACTGTTAAAACCGCACGTGAGTAAGTAAGTGCCTGCTGGTTTTTGGTGCTGTTATATTTTATTACCCATACACTCTGTCCGACGCGACCAGCGCGCCGCCGCGCGGTCGTTACCGAAGGTAGGTGATGAGAACCCCGGCGAAACGAAACCACGCCACCTACACTCGTAGGCAATGAAGTCGGAGCGGTGCTGTTGCGCTGGGTTGACAGCATGAACTGCTGCGTCGTTTAGTGCTCCAATATTTACAAGTCGTGTCTCGCGGGGACAAAGTTTCATAGTTTTTCAACTCACCAATGTTTTGTAGGACAGCGACAACGCTAGCCCGTGCCGTGCGACGCGAGACATTTAGTCTCCCGATCATGCTTGTCACTTTGTCGGCATGACTGACATATTCTATGCTGCCGCTTTGCGCTCTGCCTTTGTTTTTGCACCAGTAACGCCTAGATAGGTTAGCGGCGATGGGACGAACTCAAATACCATCCTACACTCGCGGGTATGCAGTGCCGATTTCGTTGGAAGGATGCCCTCCAAAGACGTTTCCTCCCCATCGTGCGTGTCGATGATATTTCCGGACCTGGTTGGCATGCCGTGTGTACTTCATGATGAAAGATTCTGATGGCACAAAAAGGTGACAAATATTAATCTGAGGAAAGCTACAATGAAACTTGGAATCTTTGGACAATCGACGTTTGAGTATGGCAGTTTATGTGATGTGCTTTCTTTTTTGATCAGCCTCCCTTCGGACCTGAAAATCGCCTTTCTTAACGTCTCTCTTCATATAGTCACGTACTGCCGTCAGGCAGTACGTAGGTGACTGCGAAACAAAAGACCGGACTTTGAACAACTTGACGCAAAATAACTAGTAATATATAAAAAAAAAGTTAAATAAAAATTCTCGTAAATCATGTTTCCTTTATTTTAATCTAAATATTATTGATATACATATGTATTATTTATATTACGTTACCTAAAAAGAGTAATTTTGTTTCACTAATACTTTGGAGCTCTGGAAATGGATTCTTCAATCCGCCCAATCACTAAAAACTGTGCTAAAAACATTTTCTGCAAATTTAGTTATTTAATAAACTGCAGATTAATTAAAAACTTCTTTATTAAAAAAAATGAATTTACATAGATGGCATCAAATTACAAACAATAATATACACGTATTTATGGTATTAGCTTTGCGCAATAATATTTTTGCGAAAAAGGGGTTCTTGTGGAAAAGGATCATAGTGCTATTGGCGTAGTCTCAATCACGATTTAAATTATCTTGATTTATTTTGTACACTCTGAACTCAATGAATTTGTGGTAGATTAAATTCATGATATAAAGGCTTTGTCAATTTTGGGAAAAAGTGCAGTGGTTGGGTTTTCTAGAAGCCGGGATGTTTGCTCGTCGGAAGCCGGTATGTAGTGTGATTGATAAAATATTTAAACAATCTTTTCTGGTCAATGAGAAGCGGAGAACAACTAGATGTCCTTCTCGGGTCTGCACCAGCCCTCATGCAACGTGCTCCACAACGTACCGGCTTAAAAAGCCAAAGTTCCGTCCGTGCGCGCTTCCACCGCCACAAGTTTTCGAACGCGAAAAAAACTGTGCCGGCTGCTGAACGCCTCTCACTGTCGAACGCCAGCTCCTCCACTAGCGGCGCTACGCAGTTTTTTCAAAGCGGCCCCTATAGTTCCCGCACAGAGTGTATAGTGTAAAACCTTCCAACCCCATGCCAATAGAGTCGAATCCCTTGTCGTTCCTTTGCGATTGATTGTCAATTCGTTGATGTTAGTTTATAACTAGGGATCCGTGTTTGCGGTGCTTATTTTTCAACACATTCGGAGGTTGTTTTTCGATATATATTTTTACCTGAATTCGGTGTTTTTCGGTATCTATTTATGATTCCACTAATACCCCGGCAATCGGGGTTTTCACCATATGAGCCCCGATAAACTCACGAATCGGGGTTCATCGGGGCTCATATGGTAAAACCAAATTAAGGTATATCTGGTGCGTTCTAGAAAACACGACGTTATATGCGTCATTTATTACTAAATAAAGCAGATAGAAGCAAGCAGCGTCGCGGACAGTTCAATGCGGTGGGTGCTTCGGTTGGACACAAGGAAAGTTATTTCTAAGCGTTTCCTGCCTTGAAAGTGCGGTTTTTCTTCTTTAAAGCAAGCTTGAATTTGGTGATTTTCGGTTTTTACCGATTCAGAAAAAAAAACTACCTGCGAGTGTTATTTTTCGGTGATTATCGGTACATACCGAAAACACGGAATCTTATTTACAACCATCCAAGTGCGGCGCCCTATTTACCCACCGCAACTGAAAGAAATATTGAACATCACAATGGAGCAAGTTAGAGGAAAATTTAAAAACGGTTTATTTGACACGCGCTCTTGTTTTACCTATGTCTTACATGGAGTAAGAAAAGCGACAGCCCAGAAGCGTGCCGATGAGCGGCAGTCTTTCGTATTGCACGAAGAATTTACAATCACGTACTATCGAGGTCTTGCGTCTCCTGGTGTCGAGTATCAGCAGGAACTCATTGAAGTGGGGACAGCTTGGTGGTGGAAAGGACCGTTTTTTGCTTTTATATTTCATACTTATATTTCACATTCGCAAGAATTTTTATTGAATCATAGTTTTCATTAAAAAAATAGCACGCTTGCATTGAAAAAGATGTTATTCAAGTCGCAACATAGTACGATATTAATCTCTATTAAAGGAGCGAATTTTAACATGCGCTGAATACCTCCCACTGAAACAAAATAGTCAAATAAACTACCTTTATTATTTTCACAATATCCGTGATGTGGCTTAAAAGGAAACTATTAAACGTAGTATAAAAAGGTGCAGTGTCCCGTGAGTAAAAAACTACTGTACATTATTACGTTATATTTTTTTGCATTAGACAATGGAGGGCAGCATCAGCAATCTGCCAAAGATGGAAAAATAATATGCAGCTTTTGTGATGTAAACAATAAATAAGAAATCTGCCACTTCCACAGTTAACAAATTAAAAATCAATCACAAGAAAACGGCAAGGGATTCAACACCATTGGTATGGAGTGTGAAGGTTTTCCTATTATATGTAGCAAAATATAACGACACCGAAAAACAGCTCGCACTTATGTAAGTGCTGTTTTGACTCTGTGCTACTTGGCATGTGCTCTTTGTCGCTGTGCTCTTTTGACGCCGTGCTGTCTTGACGCGTGTTGTTTTTAGCGCGCCGTTTTGTCGCTAGTTGTTTTGTGGTGTACTGTACTGTTGAGTTCCTTGTGACGCTGCGACGCACGCGCCTGCCGCTTTAAACAAGGTAGAGTGCCTCAAAGTGATAAACCGCAATTCCGAAAGGGAATCCCACCTCGGTTGTCGCCATGTTGAACACTTTTTTGAACTACTCGTAACAGGACCTCACAAAATTCGTGCCGTCACCAGTACGATGGTAGTGCCCAAAGCTTCTCGATGAAAATCAGTTCTGTGTGTCGTAGTCTTGATGTGCAGCTGTTTGCCCACGATTTTAAGGTTCGTGCTCTCTGACGCCGAAATAACGTGAACATTTGGAGGAATGAGAGTTTACACGCCTTTTGCGCAAGATCGCTCCGGGTATTACCGTATGTTAGAAAGCATCAGTTGCATTGCCTTAGAGGTGCTCGGGTTCCCAGATGTGTTTGGGGAGGATGGATAGAACGTCTAGGGCATGAAACGTTTCCTTTCTGCTAGCTCCGTTTAAATGTTAGCATGTTTGAGATCAGAAACAAAACGTGTGCGTCGCATGTAGGACATAGAGAAAGTTGTTTTAGTCTTGAGACAACGGTGAATCACAACTCCTTTTAGAGACCAAGTTCATTCGATTTTTAACCTTCTGTTCTATTCACCGTTTTTATGAATCGGCGGTTTTTAAGATTTTGATTCGGACGTGCTGCAAACTGTAGGAGCTTGCATTTTATCGCATTATTTTTATTTTAAAGTCAAAGGATTGTTCTCGCGTGAGTTGCGTGATTGTGAAGTCATACAAAATATCCACACTACAAGCGTTCACAAAAAAATTATTTCCTCGCCACCCACAAAACAGCAAGTTTTCACATTTTCTATTGGTTAATGAACAAATCACATCATCCAATGTCCCTTAGAAACTGGTTTTCGTAGGCCTCTGACCTTGAAGATCGGTATGAACAGACTGCACAAACCTGCAGTTTATGATTATGCTCTAGATGGTTGAATTATTCATCATTCCAACGCCTAGAATCTTAAAACAAAGTGCAGTGTTGTTTCTTAGACGTCTAAGGATGGCATTGCACACATCAACAACTCGTTAAATTTAATGCTACTGGGAACTAGAAAATTGAACTGAAAATTTGAACGTAAACATTTCGGTGGACATCCACCTGGTTTGGAGTCACAATTAACGTAAAGGAAAAAATCTAACCAAAAATAATACAGAGTCCAACGTTCCAAGGCCAGCTCGACCCCTTGTTCACGGGTGACTATTTTCGTTCTTGTTGTCGTCGTGCAAATCGCCCGGTGTTGTAGGCTTCTTTAAAGCGGCCGTTGTTTCTGGCGTGTGTTATGGTTCGTGGCGCTCCGCGCGACGCAACACAAACCGGACACGTAGGCGCTTGGAAGTGACCCAGCTGACCGGTTGACGTTGTTTTAGGTGTTTTGAATATACCAGGATTCTCATAAAAGGCGTCTTCGCCAGTTTCTTTTCGTGTCAAGGATAGAACTGTTGTTGAACCCGATCGTGTGACCCTCTTTCTGGACGTGTTCTGCTAGCGCGCTACTCTGCACGTTATTTTTTTTATGTCATACTGATGCTGGCGTAGACGTTCCGGGAAGTGTTTAGTTTCCTAAACGTAGGAGGCTGTGCAGTCACCACAGGAGATCCTGTAGACGAGTCCTGGAGCCTTTTCTTTAGGAGGACGATCTACGAAAAAGAGAAGAGGCGTTCGATGGTGGATACCGGTTTATGTGTCAAACTGACGTCGTATTTTCGTAAAGCGCCCGCGAGAGTCTCGCTTGTGCGCTTGATGAACGGGACGCATATGCCATTAGGTGGAAGTGGGGCGTCTTCTGTTCCATTGGGTCTAAGTTTTGTTTACGTATTTTTCTAAAAACCTGGCAGGCTACCCGTTCAGTTTCAGGTCGTGTTTGATCGTTGTGACCTCTTTCTTAAGAGCCTCTTCAGTGGAGCAGACAGTAATTGCTCACCTGAAGAGTGCAGAAGCCACAGAAGATTTGTGCATTGGAGGGTGGTAGGACGAGAAGTTCAGGTATCGGGCTGTGTTTGCCGGTTTTCAGTAAACTTCGAATGTCAAAGGGTTTTACTTTCTCTTTGCGAGCTCGCCCAAAAATGGAAGGGAACCGTCAGACGTTAGCTAACTTGTAAATTTTGTCGCCGGTTCGATGGAGTTTAAGTGGTGGTAAAGGTTGTTGATTTCGCTGGTTTTGACCACACAAAAACAATCGTCGACATACTGTAAGAACAGGGTAGGTTTTGGGGTGAATGTCTCTAAGGCTTACCACTCGATCGCGTAAATCGTGAGGTTAGCCAGGGGGACAGAAGTTGCTGCCCCTTTTGCCGTTTTACAAGTTTGTTTGTAGAATCAACCCTTGAAAGAAAAATAGGTGGTGGTTAAGCAGAGGTCCAGAAGGCGGCTAATCTCATCTATTTGCGCCTTCTGGACAGTTCCATGCTCCTAGGCGTCCGGTTTGCGGTGCGTCACGCGGGGCGCTACGAACCATAATACACCTGCAGAAACAACGGCCGCTTTAACCGCTCATTCACACTGGAAGCGGATCCGCGTTCGCTAATCGGTTGCGAACACGGTTGTGTAAAGATCCAGTACAATTGCACGCGCATTTGATGACATCAAATGCGCGTGCAATTGTACTGGATATTTATACGTACAACCGCGTTCGCAACCGCTTTGCGAATGCGGATCCGCTTCAAGTATGAATGAGCGGTAAAGAAGCCAACAACAGCAGACAATTTGCAAGACGACGACAAGAACGAAAACAGTCGCCCGTGAACAAGGAGCCGAACGGGCCTTGAAACGTCGGGCTCTGTATTTGTCTTGGTTAGAGTTTTTATTTTACATTAACTGCACAGTTTCACAATTCTCTATAGGATATATTCAGTGTTGGACAAGAAACTCAACAAGCGTAATTCAGATGACTCACTAAATGTTCCTCCTCCAGTAAGTATTTAGAGTAGTACTCAAGTTGCTTTCACCGTAAAATAACTTGAATATAATGCAAATACTTAGAAATGTATTTCAATTACTTTCATAGATACCTCCGCAATCCTTAATTTCGTAAGCATAAAAATAACAGAAACTAAATCGTGTGTCTTCTTTTGGTGTCCGCTTCTTATTTTTGTCTCTTTATTTTTTTAGCATGTTGCGTGAGCATTTTTTGTAGTGCCTTTTTTCCTGTTTTGTGTTCGGTCATTTCGGTTGCAAGTTTGTAATCGTTTCAGTTTTGCTTCGGGGTGTGCCAAGCTTTCTTCCCTTAAAATATTCTAGCTGCAAACTGCCAAATTCTTCATGGCACCATGTATTTTCTTCTTCGTCTTGCTGCAAATTTTCCAAATATTGAAAAATATATATGAGAAAATGAATACAAGATCGTATAAGATAAAATTAAAATAGATTACCAAATACTTGCGATTAAATCTACTTGCAAGATAGAAATATACAATCAAAAGTATTTGAAACACAGTATTTTGTGTTTGTGTCTGATCATACAAGTGTAGATATTTGTCCTCAAAGGTTCATTCTAGTAGTCACTCGATGATGTTTGTTCTGATCATTATAGAAACATAACTTGTATTTGCATTTGACTCTTTTTTTAGAGAAATCAGAGCGACTCAGCAAAGTTTTGTGAAAACACCCCAGGAGGAGAGCACTCCGATGATATGTTGTTATGTGCCTCTTTCTTAAACACAAATGAGATCATTTGAACTGCTGCTTTCGCCGTTTTCAAAATTAGGGTGGAACGCAGTATGACAGCTGCTACACGATTACCTGAAGCCATCACACTTTGGACATGCCGTATGGTCCTGTATTTGAGGAGAAATGCTCGGGGGGTCAACGGTCGCGACCCAATCATGATGAACGGAAACAATGTTCAATCACGACACAATTGACTGACAATCCGCTTACCGCTCGTGATATTTTTTTCATTTTTGCACTTCTTCTTCCTTTACATTCTCCAACATCCTCCCCCTTTGCAAAGTCACACCGATGGTGAAGAGGGTATTTTTAGCCGGTATAGAAGCCGGACGGGTCTTCTCATCTTTACCCCCTTTCCAGGTCGAATAGTGGAGGCAGTCATTTTCCCATGTTTACCAGGAAATGTCTCAGCCATCACGGCGAGCTCCTCAATACTCTTGGGCGGTGGTCAATCCTGAGAAGTACAACATCTTCCGCTTGGATGGCGCTCGGATCAGATGAGCGTACACTGTGTCCTGTTTGCAGCTCCAAGAGTTACTCTTTTTTCCATGCTGTCTAAAACTTGTCAAGGAGGGCTTCGCGCATTTTACATCGTCTGAATAGTTCATGATGCGTAGACTGTCTTTTTACTGTAAGAAAGTGTGCGGAGTCATAAATTCTCATCGGTAAAGGAGGTCACTTCTGTTTGAGGGCGTGAACCGATCATGGCTTCTACTTTTATAAGCAGTGTCAGCAACTTGTCGTCCTTCTTCCGCCAGCGCTGTTTTGACCGACCTAATCAACCTTTCTCAAAAGCGACCCCGCCACGGTGCCCTTTCGACTGTAAATATCCATTGAATCCTGTTGTTTCGGAAGTGCTCCAATACATCTGCTTCGAAGGCCAGCCTCCGTATTGTCTTCAAATCTCCTGGAGCAAGCTTAAACATGCCTTTTTGCCAGAATAAACGGTTTCATTGATTGATTGATTGATTGGGGGTTTATGGCGCATCAGCATCTAAGGCTATATTGCGGCAAGCTTAGACTATTGCAATTCGGGTTTAAGAAGAAAGAGCTATAGTATATGATAAAACAATGAACATGAATGTGTATAAGCGTAAACAATATGATAATGAATCCAGGATAGAAAGTACAATTACAGTCGGTGTACAAGGCCGATATCTGTGAGGAAATTAAAGAAAACTGTATGGAATGAGCGGTTCGTCACCTAGTAGTAGGGCAAGGTGTAGTGGAATATGCTCTTTACAAAGAAGTGAGAAGTGTTTACACCGGCATTGGTAATACATAGGGCATTTAATGAGTATGTGCATAATACTTAGAGGTAGGTTACAGTGCACACATTCAGGGGCATCGTCCCCGCTCAAAAGGTGTCCATGTGTGAGACGAGTATGACCGATTCGTAACCTACAGAGTATGACTTCATAAAAGCGCTCCCGATGTCGGGCACTCTCCCACTCGCCTAGAAAAGGTTTGACTGCGTTTAGTTTGTTGCCGGTTTCACTGCTCTACTGGAGCTGCCACTTTGCTTTGATGCAACGTTTCAGAGATTTGTGGTAATCTTTGTTCGGTATTTGGTGTCTGTCAATTTCTCTATCATTAGCAGAACTGCCTGCACAATCAGCTGCTTCGTTTCCAGGAATGCCAACATGGCTAGGAACCCAGCATAAGACTATGACAATATTTTTTTTTTTTTGCAGCCAGGATAATCTTACACCTTAACTCGGAAACAAGTAGGTTTTTTACACGGTTCATTGATGTGACTACCTTCAGAAAGGTTAAAGAGTCGGTGTAGATTACAGCGTGAGAAAGGCGTTTTTTGATTATGTAATCAACAGCCAGCAGCAAACCATAAAGCTCTGTTGTTAGTATAGAGGCTTTTGAATTTATTCTCTTCACCTGATTTACCGATGGTCCTACCATAGCACAGCCTACTACCGTGTCTTTTTTTGTCCCGTCTGTATAAAAATTGGCATACTCGTGATTTCTGGTCTTAAGCTCAGACCGGCCCGCAAGCAGAGAGAAGGAACCCGACCCTCACTTTCCTTCTCGCCACTATGAAAGGCGGAAATCACCTCTCGTTTCCTCCTCGCCATTTTCCAATTTTTTTCTTGTTTTTGTCTTTTTGCCCGCTGCCTGTTCTTTTTTTTTTTTGACAAGTTTGGGGTGAAGAAAATGAGAGCGTCAAGGATTTGAAAAGCTTATCCAGAAGCCAGCCGGCACACCTGCGACAAGGAGCTGGACCAACCGAGTAGCTGTTTTGATCGAGCTTGGCACTTGCTCTTCTCAACGAGTTGCATTGGCCCTTTTTTAACATTAGTTTGGAGGACGATTCTTGCTGTTGTAAAAGCACAAATACCTTGTTCTGCTCAAAGGAGTAGTCATTGAAGTATCGATTTTATTATAAATATCTGATTTGGCATCTTTCGTTGTTTAGGCGGATTCATGGCGGACACGGGAAGTACGAGCGGCGTTTTCTGTATATCAGGGATGGCGCTCCATAGACCAGTGGTTCTGAATCTTTATGGTTCGTAAACCGGCAGAGGTGACGGAGGATCCCATCCGTAGTGGGTCTAGCACTTTTCGGTGTAGAACGTTTTGCTGTAGGGCATTTCGGTGCGGACTTTTTGGTGCACTGACATTTCAGTGTACGAACGTTTTGCTGCAAAGACTTTTCGGTGTGGGACTTTTCGGTGCGCGGATATTTCGGTGCACGGACATTTTGCTGCATGGACATTCGACGCTATGGTTTGCCCTCGCCGGCCTCTCTTTTCCAACGTACGCAGACACGCTTCACATCGTGTTTTCGCGTTGAGTTGATAGAGATAGTCTCCTCTATAAGGTTTTGGCTTTATTATTGGTCCTGCTTGTAGGAAAGGACCCAAACAGCAAGACGTTTGAAGATGTTTGTGTAGTTAGAACAATTTTAAATATCTTCAAATGCGCCTCCTCCGCGTAATCGCATAGCTCGGACAGTTAATAATAAATTGTGAAGACCTCCTACGACAAAGAGAAACAATGTAATTATCACTTGCAACTCATTAGGAAATAAAGTAGGCGTGTGCGGGTACAAAATAAGTGTAATCGAATCAAATATCGATTTGAAACAAGTAAACAAGCCGAATTTGGTGAATGCTAAAACTTTTTTATTTGGTATCAAATGTTTGCTCATCCTCGTACGAAAAAAAACAGTAACCACAGATCATACACAGCGTATGATCTGGGGTCAACGCCTCCTTCCATGCCGTAATGATGTCGCCGGGCGTAAAGAACTGCCTTACAATCGTGCCTATACAGGGCGATTTTTTTTTAACGACTACACATCTTTTTAGAAAAGACGTCAGGTTACGCACTTGCGGTTTGTGCCTTATCTGTAGTTATCAAAAACGCCAAATAATTTATTTTTAAAGAGATGCAGTGCACGTGAAGTGGCTCACGGCGTCCTAAAAAGCCTCATTTGGACGCGAATCGTGTTACCGCAATATTTTCGGCCGCCGCACTCCTCGCCCCTTTTACAGTGGCGTTATCACAGCGATGCGCATGATTTGTCGCTTTGGCTTCATGGCGTTAGGCTGTGCCACGCGGAGATGGAGCACACATAAAGTCAGAACTATATTTTCGCGCCCAAATCAGGAGGACGCCGTATCAGGACGCCGTATAATAGTGTAGGCGCGTTACATATTTTTAAGAATGGACGGTTTGGTGGGTTGCGATTATATGGCCAACAACTTTCTAAATACACGATGCCGTTTTCTTTTCTAATTAAAAGGTTAATTAGCGAATTTTAGGCAATCGCTCGGTTTTAGTTGCGTTCTTTCTTGAACCCAATCTTCGCCTGGTTGTATAGCTCACATTCACAACGCGTTAATTTGCACGTTTTTTTTTTTCTTTCTAATATCCCTAGTAGGTGAAAAAAAACAAAAAGACGTTCTATATAAAACAGAGGGCAGTTCTTTTCTGATATAAATAAGGTGTGGGGCACCACGTCTTGCATGCATCTTTTTTTTTTTTCGTCCTATAAACACACATCATGGGACATTCCAAATTGAGTTTATGGTGGGGCGGGCGCTTTATCACCGGGTATTTTGTCATGTTGCATAAGTTTTATTACTCTAGTCAGAAGGAAGCCACGCGAGCCGTACCACGTTGCAAACAGCTAATCGGGTGCTTGTCAAGGAGCTCTAGAACTTTCCAATTGACATTTCGGTTCTTAATACATTTAAAAAAGTTTGTTACTTAGTCCTAAACATTTAATTTATTAGGCATAATTCAAAATACTGCACTCTCGGAAGACGTCTGTCCAAAACTTAAAGTTGGTTTCATTGGCGTAAAGTGGCTGTGCTCTAATTTCGCGTTACAGAGGTTTGTAAGCGTCTTTCATTTTTATGCTTGGTCTTTAAAGATTCGTGAAAGGCATTCGCGACCTGTCAAGCAACGTACGCGGACAGCGCGGCCTCCTCGGCAAGTTGTTCCCTCATCGAAGACGACAATGAATAAAAGGTGCGATCAAAATCTTGATGCCTGAAGAAAGCGCAAGTTTAAAATAATTCTAAGTTGATTTTATTTCTACTATATTCAAATTTCAACACCCGTCGCAGGCAGCATGAAAGGAAGCACTGCACTCTTGGCGCAAACCAGTGCCCAGTCAACGATCCTACACTCAAACACGCATCCCCACCCGACCTGTTTGAAAAATAAATAATTTCTAGTACTTTTGATAGAAAAGGCGAATTTTCTACTCTGCGTGATATTTTGTGGACCCAAAAGTCCTGTAGCCAAGATCGGTGGTTGACAGCTTCAGGAAGACGAAGAACGACGGATGCATTATTTCCCGCGGAAGTACTGTTTTGACGTTAAATTGCACATAAAATTGTATATGCACAAATTGTGGCACGATACCGAACTTGCTTGATTACTTTTCTTGTAGAGACAACATAACCAGGCATATTCTACAGATATTGCAGAATTTATTTTAATCGGCGTACAGCGCGAAAGACAAGTATGGACATAAAAACACAATAGAGCTCTGCATTTCTACTGCATTTCTTTCTGTACTTGTGGACAGTTAGTCCGCATGACTATATTCAAAAATTGCCAAATTGTTTAAGCCTACCCCTTTTTGTAATTTTTTTCATATATGAAATATACCATAAACCGTTTCAATTTTTATGGAAGTTTGTTTTTACTCTTCTTAGTAGCTTCAACGAGGCAACCGTCACTCTAGAAAGCACCCGTAGTACGAACCTAAATGTTATGCCCCAGAAAAGGTCAGACTGTGTCCCTCTGACTGCAATATCTTTGACCTGTAATTACTCATGATTATTACTTTGTACAAAAAACAAAAACAGTATAGTGATACAATCACTCTTCAGTGTGCCGTTGTTAGAACGACCAATTTTCAACTCTCTTGGTAGAGCTCAAAGTTCAGATAAAAATACCCATCTTTTTTCCTTCTGCTGTGATGTTCAAGTTCCGTTCACTCGAGATAAATATGCGGTATTGTAGCGTGTGTGGCCGCATGCGGAAGTATCTGAATGTAAAAGAACTTGTTGTTGGGCTAGTTGGTGTTGACTATCTGAGTGTGTTTTAGAGCTGCAAAAAAAGAGCAAAAAAAAGAAAAGAAGAAAAGCGAGCCAGCTCGAACCCTTCCGAGCTCATATCCAGCCTGCCTAACTAATCCCTGGTGTTTGGGATTGAAGCAGAGAACCTTGAAGGGGTTACAGAGATTTTGACGGGGGGCCGGTAAGCCCATTGGCCCTCGTGCGAGAAGGCCGTAAAAAGTGAGGAGGAAAATGGAGGAGGAAAGGGGAGGAGGAAAAAAATAAAAGAGGGGGAATCTTCTGCCACGCTGAAGAAAATTTTGAGCGCCCACCTTTGAGCTCAAAGAGTCCTGTCTTATGACTTCCTGTGGAACATCTTTTTTGTTATACTTGGTCAGTGTAAGGTCGTAATGTATGTGGCAGTTGTTCCATGGAGCTATATCTGGTGGGTACTGGACTAACTGAGGCTTTGCATCCATCTTAACAGATTGTGCTGCAGTATTATTCCTCATAGAAAAAGGGGGGACTATGGAAGGTTTGTTTTCAAATGTCCGTTGGAACTTGATAGTCTCAATATTGTCTCGAACGGGGTGCTCCGCGACCGAGCGCACCCTGACAGAGTACATAAAGCCCAGGGAAAACCTCCTATACTCAAGGGACAGTTCGTTTGCTTCCGCGTAATGGCTGAGCACTGGGGAGGTACGAAATGCACCAGTAGCCAATCGCAGTCCTTGATGATGAGTAGGATCTAACATCTTTAGAACTGATGCCCGAGCAGAGTTATAGACAATACAACCATAATCAAGCTGAGAGAGAATGACTGAGGGATAGACACGCAACAGCCATAATTGGTCAGAGCCCCATAATACATGTGACAAGAACTTAAGGATGTTCAGAGATTTAAGGCACTTGAGTTTTAAGCTCTTAATGTGTGGAACGAAAGTCATTTTGGAATGGTACACAAGGCCCAAATACTTGTGTTCATTTTTTACAACAATAGGAGAACCACACGTGTTCAAAGACGGTCCCTGAAGAGCCCCACAAGCTGTTTTTTCGGGAGAAAATTTAAAACCATTCGTATTAGCCCATCTGGCCAAATTATTGACCGCAGGTTGGACGCGACGTTCTCAAATTGAGGCATTGCAGGATGGAACGGAAATCTGGAGATCATCAACATATAAAGAATATTACACCAAAGGAGGAATTCCGCGGCCAATCGAACTAAATTTGACGATAAAAAGAGTGACACTCAGTACACCCCCCTGAGGGACTCCATTCTCCTGTAAAAAATCCTTAGAGAGTTTTTACCAGTCTCAGGCGGAGAGTACGGTGCTGCAGGTAACTCTGTATAGCACTCAACATTCGGCCACGGAAACCAAGATCGAATAGATCTTGCAGTATGCCGTAACGCCAGACCGTGTGGTATGCCTTTTCCAAATCAAAGAAGATGGAGAGACACTGTTGCCTCTTGACAAACGCGTCACGTACGAGGGTCTCAAAGCGGACGAGATGATCAACAGTGGACCGTGCTGAACGAAAGCCACACTGGATCCTATCATGGCAGTTATTTCGTTCTAGAAAAAAACATGACTCTCTTGTTAATCATCCGTTCTAATGTCTTGGACGGTTACTTAGTGCTATTGGTTTGTAGCTAGATGCACAAGAGGGACCTTTGCCGGGCTTCACCACTGGTACAACCACAGCGATCTTCCAGGAGGATGGAAAGCGGCCCTCGAGCCAAACTCTATTAAACACGTACAAAATTAGCTCCATAGTGGATGGGTGAAGATGTTCGAGCATTTTATAATGAAGACCATCTGGACCAGGGGCAGTTTGTTTGGAACAAAGAAGTGCCATTTGAAGTTCGTACAATGTAAATAGAGTATTATATGGTTCGTGCGTGCCACCTGATATGATAACAGCTTTTTTTGCATTCATTTTGTGTTACTGGAACGTTTGTGTGTAATATTCGGAACTGGAGATATACTCGAAGTGCTCACCGAGGATGTTGGCCTGTTCCTCAAGGCTTGCAGGACAAATTCCATTACGACTCAAGAGTGGGACAGTGAATGCCAGTTAAGAGCCGTAAATTTTATGTACGCGATCCCAGACTTCCTTCGCAGATACAGTGCTGTTAATTAAAGAAGCGTATCCTCTAAAACTTTTTTACTTAGCCTGCCTTCGAATCCACCTTGCCTGGGACCTTTTTTAAATTCAAGAAGATTGTGTGTTGTAGAGTAGCGCCTAAATATACCCCATGCTCGATTTTGTTCTGCTTTGGCCAAACGGCAATCTTTGTTCCACCAGGGCTTTGGTCTCCTGGGTAGATGCGAGGACGTCATCGGGGTGGAGAGAATGGCAGCTTGTAAAATGTGGTGAGTGATATGTTCGGTGGCTCTATTGATATCGAGATCGTCGAGAGATGTGCATGCAAAAAGAGATGACTCTTTGAAAGTAGGCGAGTTGGCATTTCCGAATTTCCAACGAGGAGAGTGTGGTGGGACTGTCATGGGAAGATCAATAAATTCTAAGATGATGGGAAAGTGGTCACTTCTGTGAGGATTCGGTATGACCTTCCATGAAAGCAATAGGAATAATGATGGGTGACAAATAGATGGGCCAATGGAAGTGAAAGTGTGAGTTGCTGAACTAAAATATGTAGATTCATTTGTGTTTAGCAGGCACAATCCCGCAGAAAGCAAAAAAACGTTCAACAAGTGCCCCTCTAGAATCCCGTCCGTCACTACCCTACAGGGGATTGTGTGCATTAAAACCTCATAAAAGTAAAAAACGTGAAGGAAGTTGATTAACAAGGTCTTCTAGCTCCTCCATATGTAACTGATCATTGGGAGGTACCTACAAAAGAACAGGCTCTAATTATTCTTTCTAACAAAATGCGTGTAGCCGCTGTCTCCAGTGAAGTCTGCAGGGCTACCTCGTTAGAAGGAACTGGACGTTGCACAACCACCGCAACGCCTCCAGTTGCGTGAACTGCATATGTACGGTCCCTCCGAAACACCTGGAAGTGTTTTAAGGGCACAAGGTAAGGTAAAATTAAAAAAAATTCGATTTTAGTTTTTTTCGCAATTTGAAAAGTTTAGTTCTTTCTGCACATTTTCCATTGTCCCAGTGTTTTTAGAAAGCTATATTTCGGGCTGAAAATCACTTCTTCCGAAAGCAGGTAGCAGGTGACCACGCCTCCTTTTGGGATACACTCCCTGTTTATCGATGAATTCTCCCACAAAACAAAATCAACACAAGACCTAAAAGCTTGTCCAGTAACAGATAATCTCAAAAAATTATTTCGCAACTATTGCATAGTTTTTTTTTCAACCAAGACAATCACGAGACGCTGTGCACGTTTCTCCCAGGTGTGTACCGTGTGTACATTCAAGCGTTTGTGTTTTCGTAACGACAAAATGGCGCCATTGAATGCTGTTCCTTTATTCAATGGTGGCAGCATTGCACAAGCCAATGTTTTGAAGTTTTGTGGATGGAACCCTGTTTGGAAAGCCATCAAGTGGCTGAGGGAAGTTGACGTCACTCTAATATACTCTACGGACCAAGCGACATGGCAGGTCACAAAAGAGGCCCGGCAAGCAAGGCGATAAGCCTAAAGGCGACGACATGACTTTAGCAATGCCTTTCAAGCTGGCGGCTATTGAAAAAATTACTCTGAGGCTGTTGGTGCCAATAGAAATTCGTTATTCACCAGTTTTTTTACTTTAAACTCAATTATCTCAAAACAGTGTTCTTTAGTACATAGGTACCATTTTTTCCTTAAAACATTAGTGTGGATGGCCTTCAGGTGCGTTTTCTTTAGCAATATGCAATGAGCCGGTGATCCTCTAAAAGATAGCTCACATCATCGTAGTTATGAAGGAGGTCTCTGCAGTTCCACTGAAGGAAGAAAGACATTTATCTTCAACAAAGGAAACACCTCGATTAGTGTGTTATGCAAAAGTGTGAAACGGTGCTAATATGTCTTTTGGTGCCACACACCGTGGGGTGGTTTTCCTTTTTGCAGTGTCCTTAGGTTGTCCTCCAGCCTCGCAGGAGGCCGAGGAAACAGACCCGAATCTAGTGAGAGGAAGGTCCACATCGGAAAGCGGGATGCTCACATCCATTTTCTCATCCAATGAGACTTTGGGTCCTTTGGGCGGCAGAGGTGAATCTGACCGCCCAGGCTTTGAAGAGCTGTCAGAGGCACGGGGAGGCAGCCCCCGAGCCCGGCCAGAAGGGCCAGCTGGTGCCGGTGACGGCACGTCTGGCTCCTTGGAGGGTGTAGCACCCTCCTTAGAGGGCACCACAACCTCATTGGAGCATGAAGGCGGTGGATTGCCCACCATCTTCGGACGTATGTAAGCGGATGCTTGTGGAGACGACAGGTCTTCCAGGGAAGTCTGCGTCGCCAGGGATGCCATAGACAGTGGGGGTGCCCTTCGCACTGCCTAGGCATATGAACCCCTTGCCTTGAAGGCAAGCTGTTCTCTAGCGTCTTGCTAGCTGAGATTGTGTTAGACCTAAAATGTAATTATCTCTTTTTCTTTCTTCCATTTCGGAGATGCGTGTAAAAATGCGGGATGTGGTCCACCACAGTATATGCATTTATGGTCGTTTTCACATATATCAGCGACGTGATCAGTGGCACTACATTTCGCACAAGTTTCTCGGCCGCGGCAGTTTCGGGAACCATGCCCAAAACGCTGGCAACGAAAGCACCGCTGTGGGTTCGGAAAGAAAGGACGAACTCTGCAGTTTAGATTCCCTGCCTTCACCGTGGAAGGCCGAGAGTGGAGTTCAAAAGTCAGGACTAGGTGTCGGGTTGGTATCTCCCGTCCGTCTCGTCGTAGGGTGATTCGCCGCACGGCTACAACAGCACTCCGACGCAGCCCTTCAAGGATTTCCTCTTCAGTACACTGAAGGAAATCACTCCAGAGATGACGCCGCGGACAGTATTCAAAGTGCGGTGCGGGGTTACACAAACTTGGTGTTCGCCTATGCTTGTCAACTTGAGTAATGCTGTGATTTGAGTTTTATTTTCTATTTCAACGAGGAGGTTCCCAGCAAGTTTTTTTGCCGTGTAATCCTTTTCGATCGTCTGCTCTAGAACCTTAAAGACAAGCAAAAGTGACATCTTTTGCAACGGTGGACTGTCGTTTGCAGCATGAAGTACAAGAAAACGTGAAAAGGTGTCGGTTACTTTGGTTTTTGCGAAAGCAGGGGGAGCGGGGCGAACCCTCTTGGGGAGTCGCTCTGCTCGGGGTTTGGAAGAAAGGGGCGTCATAAAAAGGCAAAGGGTGTTCGGAATCTGTGGCGCGCCGCCCGCCAAAGAGCTTAGCCAGGGAATACGTAACACCCCATAGCAAATATGGCTTTGATGGAAGCATTACTCCATTAGCGCTACCCAGAAACTATAACCAAATGTGGATTTGGACGAGAGTATCTGTCACCACCCAAGGTTAGCCCTGGCCGCCAAAGGAGTTAAAAAAGGGAAAGAAGGAAAATGAGAAGAGTGAAAAGAAGGAGAAGACAAAGGGGGAAGAAGGGAGGGGATAGTAGAAGCAGTGGCGACTAGACTGAATCATCCTGGCCGGGCCTTACCAGGACTCCCGTCTACGAGAAGCAGGGGCCGAAGTGGTGTATTGCCCCACCCTGGGGGCCCCGAAGGGTCCAAACCTACCCCGGGATCAACTCAACCACCAGGATGCCCTTTTCCTCGAACACGGGAAAGCCCCGCACAGCCACACGTGGGCGTGCGAACCCGCATGGCTCGGAGTCCGTGGTGACGCCACTCACCAAACACCTGCTTTCACAGGTGCCCCCTGCGGGGTAAACGGTTTCACAAAGGCCTCTTCTAGCCGTAAATCGCCGAAAGGCTGCCAAGCAATCTGTCGTAGCTAAGCTGCAAGTCAGTTTCAGGTGGGCTACCTTGGTGTCTGTGCAACTAAAGATCGCAAATCATACGAAAATATCTGGTATGGCCCTGATATATCTTATATACGGCCATATATAATAATATAAGGAGTCCGATATACCAGTATACTGCTATATATGGGAGGAAATACGGCCATATATCGCCATATACACGTGCAAATATAGCCCCTGATAATGATATATGGGCCCGTTTCGGTTGTGCAAGCAATAAGTCATATGTACTCGCCGGGATACGGTCCATTCGTCACATGCGCACTCGTAACAGGACGATTGGTCACAGGACGGTTCGTCACACAGGAACATTCGCAATAGGATGACTCGTCACGCGGCCAACCGGTCCCACGATAGTTCGTCTCCCCAAGAATGTATTGCTCAATGTGGTTCCGGCGGACAAAGTGGCTCACCTCATATCTTAGTATGTGTTTATAGCTTCTGAAAGGCGAAGAATTTGTAACAAACTTGACGGTGACAGCGCAGGGAAAACCAATCTCACACCAGACACTCAGGAAGACAAGAACACGCGCTGAGTGTCTGGTGTGAGATTGGTTTTCCCTGCGCAGTCACCGTCAAGTATGGTTCACCAACTCGCCCAAGCATCCATCCTATCAAGTTGTAACAAACATTTTAGCTTCTGGTTCGGTCCCGAACATTGAATGTTGGTTCGGCCTCAGAAAGTGGGTCACCTCTTATCTTAGCATGTCTTTCGCTTCTCAAGGTCAAAGAATTTGTAACAGACGTTTTAGCTTCTGGGTCCGTCCCGAACGGTAAAAGCGGAGGCCATATAAGAGCGACTATTTTTGAACTCGGACTACATTCAAAAGGATGGAGGTGATGGCAACAGAGAGAGGTAGAGCCATGCAGCTGCACGAGGGGTACTTGTACACATGCAGCAGAAAGAATTCCGATACTTATTGATTTTGTCGAATAGGGATATGCAAGGCAAAAGTAACAACTGATTTGGCTGCCAGTCGAATTATTGCTCGTTTAAGCCAGCAACTGAGATCAACCTGCTGAAGCCTCGTAATATAATGAAAGTAAAAGCGGAGGAGTATTGTAAGATTAGTTTTCCTAACCATTGGTTTATGTGACAGTGGGAAGTCGTGAAACTCCTCATCAGCAAACGTGGGTAGTTGTTGAAATTTGTGATTTACTATCGTCTCCTGCCCGGTCGATGTGACCAGTTGCCCGCATGACGATTCGTCCTGTGACGAATGTTCCTATGTGACGAATCGTCCTGTGACGAATCGTCCTCTGACGAATCGTCCTGTGACGAGTGCGCATGTGACGAATCGTCCTCATCCCGTACTCGTCGAGACTAGTTGATTGATCTATAATGCACGAGTCTCATATAATTGGTTAACTATTCGTAACATCCTTAAAGTGAAGTTATTTCTGGTATTTGGACCGACTAATCAGATGCGGATTTTGAAGATTAAAAGACAAATGAAATTTAGTTGTATGTTTTACTTGTGCCAATATGACGAAGTGCATAAGATGGGAGAGCGAGTTAATGAAATAATGGATTTTACATCGCAGCTCTTAGGCGCCCGTTTCCGAGTTAAGCGGCGTCGGCGTCGCCATCGGTGTAACCACCCTGCTTTATTTAGCGAGAATATGAATTGGTACTTATGTCACGTGACGTCAATTTTCCTGCTAAATCTAGGAGTGAAACTAATTTTGTTCATGTTTCCCTGCAAAATTGAGCGGAGAAACACGAACCGTTAGGTTACTCAAAATGCAAGACGCTACTTCGTCGTCCCGAATTATTTTCCCTTCGAACGGCTGCGAAGCCGTTGAGCCCAGAGTACCTTACGCTGCATCTTTCAAAAACCGTTCGCGCAGCATCGCAACCTTCCGTTTGCGAGTGTCTCCAGTTCATCGTGTGTTGAAAGTCGGAAGATGCGCTGTCTGCGGTGTCTTTTATGTGTAACTCTTTCGTAAAAAAAATTTGATTTTTAAAAACGCGAATTTAACAGTATACACATAATTTTAAATTTATTTGTAAAAAAAGATATACATATTTATTTATATATTTATTTGTGGACATCGTGCGCAAAAAATAGTCGCGTTTATTTTTTCATTTTAAATTATTTTTGGGCTATACGGCGTTTCCGCGGGGGGCACCTGTGAAAGCAGGTGTTTGGTGAGTTGTGTCACCACGAACCCCGAGCCCCGCAGGGGACGCCTGCACCTTGGATGCTAGGTGCTTGGTGAGCAGCGTCACCACGGACCCCAGCCACGTGGGCCACCATACCCGCACGTAGGGACACCTACTTTGTAGGTGCTTGATGAGTGGCGTCACTACGAACCCAGATCCATGTGGGTTCGCCCACCCACGTCTGGGTGTGCATGGCGTACCCGTGTCCGGGGAAAAGGGGATCCTTGCGGTTGAGTTGAGGCCGGGGTATATTTGACCCTTAGGGGTTCCTTGGGCCAGGCAATACACCACTTCGGCCCCTGCTTCTCGTAGGCGGGTGTCCTGGCTTGGCCCGACCAGGATGATTCAGCCAGTCGCCTCTTCTACCCTCTTCTTCCTTCTTTCAATTTTCCTTCCACCTCTTTCTCTTTTCTTCCGCACTTTCTTCCTTCCTTTTTCACTTTCTTAGGCGGGAAGGGCCAACCTTGAGTGGAAATAGGACCTGTCTCTGCAACCACACTAGGGTATAGTGCCCGGGCAGCACTGGTAGAGTAATTGTATCAGCCAAACGTTTCTTGCTATGGCGCATTACCCACCCCCTTGTTGGGCTCCGTGGTGGGCGGTGCACCCGGGCACTGAACTTTCCTTCCCATCTGTATGGGTAGCAAGCAAAACAAAACTTCTGATCGGTCCCTGAAAAGGGTCCGCAACGAAGAAAATTCCCCTTTTCGAGTCACGAAGAAACACTGAATATATCACCAAATATTTTGTAGTTGATGCTGAAGACGCATCCAAGCCACTGTCTAAGATGTCACCTTTCCTTGTTGCAAAGGTGCTAAAAGGTCTGGTAGGGGAAAAGTTTAACTGTAAAAAGATGTTTACTGGTGACCTCTTAATTGAAGTATTAAAAAAAAGCCAGGCAGGTGGTTTTGCAGTGCCTTAACCATAATCAGGAATCAAAGGTAACCGTTTCTGCTCACTGGACAGAAAACATCATTCGTAGTGTTATTTCGGAGGATGACCTGATGGACTGTCGCGTGGAAGAAATTCTTGAAGGTATGCATGGCCAGGCAGTTGTCGCCGCCAAACGTATCACCATCGGAAGGGATGGAAAGGAAATCCCTACAAAGCACATCATCCTCACCTTTGAACTGAAGAGCATACCATCCTCTGTTAAAGCAGGATATTTAAATTGTAGGGTCCGCCCTTACGTGCCAAACCCTATCCGCTGCTTCCGTTGCCAGCGGTTTGGGCACGGCTCGCTTGCTGCCGTGGTCGTGAGACATCTGCTAAATGTGGAAGCAGCGAGCACACCGCTGACGATTGCCACGAAGATCCCAGGTGTGCTAACTGAAAAGGGCGTATTCCAGATCTTGACATCATTTCAAGAAAGAAAAAAAAATCTAACCCTGAAAGTGACGGAGGGTATTTTCTACACCGAAGCGAAGCGACGCCTCCTTGGGTTTCAGAGAGGCTCGTTTGTCGAGGTCGTGCGCAGGGGACCTGCACGGCCAACGGCAACTGCGGGAACGCCAAGTGTCCTTCTCGGAGCTTGCGCAACCACTTATGTCCCCAGGTCCTAGGTTGAGACTCCAACTCCCTGGGCGTTCCATCTCAGCTGCTCAGCGAGCTGATGCACCGAGCCATAGTAAAGGCTCTGGTGCACCAACAGAGGAGATGGAGCCGACCCCGTCGCAGCCGAATAGTACCTCCTATCAGAGGGGGTCGCAGAACCCACCAAAGAAAGGTGGTCATGCACCGACCCGTACGAAAGGCTTGGAGGCATCAGTAGAGGAGATGGAGGTTACCCCATCACAGACGGAAGGTGCCTCTATCAAGGTGGGCCTCAAAACTCACCCAAGAGAATAAATTAAAAAAAACTGTAACTAGAATCACTGGCCGATAATTCACAATACACTTGTTTTTTTTTTTGTTTTTATGGCCAGGGCCCTTATGCAATGGAATTGCAGAGGGCGTTTTCAGAATATATATGATGTCAATTTTCTCGGGCAGAAACATGAGCCAGTAGTACTTTGCCTTCAGGAAACAAACCTAAAACCATAAAATACTAATTTTTTTAAAGTCATTTCAATTTTTTGGAAACGATTGTTTAACCTCCTCTTGCTCTTCAGAAGGAGTTGCCATTGTTGTGAAGAGTGATGTCGCAATCTGTGAAGTAACTCTAGCCACCAGTCTAGAGGCTGTTGCAGCACGTATTTTATTTGATCGGCTGGTTACTGTTTGCTCATTGTACATACCGCATTCATTTCCCTTATCAGCAGGAGATCTTAAACAGTTGGCTGATTAATTTTCAGAACCCCTTTTTATACTTGGGGATTTTGATGCACACAACCCACTTTGGGGGAGTCAACGGTTTGATAGTCGGGGAAAAGTGACTGAGCGTTTCGCCTTATCATGGGAACTATGTGTGCATAACACCGGTGAACCAACATATTTCACCTCATCTCACCGCTCATTTTCCTGTATCGATCTTTCCATTTGTTTGCCGGATATATTTGCCTCTTTTCAGTGGAATGTGATCGATAACCCATATGGCAGTGATCACTTACCGGTTCACCTGGCCCCAAAGCAACTCCGGCCAAGATTGCCATCGCGTCCTCCCTGGTGGGGGCTAGACACCACAAACTGAGATCTTTTTCAAAAGACTGCTGTGTTCTCCCATGACCACATTGACGCACTTTCTGTCGATGAAGTAAATGCCCGCATCACAACAATCTTAATAGAGGTAGCACGGGTTTCGATTTACCAAACGACAGGCTATTTGCCTAAACATCCTAAGCCTTGATGAAACGATGAGTTTCGCGAATCCAAGAAAACACAAAATAAATTCTGGGGAATTCTGCGTCGATATCCAGCAGCTCGAAATCTCTTGTCTTTTAAGCAGAAGCGTGCTTTCGCACGCTATGTCTGAAAGCGGGTTAAAAAGAAGTCCTGGACTGGCTATACCTCCTCCATCAATAATTCCACACGTGTCAAAGTCGTCTGGGACAGGGTCAGGAAAATAGACGGGGACTACCGTCAGTATTCAGTTCCCTCAATCTCGTCACCAGACGGTAATACCCCCTCCTCGCTGGAAGAGCTGGCTAACATTCTGGGCAGGCATTTTCAGCGTATACAAGGATGTGGAATTTACAGCACTAACTTCTTAAGTCACAAGGCAAGGGCAGACAAGGTTAGGCTTGTTACTGCTGGCAGCAACAATGAAGAGTACAACCAACTTTTTACACTCTCTGAGCTACGTTATGCTCTCTCATCATCAAAGCCTTCGGCCCCAGGTTCCGATAGAGTTCATTACAGCATGCTAACCCATCTCGCTGAATCATCATTTGATTTCCTTCTTAATTTTTCTAATCGCGTATGGAGAGAAGGGTAGTTACGCAATGAGTGGAAAAAAGCCATTATAGTCGCCTTTTTAAAACCAGGAAAAGACAGATCTAATGACTCTAGTTACCGCCCTATTGCGTTGACTAGTTGTCTGGTAAACACTTTTAAGAGACTTGTAAACGACAGGTTTATTTTTATTTTAGAAAGCAACAGTCTTTTAAATCGTTTTCAATGTTGTTTCCGTGCTTCAAGGTCTACAGCTGATCACCTTGTTCGCCTGGAAACTGGTATCAGAGAATCTTTCGTTAACAGATAATTTCACCTTTCTGTGTTTTCTGACCTTGAGAAGGCTTATAATACCACATGGCGGTATTGCATTTTACAGGATCTTGGGCATGTTGGTATACGGGGACGAATGTTCAAGTGCATTGCCAACTTTGTAAAAGATAGAACCTTCCAAGTGCGTTTAGGAACTACACATTCTGCTTCTTTTGTTCAGGTGAATGGTTTCCCCCAGGGCTGTGTTCCCAGTGTGACATTGTTTCTCTTGAAAATCAATTCTTTGTCACAGGTGATACTGCCAAATGTTATGAACTCGTTATATGTCGACGACGTGCAGATCTCGTTTGGGTCTTGCAATCTCCTTTTGCGAGCGCCAATAGCACATCACTATCAATAAAATGACAAAGTGGGCCGATCAAAACGGGTTCAAGTTCTCGGCAGAAAAGACTGTTTTCTGTTTCTCCCAGAGAAGAGTGCTATTTCCAGACCCCTCGCTGCATTGGGCAGGGGCAGTGCTGCCGGTTAGAACCGAACATAGGTTTCTCGGCGTCACCTTTAATAAAAAGCTCACTTTTGGTTCACATATTAAGTCGCTCCGATTGAGATGCCAGAAAAAGCTAAATATTATGAGTGTTCTTTCGCAGAAGTCCTGGGGTGCAGATCGGGTCTGTCTTTTGCGCATTTACAGAGCAGTTGTACGCTCGACTTTGGACTATGAGTGTATCGTGAATTGGTCAGCCAAAGCACCAACTCTCAAGGTGTTGGACCCCATCGACCACCAGGGCATTCGGCTTCCAACGGGGGCATTTCGTACTTCGCCGGTGCTTAGTGTGTATGCAGAAGCAAATGAATGGTCTCTTGAGAGGTGCAGGCTGTTTCTTAGTGTTCAGTGCTCTTTACGAATTCGCTCTTCGCCAAACAATCCTGACCACTTTATCATACAAAACATACAATATTAACGCACCTTTCAGAATAGACCTTCTATCAAAAAACATTTTGCTTTACGCATAAAAACCATTGATTGAACAACATAGCTTTGAAGCACCTGGTCCTTTTGTTGAATTCCAGCAACCAATGGCCAATTGGAAGAACATTGATATAAACTGCAATATCTCCTTGACCAAATATAATAAGAAAGAAGTGTCTGCAGGTGTCATAAGACAAGAATTTCTTGAAATGCATGCCGGTTATGAAAATTACCGCAGTTTGTTTACAGGTGACACAAATACTTCAGATTATGTCGGTTGTGCCTTTGTTTCGGAATCCCTTCAGTGTGTTCGAAGAATTAACATAGATGCTACAGTGTTCATAGCCGAACTCTATGGTTGAGTAATGCCAGTTGAGCACATTTTGAAGCAAAAATTTCTTAAAACGGTCATTTTCTCCGACTCGCTTAGTGCAATAAGAGCCCTTAAATCTGTTGGAAGAAAAAAGAACCGTCTTGTAACAGATTTACACTGACGAGTGCTTAAAGCACTAGAGCGAAAACTGGCCATTGAGTTTTGCTGGCTACCCAACCACATTGGCATAGCTGGAAATGAAGAGGCCGTTCGGGCTGCCGCAACTTCGGCTGATCGCAGAGTTGACATTTCTGCGATACCAGCTGCTGATTATGGAGCAAAATTACGGGGGCAGATAACAAAAAACTTGCAAGAGGAATGGGACAGTGACACTCACAATAAACTTCGCGTCATCAAAGCACTCTAACTGAATAGAAAAGTTACAGGCACTGTGAGCGTTTTTACAAGGTTGTTTTGTGTTAATCGGATTGGGCAAACGCGTCTTACTCATGGACATCTTCGAAAGGGGGAAGAGGCACCCAAGTGTGATTCCTGCTTTGAACCCTTAACTATTCTACATATTCTCTTAGTCTGCCCAAAATATAAGTGTGAACGTCACAAACATTTTGCATTGTTTTACAATGATGATGTTCCATTTCATTTGATGCTTTTGCTTAGGGAAGAACCTCTCATACCACATACAAATGTTTATGAGTTCTTGAAAGATATTGGTCTTATACACCGTCTCTAAATATTTGTGCTGCTTTATGAGAGCTGACTTTGTTATCAACCTGTCCTTTCTATTTTTTTATCATAGTTCTGGGGCACCATGGCCTATGTTTCTGATTCGCCAAAAAAACCCAATTTCATTCATTCATTCATTATAGGGCGTAAAACATAGTATCTTCAAACTCGCACCTTTTTGTGTCACTTTCGAGCTGGACAGCTTCTTTGGAAGTTCAAAAGCTGGACTTTATAGAGCTGTAGTTCACTCGGTATTGACAGCAGGGTAGACGCTATGCATGTTTTAGGCCAATCGTGTCTCCAGTTAGGGTCACCTGAGTGCGGTTTAGAAGCTGGTGTTAAAGCAGAATACGGCATCTGCCTGGAACCCAAGGCCACACATAGCATTCGCTGAACTATCAGCCTTCGGTATAAGTGACAAATCCGCACGTTGTGGTCATTGATGATCATAAGATAAGCCTTTTGTGAGTGCTCACTCAAGCTTTCGCCTTTCCTTCTCCAATTTTCTGTCTCCCTAAGCTGAAAGCGTGGTAGAAGGTCGTGGTCATATGGTTTGATGGATGACGCATTAGCCGTTGGCAATCTCGGAATCCGTTCAGCCGTACCTAGTTTGGCGCGTGTTGGGCCCTGCGTGGCTGTTACGAATTTCTGCTTCTGCAAGCGATTTCTTCAAAGAGGCCCAAGAATTTTTTTTGATGCGTTTAGTGTTTGGTTCTGCAAATGACAGCTTGTGCTACATCGTGTTGAATCGTCACGGACATCTTCCTTCTCGTTTTTGTGTTTGAGTGCTGGTTCCGCCGTGCCCGTACATGTATCTCGGATTACGCCTCTCAAGTCCCGTCCCTTCAATGTAAGTGCGCTGCGACCTACTTCGCGACAATTGATCATTTTCCTAAAGGTACTCTTTCAGATTATCTCTAGAATTAGGCAGTGTCTACCTCCTGGCAGCCAGGAGAATAATTTCTCCGAAATTCTATAATCATGTCACAGCTCCAGGTAGAATACCGATTTCTTTATTCTCCCTGCGTTTCGTGATAACAAGTTTCACGGTCACCTTCTCTTGGATACACGCTTCATGGACACACGTTTCGTCGACGTCAACGTTTCATCGACATTCGTTAAGCGAATATCGATGGTCCTGCTTTCCCTGGGAATTAAGTTAAGCGAAATTGTTAGTGGCGTAAAGCGCAGCTCACATAAAAATTCATAACAGTTGGTACATGCTCAATATCCAAATGGTACTTTTTTATACAGATGAGAGGTCACTTTTAGTAGTTATTCGAAGAAGAGAACAATATACCGGGTGTTCTTTTTATTCTTGCAGATTAGTTTAAAAAAAAAGCTGTGAAAGCTATACTTATGCGGTTTGTGCGAGTGAGTTATACGCCCGGGGGGACATAATGTGGATGGCTAATCTTTGAAATAAGTCGGCTAATTAATCAAAATAACTTTTAATTAAAGAAAATAGACAAATGGTTTCAATTAGAAATTTGCTAAGCGTCGTCCAAAACCCCTATCTCAGTAATTTGTACAAAGACTTTTAGCGCGTGTGACGCGCAGTAGTGCGCTTAAGTTACCATACCTGGAGGTGATACGAGGCTGGAGCTAGATAAGAAACGGAAAAATTGCGCGCGTGCCTTAGCGAATCCGCTAGCGTCGTACCTGCTGTACGAGTGGTATTTTTAGTGCACTACTACGCTTCTCACGCGCTGAAAGTCTTTCTGAAAATGACTGATTTAGGGGTTTTGGACGGCGCTCACCAAGGTTCTAATTAGAACCATCTGCCTATTTTCACTAATTGAAAAGTTAAGCAGTGAATTCAAATCAATTAGCCGACTTATTGCAAAGATTAGCCACCCACATAATGTCCCCTGGGCGAACAACTCACTCGTTCAAACCGCAGAAGTGTAGCGTTCATGGCTTTTTTGAAAGCAAATCTGCAAGAATAATAAAAAAACACCCTGTATATAAAGCTTGCCTTATTTGATTGAGACATATCTGGTCTGATATGGGAGGCGGATATACCCCTATTTGGCAGACGCATATATGAATATATAAAAAAGTGGGCAGATCTGGCTAGATAAGCCTTATATAAACTGATATGCTTGATATGCCATTTTTTAGACCACCTGAGACTGGGTGGAAGAAACTCCACGACGTCTCTCAATTGAGACGTCGTCGAGTTTCTTCCGCCTAGTCTCAGATGGTCTAAAAAATGGTAAACTTACACAAGCTCACCTGCGCCCTAACTGTTTTTTCATTAATGCTTGATATGGCCAGATATGCCCACTTTTTCATAAAACCATATTTGTTTTTTATGTAAGTCCAGATATGCCATTTTCGCAAGGGAATGGACGATATCACAGTTCCTACAGTGGTGTGGTGGAACAATGGTCCTGCTAAGTCGATGCCTATAACAGAGAGTGGGTCCAATGCTAGCATTCGATCTTGAGGCAAAGGTCCGAACGGCGCACGCGCTGCTTGCACAGAGAATTGCTTGCAAATCATGCACCGAATAATAGCCTTCTTGTCTACTTGGTGAACTCAAAGAATCCAGATGTCCCGCAAGTGGTTTAGTGTTTCACTCAAACATGCAGTACTCTTTGGTGCTCACATTGTATCATTACATTAGTGAAGGAATGGCCGGGGGGCAAACTAATGGGGTGTCGCTCGTTTGGTCGAAGTCACGCTTCTTGCAGTCGTCCTCCCAGTCTAATAATTTTGTGTTTATCCTTGAACGACGCAAAAGCCCCGTATTGCGGAGTTCTCCGTGAACTGACCTCCAAACGCTCCCATTTGTGTTTTAACGATGCGAAAGTTTTCAGCAGTTTCTTTCTCGTGGGTTAACAATGTTCCTGTACGTTGGCACGTACTCCCTTATTTGAAGTTGAATCTGAGTGTCCATGCTGTTATCATAATGACCCTATGGAGACAGGCGAACTTGTTTAGGTCAAATAAATCAAAATTTATGCTTTGAGCGGTGTTCAAGACGTGTATTTCTGTCTTTTAGCTGATGGTCTCTCCTTTGTTCCTTCATTCCATCACTTCTTGAGGCGAAGCCAATTTTGCTTGTCTTGGCCATGCCGGTCCATGCCACCAGAGCGAATTCTGGGCTTGTTTATGAGCCGATATACTCGAGTCAACAGATCAGCTGGTTCTGATGCCAGTGACAAGGTGAAAACAAAGACTGGATCTCCACGACCCTGTCTTAAACGAAAAGTTTTTACCTGCTTGCTGAAGATTTGATCCAGTGAAGAGCATTAGTTAAATCTGACCCAAACCATACTTTCCTGCATAAAAGTAGTTGTGTTTCGCATTAATTATAAGCCGAGCCTTCGTAAGAGCTCCTAGCAGCTTCAGTCGTGGTAACGACGTCTCTTTGATCAGGGCTGCCTTTATCTAGAGAGGGCTGTTTAGACCTCCACTTCTCCTTTGCTGTTCTGACCTCTGATGTAAAAAGCAGCTCTGTACGCCACTTTGCTAGCATCCGCAAGAACGGGGAACTTGGTGCCGCCATAAAAGGGCAATGTCCAGCCGATGCAAATTCGCCTTAGAAATAGCAGGTTTTCCTACTAAAGTTGCCACCATTACCTTCTGAAGTCTTCAAGTAACGGGTCATCCCACCGCAGACCACGTTGATATATCCTTTCGAACGGTATTTTTACTTCGATTATAAGCAGCGAGATAAATCCGAATGGGCCATAAATGATTGATGTAGATTGATGCACCAACACATTCCTCGCTGTTGTCGCTTTGAACCAAACATCGGGATGCGTTGATGTGCCTTCCTCAGCAGCGCGGCATAACTTGCAGCTGTTGGCGATCTATTTTCGAAGACGCATTACTGTTTCACTCTGAACTGTAGCCGCTAGATAAGTTACATATAACGTGATTCTCTTCGACAGTCTGTGCCCCTGCTACGTAGTCATCAACACAGAATCGGTTTTTCATCCTGGCTGCCTCCTCTGGAAACCGCAACTTTACACTTTCAAAGCGATTTCGAAAGGCAGCTGCCAAAAAGAACGGGCTGGAGGTTGCTCCAAAGGGCACTAGGTTCATTATACAGACTTCGATTGATGGCAGGTCATCTCCAGCAGCCGATAGGGTCTTGCACCACAGGAAGCTCAGCCTTTCTGTCTTTTTCTGAGCCAGACTAATTTGGAGGAACGCGCTTTCAATATCCGCCGTGATAGCAATTTGGTATGTATGGAATTTCTACTGAAGATTGAGAATATCTGGGTTCATATTAAGACCCCTGTGAAGGGTGTCGTTCAGTGATAGTTTCCCACCGCTAGAGGAAGCACCAAAGACTATTCGCACTTTCGTAGCTTTCTTTTCTTTTTTGATGACCACTTTGAGTGGCATATAGTACAACGGGCTGTGCACGTGATCTTCCTCGACCTTATAAAAGTTTCCATAAAGGTGTTCCTGTCTCACACCGTAGTATTACTTCAACCGTGTTTCATTCTTCAGAAGACGCATGGTAAGTCCTTTCAGTCGGCTGCGGGCTACCTCCTCATTAGTGTTCAGCTCGTTAACGTTGTTTCTTCCCTGAAAGCACACCTCATACTGGTCGTCAAGCTTGTCAACCGCAGAAGAAAGTACTTGAGGTACGCCGTCTGTGCTTACGCCATGTGGCTCTTTGCAGGGGGCCAAATTTTAATTTCCCAAAATGTCCGTAGTCCCCGAGAGAGCTCGTCACTCAGCTGTTGATTTATTACTTTTATGACTGCTGTTTGGTTCCAGCTCCCATGAGATAAATGTCGCTTCGTACCTTGCGGCGTCCAGCGGAATATGGTCTCCACTGTCGTCAGATTCTCATCGATTCGTTTAATGAGCTCCGTCACGGGCCTTCCAGTAGTTATCTGCTTCAATCAATTTTTGATGTTGATGTCTTTTTGAAACCCCGAGCATGGAAACTCAGCTATCTACAGCCCGCAAGTGTCCGCTGTTTGGCAAAGACTTGCAGGGAACACTGCACAATGGCAAATGATGGGAGCTTCTACAGCTTCAATTTGTTCCCCTTTTCGATCGTGTTGGCTTTCGAGCCAGAGCTCTACTCGTCTAAGTATTTTTTGCTATGCCGAGAGTCGAGAGTCACATCACCGAAGACGAGGATGTTCACTTTCTTTTTTCCAAGAATTTTGCACAACAGCTCGTTGACATCTCTGGTCGTTAAAAATGTCCACTGGCTTCCTCCGTCCAGCAAGCACCGGGATAAGCGTCTCTTGCTTCACACAAGCCACGCTTGTATAGCCCCGTCCACCAGCCGCTGTTGGTCGACAGGAGGCCATGATTGACGTCGGGGCGGTCGCACAGCATGCCTTCGGGGCTATCGTCGGCGGACGCCAGGTCCGTAGGTGACGAGTACTTGTGCACGAGCTCACGGTGAGACAGCGTGGAGGGCGGTTGTCTTTGACCTGGAGTGACATCGTCCTCATCTGCGATGACAAGGCGGTTGGAGTGCGAGCTCAGGTCATCGGGGTGGGTGGCAGCGAAATCAAAGATAGCGGACGTGAGCGAGAACATGTTCTACTAGGCGATTTGGAACAGCCATGCTGCTGACAACCACCAGAAACCTCACACCACCGTGATCCTGGAAGAACTAAAAGCCACTTGGACCAAGGGCCAGTCTGAAAACATAAAACACTGCGCCTTCGACGGCGTGGTCGAGGACGCCACAGCGCTAACAAAACCTCTGAAGACCGTGAAAGCACGTGGCCACGGGTACGCAGGAACGTAAAGGTGGCCTGAAAAAATGAACAAAGACCACCTTAAGACTGCAGCTTGAAAGGTCAATGAAACGTTTAACCACCGATTCTCCTGGTAAACGCCGAAGGAACGAAGAAGCGCGAGAGCTGTTTATTTTTTTCAGATATTCTTGTAAAGCAACTATCCTCTTCCAAGACCATAACTTGTACAGCCAAAGGCAGTCGGTAAATCTTCAACTTTCTGTCTGTGCAGCATTCATGCATTCTGGCAAGGATGACATAAGCAAGCTCGACTGCCTTGCAAAGACTGAGCTACGGGAAGTCGCTTGGAACACAAGTGGCAGTTCACGTTGGTAAACAGTGGTTAAAACAGTCTGCATACAGATTTGAACAAATTCACCGCGAGATTTTTGCTTTGAATGCCGCATGACATTGAGGTAAGGGAGGAATCTTCACACACGGCATTTGAATCTTGGATACTGCGCTGACTCTTATTTGCAGACTCCTTTGTGTGATGTATGAGCAGTGTGAGACCGGTTTAATAGGGTGATGCAACAATTTTTTTACTTCGTGCAAATACCCGCTTAGATCAAATCCCTGACTTTAATGACCTCTGAAACACCCGTTCGAGTTTCATCACAAGCAATAAAAGTCGCAGAAAAAGTTAAAGGAGCTGTGCAACGATATTCCTATGGAATGTTTTTCTCTCTACACGAGCTTACTGGCACACCTGGGACTCAAGGGTACTCACACGCAACGCCATTGGCCAAGAAACTCTTTTGTTGCGGTGTAATTTCAAGGACAAAAGCGATCATTTTCATTCAATCTCTCCTTTGCAAAATTTGATGACGTAACTCGGGGATCGCAGTACACCCAAGTGACGATATCTGAATGCGGTTCATAGATTGGACCCGAGCATTGCGTGGGCACTCGACTTAGGCTCGTGACAATTGCTAGCTCGAGAAGCATTCGGGTTGTGACCCGTGTCCAATCGCTGCAACGACGACAACAGCCGAGCCATAACAATGTCTGGAACTAAGCGCGTGTCCTGCGCTTTGCCAACCCTAGCGCGTGGCTATGATCAACACTGGCGGCATATAATCGGCTCCAGATCACGTGGCCGCTTGTTCTGGCTGCGAGTTGAGGGGGTGAACGCTGCTCCTTTTTCTTTAATTTTTTTTCTGGGACTTCTATAGCGTGGGGTGAAAAACGAACGCGTGTTTTATAGGTCATTAACGTTAGGGATCCGTTTTAAGCGGTATTTGCGCAAAGTACAAAAATTGTTGCATAGCTCCTTTAAAGGGGCACTGACACATCAAAATCATATTTTTTTTATTATCCGAAACGATTGGAAACGATGCCGGGACATTACCCTCAAAATATGAAATTTGAGAATTCAGTATTTGTGAAGTAAAAAAACAATTTCCAAATGCCGAATTCGAAGTTCCCGCGCGATCGGCGCCGGTGCCTTGACGTCAAATATTGCGGAGCCCTGAGAGTCCACTTTCTTTCACCACTCCCTGCTGTTGCCACGGCGACCCAAAGCGAGGAGGAAAGGAGCGGGCGCCGGCGTTGCGGCGGACCGGTTTTGAGCGGTGTCGCCTGTTTTCCGTTGGAGGATACAAATTCAGGAGACGGCACCACAACGAACTCCCAATTTTTGGTATTTCAAAAAGAAGGGCCGTAGTGCGTTCGTAATTGCGTTAAAAAACATGTTTTAGGATTGCCGTAATAAAATTTTATAGAGATGTCGCCTACAAACCCAAGCAGCACCAGAAAGTGAATTTCGAACGGCCGACGGTTGGCCAGTGTCTGGACAGCTTGGCCACTTTAAGTGCTTGGCCACCGGAGACATAAACAAGGCCGGCAAGGGTCCGGCCACAAACTAGCTGTTTTTAGCTTGTCCGCCGGAGACATAAACACTGCCGGCAAGCGCCTGGCCAGAAGTGCTCATTTTCAGCTTGGACGCCGGAGACATAAACACGGCCGGCAAGTGTTCGGCCAGCAGTGGTGATTTTCAGCTTGGCCGTCGGGGACATAAACACGGTCGGCAAGTGTTTGGCCAGCAGTGGTGATTTTCAGCTTGGCCGCCGGGGACATAAACACGGTCGGCAAGTGTTTGGCCAGCAGTGGTGATTTTGAGCTTGGCCGCCGGCGACATAAACACGCCCGGCGAGTGTTTGGCCACAAGTGCTGATTTTCAGCTTGGCCGCCGGAGACATAAACACGGCTGGCAAGTGTTTGGCCAGTAGTGCTGATTTTCAGCTTGGCCACCGGAAACATAAACACGGCCGGCGAGTGTTTGGCCAGCACTGCTGATTTCCACCTTGGCCGCTGGAAACATAAACACGGCCGGCGAGTGTTTGGCCAGAAGTGCTGATTCTCAGCTTGGCCGCCGTGGACATAAACATGGCCGACAAGTGTTCTGCCAAAAGTGCTGATTTTCAGTTTCGCCGCAGGGACACCCATAATCTAAACTTTCATCGCGTTAACGAAAGTTTGGCATAACGACGGGCAGCGAGAGAAGCATCACGAGCGAGTGGTTGGCAGAATATTAGTGCGTACATCGCGCGAACACTGTTAGCGCAAGCAAACGATCACCGTTTTATTCAGTTTTTTTTTCTCGTTAGACTTGAAAGGCTATTGTCTTAAGTAGCACTGTCGTGTTATATGTTCATTTGGAACATTATACTAGAAGTGGGAAAATATTGTGCCCGTCGTTGTTCTGTGAAAATAAAATACGAAAGCAGCGCCGACGTCATCTTCGCGTTAACAATACCGCTCTGTCGCCGCGCGGCACTCTTAGCGCGAATGCCACATCCGCGATTTTTCGGTTACTGCTCCACATATTTACTTCCCAACTGCACTCGAAGAAAAAAAAGTTGTAGTCGGGTGCATCGGGCGCAGATGCTCCCCTTTCCTGGAAGACGCACCCACCGTTACCCAGCCAGTGTACCTGTATACCGACCATAAGCCCCCTTTTCTACCTTAAAAACCTATAGGTGTATCAATGCACTCAGCTTAGTAAACCGCCACGCTAGCCATGCACCCCGATCAGCTTGTGCTTGAATCGGATAAGATTGGATATTTCAGACTTTGTGTTTTGGAAGAGCCTAAACAAGACGTCTCTCATATATTGATTAAACTTAAGCTAGTCTCAGTAATGTTTTAATTAGGTGCTAGGATACTGATTTCCTGAGCCAAGGAAAGCTTTAACAGCTTCGGTTAAAACCGCAACGGAAACGTTCAAAATCGAGCCACACGTAAAAGAAAAAGAAAATGAACATCTCGACCTAGATATGCAGAACGCTGGTTTTGTTGTAAACAACGTGACTGTTGGCGGGTGGTGGGCAACGCCGTGACGCTATTGACGCTATCGTGGTGATTGACGCCAGTGATGCTCGGCCGTACTACACAGTAAAAGTTTTTACACCTTTAAGGGTGTAAAAGGGGTGATGTAGCAACTTACACCCTCGGCTACACCTTTTTAACAACCTAAAAATAGGAATACAACCTCATAATTTTACCGAAAAAGGTGCTGTTTCGTGTTACACCCTACATTTAGTGAAGAATGTGAGAAGGGTGTAGAAGAGGGTGCTAAATAAATAATGTGAAATGGTTTTGGAAAGCTTATATATGGCTCTGTACATAATGTACAGGTAAGATTTCTGCTTGAAAAGCAACAGTTGTTAGCAGTCTAGTTTCTTATAATGTCAGTTGTAATTAGGGATGTCGCGAACCACCCCAGGTTCGATTTCAAAAGGTTTCGGTATTTACGAAGCGAACTGAGGTTCGATTTCGAAAAATTTCGTTATTTTCGTACCGACCGAGGTTCGAATTCGAAAAATTCGCAACTTTCAATCACAGTGGAGTTTCGAATTCGAAAAGTTCGAAGCTTTCACGGTTTCTAAAATTTCGAATTCGAATATTTCGAATATTTTTTTTACTTCAGGTTCGATAAATTCGAAGATTTCGAAATTCTTTAGAAATAAAATTCGAAAACTTCGAACGCTTCGAATTTTTATAGACATGAAGTTCGAACAATTCGGAGATTTCGAATTTATTTCCGCATAAAGTTCGAAAAGTTCGAAGGTTTCGAATCTCTTTTACCGCTAAATTTGAAAAAAAAAGAAAAAAAACTTCAAAGATTTTTAATTTCTTTCTAGGCCAAGTTTTCAAAGTTCGAAGTCCGGTTTTCAAGTTCCTACACAGTTTGTTTCAAATAACGTTTTCACGACTCACAGGTTTTCAGAAAATCAAGTTTAGAAAAGTTAGGGTGTGATATCTAGATTCTGCGAAGTTGGTCAGGCAATTAAATGAGACGACGAGTGTCCCGGATGTGCTGGAATATTTGTCAGTGCAGAGTGACGTGTGACCATAGATCAGTGATTGTGACCGCCAGCCCGGGGGGGAGGGAGGGGGGGGGGTCTTTAACCTGCATCACGCAGTAGTGATCACACGAACACACTGTTTTACGAGACTCATCCAGTTCGAAACAACCAGGGGCGAGCAGGAGGTTGAGGCTCAGAAAAACTTTGAAGCGACCTGGCAAACTACCTCACCACCCCTTGCTCGCTGGTAGTAATCCGATCGAACGCCGCCCGAGTGACGCTGGCATATAGTAAGTTAAGTTTGTAATTGTCCTGGAGGTTTATTTTCTGGGAGGAATCGCCTCGCAAAAAGCCGACACAACTCGAAGTCGAGGAGCGTTCTACCATACAAGTGGTGTAGGAAGAGGAAAAATGGGGAGAAAGAGGGTAGCAGAGGGGGGGGGGGGGGGAGCTTCAGTTCCCTTTCTCCCTTCCAGATATTTCGGACTGTTAAAGAAAACAATACGGGGAAAGAGGGCGTAGTCGAGCTTATTTTAATCTGAAATTGTTTATGCATATGTATAGCTACTGTCGCTCTTCACTGCATAAAAGATTGCGTAGATGGTCATTGTTAGAAACTCGTCAGAAGGCACTACTCGTCACATGCTTAGTGGTTCGGAAGTTCAGAGGCAATGATATGTACTGTCTGTGGTGTTAATTTAAATGCGATACCTCAAACAACTTAGACGAAAATAAATATCAAGTTTAGGGCATAATTGCATGTAGATACATGTTTGCACATTCCTTCGAAACTCACTTTGAATAACAAAAATCACATCTTAAAACGGTACTTACCTAGGCTATACGTAGATCATTCTTAAAAAAGTATAACATCTCTACCACAAATAGCTTCGGCTACAGCGCGCTTCGAATCTGGCACAAACGATAATCGTCAAAAACCCGTCGTCCTTCCTCGCCCCTTCGGGAATTTATTTCTTTAAAACTAAGCATGCCACAACATTGAAACAAACGGCATTGTCTTTCGTAAGGAACGCAGCACTGCGTGTAAAAGTTCGAGAGAAAAAAAATTACCAATGTACCTCACTACTTGAATTCAAATGAAACCGTCCGCTGATCTTTCGAAGTTCGACGAACGTCGATCGTTTACCCTAAAAGGTCGAAGTTCGTCAAACTCCTGACTTTTCAGGATTCGAAAGTTCGAACCTTTTCGAATTCTCTTGATAAATAAGTTCGAAAGTTCGAAATTAATCGAATTTTTTGGTCAGTCAAGTTCGGAAGTTCGAGAAGCAACGAACTTTGCAGCGCAATAAATTCGGAAGTTCGAAAAAGATCGAATTTTTTAGCGTAATAAGTTCGACGGTTCGAAAAGCGTCGAACTTCTTAGCTTAACAAGTTCGAAAATTCGACTTCCATCGAATTTTACGATGTAGACAATTCGAAAAATCGAAATCTTTCGAACCTTTCAAACCGCTTGATTTGATCATCGAAACTTCGATTCGAAAAAAGTTCGCGGCATCCCTAGTTGTAATTCATGCAAATAGCTGATAATTAAGTGCCTCTTTTGCATACAATTTTTATGTTTGAAAACAAAATTTTATATATGAGTTCATATTTAATTTTGTTACAAATCACTCCATGCTCAGAAATCGGAAAGTAGGGTGAAATGCTCTATACTAGCATTTTTTACAAATATTGATTGATGGAAGTGTACAGTAAGAAAATCAGTTAGTCTCGAGTTTATATCTGGCAACATGAAATCAAAATATTGTGAAAATGTTTGAAAAATATTCATGACATGCTGCTAGAACCTGTCTCATGACCATGTCAACCCGAGTAAAATATTCATTTGAGAATATGGTGACATGCACAAAAACTCACACACATAAAGAGGCAAATCCCATAATAAACCAATCCGAGACATCCCATAAAAAATGGCCTATGGTCGTCTATGGGAAATTCAATGGGAGGCTATCACCCCCTATAGCTTCGCATGGTCGGCCTTAAAAATTTATAGATACAGCTACAGCCAGCTATAGAAAAGTTAAGGGCCCTGTGTCTAAAGTCTCAGGGCTATGTTTCAATAACAACAACGACAATAATAATAATAATAATAATAATCAATAAGTTAGTGTTTTAACAGTGTCCAGGGACATCCAATTGTTCTTCTTGCGGGCGCAGTGCAATAGAACGAACAAACAGACGCTTGCGCGCTCGCAGTCGCACACATACACGCGCGCACGCACGTACACACGCATGCACACGCGCAAACCCACGCCCGCGCGCAGGCGCACACGCACGCACAACCAGAAACACACACGCGCATGCACGCGGACGCATCCACACGCGTGCGCACAAACACACGCACGCGCATGCACACACGCACACGCAAACAATTACGACGAAGGAAACGTTGCTTGAGTTAGTTTCGGTTTCGGTTTACACAAAAAAGAGACAACCTAAAGTTTAAATAAAACCTAAGATTTACTCACTTTTTGTCATGTTTTACATTATTATTTAGTGAAATTTTTATTGTTACTAATATAATTTATTTTGCTTAGTATAGTTCTAAAAAAAATAACAATAAATAAAAAGGAAAAGAGACTCTTGAAGACTGCGCAAGACCATCGCTATCGCAATCAGCTTCCGTTGGGCTCGTTTGAATGGTCGTTGAAGTTCCAGAAGCTTCGGAAATATCCTTTTTTTACGTTTTAGCCGTTTTAGTGGATATTTTAAATATCTTCCTTACGAATACCGTGTTCAAGAATAACAATCGATGACTGAGAGCTGGGAGACGCTGCGTCTTGGCAACGCCCGTAAGTTCAGAACCGCCCATGCACGACTCGTGCAAACGCCGGTTAGCCACTTTCTTCTGTTTCTGCGAAGTGGGCTGCTGTTTCAAACTTTGTTGTGTACCGTGAGCTTGCTAAGCTATGCTTAATTCTAACTATGCTTCTGCCCTGTGTTATTTCGTTATTTGAAAAGAGCGTATCTTCTTCAAAACCTGTGGCTCGCTCTGCAGTGTGAGAAAGATTCCCGCGCGGCGGAACCTTGGGCATGTTCTTTGCGCCGTTGTGCGGCGCTCGTCCGACGACGCTTGTGCGGAGCGTTCAAGTGCCGTCTGACGGCAGTTCAAGCATTCAGTCGCCGTCCCAAAGTGTTAATCACAGGTCATGCTAGTTTTGACATCTTGTCCTAACAGCCGCTCGCCACCGATTTGTTTCATAAAGCGGGAGCGAGAAAAACGTTAGAAGAGCGAGCATGCAGCATGTTTTTTGCATAAGCTAATGCCTGTGCGTAGAGACGCGCGGTCGCTTCGTCATTATTCCGAGGGTAAATCGCTAAAAACAACGGACAAACAACGCCCTGTGTTTGTTTCTTTTACTTATCCGTTGTTTTTAGAGGTTTCACCCTCGGAAATTAGGTCTCTTCGCGTTTACCGAACCGGCACACTTTTTAAGTTTACGATTGTGTGATGCAAAAAATAAAAGGAGTTTAGATGTCACGTTTTTTAGTAGTGGCGGAAGCCCTTACAAAAATCAGAGCAGCTAGAAAAAACAAAAACATGAAAAAAGGCGGAAAAAATTAAAGGCGCCCTCCGGAGCTTTCTGCGATCGTCTGTTTATGTTGTTATATTGCATAGTAGGTGCAAGTTAATATGTATACAAAGTTTTAGATTACAAAACCGTTTATTAAGCAGATGACAGAAGAAATATATCGGGACTATTTCCTCTTGGAAGACGATCCCCCATTCCCTGCCCATCGCTAAAACTTGACCAATGGAAATGCTGCATCTCGCGGTGAATGCGAACGTTATTATTGCAACACTTTTTAAGGTTGTAAATTAGAGTTTGAGAAAAACGTAAACTGATTGTGGTGCGGGAAACATAGTCCGCAATTATCGCTCCAATACCAGCGAACTATGTTTTCTCCCCGCAAGCTTGTTGCTAGTGGGCGATGCGTCGGCGCGTCGGCTCGTCTGCTTTCCGGGGCGTCTGCAGGCGTGCGTTTGCGGGACACATGTTCCTCCTTCCCGTGGATCCCGACCCCGAAGCCAGCATTGCGATCCTTCCACGTCAACGAGTCAAACTTTTCCTTGTCATCTGTGGAATGCGACTGCGTATTGCAGTAGCAGCGCGACGGTGCGGTGCGACGAACGACGACTGCCGAGCACAAAGTCCGGGTTCCTTGACGACGGTCCGCGCGTGTTCAAGAGATTCCTCCGCGGGTCGGCGGTCGGCCGCGTTGGTGACGCGCAGTGACGCCGGAATCCTTCGCTTGCTATTGGCTGACGCGTAAAGAGATGCCTTCCCTTTTTCCGGGCTCATCTCAGAAAGGGGGGCGTGCCGTGGACTTTGATAGCAATTTTAGTAGGGAAATCCGCCGCGCATGACCGTAATTTTGTGATTTTTAGGATCCTTAGGGCCTGTAGATTGAGTTACCGCCATAAATAGATCATCGCATAACGATCCGGAGGGCCCCTTTAACTAATGTCAAACCTGAATATTTGATGGAGTTCAAAGACTACCACCGTACCAACTCGCCCGGTTATTCTTTCTGTCAAAGAATAATAGCCAATAGTAATAAACAAATAATTGCCAACTATTAATTGGTTACGAAGACGTAATTGGTGCAGTGCAGCCCTACGCTACTCTACTCTTTTAATGATATCAGGTAATGTGTAAATGTATAGGGCAGTTCATAGCAACCATTTACGTCCGACCTATTATATTGAGTTTTTTCTTTATATAAAAGTTATATGAAAAAAGTGCTCTTCCTAAATTAAGCCGCACCACTGAATGTACAATAGCGTGTAACGTTTATGTATGTTCTCAGCGAAAGAAAAGGATGCATTAAAAAAAGGCCAATCATTTTGTTTCCTCTCTGTTGAGCCTTCTTTCACATACACGAAAAATATGGGTGTCTACGTCTAAGAGAGTGGAATTGACATTTGCTGCAGGGCTGGAAGGCCTGACTCAGTTTGGCTAGCAGCTTGAAACCTATGGGAACCTGGGGAACTGAACCACAAGAGTGAGAGTGACACCCGCCTTGCGCTTCCTGAGCGATGGCACCATGAGGAAGGGGGAGCTGCCCTAAAGTGAATGCAATAGCAGATGGGTCGTTCCAGTGAACCCCTACACAGATGATACCAAGCAGAAAATTATTAATAAATGTGTTATTAAAAATATGGAATGTGAATGGAACGGACAAGAAGGAGGAGATCAACACAGCGTTGTGTTGTGTTCAGATCCTCTGTTCCCATATTCTTCATGATTTATTTTCAATAAATGGCTACTAACTAGTCCAATCATCACCACTAGTCAATAAAAGTATGCTGCTATTTATTAGTATCCATTAACACCTTGCTTGCAGTTGAATCCTACAGTCATTTATTAATGGTCAAAAACAAAAACGAGGGTGCAAGCTAGCTAAACAGGCTAAACACATAATTTATTAAAGACGGGTTCTCTGAAGGATGACACAAAAGCAGAGAAGTATCAAACACAGCTGAGTATTAATGGGCAAAAAATGAATAGGCGACCCAAAAAAGAAAACGCAGGAGAAGACATGAAGTCAGTCTTTACAATTCCTCTTCTGCTTGCCACCACTTTACAAAGGGAATTCCTTCCTGGGCCTTACAGCGTTTTACTGTTCACAACCCCTGACATAGCCAAGGACAGTAAACATAAAAAAAGCAACCTACTAACATTTGGGTAAATGTGGTTGAACAAACAACAGGGAATGCCGTGAGCTTTCAACCTAGGAAATAAAAAATATGCACAACATCAAGATTAAAAAAAAACAGACGGACGCATCACACCTGTTTCTAACAAAAATATAGGCCAAGAAACTTCTTCCACTCAATGGCAAAACACAGGGAAGGCACTAATCGATTTCTAGGTTTCATCATTGTTAGTGATTCTTTCAGTATACCCTTGTGGTCACTCTCTTCAGTCAAAATTGTTTCATCATCATCATTCATTAAATCATCATCACAGTTGTGTTCTTTAAAGGGGTACGGAAACAAAAATCGAAATATTCAAGTTTCGTTTGGAAGTGAATCAAGTATGAGGGATAATAACCGTAAATGATAATCGCACGTTTGTATTTTGAACGGCTGGCTATATTTTGCGTTCCAAACGGTGCACTCCAGCAAGCGCTCGAAGAGAAGCGAACGGAGAGCGCGATGCGTCAGGGGATATCCGGCGCAAACAAAAGCAGAAAGAAAAGATTCCCCGCGTTCGTGGAGTAGCAAGGCAGGCGTGGTTATCAGCTTTGCCCTTGGTGGCGCTGGCAGCGTTGTGGTGGTGTCAATTAGCCCCGTGCGCGACCGAAAGCGTCGCTGTGGTCGGCCTTCTACGATTGGCCCAAAAGCTGACTATGACGTCGGAAAGGGTATATCATCGACGGAAATAAGAGGAATGAAAGAACTTTAATTTCGACGGTGTTGGCAGTGTTGCTTTGAGAGCGCAATGATCTCAGGCTTCCACCATGCTATTTACAAACACCATCGAACTTGTTGTTCGCAAGGTAATGACGTCACAAGGGGGAACCATAGGAGGGCGCCACCAAAACATCTTGCCGCTAATAGCGTCAGCGCGTTACAACCGAGCCGTTCGAAGTACCCGTGGCGTGACGAGCGTGTGGCTGGCCCACGTGGGCTGGCCCAAGGAGCACGTAGCTTCCACAACACTGTCAGCTTAGGGCTGAACGGGATGGGGAAAGCAACTTTTGTTCGAGTTTTAAGCGACGGGCTAATTAATGTTCTAGGGGGAGAATGGCTGTTTCCGGTTGCACGAACGAGGGTCCGAGAATGAGGGGAGTCCTTCCTTTCCGTCTTCTTGGACCGTTTGGTACAATGCGCGATTTGTGAGTTGAGCCAGATGCGCGTAGGAGACAAGTGATAAGCGAAGCGTGGGTTGCCTGCAATCCCCTGAGACAAACAAAACACGTCACATGCTCTCCAAACAGGAAAGCTTTACATGCTTCGTTTGTGGCAGACCATGATGTTCACAATGGTTCAGCCGTGCAGTGCGATGCTTGGGGCCACTGCTTGCTCACTTAGAGTTCGAGAAAGGGGGGTGCCGTAGCACTTCCCAATTGCCCACGGGGTTATGATGTGGCTTGCAAGGAGCTCTTTTGTATTACTTCTTCATGAAGTGAGTTGTGTTTAGTGTGACTCATTATTTCTTTATCACATGCCTCGTTTGTGGTGATGTGGCAATCCCTCTAAGTGAAAAAGTGTAAATGTGTTCAGTAAACATGATAAGCTGTAAATCATGTAATAATAATGTAAGAATATGCAATACCATATATGATTTTTGTACAATTTACAAGTTCTGTTATGTGTATTGGACACATTTCAATGCAATGTTCACTGGGGTCTATACTTCATTTCACCCTTCGTCCGAGCGCGGCGGACGCTACCAGCCAATCCAGCGTCGGGAGAGCGTCATGTGACCTTGTACTCCACATAACCAAAACGTCGCATGATACTCTCCCGGCGCCAGATTGGCTGGGGTGGCCCAGCATCCACTGGGCCACCCCAGCAGGTGCCCATTTCATGCCAAGCACCCTTCACCAAGGGTGTTAGCAAGCACCCTTTATGAAGGGTGCTTGCCTGCCTGAACGCCATAAGGGTGTTAGCCCAGGGACAAACTGATTTACACCCTTAAGTGTGTAAAAACTTTTACTGTGTACTCAAGGCTTCTCTTTCCCATTAGTGCCAGTAAGCTTGTGTAAACTGAAAAATATTGTAACTGAAGAGTAGAGAGTTTTAGTAGATCGCTCCCATGACTCCGATAACGATACCCGATACTCCGCCACCGCCTCCCTTGCGCATGCATAGTATCGTTATCGGGGCTATCGGAGGTATCGGAACGATCTACTAAAACTCTCTATTGTTGCACTGTCCCTTCACCTAAAGCTACTTCTTTTTTTTTTTTTTTTTTTACTGCTGCACTACCGGGGGATTTTAATGGCGGGACAACATACCATCCCTGAACCCACGACGACTGGAATGGTGCTCGCAACCAGCGTCGTAAGACTTAGTACTCAAAAAGGTCAAATAAATATTGAGCAGACTTGCAGCAGCTTCGCGTGTCATTACTATGTAAAAGTTTCTGGGGTTGAGTTCTCAAACTTGACCTCCCGAAACTCTTGACAGTCGTCTGAGGAACACCCAAATTTTCTGGCAGTCTGTGATAAATTATGTATTAAGTGTATAACTACAGCCACTTTCGGCCAGTGACTGGCCGGAAGTCAATGGCTAGTGGCTGGCCAAACGTGAATGGCCAGTGGCTGGCCGAAAGTGACTGGCCAAAGCTGAATGGCCATTCTCTGGCCTAAAGTGAATGGCCAGCTACTGGACAAAGGTGAATGGCCAGTCACTGGCCTAAATTGAGTGGCCAGTCACTGGCCTAAAGTGAATGGCCAGTCACTGGCCTAAAGTGAATGGCCAGCGACTGGCATCAAGTGAATGGCAAGTCACCATACGAGGACGAAGACAATGCTATTGCCGAGCACTTTGGCCAAGCTTGGGCCATCGAAAATCTGGTTGGCCATAGTGCACTTGCCAGCGATGGCCCATTCACAACGTGCTGCTTGGGAAGCTTCTAAATTTCATGATTCTTGACGTCACCGATCAAAAGAAGCAAGGAGGCGAGAGGCGGGAAAATCAAACGCCAAAAATAAAAAGGCGCGCGCGCGCGCGGGAAAGTTTTTTTTCGCGATGCGTTTTTTTTTTTGCATGCCTATGACTGCAACTTGCATCATTTTAGACAATAAAAATAAATACGACCTTTGGGGTGTCAGTGCCCCTTTAATAAAAAAAACAAGCAGAGTTCATCTTCTCAACTCGTAACCAGAACAAGAGTCCATAAGATCATGAGCTGATTATGCACATATGGAAGAAAGGCTCGTGTGCGCTGCCATTTTGAGCGATGCTGGCGCCGCGTAACATTTGCGTAAGGCGCCAGAGGCATGTCACTGGGGCGCGTAATAACAAGATGGCGGTCCCTGCTGTATCGCCGACGGCCAGCGTTAGCGACACACTCTCTGTTTTGGAACGCAGGACGAGGTATCCACATAGAATCGTAGCATCAAATATTGTAGGAAGGGGCATGTTTAAAGGTTTGAGGTTGATTTTATAACGATCACAGCCTCTGTTCCAGCACGTCGTGGAGAGCAGTGCTGCCGCGAGCGCAGCCATTGTTGATGCAATGGCCATGCGGCTCTGGCGCATTCTGTTGAGCGCTTTTAGACTCAGATATTTTTGTAATTCTTCAATTTGTTACTGGTTTAGGTATTTCATTTAATTGTTTGTGCTCTTTCGCGGTGGACGCCAACGCCTGACGAGTTTCAAGAACATGACCCAAAAGGCGAGTGATGAACAAACATCGGTAGCGACGGTATCTAGTGAAACAGGGCTTCCATAGAGAACCGGCAAGGCTCCAAGCATGGCCCACTATCTGCCGCAATTTGACGATGAATAAGATAAGTGGAACGATTACCTCATGAAGATAGAATTATATTTTGAAGGCAACGATGTGGTGGAGGGTACTATGAAAATGGCTCTGCTGGATTCAGCGCTGGAAACAAGTACGATACAAGTGCTTTGGGGAAGGGTGGTGTTCAAGAAGCCAAATTCGCTAACATACGATGAAGAGGTCCGTGCTTTAAGCTATCATTACGACCCTAAACCAAAAAGATTCCAGAAAGTTTCTAGTTCTTTAAGCGATGCCAAGAGGAAGGAGAACCAGCGCGCGCATTAATCGTTGAAATAAAAAGAATTGGTAATAACGGCAACTTCGGGACGACATTAGACAGGAATTTACGAGACCGAATTGCTTGCAGCGTCAGCTCAAAGAATCTGCAGAAACAGCTGCTGGTCAAAAAAGAGCTGAGCTTGCAGGACGCCGAACCACTATCCGTGGCAGCAGAACCTTCAGAAGCCAACGCACAAAGAATGTCGCGGGAAAGCGGGCTTTCCGAAGTACACAGACTAAACGGTCAGAAAAGAATGCCTCTCGCTGCCATGACATCGCTGCATTTATCATTAGGGTGCGAACGCTGCGGTAATGCTGATCGCAGCAGAAGGAACTGTAGATGACAGAAAGCAAAATGTTTCCAGTGTGACAAGTAAGGGCATTTGGCTCGGAAGTGTCGCAACCCTAAGAGCGCTAGGGGACAAAACGACCACCTACGAGCAGTAGAGTCCCCGGGCGCAGATGACGACTCCCTGACCACACAAATTTGGAATCTGATAACCCTAAAAGAAAGAAAGCTTGTACCGCCTGTGCGACGCACGCTCACAAGCGGTACATGCTTTCTTTCTTAACTATGAACGTCCACGCACGTTTATTGTTCTGGTCAATGAAAGCGACATGAGGTCACCTGTGTGCGTCATAACGCAAGAAATGTACGAAAGGCACCGCAAAACCTGACCAAGACTTCAAAAGCCTCAAGTGAAGTTGGGTTGCTACATGGGATTAAATTCCAGCTATCGGAGAGTTCACCATGAATGTTGCATACCAGTCGACAACCGTATACGGTACATTGACCGTCGTGGATAACCGAGGTCAGTTTTTGTGCAAAAGAGAGTTGATTCAGATACTGAATCAACGTGACGTTCCTGTTTTCAGCATGACAGCAATCCCAAGGTCTTTCTGTGGCCAGCAGCAAGGTCTCCAGAGTCTACTGAGTGAGCACTAAGACCTCTTCTCTCCAGAGCGTGGACCCTATCAGGGATCATCTGATAATCTGTACCTCAACGATGGAGCAGCTCCTAAGTTTTGCAAGGCAAGATCCATTCCTTTTGTTTTACGAGAAAAAGTATCCCTGGAGCTGGATAGACTAGAACAATGGTTCTCGAATAAGGGTCTGTGGACCATTTGGGGTCCTCGAAGGCATTTTAAGGGTCCGCACAGCCCAGCCTCATCGCTTAAGCGCGGGAATAAAAGTTGTATTTTCTGAGATTGAGAAAAGACGTTCCGATTTTCGGGTGAGTTTTCTCGTGCTTGTGTCAACAAGAGAAGTGTGCTTTACACAAGCCCATAGTTATATTCTTATACTGAATCATGATTCTATTCAACCTTTACATTTCCCTTCCCCTCACCGCGAATGCGGTCCTGCGTCTCCTCCGCAGATCTACAAGGGGTCCGCGAAATAGCAATGGTTGAGAACCAGTGGACTAGAAAAAAAAAAGTGATAGCCGTTTACAACTCCCTGTAACGCCGAATTGGAGCGCAGCTCTTGAGGAGGAGGAGTGAAGAGTACTGAGGGGAGGGTAGACCCGTCCTCCTTCTCCTCCTCCTCCCCTCATTCTTTCTTATGCTCCGGGGGGTCACGTGACCTCAGGGGGGGGGGGGGTGTCACGAGACTTCGGGGAGGGGGGTCACGTGACCTCGGGGAGGCGTGACCTGGGTGGTCACGCGACCTTAGGGTGTCACGTGACCTTGGGGTGTCACGTGGGATTGTTGAGGTGGCGAGCGAGGTCCGAGAAAGAACGACCTGAAAGCTTGCGTACCGGATCTCAACTGCTTTATTCTTCCTCCTCATCGATCTCATTTTTTTCTCTCCCCTAGCGGGAGTGAAAATCAAACATCTCCAATGAAGAAGTGCGCAGGGTCGTTCTCGCTTGCGGCGAGCTGTGTGGCATTGAGCCACTACAAGACTCCCCCTCCAGTGAGTGCGCGAGCGATTTCACTGCGGAAAAGAAAGAAAAAAAAATAGGTCTCAAACTTAGACGAAGGGGGTGAGGGGGGGGGGGGGGTGTTTGGTGCGCCGTTCACAGAACTTGTGCTGCCCGATGCTAGTTGGGGGGGGGGGGGGGGGCAGCGGGGTCAGTTCAGGATCTCCGTAGATGGATCCGGCGGTCTGGCGAGTGGTCTGTTCACGGCGGGGGTGACTGCCGTGGTTCCGAAGGGGTCCATGTGGGCCGGTTTTAAACCGTTGACTGATACAACCTCCCGACGACCGCGCCTGTCGATTGTGAACATCTTACCCCCCCTACGCAAAACCTTGTACGGTCCATCGTACGGTGGCTGAAGTGACCGTCGCACCGCGTCGTGTCGAACAAACACGTGCGTGCAGGATGCGAGGTCTGTGCTTAGATGAATGGCTCGTGTCGTTGGATGACGCGGGGTGTAGCACGAAGCTTGCCCTTAATGCTGCGGAGACGAGACGCGTAGTCGCCGGGGTTGATCTGGGCCTCCTTTTGGCTGGACAAAAAGAACTCGCCGGGGAGACGCAGCGTCGTTCCGTAGAGAAGCTCGGCTGCGCTGCAGCCGATGTCTGCTTTCAAGGCAGTCCTGATGCCCAGGAGGGCGAGAGGAAGCGCTTCCATCCAGAAGTGCTCCTCGTTCGCCATCAAGGCTGTCTTGAGTTGGCGATGCAATCTCCCCACCATGCCATTGCTCATTGGATGGTATGCCGTGGTTCTTACACGGGTGGTGCCAATGACCTGAGTAAAGGCACTGAAGAGGGTGGATTCAAATTGGCTGCCTCGGTCCGTTGTGATGGTAGACGGCACGCCGAAACGAGAGAGCCAGTCATGGAGGAAGGCACGAGCGACTGTTTCGGCAGTGATATCGGGAATCGGAATGGCTTCCGCCCAACGCGTGAAACGGTCAACACACGTCAACAGGTACGCCTGACCTTGACAGGGCGGCAGCGGTCCGACTATGTCCACATGGACATGGTCGAATCGAGCGTCCGGTGTTGGGAAATTTGCCAAGGGTGTAACTATGTGACGGTGCACTTTCGTTCGTTGACAGGAAAGGCAGTCTCGAGTCTATTGCCGGACGTCTCTGTTCATCCCGGGCCAGACGAAACGGGAAGTTACCATCTTCTGTGTCGCACGGATTCCTGGGTGCGACAGCATGTGCAGCGATGTGAAGGCATCCCGGCGGAGACTGGAGGGCACAAAAGGGGGGGGGGGGGGGGGTTACCTGTGAAAACATCACAACACAGTTTGCCTTGAGCTCCGGTGAGAGGCAACCACTGCAGCTTTAGTGCGTTTTTTTGTAGATTGCAGTCGGTTCAAATTTGGATCGCCACGCTGAGCTAGCGACAGTTTTCTTAAGTCGAATTCCGGGGGCAAGTTGAGAGCGTTGATTGGGTTACGCGATAGCGCATGCGCCACGGCGTTGTCTGCCCCTCTGACGTGGCGAATGTCCGTTGTAAATTCCGAGATGTAAGCCATCTGACGCAGTTCACGCGCTGTGTGGGCGCTGCCATCTGAGGTGAGAGAACGGAGGGCGTAGGTCAAGGGCTTGTGGTCCGTTAGTATAAAAAAATCTACTCCTTCCAGGAAATGGCGAAAGTGCCTGATTGCCGCGTAGATGGCGAGTAGTTCGCGGCCGAATGTGCTGTAGCGTCGCTCAGTAGGTGTCAGCTTCCTGGAGAAGAATGAGGTTGGTCGCCACACTCCGTCGTTGAGCTGTTGCAAAACGGCTCCGACGGCTGTATCTGAAGCGTCGACCATGACACATTGTGGCACCCCTGGCTGAGGGTAGGCGAGGAGTGCAGCATCTGCGAGACAGTTCTTGATTCTTCGAAAAGCGTCTGTCGCCTCATCGGTCCAGTCAAGTGCAGTATTTGGACTCCCTGGTGCCGCCAAGAGGCTGTGAAGAGGGGTCAGGATGGCCGCACACTGGGGAACAAAGCGGCGATAGAAATTTACCAGGCCGAGAAACTCGCGAAGCTGACGTTTTGAGTTTGGCGGGGGGAACTGTCTAATGGCTTTGACCTTCTCTGGAGTTGGTAGAATTCCCGAGCTCAAGATTAGGAGGCCGAGGAAAGCCAACTTCTGTACACCGAGTTCGCATTTCGCGGTGTTCACCACGATTCCGTGTTCAGTCAGCCGCCGGAAAACGGTGCGCAGTTGTTCCTCGTGTTCTTCCAGCGAGCTACTTGCAACGAGTACATTGTCGAGGTAGGCGTGACAGAAGTCAAGGCCATGCAGGACGCCGTCGATGAAGCGCTGGAATGTCTGGGCTGCGTTGCATAGACCGAACGGCATTCGGAGGAATTCGAATAGACCAAACGGTGCTGATATGGCCGTCTTCGGAATGTCTTCTGTTGCCACGGGGATTTGATGGTAGACTCGAACCAGATCCACTTTAGAGAAGATTGTGGCGCCGTGTAAGTTCGTGGTAACATCGTGAATGTGTAGAACCGGGTAGCGGTCAGGAACTGTCGCTCTGTTAAGTGCTTGGTAATCTCCGCACGGGCGCCAGTCTCCTGGTGTGGACTTCGGCACCATGTTCAGTGGGGATGCCCAGGGACTGGATGATGGGCGGATTATCCCGAGCTCGAGCATGTGGTCGAATTCCTGACAAGCTACCCGTAGCTTCTCCGGCGATAGACGACGGGGCCGTGCGTGGACGGGCGGCCCTGTAGTGGTAATGTGGTGACGCACTTCACGCTTCACAACCGAGTCCGCTTGCGGAAGGCGCATCAAATCAGGGAATTTCTGTAAGATTGCCGTGAAGCGGGCAGGGCCCGACGGTCCTAATAGCGTGGGGCTCAATGGGGTGTGCCTAGGAAGCTTGCCTTACACGGCCGTTTGCGAGACGGGATCTCGGAGCCGTCTGTTGCGCACGTCCGCTAAAAGGCCAAAGTTCCGAAGAAAGTCTGCTCCGAGGATCGCAAACTTTACGTCGGCCACTATAAACACCCAGCGGAACGTCTTGTTGAGGCCCAGGTCGATGGACAGAGAGCGGTTCCCGTAAGTGGCGATTGTCGTGTTGTTCACGGCTTGCAAGGGAGACGAGTTCGGGTGTTTCCGATCGGCAGACGACGCCGGGATCACGCTCACCTCTGCGCCCGTGTCAACAAGGGAACGAACACCCTTGTCGCCGTGGGTGAGGGAAAAGACCGAGGGACGACTCTCTGGCAAGGCGGAGGCACTGGTCGCCCTCAGTGCCGGCCCCGGCCGCTTCCCGACGAGTGCTCGCAGGGTGGTACGCAGTTGCGTGCGGCGTTACCGTACTTGCGGTGATACCAGCATACCTTCTGCTGCTGTTGTGGTCGCGGCTTGGTACTCTGGCTAGACGGGTGGGAAACAGACTCCTGCAGTGCAGCTACTGTGGCGGTTAGGCGCGATATCTCGTCTCGAATGTCTTGCAACTGGTCAGAAGTAGATGGCTCTGCTTGCACGGCTGAGACAGAGGAAGAGGGCACGGCCATTAGTCTGTGGGCGAGCTCAGCCAACTTGGAGAGGTTAATTTCCCCGGCGGAGATGAGTACCATCCGCACGTTTGTAGGAAGCCGCTGGAGGAAGAGTTCTCGGAGCATTATGCTGTCGAGATCCGTCGTCCTGGTCTCGAGCAGTTGTTGCATTTGACGGAGTAGCTGACTCGGTGTGCGGTCTCCGAGCTCAGTTTCGCGAAGTAGTTGCTGGGGTTCTGAAGGGGTAACCCTTCGAATGAGGGTCTCTTTGAGCGTCTTGTACGCATCCTCCGGGCGTGGAGCAAACAGCAAATCGCGGATCTCACACGCTGTAGCGGGCGGCAGACTACTCACCACGTGGTGGCATTTCGTGAGGTCTGCCGTGATGCGTCGTGCAGCGAATTGCGATTCCACTTGAATAAACCACAATTCTGGATCAGAGGTCCAGAAGGGCGGTAACTTGATGTTGACGGTGGAAACCAACGGGGGATCGTGCTCTTGCGGCGAGGTCATGGCGCTGCTGCCAAGTTCCGGGTCACCAATGTTGAGGTGGGGAGCGAGGTCCGAGAAAGAACGACCTGAAAGCTTGCGTACCCGATCTCAACTGCTTTATTCTTCTTCCTCGTCGATCTCCTTTTTTTGTCTCCCCTAGCGGGAGTGAAAATTAATCATCTCCAATGAAGAAGTGCGCATGGTCGTTCTCGCGTGCGGCGAGCTGTGTGGCATTGAGCCACTACAGGATCACCTTGGGGGTCACGTGACCTTGAGGTGAGCTTGGGAGGGGTCACGTGACCCGGAGGGGTCACGTGACCCTGGGGAGGGGACCACGTGACCTCGGGGGTCACGTGACCTTGGGGTGACCTTGGCGGTCACGTGACCTTCAGGGGGTCACGTGGGGGTCACCTTGGGGGTTACGTGACCTTGAGGTGACCTACGGAGGGGTCACGTGACGTCGGGAGGTCATGTGACCTGGAGGGGTCACGTGACCTTGGGATGACCTTGGTTACGCCGACGGCGACGCCGCTCAAGCCGGAAACGGGCGCCTAAGAGCTGCGCTCTAAAAGACGGCATCATTTCACCAGTTACAGACATTGAATGGGCTACGCCCATTGTGCCGCTTCTAAAAAAAATATTTGATCATACGTATTTGTGTTGATTTCAAGATGACACTGAATCTGGATTGTGCGTTAGAACAGGATCCGCTCCCGGCTGTCGAGAACATGTTTGCTTGTCAGAACGGCGATGACCGTTTCAGCACACTGGACTTGCGGGACGCGCATAACCAACTGCCTCTTGATGAGGAATCGCGGAAGCATTGTGGTCTGTTTTGCTATAACAGATTACCGATTGGAATAGTCTCAGCGCCCGCCATCTTTCTACGCAAGATAGAATGTGTCCTCCGAGATCTTCCAGATGTGGAAGCCTGCTTGTGTGACGTTATATTTTCTGAACAAAGCACTAACGATGAAAACAAACTGAAATACATCAGCGCTGCCGAGAGAATGGGGGGAAGTTGCGGAAGCACACGTGAAGATTAAGGCAGGAATAAGTGCCCTGCCTTGGCCATCAGATTGACGGAGAGGGACTGCACGCAACAGAAAAGAACATTGATGCCATTGCTGGAGCTTCGTGTCCGAAAACTGTGGGTAAACTGCGCTCATTTATCGGCATTTTGACCCTCTACAGCAGAATATTACTTCGAATGTCCACACTGCTATCGCCGCTATATCAACTTTTAGAGAATGATTTGTGTTGGGTGTACAGGACGAAGCACTTAGCAAAGCAAGGGAAGCATTAAAACAGGAAACGTGTTGAAATATTTCGACCCTGCGAAAGAACTGCGATTGGAGTGTGACGCATCACCGTACGGTGTTGGGGCTGTGTTGTTTTGCCGCGTAGGAAAGAAGAACAGGCCGATCGATTTCCTCTCGCGCACCTCAACTGCTGCGGAAAGAAATTACTCCCCACTTGGAACGCGAGTCTCTCGCTCTCATTTTTGGTGTGTCTAATTTCCGCGATTACCATATTGGGCAAAGAGTTCACCTTGGTCACCGAGCACGAGTCACAGATTTCTGATGCCGGGCCGGCGGACCCCCGCCATGACTGCTGCAAGGATCCAGCGTTGGCACTACTGCTTGGGGGCTACCAGTGCAAGCTGGACTACCAGCCTGGTAAACTCTTGCTCAACGCAGTCGCCTTAAGCCAGTTACCGCCACCGACCTTTAAGGAATCATGCAGCTCAATGCCGCTTCCGAAGTATGTCTAAGCAGTGCATAATTTTGACGAATTTGTGAAGACTTTGGATAGGAGCTGCACGCACACCGTCGTCGAGGCCCGACGTTGAGGAGAGACGGCACCCAGCACTACTTCCGGCACATATAACTTTATATAAACTCGGCTTGAGTGCGCGACACAGACAACTGCTACGACTTTCTCCGTCCGAAGGCTTGCGATGGCTAACCGCCCTTTTTGCTGTCCCTCTTCTTTTTTTCTTTTTTCTTCCCCTGGCCGCGAGGCGAGGATTCTTCGTAATCTGGCGCGAACGCCGCGGTGAGACACAGACACACACATGTGCCCACACAAAAACAGGTAATCGGTAATACACTCCGTCACACTCGCCCACACAAAACAAAGTAATTTTCTCCTACACAAAATTCACCTGACAAAACTTAAAGTGATATTCATGTTCAGGTTCATAAAGACACTTAGTTTTCGGACCGTAATGAACTCACTATGGGATACCTATCGAAACACTGGGTAAAGTGCACAGAATATACTATCACGTGGTCGCTAAGAACAGTGAACAGAATGGGACAACACATTGAACCCAGAACAATAAGGTGCACACTGAGAAAGTTCACGCAGATTACAGACCACCCGGTGGGCCCCGCAGGTTTCTCGTACGCGTGTCCATTAAGGTCGATCAATTGGTTCGTATTTTCTCAAAGCATAGCGGTGTTCCCCCGCGGGTTGGCTTGCTCTAGGAGGAGCAGCAGCCGATTTCTGAGACAAGCCCCCCCCCCCCAAGACTCCCAGCATGATGAAATCGTTTGATCTCTCCTCGTAAGAATCCACTCTGTTCTCATCCGCTGGACACGAACCGGAGGCTTTGGAACGGCGGGCATGGCAGTATGAGTCCCAACATCTTTCGGCATGTCCAGTCCCCGAAGAGGCCCAATGTCACCCCGGTCGCCGCCTCCGGCACCATATAGCTTAAGGCGACTAGCATGAACTATTTTTTGCTCTCCTGTTTGAGTGTCTTTTACTCGGAAGGTTACCTCCGACAGTTTTTCTACGACCCGAAGCGGACCATGCCATTTAGGCTGCAACTTTCTGGCGAGCCCATGGACGCCGGCCAAGTCGTTGATACACCCGACGTCACCCACGGCGAAGCTGGGAGTTGCACAGTCCCTGTCGAATAGGTGTTTCAGCAGAGTATACAGCCCGCACAGGTTGCGATGGTGACCAGTTCTAGATCGGAACCTCTTCCCTGTCGAGCACAACCATCCCCTTCGTGGTCAGCAGGTCCAAGCCTTGGGCGCGCACAACATCCTGCCGCAGGATTCCGGACACGGGGATCATCGCGCTGTCGTTGCAGATAAAAATCGGATGGCAGAACGAGGTCTTCCCGATCCTAAGTGGTTTGATATAGCAGCCACGGGTCTCCAGCTCTTCTCCTGTTATGCCTGTCAACCGCGCGCGCTTGCCCCCGAGGTGCTCGTTGAAATTGCGACTACTCTGACTCAGTTCTCCGAAGACGGACTCTTTCAGGAGGCTGAACTTCGTTGTCTAGATAGTACTCGCTGTGCTGATCCGCAGCCCCGATGCTGCTTCATTTTTCCAATATTTGCCGCCACCACCGGACTGCTCTTCCTTCCACCAATTGTGAAGACTCTGGTTAGGAGCTACACACACACCATCGTCGGGGCCAGACATTGAGGAGAGACAGCACCCAGTACTAGTTCCGGTACATATAACTTCATCTAAACTCGGCTTCAGTTTGCGACACAGACCACTGCAACGACTTTCACCGTCCGAAGGCTTGCGATGGCTAACCACCCCTTTTTGCTGTCCTTTTTCTTTTTTCTCTTTTCTTCCCCGGCCGCGAGGCGAGGATTCTTCGAAATCTGGCGAGAACGCCGCGGTGGGACACGCACACACACACACGTGCCCACACAAAAATGGGTAATCGCTAATACATTCCGTCAGAAATTGACCGTAACCACCAGAGTGGTGAAAGAGGGGACTGCCGGAGGCCACGTGCTGTGAAAAGGTAAAAGGTACATCTTAGATGGATGGCCAAAGTGCCGAAAGCATGTGTATCACTTACACCAGCTCGCCTGCACTTAACCGTTTTTTCATTAACCATTTTATGACAGGAAGCTCGAGCTCTCAGTAGCACAGTACCTGGTGTACTAAGGCCATCGAATAGTGATTCCAGCAAATGCGAGGAAACGACTGCTAAGCCTGTTTCACTAAACCCACCAGGTCGTATCTCCAATGAAGGCGGTGGCGCGGTCAAGGTTTTGGTGGCCTGGTCTTGACAAGGCAGTTGAAAGCCATGGCAGTTTGCAGGGGTTGTGTTCAAGCTAGGCCTATCCGAAGTGCGAAAGAGTCAGTAAATATCCCCGAGACCAGGAAAAATTGGTCAAGAATACCCATTGATTTCGCTGGGCCAATAAAAAGAAAAATGATACTGATTGCTATTGATTCACATTGCTAATGGATTGAATCCGTACCATTGTAGCCCGCGAGCACTCAGTCAGGGAAAACAACGTTACGTATGTTGTTTAGTCACTTCGGAATTCCGCGCGTGTTGGTGTCAAGTAACGGAATTCAGTTGACAAGTCAAGAGTTTAAAAAGTTTGTCACGATGAACAATATTTCGCATCTTCGAACCGCACCCCTCCACCCGCAATCCAAAGGTCTGGCAGAGAGGGCCGTGTGCACCGTCAAAGACGGAATTAAGAAGATTCGAGGACACAGCTTAAAAGCTAACCTGGTTCGGATATGGTTCAATTGTAGGGAAGAACGCCAAAGCCTCCGGAAGATCCCCGTCGGAAGTCCTACTGGTTTATCAAACTCGCTCGAGGATCGACACCTTCTTTCCTTCAGTTGCACGGGAAGCCGTTTGATGACCCCGGATGTTAGTTTGCTCCTGGGGTCGTGTGTATTTTCGCAAGTACACTGATGGGGACAACTGGACTCCTGGCCAAGTCAAGTCCACCCCTGGGTCGCGATTGGTGACATCTCTCAACGCCATCAAAGGTGGTACATCGTCACGCTGACCAAGTACGGAGAAGGATGCCGGAAGAGGATCACTTGCTAGACCAGCAAGCCGGCACGCGACCTATGACAACGTCATCACCTTCGGCGATAACAAGCAATGCAAGTCAACATCGAGGCACGTCGACGACAATCCCAGTCAAACCCCAGGAAGAAGCGACGTTGCGGCGTTCAAGCAGATCACGAAAGCCCGTCGACAGGTTTCACTTCTAAAGAAGAGCGAATTGTAGAAAGCGCAGCGCCATGTTATTACAACGAAGCTGTTATGGGCTAGGGTCTGGGGAAAAATTAATCCTCACATCTCAGCAGAAACCTCCCCATTGGTCGTGGCAAGTATGAATGAATAAAAATAAAAATAGGGGGCAACCAGCTTCAGTCAGCCTTCCTTGACATTATTAGATAGTGATGTCCTGATTCATTATTATTATATCTAGGCATTGTCCTCGAGGTCGTCCTCCAGGCGTCGTCCTCAAGGTCGTGCTAGAAGTTATTCTTCAGGTCGTCCTAGACGTCGTCTTCAAGGTAGTCCTAGAGTCCATCCTTGAGGTTGTCCTAGACGTCGTTCTAGAAGTCGTCCTTGAGATCGGCGGCCGAGTGGTCTAACGCACAACAGCTCGGAGCACGTGAAGCGAAAGTTCGCGGTGGCTATAGGGGTAGGTGTACCGAGCGCTCCGCATTCTTGGGTAGTTCCACGTGTCGCCGCTTCAAGACGAAAAAGTGCCACTGTAGGCAGGCTACGGGTGCCTTTCTGCTCGAAGGGGCACGAGAGCGTCTCGTACTTCGCGTGCTCATGCGGGACGCACTTTTACGCGTGGTGCCATTATGCGCCACGCGATGGCATTAGGCGCAGGGTACCGGTGCCATCGGCGTCATGAACAAATGGCTGCTATCGATTTTCTGTTCCGCACACATCCCCTTACAGCCACCATACCCAGGATCCTGGGTTCAATCCAGGCCGCAGCCCGTTTCGATCTGGATGAGCATCGTACCGGCGTGCGGTCGTGTGTCACTACTGCGTGGTGCACGTTAAAGACCCCAGGTAAGCGGTTTTGCCGCACTAGCTAAATTGCTCATCTACAGCTGAGACAGCGGACGCCCACTGAGGCAGACTAACTTCCAGCTGTATATACACACAACAATTTTTGGCCAGGCACGCGCAGCCAAAGCACTGCGGAATTCAGCGAGCTTCTGCTGAAGGGGTGATGCAACCATTTTCGTACTTTGCGCGAATACCGCTTGGAGCGAATCCCTGATGTTAATAACCTATGAAACATACGTTAGTCTTTTTTTTACAATACGCGATACAATTTTCAGAAAAATTAAAGAAAAAATGAAAGCCGTTCATAACTCCTGTAACACCGAGTTAGAGCGCAGCCCTTGAGGAGGAGGAGGGAAGGTTACTGGGGGTGGGTCAATTGACCTCGGGGGGCGGAAGGGGGGTCACGAGACGTTGTGGAGTCACGTGACCTTGGGGTGTCACGCGACGTCAGAGGGTCACGTGACCTGGGGGTCACGTGACGATGCCGATAGCGTCATCAGTGACGTCACTGATGACGCCATCAGTGACGATCACGATGCGGATACCGATGACGTCAACAGTGACGTCACTGTGGACGTCATCTGTGATGATGATGATTACAATGCGGATGCCGGTGACGTCATCAGTGACGTCACTGATGACGATGCATAGATGGATGGATGGATATTGGCTGTTCCCTTTATATCAGGTGGTAGCTTGCGCCACCTAGCCTTAAATTATTAATTAAGAAATTTGTTCTTCCTTTTTTTTCTTCTATTCTTTTTTTCCGTTACCTCTCTGCAACTATCACCGGGCGGGTAGAGTACTTTCCAGGAAAACGTTTGGGGGATCGGGCTAAAAAAAATTAAACACCGCCCCCCGCCTCCTCCCCCGGGCGAGGGAGTCGCCAATTTTTCTCTGGTCAACCTCGTCGGTGTTCCTCCTGAAACCACACCCACTGGGGGACAGGTGTGAGACTTTGGGCCGGAGCCACGCGGGAGGGAGTCCCAATATTTCTCTGTCCCTCCTGACCCCCAGCTGTGCTAATTGTTCGTCCTTATTTCATTTTCCGTAGACTGTATCCACCAGTTTTCCAATCTCCTTTTTGTGATGGTAACCCTTTTTTCCTCCATTCCTCCATCCTCGTCCGCAAAACCGAGCGCCCCTGCCAAATCCGCCGACCCTCCAGGGGAGCGGGACGAAGCCTCGTACATTCTAAAACAAGATGTTCCATTGTTTCGTTCTCAGTTTCACAAATGGCACATTATGTATTCATTTTCTCGATTTTAGCCCTCTACGTTTTGGTTCTTAAAACCCCCGTCCTAGCCTCAAATAATAGGGAACTACCCCGTGAATTATCAAAAACCTGTTCTTTTCTTATTTCCTGCTAATGTGACCTGTAAATTGCTAAAGCTGATTTTCCTTGCATTCTACCACTCCACATTTTCATTTCGGCTTCTTTTACGCCCTTTTTTATCGTTGTGTTTGGCCCAGTCTCCTCCCTAGATGACAGATATTTAAATTTTAGTTTTCTCGTTCGGTTCGTCTATTTTGTATTCAAACTCTTCATGTATAAATACTTGTATACCTTGCTTGCCCATCGTACGTCCTCCATTTTTGTTAGTCTTTGATCAAATTTCAATTTGCTGATTTCCTCTCTACTCTCAAAAGGCGACGAGCCCATGTCCCCTTGTACCCCGTCATTTGGCGTGTTCCCATGCCCCCCCCAGTGTCAACCTGCCTGCACTTCTCTGTCTGGCCTCTAATCGTGTTTGAACCTCTGATCGCCAAACGACAAACCTGGCACCATGACTCCTTTCCAAATGCCTCGAACTACCTCATATCTATTATAATTCCATAGTGCTCTGTGCTTCATAATAGCCGAATTTCTTTTCCCTTTTTTTATCACATTTTCCTCATGTTCCTCTAAATATTTCTTTCCCTGTTTCATCCAGGCCCCCAGGTATTTGTACTTATCTACATAGTTTATTTCAAAGTTCTGAATTCTCAGCGGCTCCCCCTTTTCGTCATTAAAAACCATCACTCCAGATTTTTCTCTACTGAAATTCAGACCAAGCTTGTCGCCCTCTCCTCCACATATCGCAATTAGTTTGTCCAATATTTCCCGCCTATCTGCTATAAGTACGATGTCGTCTGCATACATCAGTCCAGGCATGACTTGGTTTACTTTTCTCCCTCCCTTCATATACGTCAGATCGAATCCCAAGTTGCTCTGCTGTAACCTGTTTTCCAATTCGCTTAGGCATACCATGAAGAGCAGTGGTGACAGGGGACAACCCTGTCTAAGCCCTCTTTTTATTGCTGCTGGTCTTGTAGTTTCTGCCTCCCAGTTTATAACCACTTCATTATTTGTATACAATTCTTGCAAGAATCTAATCAAATGTGCATCTAGCTCATACCTCCTCAGCAGTTGCCAGAGTTTTTCCTGACTCACATTGTCGTATGCCCCCTTGATATCAAAAAATGCTGCCCATAATGGTCTATGGTTTGTCGCTGCAATTTCTACGCACTGGGTGGCTGTAAATAAATTATCTTCAAGCCTTCTATCTCTTCGGAAACCATATTGGAGCTCACCCAGAATCTGCGTGCTTTCTGCCCACTCTTCCATTCTTCTCTTCACTGTCTGCATAGCTAGCCTGTATATGACCGAAGTTACTCTTATTGGGCGATATAATTTAATACTATCTTTATTACCTTGGCCTTTATGTATTAGTCTCATCTTGCTTAGTTTCCAATTATTGGGTACGTCCCCCCATTTAATTATTTGGTTTATCACCTGTTTTAGCTTTAATTTGCTTGCTTTACCTAGGGCCTTCATTAGTCTGATTGGAATGTCATCTGTACCTGTTGCTGTTCCTACTGGAATATTACTTTCCGCTCTGTCCCATTCTCCTATAGTAGTTCCCATTGTTTCGGCTCCCTCTTCCTCCTGCACGTTACTGTGATTGGTGTTCTTCAGTTTTTCATTTGGTTCCAACTCCGAAAACGCTTCTTCAATTGCCCTCCTGATGTATTTTTGACCTCTTTTCCTTCAACGTTTATCCCCTCCTACGTGGTGAGTGAGTGCTGGCACGACTCCGTCTTTTTTCCCTGCGCCTTAATGTGCTGCTACCAAAATCTTTTTGCTGCATTTCTGTTGTTCTGATTTATCTCCATCATCCACTGAACCCCTGCGCTGCCAATTTTGGTCTGTATGAGAGCTGATGCCTCCATTTTTCTATTGAGAAAATTTTCCCATTTTGCTGCTACTTCGTCCGGGGTTGCTCCCCTTTTCTTTGCCCACCTAGGTTCTCGAGATGCCTCTTGACGTCGTGATATGGCTGCCTTAACCTCTTTATCCCACGAGATTTTAGGTTTGTGCTTCTCCCCTCTCTTTCTTCCTCGCTTACCTCGGTACTTTTCCAACTCAGTCTTAAAAATGCCCACTGAATCCTCATATGACCACTCTCTTTCCGGTTGGTTGGATACTATGCTCTCAATATTTTTTGATACTTCTTGAAACTGATCTTCGTTTAAAGTCGATTTACCGTCCCGTTCCTGAATTTTTAGCGCTGTTACTGATGCACCAAATATGATTTTGATTCTTCTGTGGTCACACTCTAAGCTTTTTATACCTTCTTCGTCTATTTCCATACTCCCTAGCCTGTTATAGAGCTTTGGGGACATGAGACAATTGTCTATTGCTGAGTGAGAGGCGTTTCTCTTCCACGTGATTTTTCCATCGCATTTTACGTGAGCATTAACTAGTACTAGAACCAGAGCATCACAGAATTCTTGCAACATTTTTCCTGTTGTGTCTGTGTACCCATCAAAATCTTCTAAATGGGCATTCATATCTCCCATAATAATTATTTCCCTACTTAAACCAATTTCTCTGACATCTCTCGCAATGCATGACAAGTGCTGTGCATTTTCTTCTTCTGAATCCCTTCCCGTTTTCAAGTAGACAAATCCCAGTAGTGTGTTCAAATCCGTAATCTTTCCTATCAACATAAGTGTTCCCTGCATGCCTCATTCACCTTCTTCCAGTCTTGCCCTTTGATCAATACTCCTATCCCTCCTCCCTTTCGTTCTCCGCTACTCCTGTTGCATCCCAACCAAAAATAATCCGCTATGTATGGTGGCTCCTCCAGATCCCTAAGGTGGGTCTCTGCCAATCCATACACCTGAAAATTTTCCGCCACCGGCTGCTTCTCAAGCTCTTCCCATTTTAGTCTTTTTCTACCTCCCTGCATGCTTATAAAACCAATATTAAGTTGTTTCTTCCTCTTCTTTCTATTCCTGTGAGGCCTCCTCCTGCCCTCCCTGTCCCCACCTCCCAGCTCTAAATTCGGATCCCTCTCTTCTCCCGGACTTCGCAGGCTCCCAAAAAAGCCCTTGCCCTGCAGCCCATTCTTCGTCCCACCCGTCTTCCTGTGAGCTCGCCATAATGGATCCCGTCCCTTTGGAAAGTGGGGACCGGACTCCTTCGGCGGACTTCCCTGTTGATGTCCATGACCTCGTATCTGTGTTGGAATCTTAGTGCCTCAATCACATTATTAGCTTCTCTTGCGTCCCTTTCTGTCTGTACGGTCTGCCCCCTAACCTCTTGGATGGTGCACAGCACGATGTGCACATTCTCTTTCACCTTTCTGAGTTGACGGACTCCCTCCCTAATGTGCGCGCCCAGATCCCCTCCTTTCCTGTTCAGCATATCGTTTAGCCCCGCGTGCACCATGACTAGGTTCTCTGCCGCCTTATTTTCTTGCAGTATAGCCACTGCACTTTCCATTACCTCCTTCATTCCCTTTCCCGGGCGGGTCACCACTTTCACCCTCTCGTCGTCCTCCACCTTGCTCCCTATCTCCTCCCTGCACCTGACCACATTGGAGCTGCCCACCACGATCACCTGCCCCCCTGCTCCAGCCGCCTTTCCTTTCTCTGCCGGTCGAGCGTTCCTTGGAACCCCATCTCCTCCTGTACTCGGTCGCTGCAGAGCCGCACTGCATGAGAATCCCTCTACCCTGGCTGCCTGCTCACCCTTGTCTGCCGCTGTCCCCTCTCTTTTCTCTGCAGTTCGTCTTCCCCAGCTCCCTTCAGCGCCCAGCGAGCCTCCATCTCCCTCAGTTCCCGCTCCACCTCCTCTATTTCCATACTCAGTTTGGCCTGCAGCTCCTTTATGTTCTCCTCCTCAGTCGGCTTCCCCACCTGAGTCATCATCTCTCGCAACTCTTTTTCCCGGGCCACTCTCATCTCCCTCTCCTCCCGTTCTTTTCGGTTCGCATTATTTAGTCGGGTCTCCCAGCTTTTTTGCAGTGCCTCTTGCTCCTCCTTGGCCTTTGCCACAGTCAGTTTCAGCTCCCCCAAGTGAGTCTCTAGCTGCCATTTTATTGCCTTCGTGCATTTCTTTGTTCTCCCTCATCACCACTTCTATCTCTCCTAGCCTATCCGTCCATGTCTGTTCGAGTTCCACTCGCCTCTCCCTCTCCTCTTCCAGCTGCCTCTCCATGTCCCTCAGCTTTATCTTCCATTCCGTACTCAGCTTTTCTCTCATGTGCACTTCTGCCCTCAAAACCTCCTCCAACTCCTCCCGCTTTGCCCTCTCTACAGCCAACTCTCCTGCCCCCGCCTCCAGCCTCTCCAGTCGCTCGCGCTCCGCCGCGAGCTCCCTCCTCGTCCCCTCGAGCATCCCGGTCACCGCGTCCACTTTTTCGCACATCCTGCACCGGAACTTTTTCTCTTTCGCCTCCTCGATGCTGGCAAAAGGCGTCTCTTCAAGAAAGCACCAGTGTGCACACCCGCCGCATTTGATGTCCGGCATTTCCATTCCTGCCTTCAAACGTCGCGTCCCCGGCGTCCCGCCAGACGCTTGAAACACGACTAACAACACGTGACCCGCGTCTTGGTGTGAACCACGTGTTGCGCAGCGTTTCCCCTTTCCTCCCACTACGCTGAACCGTACATTAAACTAGATTAAAACTAGAAAAAAAAATATTATCCTACACTAGTCCATGCACGCGAGAGGAAAGAATAATCGATGGTTAAACCAAAAAAATACTCAGCTCCGCAGCTGTTCGGAAGACTCCTCCATCGCTGCCTTCAGTTCGTCGGTCATTAGTGATGATGACGATGACAATGCGGATGCCGGTGACGTCATCAGTGACGTCACTGATGACGTCATCAGTGATGATGCCGATGACGATCCGGATGCCGGTGACGTCATCCGTGACGTCGATGATGACGTCATTAGTGGCGATGACATCAACGGGGGGTCACGTGACCTCGGGGGTTATCCCCAGGTCACGTGACCCCGGGGTAGGGGTCACGTGACCTGGGTAGCCATCGTGACCCTCGTGAAGGTAACCCTAGAAACCCTTGTGAGAACAACTCTCGTGACCCTTGTGAGGGTAACTCTCGTGACCCTCGTCAGGGTAACTCTCGTGACCCTCGTGAAGGTAACTCTCGTGACCCTCGTGACCCTCATGAAGGTAACCCTTTTGAGGGTAACTAGCCCTCGTAACCCTCGTGAGGGTAACCCTCGTGAGACTAAACCTCGTGAGATTAACCCGTGCTTTTTCGCCCGAAAAATAAACTTGTAGATATTACAAAAGACCTAAATTTAAATTCTAGCAACATTGAAATGGTAAACTCCTTTAAGCTCTTAGGTGTTACTTTCTCTGAGAATATGTCGTGGGAAAATCATATAAACTACCTTATTCCAAAGCCATCTCGGGCTGTGGGCATGTTAAATCGTCATCGTTATATTTTGCCAGAAAAAGTAAAATTATTATTATATTATTCTCTATTCCAATCCCACTTAAATTACTGCCACTTAGTTTGGGGTACAACAACTTTTACTAATCTAGAAAAGCTGCATGTGTTGCAAAAGAAAGAACTTAGAGTTATAGGAGATGTCCCGTTTGACTTTCATACAGCTAGCTTATTCAAAAAATTTCAAGTCATAAATGTTCACACATTATATGATTACAGGCTTGCCACTAGCCTAAAAGTGGAGCAAATTAGAAATATGACTTTTTTTATAAATCTTGCACAAATCTCGAGACACATTCATAGTTACTCCACCCGCGGAGCTGAATGTTGGGAGGTGGTCACACCGAGAACAAACTATGGCACACAAACGCTGAAATATGCTGTTCCCAAATTATTTAATTTGTTTTTAGCTAAAGGTATTGATTGGGAAAGTTATCGTTCGGTGAAGTGAGGTCACTCTTTTTTCACTGATGTAGTTGCTCTCTTTACTCCGTGTTTTGTTCTTAATACTATGAGCTTGTTTTTGGTTTTGTTTGCCCGTTATACCCAACATGTCAACATTGTGATAATCTAAAATCTTGCGCCTAAAATGTTGTGATTGCGATCTTTTTCTGTACATTTGTGTTTCTTTTTTGATTGCTGTATTATTTCCCCACTCTGTCGCTGCTGCTGTAGGCGGTCAGGAACCCGTCAAGCTGTACCTTACAGCTTTTTTTCCTGATCGCCACCATCATCTTATGGTTAAAATAAACACTATTTAATATGATTATTATTATTATAACCCTCGTAACCCTCACGAGGGTTACGAGGGATACTCGCAATTACGCCGACGGCGACGCCGACGCCGCTCTAGCCGGCAACGGGCACCTAAGAGCTGCGCTAAAAAAAAGCAGCGTCCACCCCCACAACACGCAGCCAGAACTAACCGTCAATGTTGATCGTGCTGGGGTGGCAAAGTACATGACGCGCTGAGTTCCAGTCATTGTTAAGGTTTGGCTACTGACGTCATTGCAGTGAGTGGACGCTGGCCACTGCCCGTGTCCAATCACTACGTGATCACGTTTTAAAAAGGAGAGAATGATAAAAAAATGAAAGCCGTTTACGATTCCCTGTAACGCCGTATTGGAGCGCAGCTCTTGACGAGGAGGGGGAAGGGTATTGAGGGGACGGTATAGCCCTCCTTTCTCCTCCTCCCCTCACGGAGGTCAAGTGGTTTCGGGGGGGGGGGGGGAAGTGCCACGTGACCTGGGGGTCACGTGACGTGGGGGATCACGTGACCTGGGGAGGTCACGTGACCTGGGGGATCATGTGACCTTGCGGTTACGCCGGCGGCGACGCCGACGCCGCCCAAGCCGAAAACGGGCCCCTAAGAGCTGCGCTCTAAAACGTTCGCTTTTGTCCTAGAAATGACACCGAAAACAAAGGAGTTTCTTGGTCACTGCAATTGCGTGCGAGTGCACTTATGTCCCACTAGTGCCAGTAAGCTTGTGTAAAGTGAAAACATTCCAAGCGAATATCGTTGCACGGCCCATTTAAGGGTGAACGGAGTATAGATATTGCATTTCACTGTTGCAGAATGTATACAGTAAAAAGCAATGATAGAATTCAGGTTCTGCTTTAGTGTCGTGGCTGTGTTGCTCTTTTTGTAAATATTTCTAACTTTCAACGGCTGTCCGCTACTCTAGCTTACAAGGTTACATCGCAAGGCAACGAGCGTCCTATTACACTAGTTTGCCGAGGTCGTAGCGTCTACTGGAACGAGAAGGGGCAGTCATCAAGTAACATGGGCCGTTAGTTGAGTTATTTGCGGAACTTTTGGAATCTTGAGCATTCACGTAAGAAATAAGAGTCATCTTTGAATGACGTGCCTACAAGCACATTGCGTAGAATCCGCACAGCGGACACGGGGTAAAAAGCTAGAGGTGTAAGCGACGTTCCGAAAATATCTTTGAAATTATACGTCCATGCTACGTGTGAGAGCTGAGTACGCGGGGTTTTGTATCACGGTCGACTTTCCAGGGAATTAACTGTTTAGAGTTCTTATAAAACCATGCAGAACTACGCGTTTCACGTTTTAAGCTTCTTAATCTCTACCGAGTGTCTCCACGGGGAAGGAGAACACGTTGATATTGCCACGAATGACAAGTGATGAGGCGATAGTAACTGAAGAAACTAAACGTTTAAAGGGGCGAACTTGTGCCCCCCCCCCCCCCCAAAAAAAAAAAAAAAAAAAAAAGAGAACAGAAGAAAGTACAGCGTCGCGGGCGCCGAAGTCTGCATGAGAACGGAGTCGAACGCTGGGGCGAAACTGACTCCGCTTTCCTTGTGGAATCCCTTATGTACCCGCGTGGGTTTCTGTATCGTTTGACGTAGAACTTTCGGAGCGTAGAACATTCGGAACCGACCAGACGAGAATGTTCTAGAACTTGCGAGAAGGCCAACTTGAAAGAATAAATAAAAGGCAGTCCGCTAACTGGAATCGAACCTACACCTTCCGCGTGACAGCCAATTGCGTTAACCACTCGGCTTATATTTTTTTTTATTCTTGGGTTAACGACTCGGCCACGGAGGCGCTTGCTCGCAAACGCGCGTGGCATTACTCCCCCTTTAAAAACGCATCGTCTGGATGCGTCGTGCCGGAAAACGAAAACCGCAAACAAAAAATAATGGCCCACTACGTAGACTTGTGCAACACAATGCTATCGAGCGTATTACAAAACACAATTCACTGTCCTATCGATCGTAGTACGGCTTGAGGCGCATGACGTGAACGACTTCCCGTCGTGGAGGGCGGCGTGATAAAGTCCGTGTTCCGTCGGGTATCACCTCGTAGTTCAGATCCCCGAGTCGACGAAGCACTGTGTAGGGTCCAAAGTACCGTTTCAGCAGTTTCTCACTGAGGCCGCAGCGACGGATGGGCTTCCACACCAACACCCTGTCTCCAGGATGGAAGTGGACGTCCCTGCGACAAAGGTTGTAGCGGCCGGCGTCGACGCATTGCTGGTCTTGCATCCGGAGTCGGGCGAGCTGGCGGACTTCTTCAGCCCGTTGAGCAACCACCTGGGCGTCGTCGCTCTCACTGTCAGTTGGCTCATGGGGCAGCATCGCGTCCAGCGTGGTCGTTACTTTCGACCATGTACCAGCTGGAAGGGTGGGATTCCAGTGGTCTCTTAAACCGCCATATTGTAGGCGAACTTGACGTGAAGCAACACCTCGTCCCGCGTCTTGTGCTCTACGTCGACGTGCATAGAGATCATGTCGGCGATTGCCTTGTTGAGTCGCTCCGTCAGCCCGTTGGTCTGCGGGTGGTACGCAGTTGTGCGACTATGGCTGGTGTGACTGAGTTGGAGTATTTCTTGGGTCACCTGTGCCATGAACGATGATCCGCGATCTGTAATCAGAACTTCTGGAGCGCCGTGCCGGAGGACGATGGACTCAATAAAAAACTTGGCAACTTCCACAGCAGTTCCTGAAGGAAGGGCTTTTTTTTAGGCGTACCGTGTGAGATAATCTGTGGCGACGATGATCCAGCGGTTCCCCGACGTCGACGGCGGAAATGGCCAAGTAGATTCATTCCGATCTGCTGGAAGGGTGCAGTTAGATGAGAAATTGGCTGCAGGGGTCTGGCCGGCCTCGTCGGAGGTTTCTTGCGTCGCTGGCTCTCGTGGCATGATCGAGTGTATTCGCGACTCCAGCAAAACGGACGCCGCCAAGCGGGAAAACCGGGAACCAGCCGGTCCAGGTCGCTCCGCGCCCCTCCGCGTCTCTGGTGGCTTTCGCGGAGACGTGTTGTCGGCGCGGTGGCGAACAATGTAACTTGACGAAGGTCCGAATATTTCTTAAGTTCGCCTGAGTGATCATTAGTGTGGTGAAGCCTCAGTAGATTGTTTTCTTCTATTAAGTGTTTGAATGCCCGTTTACTCCACAGCACACGGTCGCGTGCTTTCGATTTCTTGGATGGGGAGGAATCACGGAAAATCTTTTTGATTTCTTGTCTGTTTCGAATCACATTCAAAGTGACGACTGCTTGGTAACTGATACTGGATGGAACATCAATGTTGCAGTCAAGTGAATGGGAAGGTTCGATAGCTGCTTTTCTTGAGTTTGGTTGTGTTAGGTTAGCTTCAAGTTTGAGCCACCCACGCCGGTCGGTGCGTTGGCTATTCATCTTGGCTGTTTGTCGCCGAAAAAGCCTCAGGACCACACTGAAAGAGTTGGGCTGATTTCGCAATTGCTTGATTCAGGAAAACTTGCTCGCTGCAATGATGAATGAGGGAAATTATCTGTTTTCAAAAGGTGGAAAACAAGTCTCGCAACGTTAGATGCTGTCACGGCATTTTGACCTATCGCGCCTCCAATATTTATATTACGAGGATGTCGAAGCCAGCCGCAATATACGTCTACATTGGTCAGGTTGACCGGCCACAAAAAAATACTAATTTTCTCCGTTCAGGATTCGAAGCAAAGTTCAATGCAGAGAGGTTCTGCGTGGATCTCCAATACACGCTCTCTTCAGTTTGTCTCCGTGCTGCCGGCTATAGAACCATTTGGCTAAGTTTAAGTAGTATGTCTCTGTCTGTCAAATATACTTTTATTCAGCAGCTCACCTAATAGCTAGTCAACTAAGCTCATATTTCAACCCGAAGGATATACTAATATCGCTTTAGTGGGACCATAGTACGTAATATAATACATAACCCGCTTGTCAAAATGACTTCTCGATTGCTACTAAAACCTGAATTGAAATACGAGTATCAGCTGCTTAGTGGGGCACCGGCGGGTTAACATGGTTTTTGGCTCAAAAAGCAGTTGCTTAATTTTCGTAATTTTCCTGCAGCCTGTGTTGTTGGCCGAGCAGACGACTGGAGCTGTTTCGTAAACGCGGATACGCACAAAAGCTCGATTTCGCGGACAGATAAGTCGCATGGTCGAGGCATGCGAGTTAGCTGAAAAGTTACTCTCTGTGGAACAATTCTATAGTCATCGCCGCTTTCTTTAGATGATCAAAACTGATTAGTATATTACCGTCTCTCCGGAGCCCGTAGTTTTGGTTTTGAACGAAATTTCCGAAACGAAAGTTTGACACGAAAAGGACAAAAAAACACCGGCAAAATAAAACTATGCTTTGCCAGTTCATCTGCACCGGCTACACTTAACCGTCTCAGTTCAAATGCCTATAAAATTGGGCATTAAACAAAAGAAAATCTGTTAAATTGAACGCGCCACCTGTTCAGGCGGCCCAGCCGAGCCGCCGCGACCTGGACTCAGCCGCCATGTTTGTTTGGCGGTGGCGCCCCCTATAGGTCGCTGGAGTCGCGAATAGGTGGACGGTATTGGGGAGCTTGGGCCGGTAATGCTTTTCATGAATACGGGCCAATGTCTGGCTGTAACCAAGGTGTCCGGACGTCGGGTCGTCGTGGCAGGCTTGGAAGATGTCCTCTCGAAGGTCAGTAGGGACTACCAGCAGCCAGTACAATTCGTTGTCCCTAAAGTTCTCTTTGTAGAGTACACCGTGTCGCATGAAGAAGGTCGACAGGGCTCGTGTGAAAACACAGGGCATGGTACTCCCGAGCCCTTCCAGGTGCTCTATTAGTGCGCGCAGCTCAGGATCGTGTCATTCACGTCGTGCCATGTCGTCGGTGTTCACCGCGCCTAGGAAGCACTCGTCTTCATCGTCGTCGCTGCTGCCGGAAGGTGTTTCGACGGGCGCTCGAGACAGGCGGTCGGCGTCGCTGTGCTTCCGCCCTGACTAGTAGACCACAGTCATGTTGAACTCTTGTAGTCGGAGACTACATCGAGCGAAGCGTCCTGACAGGTCCTTGAGGTTGGCAAGCCAGCAGAGCGAATGGTGGTCCGTGACTACGCGGAACGCGGTCCCGTACAAGTACGGACGAATCATTGTGATTGCCCAGACGACGGCAAGGCATTCTTTCTCAGTCGTGGAGTAATTTTTCTTCGTCTTAGATAGTGTCCGACTGGCGTAGGCAAGGACTCGCTCGGTGCCTTGTAGTAGTTGAACCAGTACCAAACCCAGTCCTGCGTTACTTGCGTCTGCGTGAATCTCGGCTTCTGCATCCTGATCGAAATGTACACGAACAAAAGGAGTCTTGGGTCGTCGCTTCAGCTCGTCGAATGCCTGCTGCTGCTCTTCGGCCCATTCGAACTTCTCGGCGTCCTTCGTGAGGTTTGTGAGCGGTGCTGAAATCCTTGCGAAATCCCGAACGAAGCGACGATAGTAGGCAGAAAGGCCAAGGAATCTTCGCACGGCCTTCTTGTCTGTCGGCGCTGGAAATGAGGCGACGGCGCGAGTCTTCTCAGGGTCTGGGTGAACGCCTTCGTTACTAACGACGTGACCTAGAAACTACAGTTTGTCATAGGCGAACCGACATTTTGACGGCTTGAGGGTGAGTCCAGCGGTCCGTATGGCTTGAAGAACAGCTCGGAGTCGTCGCAAGTGCTCGTCGAAGTCGCTGGAAAACACTACGACGTCATCGAGGTAGACCAGACAGCTCTGCCACTTCAGTCCTGCCAGTACGGTGTCCATAGCACGCTGGAAAGTTTCTGGCGCCGTGCATAGTCTGAAGCGCATTACCTTGAACTCGTACAGCCCATCCGGCGTGACGAAGCTGTCTTCCCTCGGTCCCGTTCGCCGATTTCGATCTGCCAGTAGCCGCTCTTCAGGTCCATCGATGAGAAGTATCGAGAATTGCGCAGCCGGTCTAGCGTGTCGTCTATGCGGGGGAGTGGGTAGACGTCTTTCTTCGTCACCCCGTTCAGCTGTCGGTAGTCCACGCAAAACCTAAGCGTTCCGTCCTTCTTAACCAGCACGACCGGACAGGCCCATGGACTGCTGGAAGGCTGGATTATGTTGTCGTTCAGCATTTCTTGCACTTTCTCCTGTATGTCCTCCCTTTCTTGTACTGTGACTCGGTATGGCGATCGATGCACAGGGAGCACGTCGTCCTCGGCAACAATGCGATGCGTCGAAGCGGTGGTTTGGCGCACCTTTGACGACGTCGCAAAGCAGTCGCGGTATTCGGCGAGGGGGTCACTCAGCTGCTGTCGCTTTAGTCCATTAAGCTTGGTGCGGATGTCAAGCTGCGCTGGCGACGTTAAGTCTTGCTGAAGCGGCTGCGATTCTTCAGCAATGGCGGCGACTTCGGCGGAGTTTCGGAGTTCCTCTATATGGCCCACAGCGGCACCTTTAGTGAGGTGTTGCGTTTCTTGTCAGAAATTCGTCACGAGGACCACAGTGCGCCCATCATGAAGTTCAGCTACTCCTTTTGCGACGCCTATTCCTCTTCCCAGGAGCAGTTGAAGGTTACCTTCAGAAGAACTTCGCCGCGGGTAGCTGCATCGGTCACGACAGGTATGATCACACTTGATCGCGGCGGAAGATTCAAGTGGTCGGCTGCGACTCGGAAGGCGGCTGACGCAGTTTGGAGTTTCTCTAAAGGCGGAACAGGTGTCCGCAGCGTCAATCTGTTTTCTCGAAGGTCGACAACTGCGCCGTATACACACAGAACGTTCATGCCGAGAATGACGTCTCTGGAACAGTCTTTTAGAATGACGAATTTCACAGGACACGTCTCGCCGTGAATTTCGACGCGAGCGGTGCACCTCCCGACAGGCGTGATCAGGTGTCCTCTGGCGGTTCGTATCTGCGGCCCATTCCACGGCGTCGTGACTTTTCGAAAGTGGCGAGAGAGCCTCCCACTCAATACTGAGTAGGCTGCTACGGTGTCAGCGAGTGCCGATGCGTCGTGGCCGTCGATAACAACGTTTAGGTTGTTGGACACCGTTGCAGGTGCGTCGGTGCGATGCGAAACGTTGGGAGAGTGGGGGCGCTCCGACGTTCTTGGAGGCTGTTTGCTTCTGTCGTTTTCGGCAACGTCACCTCCAGGCGTTGCCGCACTTTGTTTTCCCGGCGACGCAGGGGAGACAGGCTCTCTCGGCGGGGTCGTGGCGCTGGGCATGCTGAGCGTCGTGGCGATGGGGAGCGGGCTTTACGGCGGAGAGACTACACTGGGGAGGACATGCGTCGGAGGTACTGCTCGATGTCGCGAAGGCGTTCGTCGTATTTTGGACGTGGGCCGTTCGGGTGGAGTCCGCGCAGCCCCAGTTTTTTGTAGGGACATCGACGGTAAATGTGGCCGGCTTCATCGCAGTGATTGCACAATGGACGTCGATCGGCCGTCCTCCACACGTCGGTCTTTCGTGGCGCTGCTTGTGGTGGGTGGGTGTGCGCCTGATCTTCCTAGCGCCGGGAAAACTGCGACGCTGGAGGTTCACGTCGGTGTGGCGCCCTATAGGGGTGAGCAAGGGGCCCCTAAAAAAAGGGCTACCGCCATTTTATGGATATGTGACCGACGTTCTATCACCCTTGTAGTCATTCTATCGCCGCTTGAATTTTATGGACTCTTTATCGCTCCTTCTCGACGTTTGGCACTGACGCGGTAGGTGCTAAAATGGCAATTAAATGGCGAAAAACCACTTAGCGTCTTTTTATTTTCAAGTGTCCAAACAATATTTGTTATTCGTCATTTTATAGTCATCCTATCGACAATCTAGCGCCGCCGAAGGTGGTGGAATACCGGCCGATTTCTGCTGCAAGTGAAGCTTCAACTAATGTACGCTAGAGGTTCATCTGGGGCGAGTGTACCATATGTGGGAAATTTTTTTCTAAATATAATTTAATTGCAATTACAATTACATTGCTTCAAAAGTAGTTTAACCACAGTTACAATTACTGCTACATTAAAAGTAATCAATTAAAATTACAATTACTTTAAAAATTAATGCAATTATTTTAAAATTACTTAATTCTGAGAGCCACCAACTTGTGCCGTGTAACTTGAAACGAGATGTTAAGAATGCAACACATTTCTTTATTCCTTGCTCCAATGTATAAGGAGGCTTAAGCATCGCTGTATAAATGTCACGTATGGTACATTCCTTTTTTGATTTTTGTTAAATTAATGGGAGAACTTGACAGTTTGGGGTAATGAAATCTTGTGTTCTTATATTTTTATTCAATAATAATAAATTAGTTCACATACCCGAAGACGCCAGATCGCTAAAAGAAAAATGGGTTGACACTCTTTTGTTAGCCAGGCAAATAAAAATGCGACAGTTCGTCATATCTGAATATTTCAATAGTGTTAAATAAGACTACAATCCACATCCACACGCGCTAATACGACCATATTTACAGACAAACGTTTCATTTTTTTGGTAAATTACTTACATTAAGTTGAAATCATAATGGCTCAAAATTTATAAGACCCGAATAGGGGCTCCCGAATCAATGATGAGAATATTCATAGGCGAGAAGTCAGCTCCAGAATGCTTATGCAAATAATATTCGAGGTAAAACCATAAAAAAATAAACTTGAAATAGTACCAAAAAAATGCGACAGTACCCAGAGAGGGGCGAAAAAACTGATAAACAAATAAATAAAAAAATGACTTCACTGACAATTAAAATCCTCAACCTCGGCTAAAAGCTGAACCTCAACTTTGTTTCTTTCAATATTTTGGCATGTTTTATTTTTATTGTTTTCTGCTCGCAACACAGACGGCGCCCCATGGCGCCGTTGAGGATTCTCTCAAAAGATTCTCTCAGCCCTTAGTGTAAGCATCAAAACAACAAACAACGCGATGCTATTTTTGTTGTGCGTTTGTGAGGGCGTGTCTATGTGTGCGAGTGTGTCGCCGAGCGCTAGGCCACTTGTGCGAGCGCTGAGACTTTAAGGGAGGTTCCGTCGGTACCGTAAAGTCCTGCAAAAGTAGTTGTAATTGTGCCTGAAATTTCGTAATTACTGACGCTAAAAATATTTAAATTACCATTCCGTTTGGCCGAAAGTAATTAATTACAGCAACAACTTACAAACAAAGTTAATTAATTACAGTAATTAAATTCGTGTAGTTGAACTACTACCCAAGTATGAAGCAGACAGCAACCAGTCGGAAATTGACTTCCGGTAATGCATTTCAGGCGCGTTGAGAAGCGGCCCTGGAGTCAAGGAGTCACTGACTCCTTCCACTGGACGGCCAAAAGTCACTCCCGGTGCTCGTAACTCCGGGAATTCGGAGTTAAGCTCCGAAGCACCGAGTCCGGAGACGGTGCACGTAGAGTCAAAGAAGCTAAAGATGACGTCATTTCCTGACTGGTGACGATTTCCGGCGAGAAAATCCAACGAGCTCTGACTCGAGCCACTCCGTTCAGAGGCAAGGGAGGCGCTACTGAACGCGCCCCTGCAAACCGAAACTTAGAAACCCGTCGTACTTGTATGGCTTAGCGAAGTTTTGTATCGCATATAAAACTTTTCTTTTAGTACATTTGTTTTGGTTTTTGTAGGTTCGTTAAAACTTTTTCTTGTTTCGTTTCACCACTGTTTCACTAATAATGTTACGTTAACTTTTTTCCGCATTTAATATGCGGTTCAAAAAGCCTTTCACAAGCCAATCCAAATCCAATCCACCCTGAACTTCATTTGCGCCACCGAAGTTTTTTTGCGGTTTAATGGGTCTTTCATTTTTACGTAGAACTCCTATCGATCCGATATGACGCGTCCGAGAATGGAATTTGCGACTAATAAGTGACGAGGCACCACGCGAGCAGGAATGAACAGCCCTGGAGGTTTCGGGCACAGCTCAATTGGCCCATTCCTCGTGGTTTTCGAAAGTAAGCCTTTTTTCTCTACGTCCTTCTAAGCTTCCGTTCAAGTATCTTCTTGGTTTGTTTCCTTGCCCTGCATTTGCCAAATCGCGCTCGAGGAATGTATTCTGACAGTTATTTCCCCTTGGCAAGTATCTCTCCTAGGGCTTTTCGTCAAACCGTCCGACGGGTTGCGAGTTTTAATCGCGAGGCCATGATCCAGTACCCAACACGTTGGTCGACCAAACGTTTTATCGCACGTGGGTCGTTTTTCACGCGCTGCTTCGTCTGCGTCAGCGTCACTTCGCGTCGGCGCGCATCGCTGCGTACCGATATCTGTCCTGCCCAGGTTTCTTTGTCGGTCCGCGCGTCTTGTCGTTGTGGGAGACCACGCGAACGAAACGCGTAAAAAAAAAGAGAAGAAAAAAAGCCCTATCTGGTTGGAGCGGTTTAATATACTGTGCTTTTTTTGCGATTTGTGTGAGGTTTGTGTATAATGATTTTTTTTTTTTGGGGGGGGGGGGGTCATTAAATATAAATAAAAAATGTATCCCACTTGAAGCTGTGAATGCCGCTCGCTGTCATAATACTTGTTGTCCTTTTCTTTTTTACGCGCATTTTGTTTCTTTTTTCTTTTCATTATGCAATGGGCGCGTCTTGTATCAAATTTCATAAATATGGTATTTTTCAACCTCTTTATTGGAGATATGAACTGTATCGCGTTGTTGTATGTTGTTCCTCCCTGCCACGGCCCACGGGCTAGCAGTGTGTATAAATAAATAGATATGCACAGTCGGGGCCGAATGGGGCGCGGGCGGCCAGTCGAGGGTTCTTGCGGCACCGCCGGCGCTGCGGTTGGGCTTGGAGCGCCCGGGGCTGGGGTCGAGCACATTCGAGTAGGATGTGTTCGGCCTAGCTTCGCAGGTCTCGGGCTTCGGCGTGGCGCTGGGGGCCGCCGGCCTGCTGTTTGCGTTTCATTTCCGTTTCCGTGTGTGCATAGTGTTGTTGTTATTAGAGTTTATTGTTTATCTACCCCTCTCTCCCCCCCCCCCCCCGCCCCCACCCCCCCCAACCTTTTCTTCATGTTTTTTTTAGTTTGTGTGTTGCAGGCTACCTGGTATGGGCCTTCGGCCTATCTGTCGCAACCCCGTCTCTCCTGAGCCGCAATAAATTAAATGAAAATCATGCGGCATCAGCGTGCCCTGCACTCCGAGTACATCGCCATATTTATATCTGTGATGGTAGACGGCCACACATGAACAGCTGCACGGGCCGCATTCAACGAGATGGCCCCATACTACGCAAATCTTTCTCTATTTCATATGACGTAAAGAACGAAAACTGTGTCGCACTCGAAAAGAGAAAATCGAGGACAGCGGGTTTTGCAGACACTTGGTTTTTGGAAATCTAACAAACAGGTGTGAGAAGGCTTCGTTGCTCTCCGTGAGGAGGCAACTCAAATGACTCGCGACCTCCTTAACGGAAAAAAACCCTGATGAATATTTTGGCAAGTCGAGTCTGTTCAAGGTACTTCGTCTTGGGTAAGTGTCGGCACGGTTGTCTTTTGTCCGACATTATTTTGATTTAATATGTCACTATAGCGGGCTTGGCCTATTCGGAGCCAAAGTTCCATTGTGACAAACGAGAAGGTCAAGAGACTGGAATGGAAGTTCCTTACCGCAGGAGCGTTGGAAAGTCGGTATCGAAAAAATCACCCTTAAAGATCACACGTTTCTATGCCTCCCAGCAATTTCGAAGGTTGCTGTTGCTGTTAACTGCCGTATTCTCTTCCTCGGCTCTCTTTTTTATTAATTCGGCATTGTGCAGAGGATGCAGCGAATTAGTTTGATGATTACAGTCCTGACTGGGCAGCCAAGAAACATCTTGGCCACACACGCAGACTGGATAGGCCTGACCCAAACAAAAAAGCCAACCGTGCCAACATTTCCCCGAGATGAAGTGCCTTGAACATAACTCTTCTTCCCGGTGTTGCTGGAGGAGGGTTCAGCCTCGATCGTTAGGGGCTTATTGGCGGGCACGTTGCTGAGTGATGGGCCAACTTGCACTGCTTTACTTCGACTGTACATTTATTTACCTAGTTAAACAAATCCCAACTTAGACTGCGATCTCGAACCCCCCAGAGCCTCAGGTGAAGTCCCTATTTTGGTCCCCCGTTCCTCTTTTTAACATTTCCAACTCTCTCCCTCTGACTAATGAACAGACTAATCGGTGACAATTCCACATCGTCCACGTGCTCTTACATGAACCAGTCGGCATCGAGTACTATCCACGACTGCTATAAACCAGAGCAGTGGTCGAATCCTTTAAAGTAGATGCGAAGTATTCCGTTGGAGGTATCACACCAGGGCTGGCGATAACTTAATGCAGTGTCCCCGGCACTGGGCTAAAAACTACAACATAGAAAAAGAAATTGTCTGCAGAAACCACTATCGCTGGTTGTTAAATTGCGATAACATTCATCGTGAGACTTACGCCACAGCTTACTGTGAGTGCGACGACATACATTTGGAGTAAACACTTTATTTTATGAATGGTTTACAAATATCATTGACGTCAGTGCGCCGCTTTCAAATTGAGTGATTGTTTCGTAGGTTGGGTGCAAATGGATACTGGCGCTCCATTGTGGGACACTCGTCCCGCCGTTCGCCAAGTCAACGCACCACACTTCAGGGGGTGGCTCTCCTTCGTCTGCAAGCTAGATAAGGAGCGCCCCGTCTCGAGTCAGTTCTTTGTGGGCTCTCAGCGCTCATCTAGCCTGGCGGCCCAGCTGTTTCTCTGCCCAAGTCTGAGGCATTTTCTGGATGGTCAAAAACCCTTACGGGTTGTCTGGTCGATCGCCTGCGGTGGACGAGGGAAGTCAAAAGCCACATCATGTATGTGAGGCGCGGATTTACCTCCTTGCGCCACTGCCAATCGGGTGGAGTGCGCATCCATTCTCTGCCACCTTCGAATAGGGTGCAGATATGGAGGAGTGCGTACTGCCGCTTTGCATACACTTGGCGCAGATTTACCCCCTCCTCTCCTTACGAGGCCAGATACCGTATCACGAAATCCGGGTGAAGTAGCTAAAGAATGCTGTCGCATTAAAAAAAGCAGCGACACCGCATGTGTTGGCAGTCCCCAACACAGATTGCTCGATCCTTGCTTCCTCAGGAACCCTGCGCTTCGTCTCTCCATCCGAAGCCACCTCTATGACAGGACGTCGCCCCAACTCCATGACGCCACCTTTCCGCGGCCCGAGGTGCTGCCATGTGGAAAGTAACAAGCTCACACAAACAGATGTGCAATGACCAACTTCACTAAAACCGCCTCTTTGAGGAGACATTGCCCCAACTCCACGACGCCAGCTTTGTGCGGGCCAAGGTGCTGCCTTGTGGAAAGTCACAAGCCACACACAAAACAGACGTGCTCTGACCAAATTCACTAACATGCTAACATACTCTCCACTTGTCATGATTTTGTGCGGGCTTTGTCCGATGATGCAAGTGAGTCATTCTCGTTTCAAGGAGAGTGTTCAAACCATTTTGCACGCATGTTCGGACTCCCGGGATTTGCAGAAACTGGGAGTCTGCAACGCCTGCCGTCCTCGTCTTTTTTTCTCAAGTTCATCTTTTTTCCTTGTGCAACAGCAGACTGTAGCACAAGAGCGACACTTTTTTATGCACGGTGTCACCTGAACCGTAGAAAGATTCGCTGCATAGTGTGTCCCATGAGGCTGTGTGCGCACCGCTGTCTGCTATCACGAACACAAATACGGTGATGTACCCAGAGTGCACCGCTCGCTAGCCTTGCGCGAGTACACCCTATATGGTACATGTTGTTCGAAGTACCTTTATGCATAGCTGATCCAACCGGCATTATCTTTTGCCATTGCCGGTAGCAAATTGTGTCTGTTCAGTATTGCATACCTGCCAACTTCCCCGTATTACCCAAAAGACTTAAATTTTGATCAGTATGTACGATTGACTGAAAACTTTCCCGGAAAAGAGAAATTACCCTTCCCCTCCCTTCCACACTTAAAGAATGAGTTTTTGCCATCACAGGAGACGGCTGCAATCCCATGAGTATGAGCAGTGCAATATATAAATGTAAGGAAGTTGTCTTCATTCAAATTTGTTGTCAATATTTCTTTTTAAAACACCAGCTAACTCCCCCCCTCCCCCCTGCTTAGATATGATCTCGAATGTGGTGTCCCTTAACTTGGAAGGTATGGCATTGTTTGTGCCTTTTCTATCTTGTGTCATTTATGTAACATAATATATCTGTTCTTCACAGTTATAATCGGTGGAGGCCTGGTCAAGGAGGAGTTGCTCAGTGAACTACTAGTTTGAGTTCCCTGAGACGGCACCATTGACATCACCCACAGTGCCGAGGTTCAGGCTTAATGGCAGATATCAATAGGAGTTGATAGTAAGCTGTCCTATTTATTTAGCAGTGTTGGAGTAACTCACTTGAGCTTTCATCACTGTTTTCACTGGCAGTTTGTTGCGTAAAGTTCTACTCCATTAAAATTGATGCAGCCTTCACGCTTCTGCGGTTCAGTGCAATTCGCAGACATATGCCTATTATAGTCGAAACAGCGTGGCTCATCATTAGAGTTGAATGCTGAGTTTTGCTTGGCAGCTTTCTGGTCACTTCGGTCGCTACAAAACATTCTTTGCCATCCCAGGTACACGTCATGTCTGATTTATTTATTTATTTATTTATTTATTTATTTATTGTACCCTCAGGGCCCGAAGGCATTACAGAGGGGGAGAGCGTAGGCAGGGAAAATATAACAATTCAGCAATACTAAAACAAATAAAAAGTGAACAAACAGGTCAGAAATCAGCGCAAAAATGGTTATTTATGGCACTTCGAAAAAGATTAGAGTCTGTTATGGCAGCAATTAAACCGGGAAGGTGGTTCCATTCTTGAGCTGTGCGTGGTAGAAAAGATGAATGAAATGTGTTGGTTAATGAGCTTGGGACTCCAACTTTGTGTTGGTGATCTACACGAGGCGAGATGTAATAGGGGGGAGTTATGAAATGGTCGCGTAATAGGGGATTATGAAAATAAATTTTATGAAAAAGGCATAAGCGTGAAATTTTACGGCGAAGTGAAAGAGATGGTAAAGATAAATTATTCTTCATTGACGAGACACTGGCGGTGCGGTGATAGTTCGATAGAATGAAACGAGCTGATCTATTTTGAATGGATTCTAAAGCAGTGATGAGGGTAATATGATCGGGATCCCAGATGGATGCTGCATACTCAAGCTTAGGTCTTATTAATGTTTTATAGAGGACCAATTTAAGTGAAACAGGTGCTAAAGAAAAATTCCGTTTTAAATAACCCAGCATGCAGTTAGTACGATTAGTGACATATTCTATATGGGGTTTCCATGAAAGGTTAGAAGTTAAGTTAACACCAAGATACTTGTATGACGACACTTGTTCCAAGGAGTTGCCATCAAGGTAGTAAGAAGGACTCTCACTAAACTGACGGGTTACTCTCATGTGTTTACATTTACTAGTGTTTAGTTTCATTAGCCACAACTCACACCAACGAGACACAGAGTTAATATCAGACTGAAGTGTGAGCGTGTCTTGGTTACTTCGGATTTCACGGTATATTACGCAATCATCGGCATAGAGACAGACGGATGATGACATATTAACTGGTAGGTCGTTAATATAAATTAAGAATAGTAAGGGGCCTAGAACAGACCCCTGGGGAACACCAGAGTTTACTGACGCAAGTGGAGAGTTTTCATTATTGACTGTTACAAATTGCGAACGATTAGTAAGAAAAGAATGAATCCATGCAAGAACGTTAGGGTCAATGTTAAGTTTAGCAAGTTTCAATAGTAATAGTTTATGACACACTTTATCAAAAGCTTTTGCAAAATCCAAGAAGATGCAGTCCACCTGGGAGCCTTGGTCAATGAGAGAATGAATGTCGTGAGTGAAAGATAGAAGCTGAGTTTCACATGACAATGATTTACGAAATCCGTGCTGAGCTGTGGTGAAAAAATTATTCATTTCTAGGAAGTTTACAAGATGGGAAAATATGATGTGCTCGAGAAGTTTACATGGGATGCTGGTTAACGAAATGGGACGATAGTTATGAGGAGAATGTTTGTCACCAGCTTTTGGAATAGGGACCACCTTCCCCACCTTCCAGTCCGAGGGTAGGTCACCCTCTTGGAGTGACTGTTCGAATAATTTAGCATGAATAATTGAAGAATATAACTTGGTGCTTTTAAGAAATTTTGAATTAATGCCGTCCACTCCTGAAGAAGAAGACAATTTCAGCCCATCTATAATCTTAACTATACCAATAGGGTCAACAAGAATAGCATCCATTGGTAAATAACCGGCACACACAATTGAAGGGTAGCTTATGTTACTAATATTGGAAAATGATTCAATAAACACATTATTTAGTATATTAGCGCAGTCATCACTAGAGGCACTATCACTACTTGACGTTTTGAGTAAAATTGAAAAAGTGTCTTTCTTGCTGACAGTGTTCCAAAACCTTTTGGGGTCATTTATTAACATATTTGGGAGAGTATTTGAAAAAAAAATTGATTTCGCATCTGCAATCGCCTTTTTATATACTTCTGCAGACAACTGATACGCAGCCCAGCGATGCCCACACGTTGAAAACTTCGCAGCACGATATAAGCGTTTTTTTTTATTTGATAACCGTTTTAGGGCTTTCGTAAACCATGGTGACTGGGTATTTTCGAATATATTTCTTAGTGGGACATGCTTGTTGATAAGAGAGATAAATTTCAACTTTATGATATTCCAGTTATCTTCGACAGAACGCCCCGAAGAAGTTGTTAGATACTGGTTCAAGAAAATGGCAAGGTCATTATTAATTTGCTCAAAGTTGGCCTTTCCGTAATCACAAATTTGTTTTGGCTGAAAAGTGGGTCTCGTTGCCGACGCTTTAGAGAAAAATGCAGCACTTTGTGATCACTAATCTCGGGCAGATATGTTATGGGAGTTGCATACTCAGGATGATTGGTCAAAATGAGGTCTAATACATTGGCTGTCGACTGGGTAACTCTGGTGGGATGGAGAACAAGTTGTGAAAGGCTAAAATCTAGACATAGGTTAATAAACGAAATACATCCCTCAGAATGTACATTTACACAAGGAACGTCGTTTGACCATGATATTCGCGACTCCAATTCACTATAGGTGGCGCCACTCGTTTTCCAAAATGGCCGGTTTAGTGAGGGTCGGAGATGCGTGCCGCTGCTGAGCCTGTCTAGTGTGCTGGCTTCACTGAGTGACACAAATTATTTCTGGTAATACTAGGGAGCTAGGGTGTTATGAGCGCAGGTCACCTCTTTATCCTGACAATAAAAACGGTATGTAGCGTAATATTTAGGCCAGGAGGTACGTTTTAATTCTGGAGCAAAACCGAAACTAACCTTTATTTTGGATTTAATTTCTCGGTATCGGTCTTAATTTCAGATTCTTTCATAACTCAAAATGTGTCTCACACCGTAATTATTTAGTTAAAGAGGTTGTTCGCGAAACCTTCTTCCCTTTAAAGACAGGGTCTTTCATACACCTTAGAGGTAACATAGAATGCTGTAGTTGGAAAATTCAGTGCTGATATTTTTGCATTCTTGCTGCCTTTTCTCGCTCCTATAATTGTCATATAAACCAATGAACTGCGCTCCTTTCAATGGCTTTTTGGGTATTTAGAAGATTAATTGCTTTAATATCTTTCACAGCACAAGAATAACAGAATAAATCCAATTTATACGATATGTTCACAAAACGTATGAATTAATATTAAGAAACGCTGTTCTCACTAGAAAAATTCAAAGACAAAATCTGAGTCGGGCAGCTGAAGTGTGCGTCTTTTTAAAGCAACGTGTGACGCATAGCAGTTTATATTGCATCCAGTGTTTGACTGTTTGTCTATCTTGGTAACGATGCCAGAGGTCTTCATGTGCTAATAAGAAAACAAAATGACACCTTTCAGAAAAGACGATCATTGTTAAATGGCGTATTTCTGTAATTGTACGGTTAATTAGGGGCATATATTGCCGCGATTTTTATTAATAATGTTATAAATATTAATATTAAGATATTTTAATACATAAATTTCAAGCTCTAAAATAATTAGTTGTTTATGATCTAATCTCAAACGCGCTAACAAGTATGACAATCTGAAGTGTGCTAATTATCATCACTGGTGCCGATTGCAGCATTTTTAATTACTAAGTGAAAAAATAAATAAATTCTGAAATCAATGACGACATCCTAGCTAATCTGAGAAATTCATGTACAATTAGATTAATTGAGGATGCTATCAAAGTAGCGACTTTTGGCAATCGGCAAAACTTCCAAAGTCGCCACCAATATTCTTCCAGACCAAATCTCCCCATCCAGAAAAAAAAAAAAAAAAAAGATTATTTTTCTAATCAATACTCTTTTAACATTCATATCGTTTCGTATTTGCTCGCAGTCGTTTTGCCATCCTTAGCCTTTCCAGTTTGAAGGAACACCGACCTGCCTGCGCGTCCGCTCACTGCGGCACGTTTCGTTGGGGTTGGAAAACGGTGAAACAGTAGTGAGTTTTAGTATTGCATATACGAGCAAACGCAAGCGCTGTGTGTGTGCGTTAGCTTTGCATGTTCCACACTGCGCGTGCGCGGAGGCCAGAATTGCGGCCTTGGATTGGAGCATGGCAATGATGCGCACGCGCGACGTGGAGCAGGCCACCCTAACGCAAACGCACAGCGCTTGCGTTTGCTTCTATACGCTATACTCAAACTCTCTAATAAGGTACAATCTCATACGGGCTGCAGCACCACGTTGGGACAGTGAATAGTGTAGTTTGCTTTCGGAAACGACATTTCGCGAGCCATGATCGCGCGCAGTTCCGCCGTGCCCGCTGAGCAGGAGAATCGGGGGACCCTCACTAGAGCGCTTCCCGTTTCCGCCGCGGGAGGGCGAGCGGCGAGCTGGAGACGCGAATAGATGGGAAATTGAAGTCGCCGAGAAGAAAAATTGGAGCACCCGGAAAACGCACCATAATGGTGTTAAGTGTATTATGTAACGCTTCGACAAATGGCAACGAATACGAGGGTGGCCGATAACAAACTCCCATAATCCACTTCTTATGGTTAACAAGCAGGCCAACCCACGTTATTTCCAACTCGCATATAACGTCCACAGAAAAGGATTTGATATGATCAGCGATTGCAATTAACACTCCACCGCCACATCTTTCCTGTCTATCATGTCTGTAAACATTGAACGTTTTGTTTCCATCGAACAGTTCACAGTTTTGTATTTTCCCGGAAAGCCACGTTTCGGTTACTACAATGACATCAGCATCGGTGGTATCTACAATGGAACACAATTCGTCGCGTTTTTTCAGGACACTTCTTATGTTGGTGAAAACAACAGAAATATCCGAAGACCGTGACACGCATGCCCTACCCCTCGACAGATCCTATATCGGCGAGGGCGCCTGATTAGAACTCCGAGCAAATGATGACGGTGATTGAGGGGCGGTTGGCTGCGCGTTGGGGGCTGCAGACAGTCGAGAAGGACCTAGCTCATAAATTTCTTTAGTTGTTTGATCGATCGCGTAACACTTGTTATTAATATGCAATTTGTTGTAGCGTAGTTTAAATACACCTCCGTTTGCTTTACCAAATTCAATTAACTGCTTTCTTGCATTACGTGTGGCGAGCGAGAAATCCTCGCTGACTGAGATACGGAGTGCTTTTAATCCAGTTCTAGCGAGTAGTATTTGATCTCTTAGTTTGAATGACGCAAACTTTACAATGATTGGTCGGCATTTGTTTTGTGTAACGTTTCCTAGCCGATGAGCACGAACTATCGAGTCACCCGTGATTTGTACATTGAGTGATGTTTGAAAAATACTCAAAATTCGTGCTTCAGTCTGCGCCCACGTCTCAGATACGGTGTCGCTAACCCCAAAAAATATTAAGTTATCTCGACGAGATTGGTCTTCCGCCTCGTCAAGCCGTGCCTGCAAGACGCGGTTTTCCTTTTGTGCGTTATTAGCAACACCTCTCACCTCGACTACCGCGGCTTTAAGCTGCTCTACATTTAAGGCATTGGATTCCACTGTGACGAGTCTCAAGTTCATATCAGCTACAGTAGCACGCAGTGATTCCTGGTTTTGTTTAATTTCGTTGATGGATGATAGGATTCCTGATTGGGATTCTTGAATTTGTACCGATCGTGTATTAAGATCGACCAGCATTCCATGCATTTCGTTAAACAGTTTTAGCTGGCTGTCACTCATTGGGCCTGGGTTAGTTTCCACATCCACGGAAGTTAGTAGAAGCAGACTAATGACGTCAACACACTCATACAAGGTAACAAGCAGCACTTTTGAGCACGGGAACACCAGCAAAAAAACGACGCTAGATCGCTTTGCGTGTAGTGAAGGGGTTGTACCAACCTGTACGAACAAGAAGAGCGTTCCATGAGTTGTTTGCATGATGGCGGTGCCCCCGTGCTCACTCCGAGTAGCGAGGTGATGCCAGGCGTATATAGCCGCGCTAAATGATGGTCGCGATGTCGTTGCGGCTGTTGACGATGACGGGAGGTCGAACAATTGGCCAATGTTCGTACGGCGACTTGTCAGCAGAATAGACGTACTTTCACGAAGTAGGGAATCACCGTCACTGTGATTGAAGAAACTCGCCACGCGTACTTGACGAAATGTTGGCGCCGCTCCATCCACGGCTGTTATCGGCCCGAAAGCCGAGACTGAGATGCTTGCCATGACCTGTACGAACAAGAAGAGCGTTCCATGAGTTGTTTGCATGATGGCGGTGCCCCCGTGCTCACTCCGAGTAGCGAGGTGATGCCAGGCGTATATAGCCGCGCTAAATGATGGTCGCGATGTCGTTGCGGGTGTTGACGATGACGGGAGGTCGAACAATTGGCCAATGTTCGTACGGCGACTTGTCAGCAGAATAGACGTACTTTCACGAAGTAGGGAATCACCGTCACTGTGATTGAAGAAACTCGCCACGCGTACTTGACGAAATGTTGGCGCCGCTCCATCCACGGCTGTTATCGGCCCGAAAGCCGAGACTGAGATGCTTGCCATGACCTGTACGAACAAGAAGAGCATTCCATGAGTTGTTTGCATGATGGCGGTGCCCCCGTGCTCACTCCTCGGACAGTCATCGAGTGCCAGCGGCTGTCGTCATCGGAACCTCGTTTTTGTGCTGCCACATCGTTTTTGGGGGTGGCGCTGTCGTCACCGCCAACGCTTGCGCTCCCCGTGTTCCCATTCAAGATGATGAGTGGAATACTCTTGGCGGCCTTGCTGCTGCTGGTACTGCCATGTAGCTCTGGCTCGTGGTTGTGCCACCGCCATCACTTGTCCTCCCTGTGATCCCAGCCGAAGTGGTGACAGGGATTCTGGGAGGGCTCTTTGTCGCGAGGGCTGCCACGGGCATTGGCTCGTGGGGGTGCCGTCGCGACTGACAAAGCTTGTGCTCCCCGTCGTCCCTCTTGAAATGGTGACTGGAATTTGGAGAGGGTTCGCTGCCGCAGCCGGTCGGTTGAAGTTCTGCTCATTCTGTAGTAGCCCTTCTTGTGAATTTGCTCCCTCCATGTTGAGGTTCTTGTAGGAGAAATCCACCGCTGTTAGGTTAGATGTCACCACAGCAGTCAGTTCGCGCAGGGCCATGGCCACGTAATCACACTTCTGAAAAGTTGAAGCCTTGTTGTGGACATGGAGGCCGGTAAGAGAGAGAATTAATGTGCGCCTGGGCACATCTGCCCGGCGAATGAACTCATGGGTGTGCCACATGGATAGTGGGCGGACTTTGCAAACCTGTCTTTTTCAGAATGGCGCTAACAATAGGTCATGTCTGAGTCATTCTTGCCCTACATAGGTGATATTTTCTTTGCACAATGTGTTAGTAAATAGCTACAATGTTACTGCTAACTTCAAAACAAGATTCAGACTATGAGACATTCTCAGGCCAGGCAAAAAAAGATTCTGCTCACTTTAAATCTTAGAGCTTCCGGAGTTGCACACCATCAAACAATCCTGAAGGCGATGCACCCCATGTAATTACACTATTTTAGTTCTTAACTTACGAGGAAGGTTTCCAAGAAATTGCAGCCAGTGTTAATTGCTTTGAAGAGCAGTGTGTTTTGCATTCAGTCTTGCACCCTGGCATTCCATTCACCGTTTTGAGATGAGGTGTTTTATTCTTGTGCATTCTCGGTTGTTTCCTTAGCCCTGAGAAGTGTTACAGGTTTATATGTTTTATTTTGGGGGGAACCATGCCACGTTATTATCTGGCATCTTTATTTTTGTTTTATTTTTTTTATTGCTGAAATCTGTTTAAAATGTGCCATTTTGTTCAACTAAGAGCATTATGATTGGGAGCTTCACTAAAGTGTGTTTTGTGGCAAACACCTCAAAACATAATTGAAAGCATCGATGCATGCTATCGATACCAAAATTGGGGCTTCAGAAATGATCACTCAAATCTTCTTATGTTTATTTCTATTGATTTTTTTGGCATTATTGATCTCTTTTGTAAGCTCGTTGTTCACGTAAGCTTGTTCAACATTTTGGGTCATGGTATCTGGTAGTTCTGTGATTATTATATACTTCATGCATTCGTCATTAGTCTCTTCTGAAGTTGTCACGGGTTCATAGCCGGCACATTTGGTGCTGCTTTGATTTAGAGGGTAAGTATTGTCCGCCAAAGATCTAGCAAACTTTATATATCCCGCACTTCAAAAGTTTCTCGTAGACCTGATTAGGTAATAAGTTCCTTTTTAGTATGTGCATTACTTAGATTGAAAAGTCAAAAGGCTTTTAATAATCGGCCACATGCAGATTAAGAAGAGTGTTTCTGCCGCTTAGTTTGGGTAGACAACGTGGGGGTTCGCATGCCAAAGCAAACGTAAGCAGTGTGTGTACAACTCCAGGACTTTAAGCGGGGTTAGTGAGAAGCTTGAAGTGTCTGCCAAGACCATGCTGCTCTCGTATCTAGCAGAGGATAATTGGGTTTGATTTCATAAGATATTATGGTGGTTGTACAGCTCCCATACAGCCCCACATGAAGCCACCTTGCATGCACTGATGTAGACTGCTCGTTTCACATAGATTTGTTTGACCATATTGATCGAACTGGGCTTCTTTTAAATTGTAATTTTGTGCGGTATTAGGAATATTTGGGAACTGAGCAAAAGGTTGTCGTGACACCGAGTTAACACGCCAATGTACAGTGTGCTTCACTCTAAAATATAATGCATGAGCAGAGGCCAACACTGACAACAGCTACCTAATGAGTAAATCGATGATACTGCAAAAATTGAAGCAGATCTTTCTGGGACTGTCGCCACTCCCCAATACAGTTATTGCATGACCTCCTTGTTTCTTTCTTTGGTGCCCTCAGTTTCAATTTCTATGGTATTTTTTGTAGCTCGGTTTATTTATTTGACTAGCACTCGATTGCTGTTATCCATAATAGGTTGGCCTGACATGTTTATCTCGAGGTCCAATAAATGTGCAATTCATTCTAATAAGTAGAACAAGAAAAACAACAAAATATTCAAAGCAATGTCTATTTTTTATCACTGAAACATTTATTGGGTACCGCGTTTAAACTGGGAGTGTAACGCAAGAAAAGAACTGTGTTGTGAAACTCCAGGCTGCACCGTCAGATGAAGCATGCATCCTACAACACAGGTGCAGGTCAGCTTTTCTTAGGGCGATTTTTGTGAGATGACATGAAAATGTTGTGGTCTTTACCATCAAGGTGGTTTGTTGTCTGCATGTTCTCTGCTTAAGTGACATGGCCACTGACCAGCCGCTTCACTGTACTAAATTGAACTACTTGACAAGTTGCTTAAACATTAGTGATACACAAATGACAGTACAAGGACAGGTCGTAGAACCACAAGTAGTGATTGTCCTGTCACTTCATTGACTTGTCATTGTCCATATCACTACAGTCTACGCTTATTACAACAGCCCTAGTTACAACAGACATTTGGATATAACATACCAATTTGTGAGGTTTGGTTGGTTTTCTTCTGCATGCCATTGGGTCAACTTTATATCTGCATACAACATACTCCTCTTACGACAGACCAAAACGAGCTCAGACTGTATTTGCATTTTCCTCCTCTACACTACTCTTCATCTGCTTCTTACTGGGCAAATAAATAAGGCTGCCTAATAAAACAGCACCGCCCGTCAAAGTAGTAAAACATTTCTCTGTAAAACGTATTGCCCTGGCGAAGTCTCGTAGTCGCAATGAGTCGAATAGTGAATCAGCTAAGCAATGGTTGATGAATATGATGCAGTTCTACTTAATCAGCAGCGCACTTCAATATGTCTTCTTCATGAAGCCTATGTGACGGAGCGGATAACATCGTGTTTCCTCGACAGCCGGGGGGTTCGAAGCAGGTGCTAAATGCTGTGAGCCTTAACCATTAAAATTTTAACTTGTCACTTACTTTAGAACATGACAGTGCAGTATGGCTGATTTATAAAATTTGCGGATCCGGCGTCAGAGACATTCAACTGGGGAGAGGTTTATAGGGCAAGAAATATAATGACAGCACGTCACCACACACAATTTTCTGTAATAGTAGAAGGACATTTCCCAAAGAACTGTAGCTAGTTTTAAGTGTCACTTACTGAGGCAGTTTGTGCATTGTGTTTAAACCTGCATTTTGCTGTTGTTTTTTGTTCCAGGATCCAATGTTACATCCCTGTGGCTTTTTGCTTGTTTCCCGATTCCTGAAGGGGTTACAGGCTTATCATGTGACACAGTGTTTTGGTGAGTGAATCTTTTATTTACTGACTGGCCAATGAAATCAAGTGGCTCTCAGAAAACTCTCTGCAGTTTCAGAATGTTTGAGGGTGTGTTCTCGTTTTGACATTCTAAAATGGCACCAATTTTCTTTGTGCTGCATCACTATGCGAGTTTGTAGTTGCAAAAGTGATGACTAGTAAAACCGAGCAACGGACCAACCTAACAAAGCTGGGGATTGCAGGCGAAACATGTCCAAGCCCGGGCTTGGACATGTTTCGCCATTATATATTTCTTATCTTGTTCTTATAAGCTTTTTGTATGCTCTTATATGACCTCATTTGATCACATGCATTTCTTAGACAAATACATTTCTAATTCATATAGGTTTTTTTTTATTAGGCGGGTGCTTTTTCTTTGGCAAAAGGCTCACCGAAAACAACCTGAAGGGGTTTTCAATTGATAGAACATGGTTGTTGTAGCGCGTCCACGACAGGTTGTGGGTGCGCCTCCATTGGAGACATGCCACAGTACCCTGCCGTGTCGAACTGGCACCTAAAAAGACATTTTTGCGAAGTGTGTAAATTCAGAAATTTACCCCATATATTGAACACCTCCCCCCCCCCCCCCGAAATATGTCTCAATTTCGGAATAAAAAAGCATGGTCATTATATGCAAGCAAATAAGGTAAAAAAATGAATGATGACTCAAACAAATGCAATACTCAAACTTGGGAATTTGAAAAAGTCACCAACCAAATCCTACAACACGGTCCCGACGCTTCAAAAACAGCTTGGATTTTTCTTCAGGGGCGACTGAGTCTAGATATGCGACAGCAGTTAGTTTTCTTCTAGAAAGGTGCTTTTTTTCACTTCGCTAGTTGGCTTAGTCCGTTCATGTAGGATGATGGCAATGTGCCAGTGGTTCTATTAATGTTTCGTGGTGTTGTTTGGATACACCATGACTATAAAAAGCCGCTGGCAGAAGTTTGTCTCAAAATTTATGATGTGGGTGTTTGCAAATCTATTCAATGGTCATTTTTCTCACAGTGCTGTGCAACAGCGCTGCGCTCTTGGTCGAATTTTCAGACATTGTTTTTGTGTTGTCAAATTCTGTCTGGGAAGTTTTGTTTCGCCAATGTAGGTGGCAGAGCCCTCTGTGCATAGAATTCAATATACAATGCCCTGCGCTCTTTGTTCGGAGGAACAATCTTTCAGTCGCGGCATCATATGTCCAAGTGTTGATACTGGTTTGTGGGACATCTGAATGCTTTTTTTTTTGCCAGCGTACATGACAGCTCATCGCTAGTCCCCTTTATGTAGGGAACACAGATGCAAGTTTGTGGACTGAACTTTTTTTGAATTTCTAAGGTTTTCCGCGACCAGGCAGATTTCTGCCAAAATGTTTACGTTTGAAACTAACACTACATGGTGGTAATGGCTATTGGTCTGCAAGAATGTTTGTTTTTAGTTTCGTATTTGTTGAGCATAATCTGGCAAATGACAAAGGCTACACCACCTCATTATGACCACAGTAAAAAGAGCTATACACTTCATGAATAGTCCTTTCATGTTCTTGCTTTGAAAAACATTTAACACACAGTATCAATCTATTTGCTAACCCCTTGACTGGGTATTCACAACCAAAAAATATTGGGACTCTTTTTGTCCCCATTTTGTATATATTTTTGGTAAACGTTTTTTGCACTGCCATCTATGCTTTAATCTCTAAAGAAAAATGATTTCCGTCGTTTGGGGGTAGATGGTGTTCCCTCCCGTGCAATAAAAAGAGTGAGCGCGTAAAGACGCGCTCCCCAAGACCAACTAAAGAGTAGTTCATTTATGGGGTGCCCCCCAAGCTGCTGTTAAAATTGCCATGCTTCTAAATATTTATCAAGATTAATACATAAATCCTTGTCTAATGTGAAGTCAACATTTGCATTGCATTCAAGTAATGACATAATGACAACATGTCTGTGCCCACAAGCTGCATGAACATGAACGAATGTCGCCAACTAAATGGATGAATGATCGTCTTGACAGCCCTGGACAAAGGGGAGAAGAGTGTCGATACTTAAGTGTAGCTTTTTAGGGGCTACTATCATTTTAAATGTGCAAATTCTCATGTACTCGTTGAGGTTGCACCTTCATAGAGTACGGCAATGTGGAGAAGCAAGTCAAGGCCAGCTTCTTATGATTTCTGTCCCGGGGACACTATGCTCTTTCAGGTAAGCTGCTTGTTCTCTTAAGAAGCAGAAGTAAATGTTTGTTTTTTTAACACAAGAATGACAGTAATAACCCCTGGAGATGGCGAACAAGTGGGAAAAAGGAGATTTGTGTTTGTCCTTTGTGCCTCTTTTCCAGGGATTATTATTGTATTCATACTTATTGCCTTATTGTGGAGTTCACATTTCGACAACCTATGGTTGTCAAATTCCGGAGAAAAACATCTGTTGTGAAAGTTTTTATTTATTTACAAAAAAAAAAAAACCCGCAGCGCCGAAAAACTTTGGCATTATAGCAGGTACAACCCATGGATTAATACGCACAATAAAAGAAAAAAGGAAAAACAGAACACTTGAATATACAACCTGGACTGTCAAAAAAGAAAATACATAAACATTGAACGTAAACAACATTAAAAATCAAGACCATTTCCTGAGATAAATGGTCCCACGTCGTCACGAATAAAAGAAAACTCGGGTAACAGGTTCCACTGAGCGATTCTGCGTGGAAAAAATGAAAACTTCTTATGATCTGTTCGACAAGAAATTTTCCTTAGTTTTCGGGTTTGATCCACACGATTTGAAATGTAGTTAGGTAATTTTATGTAGTTGCTTTTATCAATACCAGTGATATCATTAAAAATTGCAAGCAAGAACCTCAATCGAAAGTCTTTGCGCCTTGACAATAAAATTTCCCAACCAAGTACATTTTTAGTCTCTGTTACGCTATTGTTCCTACTATAATTTTCTGTTACGAATCTCGCCGCACGGTTTTCGAGTTTTTCTAACTTCTCTGCAAGGTTCTTTTGATGCGGATCCCACAAAACACATGCGTATTCCAGTGTAGGTCTTACCAAACAGAGATAGGCAGCCTCTTTTAGTTTCTGTGGAGCACGGCGTAAATTTCGAATAAGAAAATTTAAAGTGCGGTTGGCTTTCTTAGCAGTTTCAGTGACATGAACATTAAAAGAAAGGGTGTTTGGCAAAGTAATCCTCCAATATTTAACATCAGTGTTATTACTTAATCTATGATCATCAATAAAATAGCATGATGGGACAGGGTTACGTTTCCTCCCAAAAGTGACTTGCACACACTTTTCCACATTTAAGCCCAACTCCCAAATCCTGCACCAATCCGATATTTTATCTAGGTCCGACTGCAAAAAAGCTGAATCACCAACACTGTCTACCCTACTGTACAAAACACAATCGTCTGCAAACAGCCTTACGGGCGAGTCAACGGTCGATGATATATGACTAATAGATACAAGAAATAAAAGGGGTCCCAGCACTGAACCCTGCGGCGCGCCAGAAGTCACATCAACAAAATCTGAGCTGGCACCGTTTATGAAGACACCTGCTTTCTCCCAGAAAGGTAATTTTCAATCCAATGGTATGTGTTATCATCAAGGCTAAGGGAGCTCAGTTTGTGTAGCAGCAAAGGGTGAGACACTTTATCGAAAGCCTTGCGTAAATCAAGAAAGATGGCGTGCGTTTCTCCTCCCTCCTCAGCAGTTGAAACCAAGTCATGATAAAGTTCTACGAGCTGTGTGGCGCACGAGAGGCCCTTTCTGAAACCATGTTGAGTAGAAGAGAACTATCTATTTGTATTGAAATGCCTCACAACATTACTATAAACAAAATGCTCTAAAACCTTGCAACATAAGCAGCTCAGTGATATGGGGCGATAATTCTCTACATTATGTTTTGATCCGTGCTTATGGATTGGCGTAACACACGTCATCGTCCATTGACCTGGGAGTACACTTTGTTCTAGCGATTTACAAAAAATAATCTCTAAGTAGCGAGACACAGCAAATGAGCGTAATTTTAAAACTCGGTGACGAACCATCGGGACCTACAGCCTTTTTTATTATCAAGCTCATCTAAGCACTTTTTTATCCCTTCTACACTGATGACGACCTGAGGCATTTGATTCACAATTTGTTCATTCAGAGGGGGGTAAGATTGAGTTCTGACGCCGGAGGCCAAAATAGGCTGGAAGCATGAATTAAAACAGCTTGATTTTTTTTGCAACTTTCTTCAATTACTACCCCGAGGTATAATATTGTCACGGGTGGTGACTAAAAAGCAATAAATAATCAGGAAGAAATAAACGTTTAATGTGGCGAACTTGTGCCAAAAATAAAAGGGTACAAAAGATAATAACAGAGCGTCGCGGGCGTCGAAGTCGGCGTAGCAGCAGAGTCGAACGCTGGGGCGAAAACTGACTCCGCTCGCCTTGCGGAATTCCTTATGTACCCTCGTGGGTTTCTGGATCGTTCGGCGTAGAAGGTTCGGCGTGTGGAACCATTCTAACCTCGAAACAGCAAGGCGGTTCTCGAATTCACCAGAACCTTACATTACAGAGTCAACACAAATGCGCCTCCGCGGCCAGGAATCGAACCCTGGCTTTCAGCGTGGGAAGCAAGCGCGATAACCGTTGGGCCACGCGCGCGCTGCCTGCTTGGCCAGCTGCGCGCGCGGCATTACTCCCCCCCTTTAAAAAGTGCATCGTCGCGATGCAATCCGAAAACAAAACAAATAAAAATAACGGTAAACTAAAGAGTCATTTGGGACAGATAAGGTCCACAGTCCTATCGAGCGTAGTACGGCTTCAGTCGCACGACGTGGACAACTTCCGGTCGTGGAGGGCGGCGCGACGAAGTCCGTGTTCCGTCGGGCATCACCTCGTAGTTCAGATCCCCGAGTTGACGAAGCACTTTGTAGGGTCCAAAGTATCGTTTCAGCAATTTCTCACTGAGGCCGCGGCGACGGATGGGCGTCCATACCCACACCCTATCTCCGGGCTGGAAGTGGACGTCCCTGCGACGAAGGTTGTAGCGGCCGGCGTCGATGCGTTGCTGGTCTTGAATCAGGAGTCGGGCGAGCTGGCGAACTTCTTCGGCGTGTTGAGCAACCGCCTGGGCGTCGTCGCTCTCGTTGTCAGATGGCTCATGGGGCAGCATGGCGTCCAGCATGGTCGTTACCTTCCGACCATGTACCAGCTGGAAAGGGGTGAATCCAGTGGTCTCTTGAACCGCCGTATTGTAGGCGAACGTGACGTAAGATAGCACCTCGTCCCACGTCTTGTGCTCTACGTCGACGTACATAGAGATCATATCTGCGATTGTCTTGTTGAGTCGCTCCGTCAGCCCGTTGGTCTGCGGGTGGTACGCAGTTGTACGACGATGGCTGGTATGACTGAGTCGGAGGATTTTTTGGGTCAGTTGTGCCATGAACGATGATCCGCGATCTGTAATCAGAACTTCTGGAGCGCCGTGCCGGAGGACGATGGACTCAATGAAAAACTTGGCAACTTCCACAGCAGTCCCCGAAGGAAGAGCTTTCGTTTCGGCGTACCGTGTGAGATAATCTGTGGCGACGATGATCCAGCGGTTCCCCGACGTCGAAGGCGGAAAAGGACCAAGTAGATCCATTCCGATCTGCTGGAAGGGTGCAGTTGGAGGAGAAATAGGCTGCAGGAGTCCGGCCGGCCTCGTCGGAGGTTTCTTTGCGTCGCTGGCACTCGTGGCATGATCGCGTGTACAGGTGGACGGTCTTGGGGAGCTTGGGCCAGTAATACTTTTCACGAATACGGGCCAGTGTCCGGCTGTATCCAAGGTGTCCGGATGTCGGGTCGTCGTGACATGCTTGAAAGATCTCCCCTCGAAGGTCGGTCGGGATTACCAGCAGCCACGGCGAGTTGTTGTTCCCGAAGTTCTCTTTGTAGAGTACACCTTGTCGAATGGCGAAGGTCGCCAGGGCTCGTGAGAAAACACGGGGTACGGTGCCGCCGCGCCCTTCCAGGTGCTCGATTAAGGCTCGAAGCTCCGGATCGTCTCGTTGACGTCGTGCCATGTCATCGGTGTTCACTGCCCCTAGAAAGCACTCGTCATCATCGTCGTCGTTGCTGCCGGAAGGTGTTTCGACAGGGGCCCTGGACAGGCAGTCAGCGTCGCTGTGCTTGCGTCCTGACTTGTAAACCACACTCATGTTGAACTCTTGTAGCCGGAGGCTCCATCGAGCGAGGCGTCCTGACGGGTCCTTGAGGTTCGCAAGCCAGCAGAGCGAGTGGCGGTCCGTGACTACGCGGAACGGGGTTCCGTACAAGTACGGACGAAACTTCGTGATTTCCCAGACGACCGCAAGGCATTCTTTCTCAGTCGTGGAGTAATTTCTCTCTGCCTTGGACAGTGTCCGACTTGCGTAGGCGATGACTCGTTCGGTGCCTTCTTGTACTTGAACTAGTACCGCGCCAAGTCCTGCGTTACTTGCGTCAGTGTGAATCTCGGTGTCCGCATCCTGATCGAAATGTGTCTGGAGTCGTCGCTTCAGCTCGTCGAATGCCTGCTGCTGTTCCTCGGCCCATTCGAACCTCTCGGCGTCCTTCGTGAGGTTTGTGAGCGGTGCGGAAATCCGTGCGAAATCCCGAACGAAGCGACGATAGTAGGCGCAAAGTCCAAGGAATCTTCGCACGGCCTTTTTGTCTGTCGGCGCTGGAAATGACGCGACGGCGCGAGTCTTCTCAAGGTCTGGGCGCACGCCTTTGTTGCTAACCACGTGACCTAGAAACTTCAGTTCGTCATAGGCGAACCGACACTTTGACGGTTTGAGGGTGAGTCCAGCGGTCCGTATGGCTTGAAGAACAGCTCGGAGTCGTCGCAAGTGCTCGTCGAAGTCGCTGGAAAACACCACGACGTCATCGAGGTTGACCAGACAGCTCTGCCATTTCAGTCCTGCCAGTACGGTGTCCATAACACGCTGGAAAGTTGCTGGCGCCGTACGTAGTCCGAAGGGCATTACCTTGAACTCGTACAGCCCATCCGGTGTGACGAAAGCTGTCTTCTCTCGGTCCCGTTCGTCGACTTCGATCTGCCAGTAGCCGCTCTTCAGGTCCATCGATGAGAAGTATCGAGAGTGGCGCAGCCGGTCTAACGTGTCGTCGATTCGGGGGAGTGGGTAGACGTGTTTCTTCGTCACCGCGTTCAGCTGCCGGTAGTCCACGCAGAACCGAAGCGTTCCGTCCTTCTTAACCAGTACGACTGGAGAGGCTCACGGACTGCTTGATGGCTGGATTATGTCATCGTTCAGCATCTCTTGAACTAGCTCCTGGATCACCTCCCTTTCTTTAACGGAGACTCTGTACGGTGATCGATGCACTGGGCGCGCGTCGTCCTCGGTAATGATGCGGTGCTTCGCAACGGCTGTTTGGCGTACCTTCGACGACGTCGCAAAGCAGTCGCGGTATTCGGCGAGGAGGTTAATCAGCTGCCGTCGTTTCGGGTCCGGAAGCTTAGGGTCGATGTCGAGTTGCGCTGGCGACGTACCGTCTTGCTGAGGTGGCGAGGATTCATCAGTAATGGCGGCGATTTCGGCGGAGTTTCGGAGATCCTCGACGTGGCCAACGGCTGCACCTTTTGTGAGATGTTGCGTTTCATTCCGGAAGTTCGTCACGAGGACCACAGTGCGGCCATCCTGAAGTTCAGCTGCTCCTCGTGCGACGCCTATTCCTCTTCCCAGGAGTAACTGTAGGTTACCTTCCAGAAGAACATCGCTACGGGTAGCTGCATCGGTCACGACGGGTACGACAACACTTGATCGCGGCGGCAGATTCACGTGGTCGGCAGCGACTCGGACGGCGGCTGACGCAGTTTGGAGTTTCTCTGAAGGCGGAACAGGTGTCCGCAGCGTCAATCTGTTTTCTCCAAGGTCGATGACGGCGCCGTATTCACACAAAAAGTCCATGCCGAGAATGATGTCTCTGGAACAGTCTTGTAGAATGACGAATTTCACAGGACACGTCTCGCCGTGAATTTCGACGCGAGCGGTGCACCTTCCGACAGGCGTGATGAGGTGTCCTCCGGCGGTTCGTATCTGCGGTCCATCCCACGGCGTCGTGACTTTTCGAAGGTGGCGAGAGAGCCTCCCACTCAATACTGAGTAGTCTGCCCCGGTGTCAACGAGTGCCGATGCGTTTTGGCCATCGATAACAACGTTTAGGTTGTTGGACACCGTTGCAGGCGCGTCGGTGCAACGCGGGGCGTCGAGAGAGTGTGAGAGCTCCGGCGTTCTTGGCGGCTGTTTGCTTCCGTCGTTTTCGGCAACGTCACCTCCAGGCGTTGCCGCACTCAGTTTTCCCGACGACGCAGGGGAGATAGGCTCTCTCGGCGGGATCGTGGCGCTGTGGAGGCTGAACGTCGTGGCGATGGGGAGCGGGCTTCACGGCGGAGAGACGACACTGGGGAGGACGAACGTCGGAGGTACTTCTCGATGTCGCGAGGGCGTTCGCCATACCTCGGGCGTGGGTCGTTCGGGTGGAACCCACGCAGGCCCATTTGCCGGTAGGGACAACGACGGTAGATATGGTCGGCCTCCCCGCAGTGGTAGCAGATGGGTCGTCGATCCGCTGTCCTCCACACGTCGGTTTTCCTTGGCGCCTGCTTTTCTCGGCGGTCGTACTGACGTACTTCGTCGTTGCGCCGGGGGTACGTTTGCGTTGATGGGTCTCGTCGTGGCGCCACCGGGTAGTGTTGAGCAGTTGGCGACGGTCCTCGGGCCACTGCGGCGTAGGTCAGCGTCGGCTCATCGGCTGCGGCCACGCTGGCAGGAGTCTCCGGTTGAATTGCGCGCTGAACTTCTTCGCGCACCACTTCGGCTATTGACAGCGAAGCCGGCTGGTTGGCAGCAGGCAGCAGCTTCCTGAGTTCTTCCCGGACGACGTCCCGGATGATGTCGCGGATGTCTGGGATGCTGCAGCTGGACGGCGAGAGGGCAGCGAAGCCGGGAAGTCTCTGGTAGTGTGAGGCCCGTGCGTGAAGGGCACGTTCGATGTTGGTGGCCTCAGTAATGAAACCCTGGACAGTCGTAGGCGGGCTCCGCACGAGGCCCCCGAAGATGTTTTCTTTGACGCTGCGCATTAGGACCCGCAACGTTTTCTCTTCGGGAGCGTTTGGGTCGGCGCGATTCATGAGGCGGAGAACGTCTTCGACGAAGCTTGTGACGCTCTCGTTTGGCCCTTGGTGTCTTGCTTGGAGGAGTTCTTCGGCACGCTGTCGTCGCTGCTGGTTGGCAAAGGTGCGTCGCAGCTCGGCCTGGAACTCTTCCCACGTCGAAATGGACGCTTCGTGGTTCTCGAACCAGGTGCGCGCCGTGCCTTCCGGAGCGAAGTAGACGTTCTGAAGGCACTGCTCTGGTGTCCACTGGTTATGGCGGGCCACTCGTTCGTAATGCTGTAGCCAATCCTCCACATCCTCAGGGGCCTCACCATGGAACGGCGTCGGGTTGCGTGGGGCGACGGGCATGAAGACGACGGAGGGAGCGGTCGAGGTCTGTGGCGACTGGTTGTTCATCGTCGTCCTGTTTGACTGCACGGTCCTGGGTGGCAAAAGTCCGTATTCCGGGGGTGGACCTTGGGTGCGGCGACTGGATCGGGTCGTAGGTTCCTCGTAGAGTGGTCTTCTCACCGGGCTTGGAATCGGACTTGCACTGCAGGCCCTTGGAGGGGAACGCTGCACGGGCATGCGGTTACCCCGCACCTCCACCAAAATGTCACGGGTGGTGACTAAAAAGCAATAAATAAACAGGAAGAAATAAACGTTTAATGTGGCGAACTTGTGCCAAAAATAAAAGAGTACAAAAGATAATAACAGAGCGTCGCGGGCGTCGAAGTCGGCGTAGCAGCAGAGTCCAACGCTGGGGCAAAAACTGACTCCGCTCGCCTTGCGGAATCCCTTATGTACCCTCGTGGGTTTCTGGATCGTTCGGCGTAGAATGTTCGGCGTGTGGAACATTCTAACCTCGAAACAGCAAGGCCGTTCTCGAATTCACCAGAACCTTACATTACAGAGTCAACGAAAATGCGCCTCCGGGGCCAGGAATCGAACCCTGACTTTCAGCGTGGGAAGCAAGCGCGATAACCGTTAGGCCACGCGCGCGCTGCCTGCTTGGCCAGCTGCGCGCGCGGCAATATATTGGGGATTCCCATGTTCTCCTTACGCGTCTTTCTGAGGTATTTCCAAAATTCCTTGCAACTAAGTCGCATGCCATCGGAAAGTTTATCAAAATACTCCCGTTTTGCAGTGGTGATAGCTTCTTTATAGGTTACATTCAGTTTCTCTAGCTCTGCGGCTGCCGATATGCATGGATGTAATTTATAATTTTTATACCCACGTCTGTGTTTTTTTTATCACCTCTTTGACGGCAGCTGTCATCCAGGGCTTATGATTCATTGCTTTTGCACGTATTATTTTAACGGGGACGTATTTTCCTATTAATTGCAACAAACGATTTTTGAAAAATTTCCATGTAGCGTCTACACTGTTTTCTAGAGCGAAAAGCTCGAAATCTTCGAAAGATTCAGTCAGCCCCTTCTCTATAGCTTTAAAATTACCATTATAAGACATAGCCTTTTCGGTCATTATCCTGGGACGGAAAAGCAGATGGAAGGTCAAGCTGGCAGTGACTATCTTGTGGTCGCTAATTCCTGGTTGGACGGCTACATCATGAACTATTTCAGTATTACACAACTGTAGATCCAGTATATTTTCGCCTCTAGTTGGGACCAGGACAAATTGCTCGAAAACATAAGTTGTCAAAATATCATCAAATTCAGCATAAACAGCTCCGCTTGGCACAGTGGTGCCATCACCGTGCCATTTTAGCTCTGGGAGATTATAATCTCCAGCAAGAAATATCTGCTCATCAGGTAATACAGAAACAACATCGTTCAAAGCCTAAAGGGTCTGGACACCGGTTCCAGGGGGACGGTAGAAGACCCCAATAGCCATATCTCCTTTATTAGGGGTTCGTATCCGGCACCGTATGGTTTCAAGCTGTTCTGTTCCCACATGAAACATCACGCTATTTAGAGACTTGCTAACTAAGAGGAACACCCCACCCCCGTTTCCATTTATGTCCCTTCTGTACATGTCAAAATCTTGGGGGAAAAGTTCAGCATTCAGTATAGTTTCATCTAACCATGATTCGGTACCAATAATAAGGTCAGGATGAAATACTTCAATTAAGCCGTTTAACTCTTCAATCTTATTTTTTACGCTGCGACAGTTCACTAACAAAGCAGTATCTTTTCAGGAAAAACCCTTTCAGAAGCAACACCTCGTTTACCGTTACATTTTTCTTTATCACGACCTCGTTTTCTATCGCTATTTACCAGTTGGCTATCAGAGAAAAAGGATGACGTCAGAGTGTTTTCACTCTGTCACGTAGATGCAGTTTCGGAGTCCGGATAATCACCTATTCTTAAACGGCATTTTTTTTCATCATCCTACGCGTACGTGTCATCATTGACCCGCAGCTTATCATGAACACATTTTACTTTAGCACCCTGTTCTTTTTCTGCCATTGCATTGTTGCAGAGCAGTTTCTGTTTGCGCAACGTTACCTGTGAGTGGTCATTTGACACTGATATTTTCGTGCCCTTGAGTTTCATACAATTTCTAAACACGTCGCTCTTTTCATTGTAATCATAAACCTTCATGATTTCTGGCCTAGTTTTTTCCGTTTTTTTTTACACCAAGCCTATGTATACGTTCTACCGACTGTACATCAACGCCCAGGCGACCCCGAAATAAATCCTGTATCACCTTTTTCCTGATTATTTCATCGGTTTCTCTTTCTTGTTCTTATTCCGGAATGCCAAATACAATAATGTTGTTCCTACGGCTCCTGCCTTCCAGGTCGACAAGTTTTTCCTGCTGAGAACAGGTGACGTGGTTAATACTCTTAACGTCATCCTGGAGTGGTACGACAAGTTTCGCATCTGTACCCTGCCCTTTTGAAATTATCTGAAGCTGCTTAACCATGGTCTCGATGCGCTCACTTAGTCGACCATGCTTTTCTTTTAGCGATAGCACATCGGTCGAGATACGCTCCTGTGCATCGAGAACCTTTTGAATTAGGGCTCCTGTTTTTGTTTGGTTTTCCAGATCTCGCTCCAAGTCTTCAGGTAGAAACCGGCTTTGAGTTTCTTTTATCAACCGTACGTCGGCGGCGATAAGTTCTTGAGCATCAAGCAATTCTTGAAACAGATCTGGGTGACTTCAGATAAGATCGACCAAAGGGTGGCTGGTCGACATTTTTAAATCAACTGATGTTTTTATATGACATTGTCTAGTGTCTGGTATAAACGAATCCACACTTAGTTTTGACCAGAAAAAAAATTTGGAGACAAGAAAAATCGTAAGGCAGGGAGAGGTGGACAGTTGCAATAACGCGCACTGATGGAGGGGGCAAGTTTGAAAGTGAATAATTAAAACAATAAAACTAGGAGAATTTTAAAACTTTTTACAAACAAACTATGGGTACAACTTGCTTGTAATATAAAGTAATAATATTTATTAAAAATTTATTTAGTTTTCTAAAAATTGCCAAACATGCCTGCTCGAACGACAAATGGCAAACTTTGGAAATCTGTATCTCATGAAATAATTTAATCATTATTACATAACTTGCAGATATTATTTTAATAATATATGGCTATTATTGAAAAAATAAATAAGGTATCTGAGTGACACAATAGTTACAATATATTTAGGCAAACATGGGAAAAAAATCAAACAAAGAAAAATTCCAATGCGAATATAAAAAAAACACCACCTTCGATTTTTTAAAAATTTGGGTACCCTGTTATACTCTATTTCGGCATTCATTTCTATTAAAAACATGTTGCATCATTGCACTGTGAAAGAAGAAACAACTCCCCAAAGTAGGGTCCTTTTTCAAAGCCTACACTTAGCAGTGTCCTATACAAGAAGTGACTCTGAGTTCCAGTTTCATGAAACTTGCACAAATCTTTTATATACATTTATTCAGATGAGGTCATTGATAAAAAGAGCGATCGGTCACACAGTAAAAGGGAGGAGAAACTATATACAGCATTTTACATAAGCGTACAAAGTGGTATCATATTAGAGACTAATGATTTGAGAAAAGATGATGCAGTGTGAAGTTGTACCTTCCGGTATATTTTACATCTAGAGTAAAATAAATAACTTTACTTCCACACACAAAAACAAAGATATAATAGTAAGATATTTAGGTTGGCTGTGTATTTACGATTACAAACAATTTCAGGTGACGGATGCCATAGTGCCTAACTGGAGCAGCTTCGATGCTCTCGATGTATGAATGAATCGTGGCAAGCCGATATATTTTATCCTGCTCGAGGATAACATTTATGATTTTTTTATAGTGATCAGATAAAAATTATTAGTAACCACCAACAAAAACAGTAGGTTAAATACCCCGTGAAGAAAAATGTGATAAATAAGATGTCCCTGCATTCAAAATGAGCAGTCCTTGGGAAATCAAATTCGGCACTTTACGCTAAGGTTTTCCTCGCTGTACCCATTTAATAAAGTTGCTTCCAAGCAGATCCGACTGTCCGTGCTACATATACGTCACAGGTCCCTTCTGTTGATGACTTGCTGAGCCGCCACGCGTGCCAAGACTGAATGCCAGGGAAGGCGCGCACCGTCAGCCACTCTTCTTTTTTTTTGTTCACGATACCGAACAACCTCATTTTCGTCCAGATATACAAGATGCACGCCTTTCAGTTTCTTTGATAGAACGCTCACCATTGTCCTGGCCGTCTGAATTGCGCTTACTGAACGTTCTCTCAGGTTGTTCAGCGTGGCCTGGTGCTTCACGAGTCCGCCAACTCCGTCACATGCATTTTTCCCATGTCCAGATGCAGAAAATAACCACTGGGCTTGTGGGCAATCGTCCTTTGCAAATTGGTGAAGCTGGTAGCGATTCTTGAAATGACTGGCGGCGCCGTCACTTACGTACGTCACGTACGAGTATACCGCAACGTTGTCTTCAACCCGCTCCTTCACTTTTTCTAGAGCCAAGCAAGCGTGAGCGGCGTCGTGACACAGGTCCTCACTGATGACGGCAAAGCTGTTTGTAGATTTTCTTGTCGTCACTACACATGTAAATATCGAAACTTGTTTTTTTTTTCCAGTGATATGCTTGCACTTCGTCAGGAAGCACGATGTTCCAGTTTTCAGCAAAATCAAAATGAAAGACAATGCTCCCGCGTTGCATGCACTGTTTTTCATCGTAGATCGCTTTACCTTGCGTTTGCCGGATATGGTTGTGAAGTACCCAACTTCCAACCGTCACTTGGATGACTTTTAGGAAAGTCTCAGGTTCCAAAGTTTTTTTCACAAGGTCGCCGGACTCCCATGTTGCAAGCACAATCTCTTCATCCTCCGGGGTATCAAGTTCCTGGAGTGTAAGAAACTGGCCTTTTCGGCAGTGATCACAGTCTCCTTGAAGGCACAGTTCTGTTGCTGGGTCGCACAGAAATGCCGAGTTCATTTCACCAGTGTTGAATGTTGAGCCTGTAACGTTCTCTAGAGCGGCAATACAAAGATAATGATTGGCGCAGCGCACACAAACGCACACTTCCTGGTGTGGAATACATTGGACCCATCTAGGGCGCAACGAGTAAAATTTCGTTAGCCCAACGCCGGAATCGGGATGCTTGTCTTTATATATACGGAAGGCCTCTCGTATTGAGCGTGTCATGAAGCGCTTTGGCACGAACGTTTTCTCTCCGTTGAGCATGACAGAGATGACGTCCTTCTGGTTGGGACTTTGGCGCGAACATTGTAGCTCGTCTTTCGTGAAGTACTCTAGGGCAGCAGACAGGTTCTCAGGGCTCACCTTGCACCTCGTGTAAGGATCCGGCTCATACCACACGCCATGCTTTTCCTTGAGTTTTCGGGATTTACTGATGAGGTACATTGAGGCCTGTGGAATCATCTTTTGAACCTCATTCTTCGTCAGTGTTGACGGCAGGAGTGTAAGCAGTTGACAACGTTCCCGGTGAGAGGTGGCGGTTTCAAAGGCCTGCCGAAAGTTGTCCACCCACTCAGTGCATGTGGAGCATGTTGGTTCGGACGACCCCGATGGTGCGTCCCTGTCGTATGCAATACGTAGCCTTGAGCGTATATTCTTGACAGCAACCTGCTCCAGTTCTGTCTGCTTTCTCTTGACATAGGCAGGCCTGTCCCGACTTCTTACGACGCTTGGTTGTCTCAGCGGCGACACATCTGTAGGTAGTATGCTGCGATTTAAATCTTCAATTGCTTCTTCAGCTGGCACAAATATGTCAGGGCACTGCTCTGAGCTTCGCATCGAGATCTCCTTAGTGATGTGCATGAAGCAATGGTAGCACAGGTAGTCCGTCGCACTCACTTTGGTGGAACAGTCAGGCGGAAGAATTTGCTTCAACGAGTTTAGGTCCAACTCGCCAACACTTCGAAAATTCCGCTGCTTTGGTATAGTCTTTTTGTGTTTGCAAAAGTAATCTGCACAAAACACTCGTTCGGAGCTCCAGGACGTCTTCATAATGTATACATAAATAATAGAAATTAAACCCTAACTGATGGCATATAATTGCCAAGTGAAAGAACTACTGGGTGCACAAGTGACAAGTCCGAGGCTGAGGAGCTCACTCACTGCAAACGTACACTTGAAAAGAGAGGTCACAACTGAGGCTGTCGGTAAAGCTTGATCCACGTCAAAGGAAGAAAGAGGGAAAGTCTCCAGACAAAAAATTGTGGTCAGCGGCCTTCGAAAAAGACTTTCCGGAATCGCACTGTCGTCCCTCCACGCGCTGATATGAAAGCACCCGAGCTTCTACCACGTGGTTCATGACACAGCCTGAGCCATGTCGGCGACCGGTTCGCGAGGGGTTGGCGGTCGGGTTACGTTGATGGTCACTCGGATTAGCCCTTGCTGTACTGAGCTACCGCCTGCAGTGCCTTATCGCCGGCTGGTGTCAACAACGAGAACACACACACCCTGTCTACACCAAAACTACACACACAGCGAAAAAGTACACCCCTGGACGTGTAAACCGTTGTCCCAGGGCGGACTCCCCAAATGGTGTTCGTTTTACACGCGAGGCTCGGTGTATTTCGTTTGCACCCGAGGTCTCGTGTAAAATGAACATCTTTGAACGTGTACTTCGTTCTGCGGTCACACGTCTAGGGGTGTTTTTTCACAATGGCGGCCGTTTGACGTAAGACGGGTTCTACGAACGAGGCCCAGCGCTTTACACGGCTTTTCGCCGCAGCGAAAGCGTAGTTTGCACGTGTTCGTTCCTAATCGTCCATACGTGCTGAAGTACCGCAGGCATTCACCCCCAAGCGCCGACGCCGTATCCATTACGGCGATTACGCGACAGTGGGAGCGACCATCGACTGCATCCAGCAGCGTGTTTCCCCATCGAGCAGGTCCCGTTCGCGTGGCGGTTCAGCCGATCGCCGAGGCCTCAAGCCGGTTGCATTGTCACCGACGCCGGGTAATTTCCACAGGAGTTATCTTTTTGCGACCACAGACATGAACTTTATTGAAAAAGCCCGTTTGCCGTGAGCGACGACGAATAGCTCCGACACCGACCCGACCGGCGTTACCGACGTCCCGCTCACCTCTTTACCGCGAGCAAAGTTGTACGCGACGTTTCCACGTATCCACTCGTATCTCGTGTGTACGCAAATTTTGCGGCTTTGCGGGTACGAATCTGCTACCGAAACGGCCTGCGTACGAAGACGAACTAAAGCCGGCGCTATGCGCCATTTTAACACCCGGTTACTTTTCTACTAGACTGTAGCTATAGTGGTGTAGTTCCTTACACACTAAATGGACTACGGACGAACAAAGCTAAAATAAAATTGGGCGGCTGCTTGCGCCATCTAGTGAGTATGCGGAAAACTACAAAAATGAAAGACTATTTTTGGATGCGACACGCTGGAACACGGACGGCGCATACCAACACATACATCACAGCACATGCCACAAGATCAACATACAAACACATATACATGCACGAACAACAAACAGAGGCACTAACAACCCGACACTCCTACTCAATTCCATTAGTAACCCGCTCGGTATATATAGCAGACTTTTTGTTTCAGACGAAGGTCCGGTGACCCCCACCGTATTTTACATGAAAGTAACGATACTACACAATTATTACTTATATAGTAGGGTGACATAAATATAATTTGGGAAAGTACACATTTCTCTTAGTCTAGATTATGGCTAAAAGACACCCTATATTTTTTAAAAAATGTTTCGAGCTAGCCAAAATGTAGCAAAATCTGGTTTCGTTTTCGGAAGTTCGAGCGCTCAAGGCTGGAATGGGCTAGCGAAGTGTGTGCTTGCTTCTGTCAAACTATAATCCATTGTATGACGCTCTCAAAGCTGCTGGCTGCAGCCCCCGTCTTGGTTTAGGGTTTGATTTACACGCGCTCCCGTGGAAATGAAATTATGCGCGCTCGAGTCGATATTATTGACAGCGTGAAGTATAAACCGAATGTAAACGATTTTGCGAGCGACGAGAAAAGCGACGGCGACCCGCTTCGCTGGCGCTCGGTCACTCGCGCGACGACGCAAGCCGCATGAAAGCGGAACGATGTTTTCTAGAAATCCAAAAACCGAGTGACGCGACGAGCGATAGTAAGAAATCTTCGTAATACGTCGCTGACTCGTCGCTGTCGCCGTCGCTCGCTAAATCGCTTTATGCAGTTCAGCCTTTATACTCACGCTAGTGCCTACCTGCATTACCCGCTGAGCCCAAGCAAGCGATAAGGATATTCAAATATGTCACAACAGTGGGCGTGCATTCGCTAAGAAAGCATATATCTCAAATTCCTGCAGTTTGACGTCGGGATCCGTTACTTGTTCTGCTGTCACCTTGGCGAAACGGTCACTAAAGAGAAACTAGTCAGTTTGTTTTATCAGAAATTATAAAAACCTTATCTAGCCACTGTTATGCACAAAAGCACTCTGGCATTTCATATAAATAGTTTAGAATAAACTGAACACAATCGGTAACTTAATTTTCCAAACATAATAATAAAAAAATCTTAGAAAACAATGTATTTTTAAGGTGTTTCAAATAAAAAAACTGAAAAAGGAGCCTTAATTCAGCTGCACTATCACGTAAATACTTTGGGAAAAAAATATCTATTGAGAAGTAGGTTTTGCAATCTCTAATTTGCTTCTTTCAACTTTCCAGTTACTTTATGTGTACTTGCAGATTGTATCCTGACAAATCAAGACAAAATGGTATAAAAAGTAACAGTCTATATAAAATTTATAGCTTAATTAAATTCACATCTGTTTGATAATGTTCAATCCTAAATATGAGTTTTAAATTTCACATCTATTATTACAAATGATTGAATTACATGCTGCTTGATGCGTGCTGTGCTGCCCCCCCCCCCCCCCCCCCCCCCTTTAAATATATATATCCTGTATATTTGCTGGTTAGTTGTTGCAAACCTCTTAATGTCGTGTTATTTGTTTGTTGTTGTAGGTGTGTGAATGCATATGTTGTACCCCACTCCTACTTGGGCCTTCAATGGCCTGTAGTATCCTCTAAATAAAATTACAAAAACAAGTGAGCAGTAAAAATCTGGAAGACAAAGGTAAACACAGAGCCGTGCAAAAGGCATTCAGTATATGAAACAGATACAGATATGGGCCTCTGGTGGTCCATCGGTTCAGCCTCCACACCGCCTAAAGACGGCAGTGTTGCAATATTACGAACCAGTGCACAGGTAGACAGTTACCCAAAATCCAAACACAAAAAAACTCACATCAGCGCTGTGCGAGTGTATATTTTTGCGTATTTGGATTTTGAGTAACTGTCTACCTGTGCGCTGGTTCGTAATTATGCTGTACCAACTCGCCCAATCTGCCGTATTAATAGTGTTGCAAAATACTTAGGTCAACTATAATGCTAATGACTGCAGTCTATAAAAGCAAGCTACTCGTCGGAACGAGCTTGACGGTACGAGAATAAAGAGAATGCTTTCACAGTTAAACTCAGAGTCTGTTGCACCGTCTCTTCCGTCCTCAAGATCGAAAGTGCTACAAATTGGTGACCTGCACATGATGATTGACTCCGAGCACCTGCTATCCAGGGGAATGTTCTTCGTGGCCAAGGGCACGGCAACGGCTCTGCCTTTTCGGACGAAAATGCAGTAGGCACATATTCAACTTTCTCAGCCTCCACATCTGCAGCGCCTCCGCAACCGCCTCTGCTCAGTCGCATCTAGCGCCGGCATCTCCCAGCAATGGGCTGCGACCACCTTGCTTGCCCCACCGGCTCGGCAAGTGAATATTCATACTGTTCACAAGGCATGTTGCTAGCCGACCAGGGTCTCCTCATCGTTGCCACGTTAGGCATTCGCTCTCAGTTCGGTTCCTCATCTTAGGGGATGTTGCATCGACCCCGCAGTCGGCCAGCATCCCCCTTTCAGTCCGAGGCTGTACACTCCAAACTGATCGAGCCGGACTGAAAGCACGACAGGGTCGATTTCCCCCGTCTGCTGCCTCATTTCCTGACCTCGGCGTCGACTACCATGCACAGCTTCCGAACGCTCTCTTTCCTGCTCTCTAGTATGTCATCTTGCTTGCGGTACATGCAGGGCTTAAAGTCTGGGGGGTCTCAGGGAATCTCGGACCCCCCACTGATTTTAACAGATCGTCTGGGACCCTCCTCCACAGCCCCCAGCATTAGCGAAATCAAAATCATATCTTGCAAGAAAATAGCTTGTTTTCAGGGATGTGACATCTGGGGGTTAGCGATTTGAGGGTTTCAGGTACGGCGGGGACAGAGTCAGCAGTCGGTTTTATTTTATGTGCTTCTAATACATTTCATCAAACCCCCCCCCCCCCCCGCCCTCCTCCCTTCTTCTAGGGACCCCCTTCAACTTACGGGAGACTTCAAGCGCTGGGTACATGTCAACAGCAACGACACCTCTCTGGAGCCGCAATCACTTCAACAAAATCGTGCCATTCCTCACAGTGCAGAGCTGATGGCGATAGCTCTGCGGCAGTCTATCGGTTCAGCCTTGGCATCGCCAAAGATGACAATGCTACTCATACTCGTTGCCACGAGCTCAACGACATGAGAATAAACAGAATGTTTTTATTGCTCGGAGTCGGTCGCAGCATCTTTTCCGTCCACAACATCGTATACTCTATAGGTAATAAGCAAAAGAGACATACTTCAGATGAAAAGAACAAATGCTCAGATCACACATGCTGCGGGTGTCCAAAATTATCCATCATGTTGAATATTGTTTTGGTTTTTTTAATTCTAACAGAAGACAAACATCGTTATCGCGCAATCAAAATGGATACTTACGAAACACCTAAGTCGCAGTGTAAGAGCTCATCGCTGAGCTGCGGCTGTGGCATATATTTATTTAAAAGTGCACCGATGATAAAAACTTCAGGTTTGGCAACAATACCGAGATTACAACGCTTGTTACCCTCTTAACGAAGAAGAGTTGTCCATTATAAAATGCAAAAGAAATAAAAAATACCGGAAACAATGCAAGGTACAAATCTGCACAACAGGCTTCCGAATTCAACTACTTCGTCGTACTGGAGTCTGTTACAGTAATAACAGCTTTGGATGGGCTGTGAGGACAGCATTCGCACTGAACTGGGTGCCTTGGTGACTATCACCAGTGTTGAGGAGTTGCCACACCAGAGTTGGAACGATTCCGCACTTCCACAACCCTGGAATCGAATGCAAATAAAATGGTGGCAGCACTGGAATGGAATGGGAATGAAATTAGTAGTTACATTTTGCTCAGAATACAGTAGGAATGGAATAGGCTTTGTTCTAATGCGAGCTGCGTCGATGCCGTCAAAGGGGCTTTCGAAACGGCCTTATTGCACTTAGGTAACTGACGGTTTGGTTATCTGACTGCTTATGTTCCTTCGAGGATGAAAGTGGCAACCCAGTGAAGCAACCCGAACTGTAGAGTTGTAGGCGGGACAAGGGCAATTTACTCGATCTTACTCCAGGGTAAGGGTTTTGTACCTCGGCGTTCCAAAACCTACCCGTGCCCAGCACTTTTCAATCTGTGTTGTCACGTGACATGACCCACCGGAGTAACTCGGATCCATTTGGGTAAGATTTGGAACACAGCCAAAGTGTCGTTCCTGGCGCTGCGAGATGCAACCATAAGGCTGTTGGGACCATGTGTGATTACAGCACCAGTTGCAGGCCACCAGGCAGGGACAATGTCACGCCGCCCGCATTTCGTTAAAACACGTGACTCCTCACTTATTATGTATCTCGTAAAAGTGGAGGACATATGCGGTTCTTTTGTGAAAAAGATGGGTGACTTAGTTTTCCTCTCTGTTATGAGGCTTTTACGCCTGGTGGTGCGATTGATATCTGCAGTGCCCCCATACCAATTGCCACTAGCGCTATGTGCGACCAACGCTCAACTTAGTAAAATCAATGATTGCGGGTAGGGTTTAGAATTTTTCGGTTGTCTACGCATTTCACAACGCCAGCTTTACGCTGACGTTATTTTCCGGTAACTTAGTACTAGCTATCAAGTGCCATTTTCACAATTGGGAGGGATTGAGAGGAATGGAATGCAGCAGTTCAGCCATTCCAGGCGTGGGGATGGGCCCAGTTTTTCCTTTCCAGGAGTTCAAAGGAATGGAATTAGTATTAGAAAATTCTAATTCTCTGGAATGGAGTTGGGTGGAATGGGGAATCTTTCGTTTGTTTGCATGCCTAGAATGTTTGAGATGACTCGAGAATCTTGTTTGTTCGAGCTCGGAACTTTCTAGATGCCTACGGGCTTACAAAAAGAGCTTCGCATGGCTGCTCGAGTCAGTCGTCCTTTTGTCGCTGTCAAAGTATGTGCGGTCTTGTTACTTTATGTTTCTCGGCAAAAGTTCGCTGCATTTAACATTGATCTGAAGTTTTATTAATCAAGTTTGTTTTTGTTCATGACATATTGGTGGATGTGCAGGGTAACGCAGTCTATGCCCATAAAGCGTACCATCTGTGAAAACAATAACTCTGAAGACGACGATCGTGAAGGCGACGTCCTTGAAATCATCCGAGGACGACTCCAACTGTGACATCAACGACGACTTCAACTATGGCCTCGGAAGCGACCCGGACAATGAACTTGACAAAGCCCCTGGCTACCACACTTCGACGAAAACATCATGACGACTTCTACGCTGATCATGAAACGGACGACAACTCCAAAGACCAAACCCAGCTACAATGTCAACAGCCAACCTGACAACGGCCTCGATGACAAACAGTCTTCAACCGTGATGACGAGACTGATGACGACACTAATGATGACCCAGGCGAAGACTCAAACAATTTCATGGAAGACAATCTCGACTACGGCTTTGACAGTTACCCAAGGACAATCCGGACGATGACTTTAAAGGGCAACTCCGGCCAAAACACGAAATTAAAGAAATTACTGGTATCGCTGTAGTGACACAAAATACGACCCTAGCCAAAATATTACGTCCGTGGGATGCCGCATTCTCAACTAATGGCAATAATAAAAATGTGACCCGCCGCGAGCCGCTGCACCTTAGCGGGCGGCTAGCGGGTTGCCGATCACTAAAGCAACATTGGGCCGTGACGTCAGTATCGTTCTCTTTTTTCCTCCAGTCCGAGCGTTATGCGGAGTGCGCTTCTTTGAGCCGCTACCACTGCTACTTGGACTTGTGATTGTCATGTTTAGCCGTTGCTTTTATCTGTAGCCCGTGTAGCTTTGGTATAGTCTTTTGTTTATTTGCTTGTGAGGACTCAAAGACTGGTTTTAGCGAGCAACTCGTAGCGCCCAAGACTGCCCAGCTGTTCCTCGAAGGATGCCGAGTACAACTTGTAGTGCTGTGGGCTGCTCAAACAACCCGCTGCACAACCCGGAGGTGCTTTTTCACAAGTTTCCAACGTACCAGAATTGAAGAAGGTGTGGGTAAACGCTGTTCGACGAGTGGACTTTGGCTTTTACGCGCCCAAGGAAAAAAGAACGCAAAAACAGACATGTACAGCCCTAACGCAGCAGCCCGTGCCGGAAATCCTCAAAGCTTCGTGTCTGTTAGTGACCTGCAGCGCAAAAGCGAGAGGGCCCCCAGTACTGTACTTCACTGGCAGCGCGTCGTAGAGCAACGCCGCTCCATCCACGGAGCCCCGATGACAATTTAGGCCTAGTGACAGAGTACGGAAGACCGCACACACGACGACAGCCGCTGAGTACGGTACTGAACGAGTTCACTCGTTTTCCAGTCGCTACCTTTTTGGTATACTAGCGACAAGTACGGCATGGCGCATGCACGGAGGCAGCGGCCGCCGAGTACGGCACTGTACGAGTTTACGGGTTTTCCAGTCGCTAGCTTTTGGGTATACGCACTAACTCTTCCTACATATGCTGGATAACTACAACGTATACAGATTTAAAATAAAATCAGCTTACCTCCTACCTTTAGACCGCTAGCGCAACAGAAGTAGCTGCTGCTCGGCCAGCGTACTCGTTGAACGAGAACGATCCTGACGTCACGTTCACGTAGCGGCTGATTTCTAGTGCTGCCAGGGCCTCGAGCGGCTAGTTTCGGTTTTGTTGGCCGTGCCCCAAACAAAACTTTGAGGCGTCCATATCTTTAAAACTACGCACAATAACGAGGAAAAAATTACACCGTGCAATTCAGGGACGCTGACTGCACTAAAAACAGTCATGATCCCAAAATTGAAAGTATGGTCCGGAATTGCCCTTTAACGAGAACCACGACTACAAACTTGACGGCGACCTTGATGATGAACCCGATGACGATATCTACGGCAAGTGTGGTATCTGCCACGAAGACGAACAGGACGACGACGCCTGGTATGTCACTCAACGAACGGAGGAAGTTTGCCAGCTTGGTCGCATTTTGATGCAAGCCACAACTTCCCGACGATGACTGCTACAATCTTTGTCGCCACGACGCCCAGTTTCAGCCTGGCTACCCACTTTGATTCTAAACACAAATTCATTGTCGCAGCAAGAAACTGTTAAAGTGGTGCTTCGACCTCAAGGTTATTCGCTACATGAGACCTAAGTTGTAAGTAGGGCTCCGTGTTTTCGGAGTTTATTTTTCGTCAAAATCGGAGGGTGTTTTTCGGAGTTTATTTTTTGCCGAAGATTCAGAGTTTATCGGAGTTTACATTTGTTTGATTGCCAATTCTCCGAAATTCGGAGTTTAATTTCACAGTGTTTCCTATTGAAAATAAATATGTAAATAATAACCGGATGTAAACGTATGCCAAATAAAAAATAACACGCGCTTGTATCGATTACAATTTCTTCAGTTGAATTTGACGTTCGTGTCACTATTAATTTGTGCCACGACAAAAGTCGCACACAAGTGTGGCTTCGATAAACTTCGATAACTTAAAATCAATAAACTGCCGGAGGTAGCCGCAAGGAAGCTCGTAGTCATCCCACCAATCTATACCGCAGCCGCGCGAGGTGGGGTGGTTAAGGATGTAACAGAGAAGTTTCAACCGCCCCTCTTTCCTATTTTATACAATCTCTATGGTTCCTAGCTTTCACTGTTACAAAAACATAACTTCTCCTTTCTTCAAATCACAAATCGGATGGCTCCAACTGGAAACCAAAAGAGTGGCTTTTGACGTGACCCGATTGTACAATGAATGACCTGTTCCCCTGAATCAACCTCGAGGAGACAAGCGGCAAGACCCCTTTTGACAACGGTCTGAGATTTGGAAGATAGTTATAGTGCCATGTTCACAGGACCATTGACTCCGTGCTAAACAAATTGTTAAAAAAAAAAAAAAAAGTTTTTTTTTTTTTTTTTTGTTTGGGGGGGGGGGGGGGGGGGAAGGGGGGGGGGAGGGGTGGCATTGGCACAAAAACATTCGGAGTTTATCGGATAAATCCGAATTGACGAAATATTTACCGGCGGGTGTTTTACGGAGTTTTTCGGATTTATCCGAAAACACGGAGCCCTAGTTGTAAGTCGTTGGCCAATGGCACATCAACATTGTCACGCTGCCCTCTGCGACCCGAAGGCGATTCACGTCTTCCGACTCAACTGAACTAGGTATGCTCGGTTGGACTGTGAAAATCTATTTACGTGAATCTGTATTTTGACCTAGTCTTGTTTAAGCTGTTAATTTAATTTTGTGTTGCATAGAGACGATGAGTCTTTCACAAGAGGGGAGTAATGCCACGTGCAAATAGCCGAGTCAGCAGCGTGATCGACTGTCATGCCGCTGACCCCACCAGCGCATGTCCTTCTTTCTTTTGTTTGCGTGACTGGAATGATGAGATGACTCTAAATTTTTTTTTGTTCGAGCTCAGAAACTTCTAGATACCCACGCACTTACAAAAGTACCTTCGCATGGCTGCTTGAGGCAGTTGTCCTTCCGACACCATCAAAGGTCTTTGTTAATTTATGTTTCTCAGCACAAGTTTGGCGCGTTACACACCGATTTTAAGTTTAATAAATAAGTATGTTTTTATTCGTGACAATATTTAGATGAATTTTGATAATTCAATCTTCTGATATTTCAAACTAAAGTGTGTGGCTTCCAGGGCCCGTTTGCTCAAGCGCTAACCGCGGCTAAAGTTAGCCGCAGTACCTAGGAGAGGGATTTTGAAATCACGTGACTGGCTCGGCAGGGATGCAGGGAAACATGGCGGTGCCCCAGTGAGTGAGCGCCGCTCGCTTTGAAACTAATATGTCGTTGTAGCTGCAATATTGGGCGCGTTAGTCAGCAATAAATGGTGCCAGAGGCACTGCAAGACAGATCAGGCTCAACTTTTGAATGTCGACGTGCTTACGGAATGCTGCACCAAACCAATCATTCGCCGAGGGAAAAAAGGAAGGAAGCTGCATGCCTCCGTGTGCTCATTGCCAGTGTTTTCTGCTCTGCTATGTACCCTGCTTGTGTGCTGTGATTTGCAAGCCAGTGCGGGATATATTTCCTTGATTTGTTTGTGTGTTCAGCTGTGCGAGGTTGTGATTGAAACAACCAAGAAGTATAGACCGCCATTCTTTTCATCAAGCTAAGGCTTCGCTCATCCAAACTGGGGACGATGACTGCTGTTGTTTACACGATTTTCGACAGCTATGTGGAGTGGCTTTGTGTTCAAAATTGCAATCCCAAGTGAAAGAAGTTACCGCAGACTATACTGTTAAAGATTGCTGTTTATAAATTTCAACTGGCAGGCTCTGGCTACAACCACCTTAATATTCATTCAACATTGTTTGCATTTCTACTTACCCGTAATCGCTTCATTTGCCAAACACGTTAATGGCCGGTCACCTTACCAATGAAACTAATGTGCTAGTGTCTCCGGCGAAGAATTCCCTCAGGGCTACATGCAATGCACAACACAGTTTGTAGCCCGTTGTGTCTGAAAGCTTTCACACTGGGGAAACGTTGTTGCTGTCACAAACGCAGTCAAAGAATGCGATAGGATTGAGGGACAACAGGGGGATTGTCCAAATTGACTGACTGACTGCATGAGCATATGTTTCTATCGCCACCGTGTTTCCTCCACGCAGGCGACGGAGAAAACGATATAGAGACTCCTCGCGCTTGCCAATTTTCTCTACAACGTCAAAATACGAGACACCCAGCAGCGAAGTGTCGATATTGCCGGAGAGAGCGGCGGGACAACGATCAGAGCAAGATCGCGGCTTCGCCACTCTTATGCGACGGTGTCTTCGGTTTCCGCTCTCTGCAGCTTCCACCGGGACGCTAGGCGTGCCTGCACCACAGTTCATAGGGTTCACAGCGCCCGAGCGAAAGCTCGCGCAAAAGAACCGGCGAGCAGTCGAGTTGTTTCCAATCGACGGGGTGGCTAAACGCCGGTTGTGTGAATCGGGCTTAACGCCTGAGCCGGCTTGCTCAAAGCAAATCTAACGTTCTTGAACGGCACGTAATAAAAATCTGAGACGTGCTGCATTCTATACAAACTTGATAAAAAAAATCAAACACTCACCTTCGACTGCTACGTCCGCCGTACCGCTTCGAGGCAGAAGCAACATGGCGCTCGACGTTTTGGGGTGTTGGGCTGGGGTGTTTTCAGTGTTGCTTACACGCCTAGTCGTGTAAACCGAAATCGAAACACCATTTTTTACTACCCCAAGTAATTTTTTGACGATTTATCACTAGCAAAGCGTGTAAAAATATGCTAGCGAGTGAAAATGGGGTGTAAACGGGCGAAATATTACATTTTCGCTAACAGTGTACAAGCGTTCACCGCACACGCGTCGCCGCCGCTTTTAAGCTTTTGTGAAATTGCTTTCTTTTGCCGCGGAGAACCGCCCTATCTTACCTACTCGCCTGATATTCTTCCAGGCGGGCGTACACAATATCAAGCGTTTCGAGAAATGCCCGTGGAGTAGAACTATGGGAAAATTCGGAGCCCGCGATGTCGATATCGTCGCCGTTGTGTTAGTACGCCGTCGCGTACTGCAGTCCCCCGTTGGGGGAGGGGGGGGGGGGGCGGTCTTACTACGATAACATGGCGACAGCGTTTACACTCTATGTATTTACGCGAGGCTCGAGTATTTGGGGATAATGCTGCCGGTTGGTGTGCCCCTTTGTGCCTGATATTATCGCCCGTGACGCCAGCGAGTGAAATGGCGACAGGCATGACTGCTCAGTAAACAGGCGTCGGCGGCCATGTTTTGCTGGTTGAAGCGAACCCCCTTGTCCTTGACAGCGAGCGGGGAAATGCGAAAAAAACATTGTATCGGCCGTTTTGCCAGAACTAGCGACGAGTGTCGTCTGCGGTTTCCGGCAACTATTTTGCCATAATCGTGAGCTTAGCGAGGAAATGATTTTTGCTAGCCACAGAACACTACCACGCAGAAAGGGAATGCTTGAACATGTTTTTGTTCTGGATATATATCAGGGATATATATGAGAGAGAGAGAGAGAGAGATGAAGGTAGAGCGGAAGAGGGAATAGCATATAGTGTCGCAGGAGAATAAAGTAAACAAAGTTCCTAGTGGCCGATGGCTGCATGATCTTTTCTCGGATCACTAGTCCGTAATATGATACCTCTTTGTACACAGTAGTTTCTCCTTAATTTAAGTGTGTGAACGATTTCTTTAGTTATCATTGGCCTCATCTGAATAAAAATATATAAAAGATGTGTGTTGGTTTCATGAAACTGGAACTCAGAGTCAGTTCTTGTATAAAACACTGCTAAGTGTAGGCTTTGAAACAGGACCCTACTTTGGGGAGTTGTATCTTCTTTCTCAATAAAATGATGCAACATGTTTTTAATGGAAATGAATGCCGAAATAGAGTATAACAGGTTACCTAAATTTCAAAAAAATCGAGGGTGGTGTATTTTTTTTAATCGCATCGGAATTTTTCTTTGTTTGATTTTTTTTCCATGTTTGACTAAATATATCCTAACTATTGTGTCACACAGATACCTTAGTTATTTTATAAATATTAGCTATATATTAGTAGAATAATATCTGCAAATTATATCATAATGATTAAATTATTTCATGAGATACAGACCTCCAAAGTTTGCCATTTGTCGTTCGAGCAGGCATGTTTGTCAATTTTTAGAAAAATAAATAAATTTTAAATAAATATGATTACTTTATATTACAAGCAAGCTATACCCATAGTTTGCGCCTAAAACGTATTAGAGTTCTCCTAATGTTATCGCTTTAGTTATTCACTCTCAAACGGGCCCCCTCCATCAGTGCGCGTTAATGCAACTGTCCACCACCTCATGCCTTACGATTTTTCCTGTCCCCAAGTATTTTTTCTAGTCAAAACTAGGTTTGGATTCGTTCATACCAGACACTAGACAATAACATATAAAAACATCAGTTGATTGGAAAATGTCGACTAGCCATCCTTTGGTCGATCTTGTCTGAAATCACCCATCTATAGTTTTGGTCTGTGGTCCAGGGTTTTGTTTTACGTCACCGGACAGGAGCAGAAACATTTTAAAACACTCGCACATCAAACGACACAACGCTTTTGGGCTCGGCACGATAACAATGCACGTCTCATTACTTCGAAAACAATTTCACTTTATGTGTGCACTAACCTGTTGGACGACAAAGAGCGGTGGCATGTCAGATGATGTTGCCGTGGCGGTTGCTGCGAGCCCACTCAAGGAAGCGTCCGATGGTCCAGTGTTCCAGAGCCTTCCGCTTGGTGGCGCTGTCTTCGTCCCGATGCCACCGATTTTGTGCCAACCGCCGATAACATGCGGCAAGCAGGTGTTGGTGCCGGAATCAGGTAGTGACGAGGCCCCGGCAAGTGACGACGACGAAAGCAAGCTCAGCGATCCCAGAAGGAGCGCCTGTTGGACGACAAAGAGCGGTGGCATGTCAGACGATGTTGCCGTGGCGGTTGCGCCGAGCCCACTGAAGGAGGCGTCCGATAGTCCAGTGTTCCAGAGCCTTCCGCTTGGTGGCGTTGTCTTCGTCCCAATGCCACCGATTTCGTGCCAACCGCCCATAACATGCGGCAAGCAGGTGTTGGTGCCGCTATCAGGCAGTGACGAGGCCGCGGCAAGTGACGACGACGAAAGCAAGCTCAGCGATCTCAGAAGGAGCGCCTGTTGGACGACAAGGAGCGGTGGCATGTCAGACGATGTTGCCGTGGCGGTTGCGCCGAGCCCACTGACATGCTATTGCACATAAAACACTTTGTGAAACACACTAGAACCCTGCTGGTGCGTTTTCAGGTGGTCACAATAAAGGATCATGACATGAGACAAAATGTAACAACTGATCATGTCCGTGAGATAGCTATGGATGTTTCAGAAAGCTATATTCTCTCGTGTTTCACCTTAGCTTTCATGGCAGTAAACAAATTGCCTTATTTTATAGGTTGACAGTTTTTTCAACACTTCTTAAAATTGTGGCTGAACTCTTTTCAAACGAGCTTACATTTGCCCACAGCAGCTATAAGCACTGCGTGCGCAGAAACAAGATTAAAGTGAGCAGACATCGCTGTGCATGCGCTGTGCCGACAGCCGCGCGACCGCAGTGGTGCGACGTCAAAGCCGCATGTTTGTCTATAGTTGGAGTTAAGAAATGTTGAAATAAAAGTATGCAAAAGTTTTGAGCCCATCGAGCTAAACAATAGCTCCCTCACACAAATTACTGCACCCTGCATGCCAGATCAAAGCAGTGGAGCTTGATGCAGTCAGCACTGCTTAAACACGGAGGCATAGAGGAGTAAAAAAAAAAGGGTGTCGTGAGAGCCCCACTACGCTCTTACGGTGTCTTACAGGACCAAACAAGAAGCGCGACACAGAAAGGCAAGGAGGTGAAATAAAGGGAGTAAAGCAAAAGGAACAGAGTAGCTGTACAGTGGCTTAAAGAGGGGTAGTGTAACGAACGAAACCGGAGAAGCGGCACAGCGTTGGAAGACGGCCGCGTGTGGTGCTGGCGCTTGCAGCACCGTCGTTCCGGCTATGGCTCCGGCTTGGCCGCTTGGTCAGCTTGGCTCCGGCCGCCTCCGGCCGATTCGCAGCCGTTTACTGCACTGTCGTCTGCTAGTTTCACATTTTTATTCACCTTCATAAACAAATCATGTCGTTGGAAGTTCACTGAAACAAATAATTGTTTTTGAGCCATTTAAATTAGTTATGAAGCGTGTTAGGGTGCTTCTATCTGCCAGCCGATTCAGACACCTAACGGAGCTGCGGATCGAAGCGCCACTTACACCGTCTTCCAAGGAGCGGTTGTTCCCGATGCATGGTGGAGGCTACGCGGTAACTACACTACCCCCTTTAAGCCACTGTAGTAGCTGTGTGTCCCTAGTAGTCATCAGCCATCTTCAGTGGCTGTTTTTGGGCATAAGAACCGGGAAGGCAGTGCAGGAAGCCTGCAGTTGAAACACATAAATACTTATGGACGTCCGACAGGACCGGTGTTAGGGAACATAACAGCCGAGAAAGCACATGAGCAAGCTTCTTCTGTGCATGTTATCGAATGTGCTACAAGAATATGTGAGCTGGCTATATGCCCATTTAAAATAGAATATTTTCCTTCTTTCAGCTCGCACCTTACAGACATGAAAGGAAGCAAGGGAAGGCCATTTTTTCATTCATCGTTTACGTTTTGGCGTTAAACTAGTCTTTAAAAAAACACTTGTTATTTTAATGACATTGTGATAAATAAATTTTGCGTCTTTAAATTGTTCTTCAATCTTTGTTTTCTTCCCATATTGCAAACAAACACTATGTGTATCAGACCCTGAAATCCCACCAGCACGTAAAGGGAACTGCCGAAGCCAATGGTAAGGTCAAGGATGCTATTCTTATCATAGTTTTTCGGCTGGTCAGCTGAAAGTCGACAAAACATTGACTCTAGCGAAATGGCTACGAAGGTCGATCAAATTACGTCTAAACGACGATCACCATCCACGGCCGCCAGCCATGGATGGCAATCTTCGTTTAGACGTCATTCGTTCGACCTTTGTAGCTTTTTCGCCACCGTCAGCTGTTCGCCATTCTATATGCCATCGCCAGTGTATTGATATGCTGGTGCCACACTAATGTCGATCGGCAATTGGAAACAATCAAAAGGCTATGCAATTTATAGTCCTTTTATCTCCTCCAATAGAAGATTGATAGTAGAAAGGCACCAGGATATCGATACAGTGGCGATGTTCTATAAAATAGCGAAAAGTTGACGGTGGCGAAAAAGCTTCGAAGGTCAACCGGATCACGTCTAAACGACGATTACCATCCATAGCCAATTGATCAGCACCAATTGCCATTTGACAATAATACGTACTTCAAATGGCGATAACCGTTCTTATAGGAAGGCTGCGGTCGTCGGGTAGCTGTGGCGTAACTCAGCGTCGGTTGTTCGGGAGCGGCGCTGACAAGCACTTGTGGCTGCAGCGCCTGCTGAACTTCCCGGACGACCTCGGCGATGTAGATTGAGGCCGGGCGCTCAGCTGTCGGTAAAACGCTTCTTAAGCCCCTCCTTTACGACGTCGCGGATGATGTCGCGAATGCTGGGGATGCTTGGGCTGATGTCGTAGCTTGATGCAGAAGCAGCAGCGACGCTTAAGTGCCGATGGTACTGGCTTGCTCTCGCGAGGAGGGCACGTTCTATGTTCGTGACCTCCGTGACGAAATCTTCGACGGTGGATTGGGAGTTGCAAACAAGACCACCAAAGATGTCATCCTTCACACCTTGGATCAGGATCCGCAGCTTTTTTTCGTCGGTGGCTTGAGGGTCGGCGCGAGCTACCAGGCACAGAGCATCCTCCGCGAAACTGGTGATAGTCTCGTTCGTGCCCTGGGTCCTTATTCGGAGAAGGTCCTCGGCCCTCTCCCGTCGATATTGGTTAGCGAATGTTCTTCTCGGCGCATCCTTGTAGGAGGTCTTAGAAATCAAGGAGGTCTCGCGATTCCCGAACAAGTGCCTGGCCGTCTCTTCGAGCGCGAAGAAAAGATTCTGCAGGCGCTGTTCGTCCGTCCATTGATTGTGCTGGGCCACTCGCTCGTATTGCTGTAGCCAGTCTTTGATGTCTTCATAAGGCTCACCATGGAAAGACGTTGGCGTACGCGCAGTGACAGGTAGGACAACGACGGGTGGAGTGGTCATCATCGCGGTCTTCTTCCTTGGTTTCTGTGGCAGGGGTCCGAGTTCTGGGGGCAGGCCTTGGTTGCGGCGACTTGATCGGGTGTCGGTGTTTTCTGCGAAGGGTAGCCTTCCGGGGCTGAGCACTTTACTTGGCCAGGATATCTGTCCAAGTAAAGTATGTACACTTCACGGGGATAGAAAGGGTTACCTCAAACATCCACCAAAATGTCACGAATGACAAGTGATGAGGCGATAATAACTGAAGAAAGTAAACGTTTAAGGGGGCGAACTTGTGAACTTGTGCCCAAAAATAAAAAAAAAGGAACAGAAGAAAGTAGAGCATCGCGGGCGTCGAAGTCGGCGTTAAGCAGAATCGAACGCTGGGGCGAAACTGACTCCGGTCGGCTTGCGGAATTCCTTATGTACCCTCGTAATTTTCTGGACCGTTTGGCGTAGAACATTCGGAACCGACCAGACGAGAATGTTCTCTAACTTACGAGAAGGCTAAGTTGAAAGAATAAATAAAAAGGCAGTCCGCGAACTGGAATCGAACATATACCTTCCGCCTGACGGCCAAGTGCGTTAACCACTCGGCAACGCACACGCTTGCTCGCCAACGCGCGTGGCAATATTGTCCATCCCGGTATGCCTTTTTGACAAGACAGTCTTTCGCTTTCTCGCCCCTGAGACTACAATGCCCTGGAAACCACTTAAGTGCAAAGTCATGGCCCGCCTGCATTGCAGCCATCTTTTCAATCGGAACTTTGTAAATGTATTTGCTGCTGTTTGTTTCGCATATAAGAGCCAGTTGAGACTCGCTGCCGATTACCTAATCCTTTTCCGTATATTGTTAATGTTTTGGAATGCCTACAACACTGGTATAGACGTTTTACAGCGACTGTGCATGAGCACCATCATAACCGATTTTCAGTTTAGGTTTTTTTCTTATTTTGTTTAGTTCACTTCATCGTTACCACAGCAGAATAGGTTATTGTCTATTTAGGTTCTACTGTTTCCTTCTCATTGGCATTGGGCTTCGTAGGGGCTCGTCACCGCCTGCTTCAGTGGCTGGGCATCTCGGTAAAACAAGAGAAGGTCACCAATCACGGCAGTAATATCAAGCGTGTGTAAAGCATCTAAAGAGTACTGACTAAATATGTGGACACAGCACTTACCCCTTCAGTCCAGACACACACTTTTTCTTTCGACAGCCGAATGTTGTACAATTCTTGAAAGTTGCATTTAATTCCGATGTTCGATTTTGTAAATCGGCCCTAAAATAAAAATTTGGAATAGTTTTGATGGGTAATATGGCACAAGCACACTTATTTAACGTCATGAAGAGATTACATCAGTGTGCTTTGAGAGATTTATGCTGTATTTCGGCTATTTACGAACACTCAATTTATGACCAGCTCGCCTACACTTTATCACTGCTTACAATTTTAATAAATGCGAATGCTAAAACATACACAAGAGACAATAACAGAAAAATAGACGAAGATTCAAACACCCGAAAATAGCCAGTTGCATCTTTTTTTTTTCTTTTTAGAGAGGCTTGATGTTGCTTCTTCACATTTTGTTTAAATTGAGCCTTGTCTGTTTAAACTCAGCTCACCTTTAAGGTCCGACGACCAGTTCGCGCTCTCCACTTTTCCCTCGCTTTCTCCTCTCCCCACTTCTACCCTTTCTACTATTGCCTGTTTCCTCCTCCTCCATGGTGAGGAAGATCTGCTTCGCAGAATCTCGAGTCTGGTTGTGTGCAAAGCTCCGCCCTCAGCACGAGCTCATTGGCTTCTGCAGGGTTCTGGTTGTGCGTGCCCGCTTCATGCGGAACTTCTACTCTCAGCTTTAGGATACGCGGCGGATAGTGCCGTTAGTCTGTTCTTTATTAAATTTATACTATATATTTAAGCCATCAAATTGATAGAAATCGTCTGTTTTGACTTCTTTTCTTTTACTTTTCAGCACAGTTTTTAAATACTTTATAATAAACAGAAAGGGAAGGCGTGAATGAGCTGTTGTAGAATAAACGTAGACGACCACAGCTGCAATTTGATTTTTGTGAAAGTGGTCAACCCTCTTTCCACTCCGGTACAACTACGGTCAGGCACTCCGTACTTGTAATTATTTCATTTCATTTTTTTGTTTTTATTATCATTCTTTTTTATGATTTTAATTTTGAAGTGCGGTTATGAAGTGCGCGTGAGCTGGGGACTCCGTCAAGATGCTATTCATTAAGCTACATTTTGCCCCAGATTTCTCTTGTCATGTGCCTTCTCGAGAGCAAGTTAAACTATTTTTATATGATTTGAAGAACACACGAAATAAAAAGAAATCATCATTCCCTACACTCGAATCGTTTCAACATGATGACAAGAGGATGTGGGAGGAGGGCGGGGACTGGGTCGGAACAAGTTGATTGCTTTCCAAAAATAATCGTTTCACTTTCTGGGTGTTGTGGGCGCGGACTCCTCTTATATTTATTATTTTAACTTGACATTCTCGCAAGTTCGAGAACCATGTCCTGTCATCGAATTACGAATGTTCTACGTGCGGAACGTTCTACGACGAATGTTCCAGAAACCCACTCGTGTACAAAGGGTGCTCCGCGTGGCGGTAGCGAAAGCTTGCACTAGGAACCTCCTTGGTTCGATCCTCACAGTCCCCGCTCGTTTCGATCTCGATGAGTTTCGTGTCGGCCCGCGTTCGTGTAATCACTACTGCGTGATGCCCGTTAAAAACCCTAGGTTAGTGGCTGCACTGCAATGGCTAAATTTCTCATCTGCAGCTAAGCGACCGGTCACCTGCTAAGGCGTACAAACATCAAGGCTCTATAAACATCAAAAGCAAGCTAATTTGTTTTGTGTTAGGAGTCAGTTTTGTTTTAGCGCTCAATCCTGCGGTTTCACCGACATTGAAGCCTACGATGCTAGCCTTTCTCTATCTTGTTTTGGGCACCAGCAACAGAAATCGAAGGTTTATTTCCGGCTACATTATGCACTAATTTGGAAAATAAGAAGAATCTAGTCGCGTTGTGATAGTCAACATAGGTTCACGACTCTCTGGTATCGCACAGGACTTCGCGATTCACGAAAACCGATAGAACTAACTTTTCGACAATTTCCAGCCACACCCGGCGGAAATGAGCCTTCCACTAAGTGCTGTAGTTGATAAAACTGATTCATTGTCAGCACTTCAAAATATCAATATTAAGATAAATTCAGTAAAAAGTATACAAGCCGAAACAGCAATTATCACGGGTAAACTTGCACACACCTTGCGAGCGTACGCCATGCTCATCGACGGCAAACTGTTAAGTTCGGTGCGCGCTCCATTCACAAAATCTTACGAGCACAGCCGAAAGGATGGTGTTAAGGAAAAGTCTTTTCGGTTTACGGACGCCATCCACTGCCGCCGGAGATTGGCGTCATGTGGAAACAGCCGCACTCGCCTTGCTGGGTTCCGTGCATGCTTCATAGGTGCACGAATAACGCTTTCTGTCGTTATTCGTGCACCCTATTAGCCCCGAGAGCGAACACAAGCGTCGCTGCGATCGCCGCGCCCTGATTGGGTGAGGTGTACCGTGACGTCGGGCGAGTACCCCGCTCCGCGATCTCGCATCGGGTCGCTAACCAGCACCGGTTTCCTGGTTTGGCGTTGTGTGCCACACGCTCTTCGAGGAGCCGGACTTCGTTTACCCGGTGTACAAGACGTTGAAATAGGCCGATATTAACGTGCTTCCGTACATTTTATAAGCCTGCTTGTCCCATTTACCTTTAAAATTGGGTTACAAATCCCGAAAACTATTGGCGGAGGCAATTCCGCCGATGAACCTCCCCGGCCGTCCACACGACGCAAGGCAATCTTCAGAGGGGTCGGTGAAGCGGTGACACAAGTGTTTCAGATGCTGGAATTCTGTTCCTTGCGTGTTTATGATTTAGGACGATATTACATCCCGCTTTCAAGGCATCTGACGCAGACTTTATATCATGGGCCTTTCGGTGGTCGGCAAATTAGCTCGCGACCCCGACTCTGTGCTGCCACTCTGCATGCGCTGGTTTGCAGATGTTTTAAAGGGCCTGCGTCTGATGATCTTTGAAGTGCTCATGGAACAGGGTTGTTTTACATTAATGTGGCTTCTTCCTGAATTAATTATATAGTTTATACACGTATGCAGGCATATTTCTTAGAGGATTTACAATTACTGGAGATTACTTTGTATGGTAGCAGCAAAAACGGCCGAATTTTCCCCAGTTGCCTTTGTGATATGTAGTAAACTGCCCAAAATATGCACAGCAATAGTGCCGTAATTTGGAATGTTTATAGTTTTTCCTGACATTCTTTATTCCAGCCCTTGGTATTCGGAAAATACACCGTTTAGTCTGAATTGTCATTTCCATTTAAGAGTCACTGCCGCAGGTCCCCAAAAGCTTCCTCAGCCTCCAAACTCCCTGCAACTGGACTCCCTGACAACAGAGGAAAAAAGGAGTAAAAGCAAGCATTCGAACGTCTGTCCAGTGGTAGATGCCGCACTGATAGCAGAAAATGTGGAACCTGTGAAGGGCGACAGTCTGCGTGAGAAAAGCTTCTGGTACTTTAGCTTCAGGACTATTTGATTTAAGTAAAATCTAAATTTTTGGGCTTAATGGACTAATAACGAGCAAGACACCTTAACTTACGTTTGTTATATATTACTTGAGGATTGATACAAACGAGTCCACAGATCCCACCTGTGTAGTCCATTGAAATACTATCCGTATCCAGCAAAGGTCAAGTGCGAGCAATGTATATAATAAATGTTCCTTGTTTGTTTTTTTTACTTTGCCCCTGCATTTGAGCTGTCTTACTTGTGATTCTCTCCCCATGGCCGAGACTGTATTTAGCACGTTGCTCGAGCAGCATGCAGCTTTTCTGCTTCGGCGATCTTGTTTAAAGACAGAGATACAAAAAAAAAATAGTATACATAATTTGCCAATTCATTCGGACCATCAGCAGCGTTTATTGTGCGAGATGTCAATCTGCAGTGATGCCCCTGCAATTGTGGCCATATTTCTTTATTTTCACATACCAGCTGTGGTTCATGCGTTGCCTGGCCTGTCAGCCATGCTTAAAATGTTCGTTGAAATTTCGCCTGTACCTACAGGCCATACCTCAATAAAGGCATATATAAACATTTACACTTCCTACGAAAAACACGCCAAAAAAAAGTGAATAGAATCGAGCGCGCCGACAGCTCGCGTCGTCACAGCCTCCACAGGGCGAGCGGGGCGAGACGGGGAAAAATTCTCTCCTCGCCGTGACGTCACCCCGGTTCGCCGTAAGGGGGCGCCAGGCGAACTTCTCGGGGCTAATAGACCTTTTTATCTTCCTCCGCATGGGCGCTGCCATCTTGGAGTCACGTGACGCGGAAGCCATTAGGTTGCTTCAACTTGCTGCTCCGCTCTCCCCTCCACGCCTCGGCGGATGTGTTGTATTCGCGTTTTTCGTCGCGTTTCACCACCCTTTCTTGCTTTACTTCGGAAACGGTAGTCCGATACGTCTACTCGACGACCAAGACATCACGAGGCTTCAAAGGTCCTTTTCAACACTGAGATTTGCTTATTAATAGTGGCGGAACATTCTCAGTATGTAGCGCGTATATTTATAGCGCGCATGTAGGTTAAGAAAGAGTCAAGAATAGTCAGCGCAAGGGGATTATCTGTATTTCCTGAAAATATCCTTCGTTGTATTCATAATATATCAAAAACAGTTTCTTTTGATTATGTGACAAAACTCGCAGAGGAGATAGACAAGGAACGTTTAACTTGTACTTTATCTGAGGCTAGAAATAATGGTACGCCAACATCAGGCGATTTTTTTGTTCATAATATCACGCCTAGATGTGCTTGAGGTTCTCACACTTTTTTTTTTTCGCAACCTAAACATTTTATTGGTCGGTTTAGTTATGAAGATTAAGAAATTGTATACCGTGCTCGCTCCCGTTTTCGTCAGCCACTTAAGTAATTTATTGACTTTATTTAAATAAAGGAAGTGGATTGCCATGCACTTCCTTTATTTTAACATAATGGTTGGGTCTTCCCGCGTAAGAAATTGCCATGGACACTTAACAGTGCCGAGTGTTAGAGTAGCGTGCTCAAAAAAATAACTTTTTTTTTATATTTGCGAATTTAAAACGCGTTTTGGGCTCGGCGCATGCGCAATAATGACGACACTTTTTTTTTTGCGTACGCTGTTTTAACTTTTGTTAGTATCTGAAGTTCACAAAATTTGACGCCGAAAAAAAGAAAAAAAAAAAGCCGTTTGCATGACAATCACTTGAGTCCAGGATTGTCGATGGCGAATAGCGATTTACTTTTGGTGGCTGGCATCGCCGAAATTTACAAAGCGAATCTATTCATAGAACAAAATATTTGTTCACACAGGTCCGAGAAGTGGTGTCTAGCGCTAGAATTCAGCCAAACTTTCCGAGGTATTTTTCCTCCGGCGCCCATTAATTCTATTTGGACAATTCTACGGAAGTCAAATGCCAGATTTAATTTGACGAACCTGTCACTTCAATAATATCTTGATTAAGCAAATGTTCATATACAAATAAATTATTTTCTAGGGCCGATTTCGCGAAATGCTGCTTATGAGTACTTTAGCAGGGTTGATCATTTAAGAAATTTCCTACTCGGCCTGTCAAAACATGTTCGAGTACTGAATTTCAGAAAAAGAAGCCGTGACGGTACCACTTGTTTATATCAATTATCTGCATCCTTACACGATACGTTTTTAGTCTGCGAAGTTCACTAAGGTTTGGGTGCCCACGAAAACCAAACAGTGAGTAGTCAGCTCGCGAGCTCATCTGTTCTGGCCTATTCAGTACACTGCTAAACAAGCTGTCGATATGCTCCTTTACTATCACGTGTTAGTCTCTTCATTTGTTTTTTTTTTCTGGAAACTGTTGTCTTCGGGTACGGCCGTAGACGATTGTAATCTTCCCTGCACATTAGTCAGGTGTTTCGCAACTGACTCTAATCAGGTGCATCAAAGAACTTGTAAAAAAGCCCAGAATTCAGGGTTACACCTCGTAGTCCTCAAAGTGGCTTAATACCACTGTTTCATTGGTTATGTACTACAAGTAAAATAATCGTAGCACAAAAATAAGCAAAAGCAACGTAAGAAAACAACATAGTCGCGTTCATGTTGAAACCGAAAACAACCAAATTGAAGCAATCTAATGGCGCCGAGTGCGTCAGCGCCCTCTATCCGTCGGTGAGGCGACTACTAAAAAGAAAAGGTCTTAGAGCAATGGCGTCCCAATGAGCGGGAGACTGTCGCCGTCGAAGCCCGTGGCTCTATTTAAGTTTTGCAGTTTAAAAGAGAGAATCAAGCGCAATCGAAGTTCGGGCAATGCGTACACCCAACACCGGCGAAGCCTCTCATCCGGGACTTTTACTCTTTCTAACACCCCAGCAAGGGGAAAGCGCCGGTAGTCCTTTTCCCTTCTCTTTTCCGCTTTCGAAAATGGCGCTACCTACGTTAAAACTGTCTATAGACGCTTTGCAGCGGCTGTGCATGAGCGCCACCATAACCGACCTTCAGTTTTTGTTTCATCCTATTCTATTTACTTCCCTTCATCACTACCACAGCTGGACAGGTTATTGCCATTTATAGAGTCTACCCTGTCCTTCTGCCCAGCATAGGACGCTGTGGAGGCTCGCCAAGGCCCGCTTCAGTGGCTCAGCATCTCGCTAAGAGAAGAGGTCAGCAATGGCGGCTGCAATGCGGCGTGTGTGTAAAGCGTCCACAGACCTTTTTCGCTCACTCTCGTCCCCAGTCACTTGATAGGCATATTCGGTATAGGCGAAGAAAAAAATATGTAAAACATTTCAACCTGCAAATAGTAAAAAAAAAGCTAAGGAGAGACAAAACGAAAGGCGGTGACGGTTACGCTTACATGCCGAATGTATTCTATTGGCGTGGCGACGGCAAAATAATGTTTTCGCCCATACTGGAGGTGACAATATTTCAAGACGGCGGCGCCCTTGTGAACTAGCTTTATGAACGAACTCAACTCACTGACGTCACGCCGCTACAGTGGTGACGCTGCTGTCGGTACTGCGCATGCGCAGACGCTTCACTCCTTCCAAATTTATTTTCTGGGCTCCCGCAGTGCCCACACCCGGTGTGGGCAAAGTGGCCGCGCGGGCTTCTTTCGAAACACTGAGGTAGTGCACACTTCATTTTAGATTAACGCAGCCGACGCTACGAGGTGATAGGCCCAACCAAGCAGCGTCAAGAGCACAAATCACGGGATTTTTTTGTTTATGATCGGTCCAGCTATAATAAAAGACGAACAAAGACATGACGAACACCATGATGGTGCGCTTTGGTCGTTCTCTGACTGATCTGACCAACTCGTAGCGTCGGCTGCGTCCGGACGTAAGGTGAAACGAAGTATGGGCCTTTTTGTGCGCGGGCGCCAACATCTTGAACCTGGTAATATCCGGTATGCGGGAAAACATCGTTTTGCCCTATACTTCGTTTCAGCTTCGGTCCGAGCGCGGCCGATGTTAAGAGCCGAAGGGCCAATCAAACAGCGAAAGAGGCACAACGTCATGGCGTGCTCTCTGCAGTTGATAGGACCAGCCGGTATTCGCCGTCCCTCTGTGCGTGCTCCTCCGCCGGCTAGTCTTATCAAGCGCAGAGAGCACGCCATGACGCTGCGATTTTTGCGGTGTTTGATTGGCCCTTCGGCTCATAACATCGGCCGCGCTCGGACCGAAGCTGAAACGAAGTATAGCCTCGCCACTGGGAAAAAAAAACTATTTTTCTAATAGCGAGAGTGTATCTTTCTTGTGCTTTTTTATATTGTTTTCTTCAAAGTTGTTATGCCTCGCCTTTTTTATATCCCGCAAGACGGATTTGTTGACTACGTGGCTGGAGAGGACGGTAAAGGAAAAAGATCCCTGTACTCATTTTTAACTTCGTCAGACCCCATGCGACGATCCGTTAGAGATAATCAGGCGGTGTCAAAAATGCACCGTCACGGCGCTCCATCACCTCTGTGCGTCTACTGCCACCGACCAAACAAACACGCATGTCGAATGCGGTGCGATCTTGCGCATTTCCTCGGAACGTGATTGGTTTAGCTGGCGATGGAAAACCGGCAAGGTTAACGAGCGCCATGACAAGGCACTTTTCGCACCGCGTGATGAGATCCATTGAATTGTAGCATTTCGAGGTCGGACTTGGAAGTGAACAAGGGCTTATCTTCCTTGGTTGAGATAAAACGGAACCTGGTTTTTCAGACACGTGACCTACTAACGTTTATTAATCGTAGAAGTACATTTGACAGACTAATTTATAGTAGCGCATCCCACATCTCTTTTCTATTCCAAATATGAGAAACTTCGAAATATACGAAAACAGTTGCATAGCGTACCTTTTGTTTGTTTTAACCGAGACTTTATGCATTCAACGCTCACCTGATTCGTATGTTCTGGAGCATTTCTTCCTCTGTGGTGAGTTTTTCTAAAACCGATAATTGAGTCGAATTGAGCCAGGGCCTTCAAAAGTTTATAGGCACACATGTAGCTTGCGTGGTCAACTGAAAAAACAAAACAAGACAAAAAAAAAAAAAAAACAGCGTCAAGAAACTTAGAATGACAAAAAGGTCTCCCCTCATTAAAGGTCCCTATATGACGCTATGCGAGATAGCGGCAAGTTCTCCTCACCTCGCTCCTGTCGTCTGCTAGCGCGCAGACTGCCATATTGTTCCTACCTTGCCCACCATGGCCGCGTTGGAAATCTTCTGACCTTCTCCGGCAGGTCACGTCACGTGCCACTCCCGATAGAAGAACGCTGGACGCGGGAAGCTTTTCGAGCACCAGTGTACGAAGCCATTCAGGGGCATAGCCAGGGGGGGGCCTTCACCGGGTCAGAGCACCCGCCAAAGCCTTTTGCTTTCCCCCCCCTTCCCCCCATCCCCCCCCCCCCCCCCCCCCCCCCGACTTGCTATTCAATCGACCCTTTTCATTTTACGGCGCTCGATCTTTTTTCTTGAATCGCCGCGTTATCAAGACAAATAATTATATATTACTTTTTTCGGTCCATTCCGCTCGAAAGAATAGGAGTAGAAATGAGCGCACAAGAAGGGCATCCAAGTACCTAGAGATGATCCCGGCCATTATCCTCTCAAGTCAGGAGAGGAAGCGAAAGTTTTCCATGGACAAAGAGCAACACCAGAAATGTTCTCGTTCGTGGGCATTTTTGTGATGCCTCCGAACGAGTAGAGTAGACAAGAACGATCTTGGGATCTCCACTCGATCTAGGAAAAGTGTTGGAGGGGTCGAAGGTTGGCGCAAGGCAGTGATGTGCAGGCATGGTAGCGCATTTGGTTTAATTTAAGAAAAGTTTGTTATCTTTTGACCAGAGAAGAATAGCGATCCAGATAAGCTTGTAGCTCTTTACCGAACTTACAATCGCAATATTAACAATATCTTTTATTTTCCGTCCAAAGTGTATGGCGGCCAAGAAATGCCAAGGATGAGAAAGGTCCTTAAAATACAACCGATTATTCTCAAAATGTCGGCGATCGTGGAGCGGACACATAGATACGCACGCGAAAGCGTCTGCTACTGTGTTAAGCTATAGCGCCAGAAAACGCGGTGGCGGTTCAGCGAACTGTTGGGAAAGTATTAAATAAGATAAAGCAAATGCGGTGCTCTCTCGCTGCCTCGGGTCACCTGGTCGCCCCTATAAAGCCGGTCGCGGGGCAGCCTGCTATCATAGCCCCCTCTATACTCACAAAGCCTGGCAGTTCGATGACGGAGGCATAGAGTGTGGAGTCACAGATTTGGAGCGCGAGGATCTGGTAGCACAGAGCATTTCTCGGGAGCGTGGTATTCAGCGCACAGCTTTGCAGCGGCGGGGACACAAAACGTGGTTTTCAAACCTGACGAGAAAAGAAGCGGTAGCCCGAGGAACGCGAGAAGCACAAGCGGACATTCCATCGCTCGGGACAAGTGTGTATTGGCGTCTCGCCGCAGCGGGGCGCCCGTTACATGACTCTTGTCTGCCGCTCTACTTTTTCGATTTCGGCGGCCGCGTCACGTGACGATCTGCCAGGCTTTGTGAGTACCACCGTGATCAGTATAGGGGAGGCTATGCTCCTGTATAAACTTCGCAATGCCTGTCAACAGGGAGCACGTGCCATAGGAACGGGCCGGGAAAATAGGGCTTGTGGTTTTGTGTGGTGGCGTTCGTGATGCAGCTATGCGGTGAAAACCATGCTCTGCTTCGCAGGAAACAGAGTCAAGTTAGCCACAGCATTATGGAGCTTGAGGCACCAGTACAAAAACATAAATTCTTCCTCTCGTGCGTATGCTCGGATTTCCCTTGGTATCTGTACTTGCGTAATTAAATTTTAAACCGCGCAGCTAATACCCGAGAAAATACTAAATCCGCAGACTTCGTTTTTTACGTATATTAAAAATTGTGGGACAAGCCGAAAGTTTTCGTGAATACTTCTTTGAACACTATGGTTTTTATGATATATGTGTTTTGATCGATTTTATGTATAAAATGCAGTGATGTTTTATTATCCCTTTATAAATTTCACCCTCAGCTAAAGTGCTTCCCAGCGATGCAGGGTTTTTGAAACTAAAATAATGTTTACAAAAATGCCGGCAAGGAAGTGCGGCCGCGATGACAAGAAGTTGGAAAAGATAATGCTGCTCTCTTTACGCCCTAAAGAAAAGCTGTTTGAAAATAATCTAAAACTGTATATGACTTGTTAGTGTGAAAAAAGCGCGGCATGTTGCAGATATATCGCGAATCGAAATCGAGTCTCCCGAGGATGGGTTTCTTGTGCCGTTGACGACGCTTGTTTATTAGAACTAAACAGTTGAACGATAAATCATTTCAAGAGACGTCGACTCTGGCATGGAGATGGTCTCTGTTGTGATCGCTTCAAGCCTTGTTCGCTCAAGAAGATCAGATAATATCTCCTGAGGCCTTAAACTCGTCAAACACAAAGTTGGGGCCTAAGTTCACGGAGCGCGCCGATTGGATTATACCGACGATGACTTCGCGCTTTTTCCGCCGGCGTCCAATCAGCGCACTCTGCGAACTTTCGGCTCCAACTTTGTGTTCGACGAGTTTAGTGCCCCTGGTGTCATACGGGGCCATTAGCATTTGCTTGCACCGCAAAATGGTACGCAGTAACTCATGCCAGAAATAGAACCTCACTATGACCTATAAACATTCAGACTTTCATTTAAAAATGTCGACGCTGCGTTTTGTTTTTATTTTTTACATTCGTGAACGTCGATGCTGCGTTTTTATTTTTCACATTCAGCACGCTAACCAGTTTAGTCTGGCAAAGAGGGTGAGGGTCACTGTTGGTCATTTTATGAGTTACACGACACCATGGTGTCACGTGACAACACCATGTCACGTGAAACCATAAGGCCCATATAGTGTAACGTTGGAACGTGTCGAACAGATCAACCTGTCGGTTTTCTCATCAAATTCGCCTTATAAAACATTCTGGTAATAAATAGTCAGAAAGGTTAGGACCTTCGGAAAATTACACCTGATTGTCCACTACCATTATTATGTAACAAATAAATACTGCACTTATGCTAATCTGGTTACAAGCAATATTCCATATGTATACGTCAAATCTTTGGGGTGCTACAAATATATCAGAATATTAAAAAAAGGAAAAAGAAGCTGAATGGTGTTTAAGCTGGTACATACAGTACGAAAAATGAAGACACAATTCTTCTGGACGACTGAACAGCTAAAGGTTTAGCATCGGCATTTCTGTCATGGCGTCCTGTTACTTTCCTGGTAATATTGCCGGTGTTTTGATGCCTTCGGGGCGTAGAATCCAGCTGAGCTCGGCACGGAGAGGTCAAGGCGAGTTCTCCGCCGAACTCGCCGCCCGCTGCGATTGGTCGGTGCCGTGCGTGACGACGCGCGCAGTCACTCCCTAGGTCTAGACGTCACAACGGACGGTTTGAGGCGGTCGGAGAGTGGCATATTCAGAACTCGCGGCGAGAGGCTGTGACGTTATGTGACGTGGCAGAAGCCGCCGCGGATGGGAAAAGCTTGCCGGCTCCAACCTAGGCGAGTTGGGGCGATTTGGGCTCGAGGGAGGAGCGTCCAGATGGCAGCGTTTTTGTTCGTGTTTCGCCATCAGCGTAGGTATTTAAGCCACGCCAATGCAATTGACATGCACGCAATGATTTTCAACAACACTATCACCTCTCAAAACCTGTGGTAAGGTGGCGGTGCGATGAACTGCGTTGCGAACCGGGGTTAAGGCGATGGTGCAGTGCGTGGGCGGTCGTCCCTTTCGTGAATCCTACAAACAAATCTCCGAAGTGATTCTAGAAAAAAAATGTGTTTTTACGGCAATCTGCAACCAGGTACGCAATTTATCATTAGCTACAGGCTCTCATAATTATTGTGGCGGTTTGCTGCGCTGCATAGATGCAAGAAAAAGGCACTTCATAAAATTCAAACTAAAACAGAGGATAGAAGAAAAACAATGTACATGAATGGGGCAGACTAACTGTGTATTTTCTTTCTCATATTCTCCCTCCACACCGTATTTCGACTAAAAAATTGATCGTTAGTTGTTTATACAGCAAGAGTTTAGTCTGCCAGAACATGGCGACAATGTTATCTGTAGATAACCAATTTAGCCAGTGCAGTACAACCGCGAGGCTGGAGGCTTTAACGTGCACCACGCAGTAGTGGCACACAACCGCACGCCGGTACGATGTTCATCCAGGTGGAAACGGGCAAAGGGAGGGGGGAGGGAATTCGACCCAGAATCTTTGGGTTCCGCAACTGGCGGTTTCGCTCCACGTGTACCCTATTTTGAAAAATTATTGTGGCGGTGTGGGGGGAGATAGATGAAAACTCCGCCTTCGTATTACATCACTCTTTCGTACTAAAGATGTCTTGAGGCCCTGATGGTATTCGGCCAGATACTCCTCCGTAGTTGACAGCGTCACCCCGAGGTGCCTGTAGTTGGCTTGCACAGGAATTGCTGTACCCTGCAGATTGAGTGATCCCAGGCTACCTTCTTCGCCAGAAAAACAAATGTCTGTGCCCCATTGGAAAAACGTACAAGAAACATACCTGACGCTTGTACAGTTCTGGAATGACACCACCTTAATTTCTTGTTATTATACATGCACCTAGTTTGGTTTGGCGTTCTGCATAACTGGAGATACCGACACTGCTATGGCTCCGGGTCCGTCTATACTGGCAGCCAGTTTGCTTGCCGATATGACTCGGTGTGGCTGGTATGATTTTGCGTCCGATGACGTAGGCTACCGAAATCTTTCCAACAAAACGCTTATACCACAGGACCACTGGTCCAAATCATGCATGCCGAAAGACGAACGCCATCTTCCAACAAAAACGTCCATCGTTTACCACCGGTATCGTTACATACACCATACATGTCGAAAAATAACATCAGCCGTGTTTACATGAATGCCACTTAGTCGCATTGAATCCAGTTGTCGCATTCAAAATGCGGTCATGTAAACGTCATAATGCGCAAAGAAAGCGCATCGCATTAAAGTCGCTAGACAGAGGTGGATCAAGATGGCGAGTGCGCATTCATTCAGCCCATGTAAACGGAGATCGCATCGCATTTTGGAACGGGGAGGATTATCGGAAGGCGCTCGCTGCGGGAGCGAGTGAACAGCTGAGAACATGGCAGCTGCCAACCTCGTCGGCGGCGCGGAGAACGGTCCTGCAATTTCTTTCCCGAGAACAAACGCAAGCTTTTGTTGCGTTCATAAGTAAGCGGAATGTAGCGGAGCTGCTCGGTGAGGGCGGCACCGTCCAAACCTTTGCGAAGTAGGACTTCCGCATCCGAAGGGGTCGCAAAGGCTTCGGTGCAAGCACGAGCGATACCGAGAGCTCCGAGAACTGTAGAGCACTGCATGGTAGCGCAGCACGAGCAGCTCCTTCCTCGGTGCCGTTCGTGGCTGCGGAAGAGCCTCTTAGACTCGGGGGTCCGGTTCATCTGATCTTGATCGGCGAAGTCTGGCGCGGCGAAACGCGGAGGCTTCCTCAAAGCTTGCGCACACACGTCGCCTCTCGTTCACAGCGAACCGGCGGCCCGGCCTGCAGTCTCAAACGCCATGGTTTTGACGCTTCTTCCGTCTCGCAACTTCTTCCACAGCACCGAAGACAGCGGACACGATCTTTACTTTCACTGAATGCGTCGAAAGGTCTCCACGTGCAATGCACCGGAAAACGTGGTGCGGCTGGTGCCGGAACGGAACTGCGTAACTTCGAGCTTTGAGTCAGTGTGCACGGCAACAAACCGATCGTAACACCAAGCCGCGGATACCGCATCGCCGGTCGACAGCGGCAAACAGCCCGTTGCTCGTATCGTGGACCGTGACTCGTACTCGGCAAACTCGGCGTCTTTTCGTGGCCCCTCGCGTCGTCGCAACCCGCCGCAACCGTAGCCGGCGTCGGAGAAAAGCGAAACCGAAACGTAAAGCTTCCGCCCAGTCGCTTCTGCTGCCGCGGATTTTCTAACTTCCCGGCTTCCACGCTTCCGGTCGTCGCGGAGATGGCGACGTAGCGCTTGGGCGTCGCTGGCTCGTTCTACGTTTTACGGGACAGATGTTTTGCGGTCCGTTTCTATTGCGTCCGTGGCTCTCAACCCGACGGCGCCTCTCATTGTTCAACCAGGCGTGGTCAGCCTGGGTCAGCGCAGCGCGGCCGGCTCGACTCTTCCGATCGCCGGACCGCAGGCAACTTCTAAGTTCGGCCGTTAGGCGTAGGATCCGAAGGCGTCTGTCTCCGTCGTCTCCGGGAAGCGGTAAGCGAATCTAGTCCCGTTTTCGTTCTACTTTTAAATTACGTTAGGTGCGCTACAGTGTAAACATGCGTGCCAAGTGTTCGTGACAATTTTGAGCTAAAATAATTGGGCTTAATCACGGTTTTTCATTTACCGAAAATGTAAATCGGGCCGGTGTACGAGGTGCCATGCTTGAAAACAATATACGATGTTCACGTGTACTTGGGCGGCTTAAAAAAAAAGAAAAAAAAGAGAAAGGAAACTGTGTATGGATGGATGCGAAGCTCGTCCCAATGCGATTGGAAGCACTTAGCGCGCCTTTCTGAACGGCATGTACGCAATATAGCGGTCAACGAAACGAGCAGCGACGAGAAGCTACGAGTGCCGGCGACGAGCGACGAATATTTCTCTCTGTCGCTGCTTGCGTCACGCGGTTTTTGGCTTTGTAAAGAACGTCGCTCATCGCTTTGGTCGTTTGCACCAATCACTTTCGTAAGGTGTCTCGTCCCGCGGCTGACTGAGCGACAGCGAGTGCTCGTCGTTGTCGCTTGTCTTGTTGCTAGCCAAATCGCTTACATGAAGTAGACCGCCCTACACTTTTCTGCACCGGTGCAGGAGGTGCATGTAAATCGAACGAAACTTTTATACACCGCGAGCGTTCTCTTGAGCAGCGATTGACTGGCGACTGTTTTCACCCTGTCGATTGCATTTATGCAAAACGGGGGCTGCTGGTACATCATATAAACCAACCATTTGGGTTTAATTAAAGCACATAACTGACCTAAAGAAAAATGCTGCTATTCTAGAGTTTATGCTGTAGGAATGTATCGCTTAACATAAATTTCTTAATTTTTACTTTTAGTCCCTGCCCCGCCAGATAAAACATCTGGCCTAAAGCAGTGGTCTGTATCTCCTTCCAAGACCTCGGGCGGTCGTCACCTAATCCAGGAGTCGGCGGCGTCTCACGGGCGGGCGTGTTGCTGATGATTCTTACTCTTTGGTGCTACCGAGGGAAAAGTGGTAATGCTTGGGAAAGGCAAGTATGGCAAGTGTGGCCGCCGTAAGTGTACATATTGTTTTTGCCTTTGCTCGAATCCACTTTTAAGAAATGCACAGCTCGCATGTGTGCATCTCTTAATGCTTCTATAGTCGGCGTATTATTACTCTGGAGTGCTCGAACTCTGTCAGCGCTAGTTTCTCTAGAATCATGGAAATGGGATGCAACACTAAACCGCATATGCTCTCGCAACAGCGCTGTGCTGAAGCACTGTGGAATCTACTCTAGCTTTAATATGCAGCACAAAATAGTTGACGCCAAGTATAGCTACTTTTGAGACTCCGTTTTACCAAAAACTCTACCGAAACAAACTCGCCACCTAATAGGTAGTGCAAAAGAACCTCGCGTGCCTAACTGGAGAAGGGCAGTTTTTTTTCATTGGACAATTTTTTCTTAAACCAATACCTTCAGCCTCCTTGAAATATTAATATCATGTGACACACGGAAGAACAGCAAACCCTTAATGTTGGCGAGCCTTTCATTTTCGCAGCCTTTAATTTTGCGAAATTCAGTGGCTCCGATTGTGTCCTCTGTGACCGATTCGAGAAGAAATAGGGGTCATAAAGATAAAGGGGTTTTCTGTACATTGGAGAAAAGAGGAAATCACTTTTGTTTGTATGCAAGAGTAAAACCAACAACAACAATCACGGTGTTGACACTTTGTTAGCCTATCTGTGTCTATTGAATGATATCAATTTCATTTTAGTTTGTTAAACATTGTTGCCTTTAGGTTGTGGGATACCGTCTTCAACACGAGCAGTGGTTTTCCTCTGAAGCAGGCAGCATGGGCGCGTGCCGCAGCACAACATAGTTCATTTGCAGGTGGTACCGCAGATTGAAGGATGGTTCGCACAATATGGGGAAATCACAACTCAATTGTCTACGTCGGGCGTGGAAAATATTTGCCCATTCTAAATCATTTTTGCTGGAAATCAGGGATTTGCGACGAATGTACCCGCATGGTTGAAAGGGCCAGACAAGCCTTGTGAGTACTTCGTTTTCAAGCCTCTCAGTCTTCAACCCACTCACGCACCACATGTGTAGATGTTCCGGTTGGCGGGAGCACTTATTTGGAAAATGGTGGATGGCAACTGTTGCTATCTTTATCAGAATTCTGTATTATGGTTAAAGGTGGACTGCATATTCGCAATACTTTTTCTCACTTAAAAATATGTCATACTGAAAATAGGAAGAATAGCCGATGAAAAAAAGAGAATGGCTGGGCGTCCTCCCGCGCGTGCTTGTCTTTTTCGCCCGCTTTGGACAGATGTGCTCGCCCCAGGCTCCTGAGACGCTGAAACATCATCGAAGGTAGCAGGCGGGCTGGCGGTGGAACAACTGAATCTTTTTCCTGCCTTTCTTATGCTGTCAGTGCGCGTGTACTTCTATTCTGTAACTCAGCTTAACCTGCACAGAGCTGACGAGAATAGGCTTGGCGGGTGCCCTTACTCCATATGCATTTGGACAGCTGAGGCACTTTCTAAATCAAGGACATTGTGTATCTTACCTTCAAAAACGCATCATTTTGGGGGTGCAAAAGGAATTACAAGGCATATTTTTGTTTGTATTGTCATATTATGCATCGCCTCCTCAAACTTAATGCGGAGTCGACCGAGCTTGCTGAAAAATTTAATGCCTGCCAGGTAATTGTTTCACATTTAGTTAATATATCAGTATTTAGATAGGTATCCCAAGTCATTAGTCGTTAAGGTGCAGTCTCTCTGTAAGTCAGTCATGTTTAACATTCGTAAAAATGCTTGTGAAATAATGGCACTGTCGAGGACATTTACTCAGCTTGAACAATCGCTGGGCACAAGCTGGTCGTGTGGTTACAGGGAGCAAACATCCCGCTTGGAACGTCCTAGCTCGCAATGTAGCTGAAGACTAGGTCAGGGCCCCACTCACAAACGTCTATACTTTGCATCTCCTTAAGCTGTACAACTTTTGACACTACAAGCCAGTGCAGCAAGAACAGCGTGACAGATGATTATAAGCTCGACATACCGTGGCGTCCAACTAGAAGGTCACATGGCTTGCTTTGTGCACTGAATTTGCAAGGAAAGTGAAAGCCGTTTACAACTCCCTGGAACGCCGAATTGGAGCGCAGCTCTTGAGGAGTAGGAGTGAAGGGTGCTGAGGGGAGGGTAGACCCCTCGGCGTTCCCCTATTGTAAATTCCATCAAGATACGTAATTTGGGACACTGACTGCCAGTCAGGAGCCATGATAGAACGTGATGGACCATCAGACGTCATCTGATGGTCCATCAGATTACGTCTGACTGCCACTGCTAAGGGATTTTCATCAACAAGGGCAGCATTTACGTAAGAGTAAAGCTATACGCGCTCATAAATATCGCCAAATGGCTTGATAAAACAAAATGTTCGAGAAAAAAAAAAGAATAAAAAAAAGCAGGACCACCGGAGATCGACCCGCGACCACTTGCGTACAACTCGGACACCTTAACCCCTGTGCTACGCCGTTGGTTAGAAAACTCGATTTCACCATTCATTTTATACCAGATCCTTCGGTTGCAAATGCAGTTAAGACTTCAGCATGTTATGCAAAGCACTCGTACATCACTCGCCGTACTTCAGTTCTACTCACCGGTCATGTAGAGTACTTTCGCGTCGTAGAACGATCTTTTTGTTCGCGCATCACCGGCCCAGTAGACCTGGTACACCCTGTCGTCTTCAGCTACATCGCTAAAGTCCCTTACATCGTCGGAACTCACAACAGGCTGGGTCTTGTCGAGTAGAAATTCTACTAAAACATAAGACATTGTAGAGCCCGGGCAGGATCGACAGGTTGGAACAAGCGGTCAAACAAAACGAGTCGAGAGCGATCGTTCATGAGAGCTCGGCGAAGCCTCTATGGGCGAAGCAAAGTGGCGTTTTTGGCGTATCGGCGGGCTTCTGATCAAGGTTGTCGGTCGGCGGCGTGTCATATCTCTAACATCAGCGGTTTTATGGGCTCACGTCCCGAAATCGTTTTCTTGTGCATAGATTATTTTTCGTATTCATAGATTTGACGAAATAGTGGTATCCGAACGAACTTTACGTCCTTTGACCGTACGTCTGTCTGCACGTCAAAACGTTTTGACGTACAGTCAGAGCCAATCGATGCACAATCAGTATCGCCACCAAGACATCTTGATGGAATTTCACGGCGGCCGACTGCCACCAGGAAACTATCAGAAAGCCGACAAGTGGAGTCTGACTGGAGTTTCACTGTCGGTCAGAGTAACTTGTTGGCCAATCAGACATGTTTGACGTACAGTCAGGCACAGTCAGCGGTCCACTAGAAAACATTGACTGCCAAACAGGGTTACATTGATGTATTTTTCCTTCGGATACAGGGAGTTGTAAACGGCTTTCACTTTTTATTTAAATATTTATTTGAGTTTCCATGGGCAACACTAAAACGGTATGCCGGGGGAAGGACAAGTTCACCGCTCTTACTTGTTCTCGACTGATTGCAAGAAATTTGGTTAATGCCGTGAAAGCTCTTTCCAGCGCTTGCTTTGCAGCACGAAAATCAATTATACATAGGACATACTCTGCTTTGTAGACTGCTTGATCATTCCGCAGGGCTGCCTGCCATAGATGCCATGCTACTGCAGAGCAGGCGAATTCGATTTTTGGTTTTGCCATTGCTTTTTTTAACCATTTTCTTGATAGCTCTTGTAAACTTAGAGATTTTCCTAAAAAGCAAGCCGGGACGAATATTCAGTTTGATTAGGTAGCTGAAAATAATAATTGGGTACCGTTTAGTCAGTAAAATAGATACTGTGTGCGCCGTTAGTGCGAGATCGAGATCCGCGTTTTTTGGCATTTTTCTCGGAGTACTACCCATTTTTATCGGTTAGCCTCTTGTTGCGCCAACTAAACTCTTTCTATCCAGACACCTGCCCTCTCCTGGTACACTCTGCCCTCATGTTCAGTGAGTGTATGAACTGGAGTTGTATCCCCAGTCGACACTCGTTGAGCATGAGGGTAGGAAAATCTTCGCATTGCAGCAGAGCTATATCTAGCCAGGCTTTGGCCAGTCTATGATTTTGCTACCGTAGTGTCCCCCTCCCGAGTGAGCCAATCAGCCCACGGCACAGAGCGAGGGGCGTGAGCGTATGCGTGTGAACTCTCGGCTGCTCCCAGCTGTGCGGAGATGGCCGCCATTTTCATTCATTCGCCGGCATGGGTTGCGTCAAAATTTCGGTCGTCTCCTTTTTGCTGCCTTCTCTCTCTCTCGCTCCTTTGGCGCTCTCCTCCCTTTCCTCCTGTCTAGCGGCTTCGTCGCCACACCCACTGGCGAAACTCTCCCAATATACGGCTCTGCATTGCAGTAGTAGTTTTTTTTTATAGTTTCTACAGTTGAATGTGAATATTCGACAGAAATCTCTCAGTTTGGGGTGAAAGAGGGTTTAATGAATGTATTTGATCATTCGCCTTAATTCGGTACCCATCATTTCAGTGCCCACATGGCCTTGCCCTCGGGGGTGACTATGGCTGGGGCAGTGAAGGAGCAGTTTTTTTAACAGGTACAAGTACAAAGTATTAAATAAAATAAAAGGATCTATGTGCTGATCATGAAAGAATATGCTTGCCATTGTAATGTAGCTCTGCCAAGTACTTGAGTGTGATTTGCTTTTATTTTCAGCTGCTTGGATGCCTCAAGTTCTGGAAATCCAAGTGGACGAAAGCTTGGACTCAGTCTCCTTCTGTGGTCTGGCCAGGACCATGGGGAGGTAATCCCAGCAACACGAGCATCGCAGTATCTGCCTGCTCTTGACTTTTGTTTAGCGTCACGACAGGGGAGTCTTCGTGCCACCAGGTGTTAGGTATGCTAGTCGAAATAAGCATTCTTACCTATTTTTTAAGTGAAACAGCAAAAGCACTACTAAACCTAAAATGCAAAAGACATATTCAAATCTTGGGTCGGGTGGAGTTCCAAATGCAAAAAGGAGTCTGCAGACATGATTAACATGTGAACCTAAAAGCCCGTGGATGTAAGTTCAACGGTGTCACAGAAATAACTTCCCACAGATGGCTTCGCTCATGCTATACCCGAACAAATTCTTAAAATAATCATTGTGTTACGTTGCTGTCATCAGTCTTATGTACCTATCGCGCCCAGCAGTCTGGAGATGTGAAATATAAAACAGGAACTTGCGCAATGTCAGCTCTGCAAAGATTTATATAGTGAACAGAGCATAGCACGTTCAGCTTAAGAAAACAATTCAGTGCAGGCGTGTATTCGTGGTTCACATATGTGTAATGGTCCTTCAGGCTCCATAATGAAGTGAAAACTGCTTAAGTTGCGTCCCACGACAGGCTTTCTATTAGTGTTAAAAATTGTTATGGCGTTTCAAACAGCTTGCACCAAATATTATTTTGAAATACATAGGCTCATTGGAATTATTAAGTGGATGTTTGAAGACAGTCATGGTGACACCAATCTCAAATGTCAAGTGTTCCACTTATTCAGAGTTGGTTGAGCCTGTAAATATTGTAGGTCGCAAATTAAATTTTTATGGTATGCAATGGGCACAATTATCCATAATGACTAGATCTACCTAGGAAAACTTTATACGTTTACTACGGGAAGATGGTTTCGCAAAACGTAGTATTTAGTTTATTCAACTCCTGCACTAACCATGTCTCTACAAATTTTTGATATTCTTTGCCATGCTGAGATAAGATTCTGGAAATAGTTTTTCTAAAGATAAGCTAGATATTTCCAGTTCGTGAACTTCATCACAAAGCATGCGAGAGAGCCAAACCTTGCTATGTGCGGAGGGAATTTACCGAATGACGTAACTTGAGTTTGAAACAGTCGGCACTGTAACAGTAATAATGACATGCCACTTGCTTATGTAGCGCTCATTGTCGCAGATCAAACTGCTTTTTCCGTCTACACTTATTTTCGGTAGACTCATTCACCGAACTCCCTCGAGACTGCAGCGCTTGGTTGTCCGAAGTAATTTGCATGAATATAAATGCAACAGGTTTCTTTGAGTGCGCGTCTAGCACGTGTTCTTCATATTTAATGTGCTAACTGTATTCATGACAATATCCATAAATGTATCCGCATTCTACCTAATAATTTTTATTTTGACATTTGAGTTTCCGGCAGTACTTTTCTTCATATCTGTGCTTGCCGAGCCGCACTCAAGCCCATACATCTTGTCTTTCACTATATCATTATATAGAAGTGTTGATGCCGAGTGAAAATTCAAGCTACCGAATCTGTCATGTGAGTTAAGAACCAAGAAAGAGCTCTATAGACAAAATTTTGGTAAAGAGGGCTGTATGGGTCACAGAATAGCACATGCCATGCTAGAAAATGCAAACTCTTTAGGTATGCAAGGATGACAGTGCTGCGTGATTTCTGATATGTCACAAAAAATCAGTGACATACTGTGTTCCTTATGGATATTTAAACTGTCAAATTCAATGCCTAAATGTTTTATTCAAGAACGTTCCCCACTACAAAAATATTTAGAGATCTGAGCAACCGACTCATGCAAGACAATGTGGCAAACATTCATTTTCATGTATATTATGGTTTACAAGTCGTAGTCTGCACTGGTTTATTGCATTCATGCTGAAACTGGCAGTGGATCTCTGGGTATGAATAAGGAGATAAACATTTCTTGAAATCAAGATATTTGAGAACGGAGAAAAGGAATGATATTGAAGCGGTATCTTAGATTCTCTTTCCTTTTTCTTTGTTCTCTAATTATCACTTTATTTCATGTGAGGCATTTAGTTTTTTAGTGCTTAGCTCTTAGGTGCCCGTTTTGTGGCATCCCCATCGGCATAACTGCCCCGCAAAACTTGGCAGGAAATTGAATTAATGTAGAGGTCATTTGTCAATAATTTGTCAGCTAAATCTAGTGGAGAAACTGTCTTTGTTTCTTGCTGACGTGACACAAAGTCATGCGACGTCATTTTCCCCGCTATATTTAGTGGGGAAACTGAATTGGTGTTGAGGTCACGTGACATCAATTTCCCTGCTAAAGTTAGAAAATGATCCTGCTAAATTTAGGGAAATTTCCCGCCAAATGGGAGGGAGCAGAAGAGGAGGAGGGGAGGGGGAGGAGTGGCATACTCTCCCATCCTCCTCCTCAACATCTGCGCTCTAATTTCACATTACAGAGAATTGCAAACGTCTTTTATTTTTCATCTCATGTTCATTAAATCTTGATATCGCAGGTGCGCTCGCAGCACAAATCGGGGTTGCGCTGATCCTCTACGCACAAGTCAGGAACTCCTGAGTTGCAAGAGTGAAAGTTTGGCCTGACAGCTCAAGGGACACCTTTGTTCAGAATTGAATTTTTAATTATCATCTTTTGAGAAAAGTTCAGCTTTGCTGCGCATAATTCTTCTAGAAATAAATACTTGCTACCAAAATTACGACGTTACTACATTTCGCCACTGCTATTAGTGCTCCTCGAGGACCTCAGACAAGAGCTTATTTGTGTGCAAACATCCTGCTAGTTTCAAACCAATCGCTGCCCAATTATCCAGCATTCGAATGAAATGCTGGATGTCTGCGAGTCTCTCCGGAAGGATGCAAGCGGGGAAGGAACCATATATTGTCATATCGTATGAGGGGACATGCTGTAGGGTGTCTTTGTATGCTTTACAGATTTGTTGAAAAAACGCCGCTAAAGCTACACTTACGCGGTCTGTGCACGTGAGTTTTATGGCCAGGGAAGCATGATATAAAGGGCTAATTGTAATGATGAGTCGGCTTATTAAAGGGAAGTGCAAGACTTCTTTCAGAAAACTAGATGGAGGTGATTCTACTGTAGTTTTATCCTGTGAATCTGAATATCACGTTAATTTTCTCCAAACATATAATTAAACGTGAGAAAACACAAAAAAACATCCGACCAGTAGTGACGTAAGGGGGTTTTTCAGCTGCCAATCATTGGTCACTTGACGGCCGCGCGTCCAATCGCAAGCTTTCAAGGTGTATTCTCCCGCACTGGCACCAGTTGTGACGTGCGTGCATAGCTCTGATTGGCGCTGAGGATGCGTAAGCAGCGATTTCGGATGCTCCTTTTGTTACGTCACTCGCCGGGAAAGAGTGCCTCCAGTGATACTTTAAAAATAATTCTATGCATCCGCGATTCACCAAATTACCAAATATTTTTGATATTTCAGATTCTGGAGGTCAAATGAAGAAGATTTAGATCTGTTTCCTCAAATACAAAACCACTAGCTTCCCTTTAAGTATGATTTGTTCCTTAAATTTTTAGTTAGTGGAAATAGACCCATAATTCAAATTATAAAATTGATAATCATCATAGAAAAGCACTAAATCAATCCGTTTCATAAATATATGACAGGAACATCATTTTACGGCGTACTAAACAAAGGCTTAATTTAATTTGACGCATTTCCAGGCTTCGGTTTCTTATCACAGCGCATCTCTGCACCTGCGATACTGCTGACCAGTGGCTGCAGTGCGAAGCCACCTCTTCGCCTCCCTCGTAGGATGGAGGGAAGCAGGGCGCATGTATGTTGCGCGACTAAACCCCTGGGGAACAGGACCGTGGGGGCAGAAATGCGCTGCGATAAGAAACCGAAACCTAGAAACAGATCCAAATAAAGCGTTTTTACAGAACACCTAAAATGCTACCTCTGCGTTATATCCTTCTAAAAAGAGTTGATTTAGTAGATTCGATGACTCTCAGCAAGTTTCTAATTGAAACCATGTGTTCATTTTCAGTAATTAAAATGTTAATAAACAAATTGTTTTAATTATCCGACTGATCGTTATGATTAGGCCCATATCCTATGTACCCTGGCCGTATAACTAACCCGCACAAACCACAAAAATGTAGCTTTCACGACCTTTTTAAACAAATATGTAGAGCTTAAAAAAAATCGCCCTGTATAACAGTGAAAAGGCGATACCAGCATGGTGGAGCCATAAGGCTCCACCATGGTGGTATCGCATTTTTGCTGGTATAGGATGTCCCATATTACGTCATGCTTGTATGGCTCCGTACGTCTGCATGGTCCCGTGTGTCTACGGTTCCGTCTTATTCCACTCCGCTGGTATAGGATGTCCCATAATACGACAGGCTTGTATGGTTCCGCCCTGTTCCGCCTTAATCCACTATGCTGGAGCCGCCTTATCGCTGGTATAGGACGTCCCATATTACGGTTACGCTTGTATGTGGCTTTTCCATCATATTTCCGTCATCAAGATTTTCCAACAGGTGGCTAACTGGTCGTTATTGAAGCGTAGCCGGAGTTAGGTTGCTTCTGTGTCACATACGCCCACAAGTTGCTTCATGTCCTCCACACTGTCCGCAATCAGCACTAGATCTTCATCATAGCAAGTCCGGGTAATATCCATGACACTACATCGCCATGTTGACGATGCATCAGGGAGAAACTGATGCCAGTGTGTTGAAGTGCCTTTTCCGTGCGAGAAGCATACAGCATATAAAGCGTTGGCGACAATGGACAGGCCTGCCTTAATCCCTCTCCAACTTCAACTTCGCTTGATTTCACGCCAGTGAAGGATGCTGTTACACGATTGCCATTATATAATCGTTGGAGTAGACTCACTCATGCTCCAGGCATGTTCAGATGTCGTAGTCTGTCAACCCTACTGAAAAAAAATTATATGCATTTTTTTTTCTGATATGCTTATTGGACACCTTTTTCATATCAGAACTTATTATTTCATATCAGTTTCCTATGCCGCATATCAGTTACACTAGGCTAGGTGGCGCTAGGTACCGCCCAATTCATGTGCTGCAAAATATATTTATTCACTCCACCATGTAGATACATTACGCATACCACTAGCATCTGTTGAACGAATACGTTGAGTGCATACACATACACGGCAAAACAAACATGAATACAACAGCACACCCAATAACTACTTCGGAGCTCTGCGTTTCCGCCTTTTATACAGATCGTTTTGTAAGTACGGAGTTTTTCGTTTACTACCTACGCAATAAATAATATTTTCAGCGTGTTGGATTTTTTTCAGTAATGTCGTACCTCTGAGATTATTTAGAATGGCTCAGGGGACGAATCTCTTAATAAAAAGTAAACGCTCATGCCGTAAGTATTTGAAAGCCAGTAAATCAAGCCGCTCCACTGCGGTTCCAAGTCACGTGTTTGCTTTCCCGCGAGGCACGTCGTATACTAAAAAAAATTATATGAATATTTTTCTTATATGTTTATTGGACACATTCATATCAATTGGCATATGTTGCATATCAGTTCTTATATGTCGCATATCAGTTTTTGGGTTTTTCATATCAGTTCTTATATCGCATATCAGTTTTTGGATATTTCATATCAGTTGGCATATGTTGCATATCAGTTCTTATATGTCGCATATCCGTTTTTGGATATTTCATATCAGTTCTTATATAGATTCATATACTTTGTTTCAGTAGGGAAACATCATGTAATGAGGGACAGAGTCATAGGCTTTGGCAATATCCAAAAAAACAGCATTCTAGCGTTCGCTTCTCCGCTTGTGCAATCTCTATACATTGGGTCAGAACAAACAGATTGTCATCCAACCGACGGCCAACTGGAAAGCCGTTCTACAGCTTTGTAACAACGCCGGCTTCCTCAGCCCATTGTGCGATACGCCAGTTGATGATAGTCGACTGGCGAAGTCGACACGAAGAAGAAGAAGAAGCCACCTGGGCGTAAGACGTGTCTTTCCGATCGTCAGAGCCAGCCAAACCAGTGCCACAGACCATGTCTTCGATCGACAGGGGGTTCTCACGCTGCCCAGTTACAAGCTGGACCACAAGCTGGGACACTCCAAGGCCCGCTTTCTTAAAGACCGCCGCCTGGCCAACACCGGCGCCAACCCCTGCGGGGGTGCTGGACTCCCTGCGCCGCCGGTAATTCGGCCGGCTCGTATGCAAGTATGGCACGCGAAGAGCCCTCTCCAGGCGCTTGAGACCGGCCTACCAGAAGTAAGCAGCCCATGGCAGCACCGCGAAGACCATCACCGCGGAGATTGCTGCTAGGCCTAACACACCATAACTTTCATCTGTACATTACATCATCACATAATCACCATCACTAGACACGGCACCGCGGGCCTCCTTGGTACGGGCTCTTGCCTTTCTGCGGTGCCGCGGCTCTCCTGAGCGAATAAAACATTACATTACATTACATAGTCGCGAACAATCTGTAGGCCACTGCCTTGCCGGTTGGTGGACGATAATCACAGAGAAACTGCTTGTTGCCTCCTTTCTTGGTCAGCCCCGCAGCATATACGACTGAAGAGGTGCGCCAATCGCTCCCGTGCGTCAATGCCAAGGCCTTTCAGTACTTTTGTCGATATTCCGTCCAGGCCCGGTGCAGTGCTGCCATTTAACCGCTCTAGTGCGCGGTCGACCAGTACTCGTCCGATTACATTTCGCTGTCATTTGTTGATGTAGGCAGCGAAGTATCCTTGACGAATGGACTCCTGGTTGGCATGTTGTCCGGCTCGTTGCCTTCTTGTGTCATGCCGAACAAGGTGTGAAGGTTTTCGTCCAAGAACTTTGCATTTTGTACATCACTTTTGTTTTCGGCATGTATCAGGTGGAGGGTACTCTCTTTTTCGTCTAGAGTGCCAATATATCGCCAAAACTTATCTCCAGCCTTTCTTCCATTTTTCTTGATATCTGCCATATTTTTGCAGTCATGGGTTTGTATTTTCTTTTCGACAATATCGTGGGTTTTTGCCTTGAGTGCGTGGTACTCGTCCCACAGTCGCAGTGTTTCGGGTGATTTTCCAAGCGTCCTTAGCGCACGGCGATGTTCGCGGTTCGCGTCCTGCCTACGTTGGTTGGCCCTCCGAACTTTAGCGTCCCACCACGGGACAAGCCGACTTTTCCCTGGTGTGCCTCTCACTACCGAAGGTGTAGCAATAGCCTGCTTGAGCTCACCGGCATATCCTTCATACGTGAGGGCATTTACACGGGTATTACTTTCCTCGAAGTCCCTACATATTACCTTGATATCGCATTCACGTAACTGAAAGGTTACTTTCCGATGTGGCCGGGTTCAGTTTCGTTGGACTGAACCAAAGTGAAGTATAATTATATTGTAGTCACTGCCCACACTCCAATCTCCATCTTCATCAACAAAGATTTCTTGAAGTCGACCTGCCAGCCTTTTTGAGGCTAGGGCGTAGTCGATACATGTCCTTCGATCCCGCACCATCCATGTGTGTTGTCCCACACAGTATTTCTCTCGGGTTAAGGAAGTCCAGCTCACACTCTTCCTACATCTGTCTTAACATTCGCCCGTTGTCGTCTTCACGACCATAAATTCCCACCAGGTGGCCGTTGAAGTCTCCCATGAGTAGCACGGACAAGCTTCGATTCAAGCTCCGGATATCCCGCCGAACGCACCTGAGTAGAACCCCATTTTCTTTGCGCCTGTGATTTCCTGTGGAATGGTAAAGGGCGCTTGCAGCCGTCTGTATATTGCCCACCTTTTCTATTACCCATGCATGTTCTCGGCACGTTTCAGATGTACTAAGCCACGCTTGACATTTGCTTGACTATAAGAAGCCCACGTTCCCTCCTCGTCGCTCGTCGTCCACCCCATTGTACCCAGTCCAGCACCAAGAGGGGTTTACAGGGGGAGCGCTCGTCCGTCGTTTGTGTTTCTTACTCTGTCCTCGTCTTTTGTGCGCTTTTAAAACCAAAATGGTTTACAGGGGGTTCTTCACTACCGCGCAAGCGTGTCTCGGCTACTGTAAACAAAAAAAAGCCTAGTTGGCAGGGTGCTTCGTACACTTCATTCCATTTCTGTTATCATCTTGCACCATTCATATTTAAAAAAAAAAGACAATCCTTCCTTCATTCCACCGGTGTCTCGGTGTGGTTGCAAGGTTCTTGGTCAAAATACTCTTCGCTGTTGCAAAGCATCCAACTGCTGGAAGGCCACAGTGTTCACGAAGTTTGCCAGCTCCAGGGACGGGGCGCAGGTAGGATACTGGCTGTACCGAGCGAACCAGTCGTGTGGCACTTGGCTGCGCACGGGCAAAGACGGGTTCACAGTCGGTGCCGGAGAAAACCGCTCTTCCTAACTGCCTGCCCTCGCCAGTGGTATTCCAGACATTTTTCCTTGAAGATGTCCAGTCAGTTGCATTAGGCCCGGGGGTACCCATACCGCGTGAAGAGGACGCGCCTGCGGAGGATGCACCATCTGATATCGCGGGGTATACACCGGACATGTGGTGTGGAGCACCGGTTGGCGCCCAGTCTCCTCTGCTCTCAGGGGTGTCATTAGGGCGAGGTGTGCTCCAGCGGGAGGGGGGGGGGGGGGGTGTTTCACAACCTGCACTGGGTGGTTGGGAGTTACCCGCTTGCCGGGTGTTCCTTGCGTGCTCACCGTTTCTGGATGCGTTCCATATTGCCCCATGTTGTTCCCGAAGGGGCTGCTGTTTTTGTTCCTTCTTCTCAGACCTAGAAAGCGGACTGCCACTGCACCCAGCCGCTCTGCTACCATTCGGGCACCTTCTTCGCTGTAGTGTAGACCGTCCTTTCGCATGGCTTCACTGCTTGTCAGTTCTCGGCTAAAGTCAATGAACCTTGCTCTAATGCTTTTACAAAGCTGCTTCAGTTTGGGGTTCAGTAGCATAGCTGTAGCATGTACTATACCTTTTCCTCGTCCGTAAATCTCTGGCACCGAACAAATGACCAGTGGCCCTTTGTGCTTGAACCACCTCAACCTCAGACCCTCTGCTATCGCGTCAGGTTGCTTACCCCTCAGACCGTCATTTAATCCCACGTGTAATATGCGCATACGTGGTACGTTTCTAGTCTTTTCCTCGTATGTTTCGATGATTTCATGCTGTGTCCCCGTCGTGGCGTTTCTGTTCAGTATGAACTCCGAGCTTTGGGAAGCTTGGACCTCGTCGATGAGAGCACGAGCAAAACGTCAAACATTGCCATCACTGGCGATAATGACTTCCCGTAGAACGCCGAGAGGTGTTCGGATTAGGTCTTTACTCGCCAGCTTTGCGCACTTCTTCGTCTCTGCGACAAGGGGCGCCTGACTCTCCCGACCTGACCTGCGCACCGTTTTTGTGAACGCCGTGGTGTTGGGTAGGATTTCTCGGATCGGGGTTATATTACACCCTGTCTCAGTGATTGTTGTCTCCCTTTCGGCGTCATTCTGGGTATCCTGACCGAAATCAGAATGGCTTTCCTGGGGCCGTTTGCTCCAAAGCGCTAACCGCGGCTAAAGTTAGCCGCAGTACCTATACTCCGTTTCACCTTATGTTGTACTGCAGCAAAAGCTAGAAGCGCGCGCTCATAGTGTTGGCAGCTGCACTTAATGCACGAGACCTTGTGCCACCGAGATGAGCCATAGAGCAAGGAGCTCGCGCCTGTAGCCTTGCCTGCGGTACATCATAAGGTGAAATAGAGTATAGGAGATGGATTTTAAAATCACGTGACTGGCTCGATAGGGATGCGGGGAAACATGGCGGTTCCCCGGTGAGTGAGCGCCGCTCGCTTAGGAACTAATCTGGCTTTGTAGCTGCAGTATCGGGCGCCTTAGTCAGCAACGAATGGTGCAAGGGGCTTTTGCTTTGCCTTACCTCACTTAAATCACCAAGCATGAGCAATGACGTCGCCGCATTTTTAGATAGTCTTCGGATTCTGGCAATTCTGAAGCCTGAATGAATGCGATAACTCTCGGCATGGCAACGTTCTTGGAAAGTGGATTGCCTTGACTCAATCGGCCAGGTATTGATAGCACAAAAGCAAACAGCGCCCCAATGGTCCCAATAGACCTTTCTCTAAATTTGCCAAGCTCAGAGATGCATGCGACGAGTGTAGTTACACGCCTTGCACGTGCTGGGGTCAGCAAGAGTAAGTGCTCTAAAGCAAAAAGTTTAAAACAATATTTTCCTTGCACGCGCGTTCGTCAAAACCTTATTATGAATATTTGCTTTGAATCTTTTATAAGAGGAAGGCCAGCGCGCTCGGACCGTAGAATTACAGTTCCAACGTATATACTCCTCAATGCTAGGGTAATTTACTATCAGGTATATTTTCCCTGGAGCCGAAATACAGGTTCTGAATTTATGATGGCGTTATATACAGTTCTTACATGCTGGCCAACCATGCTGCCGGTGTACCGCCCCCCTTTCACTGCTCACTTCTTCCTTGTCGTTTCTAGGACTAAACTTCGTCGTCCTCTTTTGAACTTGGAAGGAAATTTCAATGAGGCCATTGTGTGCTATCAATATCCGGGCGACTGAGTCAAGGCAATCCACTTTCCAACGACGTTGCCTTGCCGACAGTTATCGCGCTCATTTAGGCTTAGGAATGGCCGCAATCCAAAGACTATCTAAAAAAATGCGACGAGGTCATTCGCAACTTTCATTACCTATAGGGGCGCGCCGGCGCCTATCAAAATGGCTGTCATCTGGATAATCGCCTTAGAACAGCAGTACAAGGCGCGGTCTGCGACGCGTAAGTAATTCTAGTTTTGCTTTATACAAGCAGTATTATAGCCTAACTTTACCTTTTCACCCCAGAAAAGTACTGCGGCTAACTTTAGCCGCGGTTAGCGTTTTCGAGCGAACGGGCCCTAATGTTCATTTTTCTTCTCATCCGCACAATTGTCTGTCACGTCGCCTGTTGTCTGTACAGACTGGTGTAGCTCTATCTCATTGCTAGGGCGCCTCGCAGCTTTCTCGAGGTTCCGCATACAATGTTCAAGTTCCGCTCCTATGTCTTGAAGAATGCGGATGTCCTGTAGCACATGCAACCGGACCCAACGCTGACCGGTCCTTTGTGGCTTTGTCTTCTAGGCGGTAAAGCCGTTCATTTGGGCTTCGAAACAACTCTTGTGCTTTTTGAGGGTGTGCACTCCCTACTCTACACTCTAAGAAAAAATGAAGAACAAAAGTCGTTCACAACTCCCTGTAACACCGAATTAGAGCGCAGCTTTTGAGGAGGAGGAGGGAAGGGTACGGGGGGGGGTGAAGTGACCTGGGGGGGTCACGTGACGTTGGGGGTCACGTGACGATGCCGATGATGTCATCAGTGACGTCACTGATGACGTCATCAGTGACAATGACGATGCGGACTCCGATAACGTCATCAGCGATGATGACGATGCGGATGTCGCTAACGTCATCAGTGACGTCACTGATGACGTCATTCGTGATGATGACGATGACGATGCGGATGCCGGTGTGGTCATCAGTGACGATGACGTCATCGGGGAGGTCACGTGACCTCGGCGGGGGGTCACGTGACCTCGGGGGGTGTCACGTGACCTCGGGGGGTTTCAGGTGACTTCGGGGGGAGGGACACGTGACCCTGGGGAGGGGTCAAGTGACCTCTGGGGGTCACGTGACCTTGTGGTGACCTTGGGGGGTCGCGTGACCTTGGGGTGACCTTGGTTACGCCGACGCCGACGACGACGCCGCTCAAGCCGGGAACGGGCCCCTAAGAGCTGCGCTCTAAAAAGTAGCAACGGCGCGTCTTCCTCCCTTCTATTGACGCGCCCCCAAGCGGACACGAGAAAAGTGGAGGTACGAAACGTTTTTCTCCTCCAGGCAGACTGGACAAAGCTTTCGCACTCCCGACTCATCTTCTTTCTGTTTCGTTTTTCGAGCAGGTCGCGCTTGTTGTTTAATGAATAGCTGTTGAGTTGATTGAGCTTCAGCGGCAGCGAAGGCCGCCTGTAATTCCGTCTTCTAGTCTAAACGAGGAGAACATTTCGGCTGCATTGACGTTTTCATCACGAATTATATCAAACGAACAAACGAAGCCGCTAGAAACAGCGAAGTTCCGGAGCAGTGCCAGCAGCGCCACGTTCACTGGGCAAGATGGCCGTCTCCGGATTGCGGGACTCACGCGGCACGGAACTACAGTAGCGAAACCACGCGGAACTGTGTCGACGTTTTCGATGATATGGAAATCGCAGGAACTGCGCCCAAGGCAGGCAGGTTTCGCTGCATTGACGTTTTTGACGACGACGAAAGACAAGTTTTTCATCTACACAGGGGTGTCTGGTGTAAAAGGTAAGCGATTAATTGGTCTAACAAGCACGTAGCTTTCACTGGTAGAGATGAAAAGTCTGTTGTTATTCTCCTTTGGCCCGAAGCCCATGCATTTCACTGTCCTCTTAAGCGCGAATGGAGGTCTTTGACGTCGTTTTCATTGCGTGTGCTCGCGCACACCGGCGGCTGCTGGCTCGTCGAAAGAACGTGCGCCACTTATTATGGGAACTAAATTCTTTGGTTCAGTATCCCTTTAACACTTGCCGCAAGTCGCGGCTTTGACTGCATTCAAGTCGATCGAAAAGCGATTTCTCAGCCCGCGAAGCATCACTTTCAGCTGAGTGAATATCCGCTCTACGGGGATTAATTCAAGACGGCAATTGCAGCTTTGCGCGAACCGCACAAATAGAGAAACAAACACTACACTAGAAATGCAGGCTACGACGTGCCGTGCGGAGATACAAACTCATGGCTTCGAACCGCATGGGAGCAGCTTGATTTATTTACTTTCAAGTAATTACGGCATGATCGAGGGATTGATTTTTAATAAGAGATTCACCCCCTGAGCCATTCAAAATACTCTCAGAGTTACGACCTTGCTCGAAAAAAATCAACATGCTGGAAATATTTTTATTGCTTATTCAGTCACCGAAAAATTGTGTAGGTTCAAAACGACCATTATAAAAGAGGGAAACGCAGAGCACGGATGTAGTGTTCGGTTTAGTGTGGTGTGCCGTTTATTTATGTTTGTATGCGCCATGTATGTGTATGTGCTCAATGTATGTTCACCTGATGCTTGTACTGTGCGTAAATGTGTGTATAGTAGAGGATCCCCAAGCGCAATAGTGGCCTGAGAAAATAATATAATTTTTGTAGAACATTAATTGGGCGGTGCCTAGCGCCACCTAGCCTAGCTACCTGCAATTACACTGCTTGACCCTGCCATCTGGTGGCAAGCGATTTAACCTTCTTTCACGCTACGCGAGAAACAGCGGCTTGGAGTTCGTTCTTTCGAGAGCTGCTTTTGGTTTCGTGGATTGAGTTTGCCATTCTCCGTGATGTACGGTTGACGAAGGAATTGTGACTCGAGGAACACCAAAGGTAAGACGCAAAGTGCTTGAAGTAACTGGGTATCGGTTGTCTCCGTTTAACAACGCAGTGCGGTCGACGAGAAGACTGAGTTACTGCTTTCGAAACGCAAGTTTCTCTATCTGTGGGAGAAATTCGGCTTCGGAAATAAACACAGTTCACAGAAAGCTCGTGTTACGCTTTTATTTGCTGCTCTTCTCGTCCCGTACAAGAGACGTAGCGTCCTCGTTAAGCCTTATTGAGCTCGATTTGCTCGATTCAGGGCCGCCATATTGAGATGCAGGCGACGGAGGAGTAGTTGCTCCGCTGCATCAGGGACGAAAGTTTCTCCCTTTCTAAAGGAACATAGGTTACAAGACTGTTCTTCCCCTAAGGGAGGGCTATGTATACCCTTTTTTCTAGGAGTGTACAGTCTCGTGCTGTGCTTGCTTTTCTTCGCATGTGACAGGTATATTCTTCATTTGCTGCATTAGGTGTACTCCCGGTAAGCATCTGATACATGTAGTCATGACCAGTCCTGACGGTGACCATCTTCAACCGCGTTAGGCTTAGTTGGAGTTTCTCGCGCTTCTAACATGGCTGGGTTTTGTTTATGTGTATCATCGGGGCCTTCCGGTGTGTTTTTGAGCACCTGGAGCCGATGTATCGGCTCCAATATACCAGTCGTAATAGTGCACTTTGCGTCATCGAAAGCTCGCTCGCCCGCTCCGACTGCGTCTTCCAGACGTCTGACCCTTTCGTTGATGGGCTGTTCTAATTTGTCCATTTCGTCATGATGGCGTCTGTCTAACTTTTCAATGACTCTGCATAGGCTGCAGATAAAACTACCATCGAAGGATGGCGATCCCCTCATCGCACTTGTCGCATGCGATGAGGGGATCGCCATCCTTCGGAGCTTTACGCCCAGTTTGTACTGGCATTCCGTGGCTAGGCGAAAGATGTAACCGCCCAGCTGTCTGCCTTGTAACCGCCTTTGTTAGGCTTACAGCTATCAGCAGTTCGGGCGAAGTCATCATCCGTCTTGGTGACGCACTCATCCCCAAAAGTATTGGGAAGATTCCGCTGAACTGGGTGTGAGTGCTTCCGGTACAAAAACCGTGGTGTAAATCGGTATTTGTTGGACCAAGTTTTAGCGCCGCCTAGTGAGAGGAGTTCTCACTAGGCGGCAGAAAAACCTGGTCCTCCTGCCAAACTCCTACCTCGTCGGGTTCTTCTGTTATCCGTCGCTCCGTGCCAGCTGATCGAGCTTTCTGGTTTCAAGCGCGTTCATGCTGTAAAATGTTCTTTCTATGTAAATGATGCCGATTCGTTAATTCCTTTGCTCTTTTTTAGTTTGCGCAGTGGCTGCGCCCGCGCGCCGCCAAGGCCATAGAAGCTAACACAACCTGGTGCAGCGCGGAAAAAGACGAAAACAGAAATACCGAGTTGCAGGCCCCGCCATCAGGCACCGCTGAAACTCGGCCCTCCCGGCAGTCCCTGCTGGAGTGTTTCCAGATGCAGTGGTCGTGAGTATACAGTAGGTCGTGGCTTATACTGCCTAGAACTCGGTCTGCCTCAATGGGCGACGAGTCTTCCAGCTGTAGATGCGAAATTTCGCCAGCGCAGTTCAATCGCATTCCTGGGGCCTTTAACATTCATCGCGCAGTAGTGATACACGACCGCACGCCGGTACGATGCTCATCAAGATCGGAACGGGCAGGGGTGGGTATTGAAACCAGGATCCTTTGTTCTCTCTGCAGCGTGAGCTTTCGCTCAACGAGCTCCCAGCTGGTGTGCGCAAGCCCAACCGGCCACCGATCCCCCGATTTAAATAAAAGCAAACCCCTTACAGCGGGACGTAGGGGGAAATCTAAGCTAGGCTGGGGAACTCGCCGCCGCCGGGGGGGGGGGGGGGGGGGGGGGGGTGAGGGGGTCAGGGTCGGAAATGTAGGAGGGGGAGTGGGATACTCGCCAGCGGATTCAGAAGAAGCTGCTACCCTCCCCCGTTACGTTGCATTAGAGAGATTCTCGCCGAAGTCGAGCTCAGCCCTGGTAAGTTCAGAAATGCAGAGACACCGCTAGATGCGTCGGGTCAGATGAGCAAGAGCCGAACGTTCGCGCGAGCTTGCGCGGGTTGCACGTGCGCAAATCATATTGTAGCCACGAAGGCCACGGGATGGCACTTCGGAAACAGTTGCGCTAGAGTTCCTGTATAGACGCTTTGCAGCAGCTGTTCATGGGCGCCGTCATAACTGACCTTCAGTTTTTGTTTCCCCTTATTACGTTTACTTCACTTCATTATTACCATAGCAGGCTAGGTCATTGCAATCCTAGATTTTATTCTGTCTTTCTCCCCAGCATTGGCCGTTGTGTAGGCTCGTCCACACCAATTTCAGGGGCTCGGTATCTCGGTAAAACAAGAGAAGGTCAGCAATGGCGGCTGGTTTCTGGCGCGTGTGTAAAGCGTCTATACACCTTTGCAAGGGGATCCCGGCTTAACATCGAACCGCGCGCCAAGGTAAGGCGGACCTACTCTCCAGCCAGGACGTTCGCTGGTTGTCGTACAATGTTGCCAAGCGTCTCTCGCCGAAGCGTACACCACTGAGCGCAGAAAGAAATTTTAAAAAAATAATTATAAAACGTACAGGTGTCCTCTTCGACAGCGAAATAGCAAGGACAGTTAAAGAAAATGCCTAAAGCGGTAACAATTCGAAAATTTTCTAAAAGATCTAGTCTCAAGGCGCTCTCTTCAGAATACGCCAAAAGTCGCATGGCCTTTGCATCAACGATGGCTGCGCTCGCGGCAGCTCTGGCTTCCACAACATGCAGGAACAGAGGCTGCGATCGCTATAAAGTCAGCTCCAACTCTTAAAGATGCATCGTCCTACAATATGTGACGCTACGATTCTGTGTGGATACCTCCTCCTGCGTTCCGAGACAGTAAGTGAGCCGCTAACGTAAGCCATCGGCGATGCAGCAAACGGCACCATCTTGTCATCGCGCACCCCAATGACGTGCCCCTGGCGCACCCCAGCATGGCGGAAACGGTACGGGGCGACAGCATCGCTCAAAATGGCAGCGCACAGGAGCCTTTCTTGCAAACGTGTATAGGCTCCCAACGGGAGCCAGAGCTGCGCGTTCATGCATGGCATGTGGATACAGCTCCTCACGTAACTGAATTCGGCGAATAGCGGCGCCGCGCGTGCGAGACGCGCGGCGCGCTCAAATGCCGGGGAATGTACACCGGGGCGCGTGCAATGTCTACTTTGCTGCACGACACTTGATACGGCTCCTCACGTGATCGGATCTCGGAGAATAGCGGCGAGGGCGGCACGCGGCACGTGGAATCAAACGCGGAACTTTGGCTCCCGTAGGGAGCCTATACAGGAACTCTAAGTTGCGCTAGGGGAGCCAGAGTTGCGGGTCTGTTTTCCACGTGCCGCCGCACCGCTATTCGCCAAGATCCGATCACGTGAGAAGCCGGACCAAGTGCCTCGCGGGAAAGTAGACGTTGCACGCGCCCCGGCGTACGTTCCCCTGCTTTGTATTGATTGATTGATTGAGTTTTATTGGCTCAAAAGCATCTAAGGCTATAGAGCGCCAAGGTCTGACTATTTTATAAATTGTTTCTAGAGAAGAAAGAGGGCTCTAGTGACCAGTGATAGAAGAAAAAGATGGACATGATTCTGTATATAAATAATGTAGATGACGCATTTAAGAATTGCAGAGCAAGATTAAAGTCAACGTAAAAGTCCAGTGCTTTCTAGGATTTTAAAACATTTGTATGATTTGCAAAAAGGTTCATCTCCAAGCAAAAAAGCAAGGTGTAAAGGAATCTGTGTTGAATAAAAGTGGGCGAAGTAGAATCGGCGGTATCTGTGATATACGGGGCACTCAAGAAGGATATGCGTTACAGTCAATGGTTCTGAACAGTGTTCGCATGCAGGTGGATCCTCCCGGCGTAGCAGATACCCATGTGTAAGATGTGTGTGGCCAACTCTCGACCGACAAAGGATTACCTCGAAAAACGGTCCCTATGACGGGCACTCGCCCACTCCTGTAGCATCGGCTTCACAAAATGAAGTTTGTTGTTGATTTTGCGGGACCATTCATCTTACCATTTACACTTGATACTTTTCTTTATGGTCGCTTATAGGGTATGTCGTGAATACCAACCTTCCTTGTAACACATGAGGAAGCGGCACGATCAGCAGCTTCATTGCCGGAAATACACACGTGACTAGGCGCCCAGCAAAATACTACCTGCAATTTGTTGTTCCTAGGTGCCGCAACCACTTTATGTAGCTGAGTTATTAAAGGTTTTTTTGCTATCTCAAGGGATCTGAGTGTTCTCAGAGCACTTAGTGAATCAGTGTAAACTACAGAGTATGGATGCCTATTTCTGATAATATAGTTTGTGGCCAATAGTAAACCGTATAACTCGGCAGTCAAGATAGTTGCACTGGAATTAATCCTCCGCACACATTTAAGTGATGGTCTAATTACGGAACAGCCGACAGAGGAGTCGGTTTTCGTGCCGTCAGTATAAAAGCTGGTGTAGTCTTTATATGTATCTTGTAGCTCAAAGAATTCCTGTTTTAAGACTTCTGGTGGGGTATTTTTTTAGTGTACTCCGTAAGCGACAAGTCTGTGATGAAGAGACCATGCTCCCATGGTGCCACTGTTCCCAAAAGCTGAGCAACAGGTGGGTTTGTCTGAAGGCTCGCCGCAACGGCCGGGGTCTTGCTCCGCAATGAAGAGGGAGGCTTAACAGCGGCCTTGCTTTGGAAGGTTCGTTCGAAACGTGTTCCCTCGACTAGTTCCCGACACGGATGTTGTACTCCAGACCGTATCCTAAGGGAATACATTAGACCTACGATATCTCGCCTTTTCTCTAGAGACATTTTATTAGCGACAACATAGAGGCTCAGCACACGGTTTGTACGAAACGCACCGGTGGCAAGTCGGATCCCTGCATAATGGATTGGATCCAACATTTACAGTGTTGATGCACTCGCTGATCAATACACAGAACATTCATAATTTGGGCGTGACCGCACAATCGACCTATAGATTCTTGAAAGGCACAGTCGATCGGAACCCCAAGTCATGTGGGAGAGAACTCTCAGAATATTAAGGGATTTATGCCATTTTTGTTTTAGCGTTTTGATATGCTGGCTGAAAGAGAGCTTGGAGTCGAATATAAGCCCTAGAAACTTATTTTCCGTTTTTAACTGAGCTGGTGCACTGTACATGGTCTACGAAGGCGTCGGCATTACACCATGTTTTCGTGAAAAAACAAACACCAGCAGTCGTCTCCGTGGAGAACTTAAATCCGTTATTGTCAGCCCCCCTTGTCACATTATTAATATTCAATTGAAGACGCCGTTCGCAGATTGCAAAGATACATGAGGAAACAGCAATCTGGAGGTCATGCACATACAGCGAATAGTGGACTGATGGTGGTATGACACGCGCGATAGAATTGATTTTTATAGCAAACAGAGTAACACTTAGGACACCGCCCTGTGGAACACCATTTTCTTGTACAAACCATCGTGAGTGCACAGACCCCAGCCTTACTCGAAAGGTGCGTCTACCTAAATATCTCTCAATGGCATTGAACATGCGGCCCCGAATACCAATGTCCAATCAAGTCCCTCAAAATTCCATACCACCAGGCAGCATTGTATGCTTCCTCGAGATCGAAAAACACAGAGCGGCAGTACTGTCTATTGACAAATTCCTCTCGAACAGTTGTGAAAACGACGACGACGAGCGCTTGCACAGCGGGACATTCGCACCGCTCCGCTCATTTTGGTCCTTTTTTAGCAATTTACTGGGCCTCCGGCCTCCAGCCTGGGGCCTGGACGACTACATGGACTCCCCAAGGCCTCCCGATTCACCCGTCATCACACCGCCGCCCAAGGACATGGACTTCCCGGCTCTCGAAGTCAATGAGGACAGCCCGGCAGAGCTCGACCTAGCGGGGAATACGGGCTTTGCCTTCCCGCCGCCCCTACTCCTCCTGTCACACTCCAACCCGTTTGCCCCACTGGCGACTCTTGAGAATGCTCAACAATCCGAAGGCAAGTCAGACGACCTTCTCACTGCGTCCTGCATTGTTTCTACTGCACACGAGGGGCAAAAACGGGCGCGTAGCACAGTTCAGGCCTCTACAGCCTCAAAGCGGTCCACCCAAGCCAGGACGTCCGCTCGCTCGGTACAGACCACTTCCTCTCGGGGAATGTACGGCAAAGACTCCTACCACGATGAAGATGGGTATACTCTGGTCACCTACAGCCGCAAAAAACGTTACCCCTTGATGGCCGCAACGCCACCCACACAGACTCAGCCACCCGCACCGCGGCTGTCGCGCCTCACGGTAATCCTCAGACCATGTCAACCGTGTAGAATCTTAGATGAGCCCTACATCAAGCTCGACGAGGCTCTTTCATCACATTTACGCACCTCCATGGCCCTCGTACAAGGCACCAGGACCCCCGATTTCACGACACGATTCTTAACACATAGTAATCAACTTGCACTCGATGTATACGATCCCGCGGTGAGGGATGCTTTCCTCAAAATCAAATCGCTTCCTATCTGTGGTAAGGAGGCTCCTTTTCAGGCCTATGATGCAACCGGAGAGGGCCAGATACGTGGCATAATACAAAACGCCGGTGGCCTTACCCAAAAACAACTCATGGCCAGCTTGCATTGCCGCAAATGCAGAATACTTAATGCTCGCCCAACTGGGTGACAACGGAACTGCTTTGGTTACCTTCGAGAGCACACGCCTGTCCTACCGCATCGGCCTCCGCTCTTTTACGGTGAGGGTATTACCCTACAAACCCAAAGTAGCTGTCTGCACGACCTGCCATCGGATGGGCCACGTTAAGGAGCGCTGTCCCAACACCGACAACGCCCGCTGTTCTATTTGCGGACTGAAAAAACACGACGGAGGCGCGACTTGCCCGAACGCCACGCCTAAGTGTCGTAATTGCGGGGTCCCCACCTAGCCACAGACAAGGGCTGCCTCAAGAGAGCCCAGCTGAACAAAAAGATAGCACGTCGCCGACGTCCCAAGGCCCCGCGACGCTTTGAAACTACCTTTGACAACCAAGGGCAGCCTCTACACGCGGGCGAACGTACTGAATCGTCAAGCAACAACACCAATACGACCGTACCTCTAGTGCCTGGAAGCGCGGGAGACTTACGACGCCTACGGCTCATCGCCACTCCGACCTCAACAAGTTTCTATACAGGGCCCCGCACCTCTGCTCAGGGAACTACTACAACAGCTGCAGAGCGTAAATTCACGTTTGCGGACGCCGTTCGGATGGCCAACACCGACACTGCAACCCAGAGTATTAATACGACACAAAGGAGAGGATCTAAACATGCTCAAAAATCGCGAACCCCGCGCATTCCGGAACCGGTGGCACAAGTCAGTGAGGAGACGCAGACAGAAACAGCTGTACGCCTCTCAGCATCTACAACACCCAGCACACAAATCGCCCTCGAGGCACAGCTCAAGCGCCGTATTGCTCAACTTGAACAACGCGTAATGGAGCACGTGCAAAAGACAATAGACCGGGCCATTGAGACATGTGTCTGCACCCTTATGGAACGACTCATGCTCTCCAGTACGAGCCCATTCGGGGCGCCCATCACACAACCGGCTCCGGCCGCCTCTATGGTAACCTCATCAATTGCTATTAACGGCCAACATGGCCCAGTGCTCCAATAGCCCACTCGCCACCGGGCACCCACCCTGGGCTACAGTCGTGCAATGGAATTGTCGAACACTTCGAAAAAAAAAGGCCGACCTAGTAGCGCAATCTCATTGTAACGGCACCACACAAGGACCATTTATACTCGCACTTCAAGAAGTAAATGGCCCAGTACTCAAACTCCCGGGTTACGAAGGGTACCCGTCTTATAGCGATCCCGGGCAGACCACATCCGTGGCTCTATACGTATTAAGAACGCTCGACCACGTCCAACTGGATACCGAACACTGGAATACTAGCGCCACCACTACGGTAGGGTGTAGGGTCAAATTGTCGACTGACCACACCGTTTTAATTTTTTCCTTGTACGCACGCCCGGAGTACAACCGCAACAAAGGGCACAAGGCTCTTATTGACCTCGGTTTTATACAGCATTTCCATAGGCTCTATCCTCGCGACCAGGTAATCCTATGTGGAGACTTCAACGCAAGGCACACAGCATGGGGTTACGACAAATGCAGTCCCAGGGGGCGCAAAGTAATGGCTGATGCCCAAAACTACCACCTTAGTTTGATCAACACCCCCGATGACCCCACACGAATTGGACAGTCTATTCGCCAGGCGGACACGACCCCTGATCTGAGTTGGGCATCACACCCGCGCAGCGTCACCTGGCACCTTCACGAAGACCTAATGGGAAGCGATCATTTCCCTATAGTGATCAAGATAAAAATCCGCCGCACTCTGGGATGCGCGGTAGGTGCACGCACAGCCGCGAGACCATCGTTTTTGACGCACTGGGACAAATACCGAAAGCTGCTGGAGGAGACATCTCCCAGCGGCGATATCGCACACCTAACTGGTCAAATATTAAACGCCAAGCAACAAGCCACCCGTCGAATACAAGTCCCCTATGATCATCCGGACCCAGACAAACGCCTTCTAACGCTCTGGAATCGCAGGTTGCGCCTATTGGCCAAGTACCGCAAATCTGGACGCAGACGCTCTATCAACCGGAAGTTGAGGATCACGCAACAGACAATAGAGGACTACACCACCGCCCTTGCATCTGAGAGATGGATGACCCTCTGTGAAGGCTTTAACGGGAATACGTCTCCACCCCGAGTTTGGAGTATATTACGGTCCCTTCTTGGACAAACCAAGACCTACAATGGGGCCAGACGGGTGGCCCTTAAAGAAGCGATAACCCCACAGGGGCTAGCCGAACGCGCCGCTTCTGAATTCTTTCCCAGCATTTCTCAACCCATCGCTACCACCTATGAAAGGGACGACCCCGTGGAGGACTTTGAATCCTACAATCAACCATTCACCCTTTTTGAGCTTAATCACGCTCTTAACACTGCCAACACACACAGTGCACCTGGGGCAGATCAAGTCACCACGACACAACTGCGAAACCTGCCAGATACCTACAAAAAAGCTCTGTTGGAGGAAATCAACAGGATCTGGGAAGAAGGAAAGCTTCCACCCACATGGCGTTTCTCTCTGGTGAAACCAATTCCCAAACCGGGGAAACCGCCACATAACCTGGCCAACCTGCGACCTATATCACTGACATCCTGCCTATGTGAAACGATTTAGAGGATGGTCAATACGCGCCTTACATGGTACTTGGAAAATAATGGCATTCTCGCCCCAACGCAAATAGGTTTTAGAGCCGGGTTGTCCACACAGGACGCGCTTCTTCAACTTAAGGAGGCAGTCCTCGACCCGTACTCTACACAACCGAGAGCTGTCGTTGGGGTTGACATTAAAAAGGCATTTGACGGGGTCCCGCACAACACAATCATGTCCCAAACCAGAACTGCCGGCCTAAAAGGACGACTATATAACTTCATTGCCGCGTTTTGGGAAGGTCGCTGTTTTCAAGTGCAGGTAGACCAAGCCACTAGTACCAGGCGAGCCAACAAAGTAGGGGTACCGCAGGGGTCAGTTATCTCACCGACTCTCTTCAACTTGGCGATGCACACCCTCCCACACCGTCTTGATGCAGTGCCTGGACTAGGTCATACAATATATGCCGATGACATCACGCTTTGGGCAACAGACGGGTCCATCGGCCAGCAGGAAGACATACTCCAAAATGCCCTAAACATTATCTACAGTTTTGCAACCGAAATTGGCCTCAGAACATCCCCAGAGAAGACTGAATACTTAGTCATACACGGCGGCCGTAGTACTCCCTCCAAGAGAGCCGAGAAGAACATGTACAACCTCTCTATCGGAGACCAACCCATCACCAGGAAATCTACCATTCGCATCCTGGGCATGTACCTGGACGAAAATTGCACAGCCAACACATGGTTCCAGAAAACGACTGGATCAGTAAAAAAGATCCTACACGTCCTTCGACGAATCTCAACACGCACCCGTGGTGTCCGCGAACGCGAGATGAGGTAATTCGTGCAGGCATTTGTCGTCTCACGGCTCCTGTATGGCCTTCCCTATCATCCAGTCAATCGGACTCAGATGCTAGCTCTAGAAAGACTTATCAACGAGGCCCGAAGACTCATTACTGGCCTTCCCAGGTACACACGCCTAGACGCGCTCAAGAGTTGCGGGGGCATTAACGATCTCAGCGAACTCGTATCCACGCACTACAACATCCAGGAGGCACGGCTTCGCACAACACCAGCCGGCCGGTCTATCCTTGCAAAACTAGGCTACGCCGTGCACGATCTGCCCGAACTCCCACAACAGACCCCGCCGTGGGAACACATTGTCCTCACCGACGGGACTCCTCTACCTCAGCGGATACAGAGCACCGGCAGGCGCCTCCCTCTCAAGAGACGGCACTTAAAGTACATTCGCTTGCTTGACGATTGCACCCACGTGATCGACGTCGATGCATCCCTGCCAGCTGATCACAAATGCGCTGTCTACGCCACGGCGTGGTACAATTGTAACACAGAAGCACAGGCACGATACCTGCACACAACGGCTACGCCCCCGCTCAGCACCCAAGCGGAGCTTCAAGCCATCACGCAGTATGCGCGCGACGCACTTCTTACGGCAAAGGAAGACGCACCAGTCACGCACATCATTTATACTGACTCGCAAGCGGCACACCACATATGCTCGGACACCAAATATACCGGACCTACCTTACACGAGCTCAAGGTGGCCGTCTCATCTCTGAGAGCGTCCGGCCATCAATTCATCATACGATGGGTCCCTGCCCACTGTGGCATACCCGGTAATGAGAAAGCCCACAGGCTAGCGCGCGCACACCTCCTCTCCGCGCTGGCCAAGGGACCCTCCTCTTCCTCATCTCTAGCCAACCCCTCACAGGAAATTGCCAACCCTTGGCACGACTTGTGCTCTACGAAAGCCCAGCGAGCCACCTACCTCTCCATGGCCGCTAACCCGCTATCCATCCCTAAGATTCCCTCCCAACATTTCTCTCGTAGGGAAGCCGTCATGATTCGGCAAATTCAGACAGGGACCCTACTGACACCACATCTCTTACAGCGGTTTCGCGGGAACGACGGGGCGGGACCTTCCACAGCCTCTGGCATCTGGAAGAACTGCAATTCTAAGGCAGACCTGGTTCATCTCATGTGGTCTTGCCCTTTGTATGATATTCCACGACAACAGGCTTTGGACCTCATCACAAACGCCCCAGTACCCGCATCCCTGAACGCCTTGGCAAGTCCAGACACCACCATATCCCCCAAGCATGCTTTGGAGCTCTGGGAGGCACTACTCGCCTTCATAAAAGACCCAACTGCGCCTCCAGTGGGGGACCGGCTCCTTCCGGCTACAGCCAAGAGGATACGGCCTCCCCCTCCCTCGTCGACGAAGGCCTTGAAGCCATGAGATGTTGCCCTCCTCCTCCTCTCCTCTTCTTTGGCCCCCGCTTCCTAATCCCTTATCCTCCTTCTAACTAACCTCCGCAGCGCGCTCCGCGCAATATAAGGTCAATAAACGTGTTTTCAATCAATCAATCGAACAGTTGTCTCCAATCGAACCAATTGATCCTGCGTCGAGTGGGATGAGCGGAAACCGCGCTGGTATTTATCCAGGGTGCAATGTTTTTCCAGGTGCTGCATCAGTCGTCTATTGATTTTTTCTAGGGTTTTACAGAAGCAGCTCGTCAATGCTATTGGCCTGTAACTGATAGCAGCATCCGAGTTCTTTCCTGGTTTAAGTAGAGGGATAATTATAGCCGTTCTCCTTGCTGATGGAAAACGTCCCTCCTCTCATACTCTGTTGAAAGGGTCTAAAACCAGATCAAGTGTAGACGGGTGAAGATGATTCAACATGAAGTAGTGGACACCGTCAGGACCAGTTGCCGAGGAATTGACGCTATGAATGACCATCTTCAGTTCAATAAGAGTGAAGGATCTATTATACGGCTCCCGTGCACCACCAGGTGCCTTTATGATCCTGGCTTCTTTCTGCTGTTTTATCTGAAGGGATAATGGTGAATAGTGCCTGGAACCTAAAACGAACTTGAAATGTTCATCGAGAATATCGGCTTGTTCCTCTAGACGTTCTGGACAGGTTCCGTTGCAGGATAATTCGGTCCCAGACCCCTTCGGGGGTGTGTGGCTATTTATTGATGTCGCATACGCTTGAAAACTTGTTATTTTTGATTGCCGGCGAATGTACCTCGCAATGACCTTCATTTGGTTAAAGTGAAGATGATTGCTTGATGTCGGATATCGTCGAAATATGCTCCTAGTCTTGTTTTTTTTTTCGTGATTCTGAGCATTGTTCATTCCACCAAGGCTTGGGACGGCGTGGCAGGCGTCCCGAGGTCATGTGGATTGCCATTATGGATACCTGAAGGATACGATTCATTAAGTATTCGTTCACTTCATCAATTGAAAGCTTGTCAAGGGATGTGCATGCAAGCAGTGAGAATTCGCTGAAATCTGACCAGTTTGTCTTCTCAAATTTACAACGGGGAGTTCGGCTGGGGAGGGTCACACCTGGGTTATTTCGTCTTAAAACAATCGGCATGTGGTCACTGCCTAAAGAATTATTAGTAACCTGCCATAAAAACAGTGAATATTGTCACGGATGACAAGTGACGAGGCGGTGAATCACCAAGTAAACTGAACGTTTAATGGTGCGAACTTGTGCCCGAAAATAAAAGGAAAAAGAATGATAATAACAGAGCGTCGCGGGCGTCGAAGGCGGCGAAGCAGCACGATCGAACGCTGAGGCGAAAAACTGACTCAAGAAGGTCACGGGCGGCCTCTTATCTAGAGTGCGTCGCTATCTCGAAGATTCGGCGAAAGCGGCTCGAGCGTCGCGTGATGGGTGCGAGAATGAACACGCACTTTCTAGAAAACTAAAGCAGGAATAAATGATAGAAGTTACGTACGGTACATGAATAAATGAGAACTTTCTGGAGGTCCGTGACCGAGCGTCGCTTTCTCAGCCCTGTGCGCGGCATTATCCCCCCCCCCCTTTAAAAGTGCACCGTCTCGATGCAGCACAAAAACGGAAAACAAAAAAACAAAAGGACAGCAGAATTGTTAGCCGGAGTTCACAGTCCACAGTTCACTCGTCGACGAGAGTGGAGAGTCCTATCGTTCGTAAAACGGCTTCAGCCGCACGACATGCACTACCTTGGGTCGCGGCTGCGGTCTTGCAGATGGGCGCGTTCCGTCGGCTAGAACTTCGTAGATCAGATCGCCGAGGCGTCGGATGATCTTGTAGGGCCCAAAGTAGCGCTTCAGGAGTTTTTCGCTGAGACCGCGACGACGAATCGGCGTCCACACCCAAACTCTGTCTCCGGGCTGGAAGTGGACGTCGCGGCGACGAAGATTATACCGACGAGCGTCGACATGTTGCTGGTCTTGAATTCGTAGTCTGGCTAGCTGGCGGACCTCTTCTGCCCGTTGAGCAACCACCTGGGCGTCATCGCTCCCGTCGTAGACTGACTCGTGCGGCAACATAGAGTCTAGCATAGTCGTCACCGCCCGGCCATACACCGGCTGGAAGGGCGTCACTCCTGTGGTCTCTTTCACTGCTGTGTTGTAGGCGAACGTGACGTAGGGCAGCACTTCGTCCCAGGTCTTGTGCTCCACGCCGACGTACATAGAGACCATGTCGGCGATTGTTTTGTTGAGCCGCTCCGTCAACCCGTTGGTCTGCGGATGGTATGCCGTTGTTCGACGGTGTTCCGTGTGGCTTAGACGCAGGATCTCTTATGTCAACTGTGCCATGAATGATCACCCTCGGTCTCTGATCAGTACTTCGGGGGCGCCATGCCGGAGGACGATGGACTCGATGAAGAACTTGGCGACTTCGACAGCAGTCCCCGAAGGAAGGGCTTTTGTCTCGGCGTAAGGAGTAAGATAATCGGTGGCGACGATTATCCAGCGGTTCCCAATCGTCGACGGTGGAAAAAGACCCAGCAAATCCATTCCAATTTGCTGGAAGGGCTTGGTTGGCGGGGTAATCGGCTTAAGGAGACCTGCTGGCTTTGACGGTGGTTTCTTGCGTCGCTGGCACTCATGGAACGATCGCGTGTAGAGATGGACGGTCTTCGGAAGCTTTGGCTAGTAGTACTTGTCACGAATCCGGGCAAAGGTCCTGCTGTAGCCAATATGTCCGGCCGTTGGGTCGTCGTGGCACGCTTGAAAAATTTCTTCTCGGAGGCTGGCGGGGACAGCCAGCAGCCAGGGGGTTTCGCTGGTTCCGAAATTCTTTCTGAAGAGCACGCCTCGCCGTAGGACAAAGCTCGTTAGGATCGAGAAAATACCCGTGGGACAGAACCTCCCCAACCTTCGAGGTTGTTGATCACGGAGCTAAGTTCCGAGTCGTCGCGCTGCAGTGCCCTCATGTCGATAGCGTTAACTGCGCCTAGAAAACGGGCGTCGTCATCGTCGTCCGCGCCGGAGATTGGAGGTTCCACTAGAGCCCTAGACAAACAGTCAGCGTCATTATGCTTGCGGCCGGACTTATGCACAATGGTTACTTCGAATTCCTGCAGTCGAAGGCTCCAGCGAGCGAGGCGTCCGGACGGATCCTTGAGGTTTGCGAGCCGGCTGAGGGCGTGGTGGTCTGCGACCACGCGAAACGGGATCCCGGTACAAGTACGGGCGGAACATTGTTATCGCCCAGACGACAGCAAGACATTCTTTGTCGGTCGTTGAATAATTTTTTTCTGCCTTAGACAGCGCCCGGCTTGCGTAAGCGATCACTCTCTCTGCCCATTCTTGTCGCTGAACGAGTACCGCACTGAGACCGGTATTGCTGGCGTCCGTGTGGATCTCAGTCTCCGCCGACTGGTCAAAATGTCCGAGGATAGGGGGCGACTGGAGCCTTCGCTTGAGTTCTTCGAACGCTTGCTCTTGCTCCTCTTCCACTGGAATTGCACGTCGTCTTTCGTCAGATGCGTCAGCGGTGCAGAAATTTGCGCAAAGTCACGAACGAAACGTCTGTAATAGGCGCACAGCCCAAGGAATCTTCGAACGGTCTTCTTGTCTAATGGCTTCGGGAACTCGGCGACAGCGGACGTCTTGACGGGATCAGGGCTTACATCCTGAGCACTCACAACGCGGCCTAAGAATTTCAGCTCACCATAAGCAAACCGACACTTGAAAGGCTTGACGGTCAGCTCAGCAGCTTTGAAGGCCTGTAGCACGGCTCGGAGTCGTCTCAGGTGCTCGTCGAATTCGCTTGCGAAGACCACAACATCGTCGAGGTAGACGGTGACAGCTTTGCCATTTCAAGCGAGCAAGGACGGTGGCCATAACGCGCTGGAAGGTTGCCGGCGCTGTGCACAGCCCGACAGGCATTACTTTAAACTCGTACAGTCCGTCCGGCGTGACGAAGGCCGTCTTCAGACGATCTTGTCCGTCGACCTCAATCTGTCAGTACCCGCTGTTCAAGTCCATCGACGAAAAGTATCGGGCGTGGCGTAGCCGGTCCAGGGTGTCGTCGATGCATGGCAGCGGGTAGACGTCCTTTTTTGTTACAGCGTTCAGTCGGCGATAGTCCACGCAGAACCGAAGAGTCCCGTATTTCGTTTTCACCACGACTACCGGTGAAGCCCACGGACTGCTTGAGGGCTGGACAATGTCCTCGTCAAGCATTTCTTGTACCTGCTGCTGGATGGCTTCTCTTTCTCTCACGGAGACCCTGTACGGCGGCCGATGCACAGGGAGTGCGTCGTCATCAGTAATTATCCGATGTTTCGCAACCGTCCTTTGGCGCACCTTCGACGACGCGGAGAAGCACTCACTGAACTCGGCGAGAAGGTCACAAGGTTGTCGTCGTTGTGGGACTGGGAGGGATGGGTCGATGTTGAGCTCTGAGGACGTGATTGTCTTGTTCTACATCGGAGAAACGTCTTCTGAGATCACGGCGATCGCGGCTGAGTCTTGAATTTCCTCGACGTAGCCCACAGCTGTACCCTTTGTAAGGTGCTGCGCTTCTTGCCGGAAGTTTGTGACAAGGGCTACGGTACGCCCGTTCTGGAGCTCGGTTACGCCTCTTGCAATGCCAATCCCTCGTCCGAGGAGAAGTTGGACTCTTCCTTCCAGCAGTGCTACACCGCAGGTGGCTCCTTCGGTCCCGACGGGCACAAAGACACTCGACAGCGGCGGCAGGTTTACGTGGCTGGCGAGGACTCACACTGCAGCTGACGTCGGTTTGGTATTTTCCACCGATGGGACAGGCTTCTGAAGCGTCAGCTTGCTCTCCGCAAAGTCGATCATGGCGCCGTATTCACACAGGAAGCCCATTCCGAGAATGACGTCCCTCGAACAGTCTTGCAGAGCGACGAACTTCACAGGGCATATTTCGCCGTGAATGTCGACGCGAGCGGTGCATCTCCCGACTGGTGTAATCCGGTGTCCTCCGGCGGTTCTTATTTGTGGTCCATCCCACGGCGTCATGACTTTTTGAAGGCGGCGGGAGAGCCTCCCACTCAAGACTGAGGAGTCTGCTCCGGTGTTCACGAGTGCCGATGAGTCGAGGCCGTCGATAACAACGTTTAGGTTGTTGGACACCGAAGCAGGAGCGTCTTTGTGATACGTAGCGTCGGGAGAGTGGAAGTGCTCCGTCGTTTTTGGAGGCTTTTTACGTCGGTCGTCTTCGGCAACTCCACCTCCAGGGGTTGCCGCGCCTAGTTTCCCCGGCGAGGAGCGAGGGGCGACAGGCTTTCACGTCGGGGTCGGTGCATCGGCGAAGCTGGTCGTCGTGGCGAAGGCGACCGGAACTCTCGGCGGGACGCAGGCTCGGGGGACTGAGGTCGTCGCGGGTACTTTTCGATCTCCCGAGGGCGTTCACCATACCGGGGGCGCGGGTCGTTTGGGTGGAACCCCCGCAGCCCGAGTCGTCGGTATGGGCATTGGTGGTAGGTGTGGTTTGCTACTCCGCAGTGGAAACACAGTGGGCGTCGGTCGGGCGTTCGCCACACGTCGGTCTTCTGAGGTGCGTGGGGCTCTTGGGTGGCGTACTGCACCTGGTCGTCGCGGCGGTGGTCGTGCTGCGGCGCAGGAGAACGACGTCGGGGCAGCGCAACATAGGCTGGAGGAGGAGGCGGTGGCCGTCGGGCCACTGCGGCGTAGGAGGGCGGTCTCTTCGGGTGGTGCTACGCAGGCAGGAGCCTCCGGTTGAATTGCCCGCTGGACTTCTTTGCGCACCACCTCGGCTATCGACAGCTCAGCCGTCTGGTGGGCAGCAGGCAGCAGCTTCCGGAGCTTCTCCCGTACGATGTCGCGGACGATTTCCCGAAGGCCGTCGACACCGGTGGCGTTCAGGTCTAGTCGGTCAGATGCGGCGGTTCGAGGAGCAGGCACGCCGGCGAGTTGATGGTAATGGCTTGCTCGGGCCGACAGCGCTCGCTCGATGTTAGTGGCTTCAGCAACACAAAACCGTCGACGGTTGTCGGGGGATGGCGGACAAGGCTCCCGAAAATTTCAGCCTTCACGCCACGCATGAGGACGCGAAGCTTCTTCTTATCGGCTGCCTCCGGATTGGCTCGGGCACATAGGCGCATGACATCCTCTACGAAGCTGGTCACGCTTTCGTTGGGGCCCTGCACCCTTGTTTGGAGAAGGCCCTCCGCTCGTTGCCGACGGTGGTGGTTGAGGAACGTTCGCTTCAACTCCGCGGCACCGGACTCCCACGTAGTGAAGGACGCTTCGTGGTTTTCAAACCAATGACTCGCAGTTCCTTCAAGCGCGAAGTAGAGATTGTGGAGGCATTGTTCAGTCGTCCATCCGTTGTGGCGGGCTACACGTTCATAGTGTTGCAGCCGGTCTTCAACGTCCTCATGGACGTCTCCGTGGAAAGGCGTTGGAGTCCTGGGTGTGATCGGCAGGTACACAACGGCAGAAGCGGCCGGGGTCTGCGCCTGGTTGGCCATCGTCGTCTTCGGCTTGGTCGTGGGTGGCAGAAGTCCATGTTCCGGGGATAGACTTCGGATGCGGCGACTTGACCGGGTCTCGATCTGGTCTTTATCGGGTCCTCCGGAGCTTGGGTTCGGACTTGTACTGCGGGAACTTTGGAGGGCTGCGCTGCACGGACATGCGGTACCCAGAACGTCCACCAGAATGTCACGTATGACAAGTGACGAGGCGATGAATGACCGAGTAAACTGAACGTTTAATGGGGCGAACTTGTGCCCGAAAATAAAAGGAAAAAGAATGATAATAGCAGAGCGTCGCGGGCGTCGAAGGAGGCGAAGCAGCACGATCGAACTTGAGGAAAAAAACTGACTCGACAAGGTCGCGGGCGGCGTCTTATGTAGAGTGCGTTGCTATCTCGAAGATTCGGCGAATGCGGCTCGAGCGTCGCGTGATCGGGGCGAGAATGAACACGCACTTTCTAGAAAACAAAAGCAGGAATAAATAATAGAAGTTACGTGCGGTACATGAGTAAACGAGAACTTTCTGGAGGTCCGTGACCGAGCGTTGCTTTCTCAGCCCTGCGCGCGGCAATTTAAAATAGATTCCCTTATGGAGAGGTCAATTGATGTAAATGGAGTTTGTGGGTGCACTAAAATATCTAGGTTCCCTTTCGCTAAACAGACTCAAATTTGTAGACAAAATGAACCGTCCGACAATCGCTCCTCGAGTATCGCGTCTAGTACTGCCCCATAAAACATTGTGTGCGTTAAAATCGCCAAGAATAATGAATGGATGGAGGAGTTCAGTAATGAGTGACTCAATATCTACATACCTTAAATGAACGTTTAGAGGAATGTAAAGTGAACAAATAGTTAACAGGCGGTCTGACAGAATGCGAACAGCCACTGCTTCCAAGGCGGTCTGCACGGGAACCTCACACATGCAGCTGATTTTCGCACTACTATGGCCACGCCGCTAAATGAGTGAAACGAGTGATTTCTATCCTAACAAAAAAATAAAATGAAAGTGCCTAAAGACACTTGACTGACTCCCTTTCAGGTGAGTTTCCTGGAGACATACTGCAAGTGACGATATTCCTCCGAAAGGAAGCAAACATCATCATAATTATACAGGAGACCTCGGCAGTTCCACTGAATAAGACTCATTGTCATTAACAAGTTTCAAACTCAGGGCCTCGAGTTCGTAGCTTTAGCCCATGAGCAGCTAAAGCTGTAATGCACCAATCACAAACTAGGGTTCTAAGAAAACATCTAAAAACGAATTTAATAACAAACGAAAGAGGACATAAATGGGTGTGGACGTCAACAGGAGGGCAGTTCCGACCAAACCTTCGGGGAAAACAAATAAAGGTAGTGCCCCAGGCGAGGAAGTCGTCAATTGTCCTCTGGCTGATCCTTGCGGAGCTGCCCCCTCTGACCTCCAAGGGGGTCGAGACTTTGGGCCAACGCCACTGGCGAGGGAGTCGCCGGTATTCCTCGGTCTCAACTGATCCCTAACAGTGAGTGAGGTGATGCAGGTTAGCAACAAAGAACAGTGATGCAGTGAGGCGTATGAGGTGTTAATGAACAATTTTGGGAGAGTTGAAACAGCATCCACGACTAAGCACTTGCTATGTGCCAACTGCTGGACCTGTCACTTTAGTATTTTTCTTTGGGTCCTCAACTTTTGATGAGATTTTACTACCCTTCGGGGCAGGTGGAGGCTCCGGCGGACTGCTGGAGACATTCATTGCCTGAAACTCGCGATGCGAGAAACTTGAAGGGCGTCCTAAAGGCACTGTGATTCTACCGTCACAACATTAATAAAATAGCGCAAAACAACGAGGAAGGAAGGACAAAGTAGACAGGAAGGGCGCTAACTGACAGCTGACTTTTAATATAGTCTATAAAGGAGGAGAAGAAAGAAGCAAGAAGTCACTGATGTTGTTGCTTAAAAGAAAGAAGAAAGAAGCGTCTTTCCTTCCTTGTTGTTTTGCGCTATTTTATTAATGGTGAACGACCAACTACCCCGCCACCTCATCTTACTGTCCTCACAGTTTTCTCACGAGGACGTTCGGGCAGACGGCGCGGGGCCGTCGCCTTTGAGGATGCGGTCTGAGTTGAATCCCTCTGTTCTTGAGGGACTGAAGGTGACATTTGGGGGGCTTGGGGTTTGCGCGGGGCAGAAAGGTCTAAAAGGCAGACCTGTCTCCCCACGGAAGCCATTGTCGGTGCAGCCCCTTTGCTGAACGCAGCGGCGTTGGTGCCTCTCTGTAGGAATGAGAGACGTTTTCAGGCTTCAAAGTAAGTCAGATTTTCTTTGGTTTTCAATGTTAGTATTTCTTTTTTTCTTTAAACTTTGGGCATGAGCGGGAGTATGCAGGGTGAGAACCTGAACAGTTCACGCACCTGGAGGAATCGCTTGCACAGCTGTCAGTAGGGTTATCATTGATTGAACATTTTCCGCAGGTTGTCCGTCCCCTGCAAGTGGCTGCCCCATGTTCGAAATGCTGGCAGCTAAAGCAACGTCTCGGATTTGGGATAAACGGTCGAACCTTTCAGTTGAGATAGCCCGCCTTGAAATCTTTGGTGAGGGTCGTGGAGTTAAACGAAAGCACGAGGTGCTTCGAAAGCTTCTCCTGGTCATCTCGACGAAAGGTAATACGCCACACAGCAATCACACCCTGATTGCTGAGTCCTTCAAGGATCTCATCCTCAGTACTTTCCAACAGATCATCTTCGGAGATCACGCCCCGAAAGGTGTTGAGAGCTCTGTGTGGCATTACTGTTACTTTGTGATCAGCTATACTAGTAGGTCCAAGGAGCTCATTACTTTGTTGCACGGTTTAAACCTCTAGAAGGAGGTCTCCAGAGTGGAGCTTCTTTGCTTTGTAAGTTTTTCCAACAGATAATTCCAGGGTTTTTGCAACAAGAAACGGAGACAGCTTTCCAAGTGGTAGTTTGTATTCACAGTGCATTACTAAGAACTTTGGGAAGGCTTGAGTATTATCAGTAGCCTTAAAAGGCACGGTGGCTTTGGTGCGAACTCTGTTCAGAGATCGATCAGAAGAAAGTTTAGATTAGGAACCCTCCCAAAAAATGGATACACATTCGACATCTGCGGTGTGCCGCCCTCCATGGAGCCCAACATAGGACAGGGTAACGGCACATAACAAACCTGGCTTTGCTGTGCTCGTTGCTCCAGTAGCTCCTACCCAGACGTTATACCCAAGAATGGGTCTAGGCTAGTCCTCCACTCAAGGTTGGCCCTTGCCGCCAAGAAGGTGAAAGGGGAATCAAGAGAAAAGAGAGAGGAGAAGTATAAGTAAACGTGGGAGTGAAAAAAGGGAGGGGATAGTACAAGAGGAGGCGACTAGACTAAATCATCCTGGCCGGGCCTTACCAGGACACCCGTCTACAGAAAGCAGGGGCCAAAGTGGTGTATTGCCTCACCCGGGGACCCCGAAGGCTCCAAACCTACCCAGGCTTGGCTCAGCCACCAGGATGCCCTTTCCCCCAGACACGGGAAAGCCACGCACAGCCAGACGTGGGCGGGCGAAACCGCATGGCTCGGGGCCCGTGGAGTCGCCACCCTCCAAACACCTGCATTCACAGGTGCACCCTGCGTGGCCTCTGCTTTGGTGCGCCCCGTGCGGCTCGAACGCGCGGCGCCGCTATTCGCCGAATTTGGTCAAGTGAGGAGCAGGCTCTGAATGCCGTGCAAGAAAACCGTCACTCCGGGGGTGAACGCGCTACTCTGGCTCCCGTAGGGAGCTTATACAGGAACTGATTCCTTTTCTCAAATAGGCGCCCCGTTCGGACGTGTTTCTCCAGCTCTGCGATCGCCCCTGACCAGCTCCGAAATCTTCGCCCCTCTGTGGGGACGTTCGCCTTACAAGGACACGGAACGGTACAGCTACCCGTTGATGCAATGTTTACCCCGGTTTCTCCTTTTTTCTTCGAGACCTGGGACTTTTCCTTCCTGACCGCGGGGTAAAAAGCTAACCCTAACACTTCGAAGGTCGCCGGTACGGAACGGGGTTATTGCCCCATGGAACTGAACGTGGGAAATGTGCCGAACAGTACGGACAGTCAGCCACCGCAAACAAAGGGAACCGAAGCTCAGGCGGGAGCTGCAAAGGAGAACGCCTAAACTTCGAGAACTGCCACGTCCACCGAGGAAGTCCGAAATTACAGCCAGCAAGATGCTACGGGAGAGGTACAGAACGCACCAATACTAGCACATTAGGGGGATCCCAATTTTTTTTACCAGCTTTGTCGGGAAGAACGCTAAGAAGAAGCGGGCCCGCGCCGAAAGACTAGAGATCAACGACCCAAGTGCGTCAAATCGGCAAATCGAAAACAACAAAATGGCGACCGGCAAGGACGGTGGCGGGAAAGATGGCGGCCCTCCAGCGATTCCCACCTCGACCGTCACGAATAACTGCCACTAGAAATCAGAACCGAGGAATGAACTTCTACCTCCGCTTCCGTTGGCCCACTATAAATAGTGATACGACCCCAAAAAGGACTCACCGTCTCCAATTGGTCCGCTCTTGAAATATCGAAAGCCGTATCCGCAGCAGCCAAACTATGACCCGAGGAGCTAGCAAAATCCCGAGTCCAGATTCAAAAGGAGCAGAATGTCATCGTCCTGAGCACGCCCGACATCGAACCGGCGAACAAAATGGCCCAGGCAAAAACCATTGCACTCAAAGACCGAAAATACGAAATAGCTGCATAAAAAGCTGCCCCAATAACTCCTGCAAGGGAGTCAGCTCCGGTATAGGAGAGAAATACGCGCCCGAGTTCCTCTCGAAAAACATTCGAGCAACCAGCCCAACGGGTGCCGCCGTTTTCTACGCTAGGATCATGGTACAGAAGGACTCCTTTGTCATCATCCTCCAGGGACTCCAGATTCCTCTACTCGTTCTCCTGGGCAACGCACAATACAGTTGTCGCCTTTATCTACCAAAGGAGAAGGTCTCCGATGGCTGCCTCGGCCACGGACATAGGAAAGACGTCTATCCGCATCCAGAAAAAAGCAGATGTGCGATTTGCGGTTGCCTCGAAGGGGCCATAGAGGATCGCGTTTGCTCTCTTCACTGAATTCATTGAGAAGGGAACCACCCCTTCAACGATCCACAATGCCCAGCACGACGCAAGGCGCCTTACAAGAAGACCTGAATTCAAAAACAACAAACACAAAAGAGGAATCTGCAACAGACGGAGATCTCCAACACTAAGAAATTCCGACCCGGTACAGCCTCAGAACGAAGAGAACTCCTACCACCGACAAGAAACTCACAAGCTCACTGGCCGGCAGTGGGAGCCGGGGGATTCGAGACTCCGAACCCATACGCTCGCATAGCCTCGGGACTAGAAAGTTACTCTCGAACTCTCGCCGAAGCTCCGCACGCAACGCAAGGACCCATCGTTGACCCGACGGACACGGCACCGACGGGCGGGATCCGAGGAAGACCCCGGTCTAGGAAAAAGTCCCAAGCAAAGAACCAGCAACAGCCGCAGCAGCTGCCCCAACTATTGCCGCAGCATCAGGGAGGAAGCCACCGGCAGGGCCCCTCAGGACTCGCCGCTGTCAATACTCAGGTGAGCTGGGACGAGCAACCTTCCAACCCCCCCACCCCCGCTCCCCGAGATTTCTTCTCTTCAACCTTCCAAATTCCTCCAATCCCGGTAGTACTCGGTGACTCGGAAACTCCTCGTCCGCCGCCCGCCAAACGCGCCGCGCTCGACTCTACGACCGAGAAAGACGATCTTGAAAATCGCTTAGAAAAATACATGCACCAAATCCTTGATCACACTCGAAACGATACGCAGTGCAGGCTCAAAGCCTTCGAAGATCATATTGAGGCAAAATTTCAAAGGCAGTTCGAAGCCCTTAGTGCCCAACTAAACACCATGATAAGAAACGAAATCCAAGCGGTGGGACATCGTCTCCAATCACGGTTCGGAGGTGCTTGTCCAAATATGTGCGAGGGCCCTCAATGCCCCCACTCCTTGCCGGGGTCGGGAGGCTATGCCCGGCCTAGGCCAGAGCCGGTTGCCGACGGACCCCCCGTAGATTCAAGACTCAAGCGAAACTCTGAAAGCCCTCTTCCCCCGCCTGATCACAACATAATCAGCCAAGAGCACTTCCAGCAAGACCCTGCACAGCAACCGACTCAATTTTTTTATCTTCATCATAAACAGGGCAGCACCCAGTAGATCCCATCAGGCAGATTCCAACACTGCGCGAACCAGTGCGGCTTGGGTGTGGCAGTGGAACTGTAGGGGTTACCGCCGCAAACGCGGAGCCCTTACACAGTTTCTCGCCACACAAGAGCAGCAGCCGGACGCTATAGCCCTACAGGAAGCGGGCTGCGTACCGTCCCTGTCGGGCTGTATCACCTTCTGTCAAGAAACAACAAGGGAAGAGGAAAAACCTAGAGTTTCGACCTTACTATCAAAATATATCCCGGTAATTAAGCATTCGCTAGAAACCTCCATACCATTCGTATTCCTCGAACTCCTGCCGTAGAAGAGGGGCCACTGTAGTTTGTTCATCATCACCTCCTAGTTCAGCTCGTCGAGGCGACGAAGTACCTTGCATGATCCAAAGTACCGTTTCATCAGTTTCTCACTGAGGCCGCGGCGACGGATGGGCGTCCACATCCACACCCTGGCTCCAGGCTGGAAGTGAACGTCCCTGAGACGAAGGTTGTAGCAGCCCGCGTCGACGCGTTGCTGGTCTTGAATCATGAGTCGGGTGAGCTGGCGGACTTCTTCGGCGCGTTGTGCAACCGCCTGGGCGTCGTCGCTCTCATTGTCAGATGGCTCATAGGCATCATTGCGTCCAGCATGGTCGTTACCTTCTGACCATGTACAAGGTGGAAAGGGGTGAATCTAGTGGTCTCGTTAACTGCCGTATTGTAGGCGAATGTGACGCAGGGAAACACCTCGTCCCACGTCTTGTGCTCTACGTCGACGAATATATAGATCATATCGGCGATTGTCTTGTTGAGTCGCTCGGTCAGCCCGTTGGTCTGCGGGTGGTATGCAGTGGTACGGCGTTGGCTGGTGTGACTGAGCCGGAGAATGTCTTGGGTCAGGTGTGCCATGAACGATGATTCGCGATCTGTAATCAGAACATCGGAAGCACCATGGCGGAGGACAATGAACTCGAGGAAAAACTTGGCGACTTCAACCGCAGTCCTCGAAGGAAGGGCTTTCGTTTCTGCGTACCGCGTGAGATAATCTGTGGCGACGATTACCCAACGGTTTCCCAGGGTCGCTGGCGGGAAAGTACCAAGTAGATCCATTCCGATCTGCTGGAACGGTGCAGTTGGCGGAGGGATTGGCTGTGGAGACCTGCCGGCATCGTTGGCGGTTTCTTGCGTCGCTGGCACTCGTGTCAGGATCGAGTGTAGAGGTGGACGGTTTTGGGGAGCTTGACCGGTGTCCGGTCCAAAGTGTCCGGACGACCCGAGGTGCGGACACCTTGAATACAGCCTTCCGGCTGTATCCAAGGCGTCCGGACGTCGGGTCGTCGTGACATGCTTGAAAGATCTCCCCTCGAAGGTCGGTCGGGATTACCGGCAGCCACGGCGAGTTGTCCCCGAAGCTCTCTTTGTAGAGTACACCTTGTCGAATGGCGAAGGTCGGCAGGGCTCGTGAGAAAACACGGGGCACGGTACTGCCGCGCCTTTTTAGGAGCTCGATTAAGGCGCGCAGCTCCGGATCGTCTCGTTGACGTCGAGCCATGTCATCGGTGTTCACTGCCCCTAGGAAGCACTCGTCATCATCGTCGTCGCTGCTGCCGGAAGGTGTTTCGAAGAGGCCCTTGACAGGCAGTCAGCGTCGCTGTGCTTGCGTCCTGACTTGTAAACCACAGTCATGTTGAGCTCTTGTAACCGGAGGCTCCATCGATCGACGCGTCCTGACGGGTCCTTGAGGTTCGCAAGCCAGCAGAGCGAGTGGTGGTCCGTGACTACGCGGTACGGGCTTCCGTACAAGTACGGACGAAACTTCGTGATTGCCCAGACGACCGCAATGCATTCTCTCTCAGTTGTGGAGTAATTTCTCTCTGCCTTGGACATGGTCCCACTTGCGTAGGCGATGACTCGCTCGGTGCCTTCTTGTACTTGAACTAGTACCGCGCCAAGTCCCGCATTACTTGCGTCCGTGTGAATCTCGGTGTCCGCATCCTGATCGAAATGTCCAAGAACCGGAGGCGTCTGGAGTCGTCGCTTCAGCTCTTCGAATGCCTGCTGCTGTTTCTCGGCCCATTCGAACCTCTCGGCGTCCTTCGTGAGGTTTGTGAGCGGTGCAGAAATCATTGCGAAATCCCGAAAGAAGCGACGATATTCGGCACAAAGTCCAAGGAATCTTCGCACGGCCTTCTTGTCTGTCGGCGCTAGAAATGACGCGACGGCGCGAGTCTTCTCAGGATCTGGGTGAATGCCTTCGTTACTAACCACGTGACGTAGAAACTTCAGTTCGTCACAGGCCAGCCGACAAGTACTTTGACGGCTTGAGGGTGAGTCCAGCGGCCCGTATGGCGTAAAGAACAGCTCGGAGTCGTCGCAAGGGCTTGTCGAAGTCGTCATCGAGGTGGACCAGACAGCTCTGCCACTTCATTCCTGCCAGTACGGTGTCCATAACACGCTGGAAAGTTGCTGGCGCCGTGCATAGTCCGAAGGGCATTACCTTGAACTCGTACAGCCCATCCGGCGTGACGAAAGCTCTCTTCTCTCGGTCTCGTTCGTCGACTTCGATCTGCTAGTAGCCGCTCTTCAAGTCCATCGATGGAAAGTATCGAGGGTGGCACAGCCGGTCTAACGTGTCGTCGATGCGGGGGAGTGGGTAGACATCTTTTTTCGTCACCGCGTTCAGCTGCCGGTAGCCCACGCAGAACCGATGTGTTCCGTCCTTCTTCTTAACCAGTACGACCGTAGAGGCGCACGGACAGCTTGAGGGCTGGATAATGTCGCTTTTCAGCATCTCTTGGACTTGCTCCTGGATCACCCCCCTTTCTTTAACGGAGACTCTGTTGTACGGCGATCGATGCAGAGGGCTCGCATCGTCCTCGGTAACGATTCGGTGCTTCGCAACGGAAGTTTGGCGCACCTTCGACGACGTCGCACACCAGTCGCGGTATTCGGTGAGGAGGTCACTCAGCTGCTGTCGGTTTAGGTCAGGAAGCTTAAGGTCAAAGTCGAGCTGCGCGTGGCGACGTAAAGTCTTGCTGATTGGGCGGTGATCTTCAGCAATCGTGGCGACTTCGGCGGAGTTTCGGAATTCCTCGACATGGCCCACAGCTGCACCTTTAGTGAGGCTTTGCGTTTCTTGTCGGAAATTCGTCACGAGGACCACAGTGCGCCCATCCTGAAGTTCAACTACTACTATTGCGATGCCTATTCCTTTTCCCATGAGCAACTGGATGTTACCTTCCAGAAGAACTTCGCCACGGGTAGCTGCATCGGTCACAACGGGTACGACAACACTTGATCGCGGTGGCAGTTCACGTGGTCGGGAGCGACTCGGACGGCGGCTGACGCAGTTTGGAGTTTCTCTGAATGTGGAACAGGTGGCCGCAGCGTCAGTCTGTTTTCTCCAACGTCGATGGCGGCGCCGTATTCACACGAAAATTCCATGCCGAGAACGACGTCTCTGGAACAGTCTTGTAGAATGACGAATTCCACAGGACACGTCTTATCGTGGATCTTGACGCGAGCGGTGCACCTTCCGACAGGCGTGATCAGGTGTCTTTCGGGGGTTCGTATCTGCGGTTCATCCCACAGTGTCGTGACTTTTCGAAGGTGGCGAGAGAGCCTCCTACTCAATACTGAGTAGTCTGCCCCGGTGTCCACGAGTGCCGATGCGTCGAGGCCGTCGATAACAACGTTTAGGCTGTTGGACACCGTTGCAGGAGCGTCAGTACGATGCGGGGCGTCGGGAGAGTGGGAGTGCTCCGGCGTTCTTGGAGGCTGCTTGCTTCCGTCGTTTTCGGCAACGTCACCTCCAGGAGTTGCCGCACTCAGTTTTCCCCTTGACGCAGGGGAGACAGGTTTTCTCGGCGGGGTCGTGGCGCTGGGGACGCTGAACGTCGTCGCGATGGGGAGCGGGCCTCACGGCGGAGAGACGACACTGGGGAGTGTGAGCGTCGGATGTACTCCTTGATGTCGCGAGGGCGTTCGTCGTACCTTGGGCGCGGGTCATTTGGGTGGAACCCGCGCAGCCCCAGTTGTCTGTAGGGGCATTGACGGTAAATGTGGCCGGCTTCCCGCAGTGATAGCACAAAGGGCGTCGATCGGCCGTCCTCCACACGTCGGTCTTTCGTGGCGCTGCTTGTTAAGGGTGGGCGTGCGCCCGATCTTCCTGGCGTCGGGAAAACTGCGTCGCTGGATGTTCACGTCGGGCGGCGCCGTATACGGGTGAGCAGGGGGCTGCGGTTGTCGAGGAGCTGCGGGGTAGCTCAGCGTTGGTGGTTCGGGAGTGGCGCTGACAAGTACTTGTGGCTGCAGCGCCTGCTGAAGTTCTTCCCGGACGACCTCGGCGATGGAGATTGAGGCCGGGTGCTCAGCAATCGGCAAAATGTTCTTAAGCTTCTTTTTTACGACGTCGCGGATGATGTCACGAAGGCCGGGGTTGCTATGGCTGATGTCATAGTCCGATGCAGAAGCAGCAGCGACGCTCGAGTGCCGATGGTAGTGGCTTGCTTTTGCGAGGAGGGCACCTTCCATGTTCGTGGCCTTCGTGACGACATCTTCGACGGTGAGTGGGGGGTTGCGAACAAGACCACTAAAGATGTCATCGTTCACACCTCGCATCAGGATCCGCAGCTTTTTTTCGTCGGTGGCTTGAGGGTCGGCGTGATTCATCAGGTGGAAAACGTCTTCGATGAAACTTTTAACGCTCTCGGTCGGCCCTTGGGTTCTCGCCTGCAGGAGTTCTTCGGCACGCTGGCGTCCGTGCTGGTTGGTAAAGGTGTGTCGTAGCTTGGCCTGGGATTCCCCCCCGACGAAATCGTCGCTTTGTGGTTGTCAAACCAGGTGCTTGCCGTGCCACACGTGCCTTCCAGAGCGAAGTAGACGTTGTGAAGGCACTGCTCTGGTGTCCATCTGTTATGGCGAGCCACTCGTTTGTAATGCTGCAGCCAATCTTCAACGTCCTCGTGGACCTCCTCGTGGATTGGCGTCGGAGTGCGGGGTGCGACGGGGAGGTATACGACGGCGGCGGCGGACGGGTACTGCGACGACTGGTTGTCCATCGTCGGCAGCTTTGTCCTGGGCGGTAGAAGCCCGTATTCCGGGGTTAGCCCTTGGGTGCGGCGACTTGATCGAGTCTCGATCTGGTCTGCGTTGGGTCCTCGGCAGCTTGGGGTCGGATTTGTACTGCGGGAACTTGGGGGCTGCGCTGCACGGACATGCACTACCCTGCACCTCCACCAAAATAAAACGGATGACCAGTGACGAGGCTGCGAAGGACTGAGTAAACTGAACGTTTAATTGGGCGAACTTGTGCGCAAAAATAAAAGGAGAAAAAAAGATAACAACAGAGCGTCGCGGGCGTCGAATGCGGCGAAGCAGCACGATCGAAGGCTCAGGCGAAAACAGACTGGCGCGCCATGCGGAGACCCTTATGTACATGCGCAGTCTTCTGGAATAATCGGCGTAGAACATTTGACGTGTAGAACATATGGACCTCGAAGAAGGAACAGGATTCTCGAATTTACCTGAATACTAGTCTGCAGGAATAAACAAAAAGATGCACCACTCCCAGGAATCGAACCCTGGCTTTTCGCGTGGGAGCCCGGTACGATAACCGTTAGGTCACGCGTGCGCTACCTGCTTGGCCAGCTGCACGCGCGGCAATATCCCACCTTTGCGGTTAATAAGCTCGAACGGGGGATATGATGATATCATTTTCGTTACGTGTGCCCGAGCACTCCGGCGGCGGTTCACTCATGAAAAGATGATGCATAATCTTATAAAATGCCTTGGGTGCTGTTGATGCGCAAATGTTTTATAACGCAGCTCTTAGGGGCCCGTTTCCAGCCTCAGCGGCGTCGGCGTCGGCGTAACCGCGGGGGGGTCACGTGACCCCCCCTCCCGAGGTCGCGTGACCCCCCCCCCCCCGAGGTCACGTGACCCCCTCCCCAAGGTCACGTGACCCCCCCCCCCCCGAGGTCAAGTGACCCCCCTCCCCCGAGATCACGTGACCCCCCGGGGTCACGTGACTACCCGCAGGTGACGTGACCCCCCCTCAGTACCCTTCCCTTCTCCTCTTCAAGAGCTGCGCTCCAATTCGGCGTTACAGGGATTTGTAAACGGCTTTCATTTTTTGGGTGGGCAATCGGACAGGAGACTTCGATGCTGTTCGATCGTGCAATGACTTCGTCATGAGGATAGTCCCTAGGGTAGGGGCAGATCGTGCCGATGATTCTCGAAGGTTCATGGTCATAAAGGAGATGAAAAGAAGAAAATTCCGTTGTTGATTGAATGGCCGTGTTGTGGGCGATTGTGGCATAAGAAAGCATTGCGTCCCAGTTGAAATGATCGCTGTTCACTTATTTGAATAACATGCGCGTAAGGGTGTGAATAAAAAGCTCAGTGAGGTTGTTCGTTTGGGGATGATATGGAGATGTTATGAAAGTATCGATGTTAAAGGTAGAAAGCAGTGTTTCAACGGTGCCTGCTCAAAATTAATGACCACAATCACTGATAAGGAGGCGAGGTGTTCCGTGGCACAGGATAACTTTGAGGAGGAGGAAATGTGCAACAGTGTTCGCAGTTGCATCGAGAAGGGCTGCGGTTTTGACATAGATGGCGTGATCAGTGGCTACGAAAATCCATTGATTGCCAGCGGAAGAGACTGGTAGGGGGATTAGAAGATCGACGCCTACGACTTCTAATGTTTGCCGTGGTGGTGTGAGTGACTGAAGAGGTCCGTAGCGATTGGTAGTGGGTTGCTTTCGTCGTTGACATGTATAGCATGACCGGACATATTTACATATTTTTCAGCACATATCGGCGTAATAAAATCGCACACGAGTTCTCGCGTGTCTTAAACAGTCAAACGTAACCTGCAGTAAGGTATTTGTGACGGGATCGCAGGATGTCATGACGAAACTTGGAAGGAACCGCAAGAAGTCTTCGCCGACCGTCGGGGAGATAGATGTGTCTGTAGAAATATCCGGCATTTTGAAGTGTTTAGTTTGTCTGTTGAGGCGACAATTATTGGAGATCTGAGTTCCGTTCAGGTGGCGAGTAATCGATTGTGTCCAAAGGTCAGAGTGTTGGGCGAAAAGAATGGAGTTTGATGAAAGTTTAGCGAGAGCAGAATCGGCTGAGAAGTCGAAATCACAGGTTTTACTCGGGTCGTTGAGGGAAAGAAATATCCTGAAACCCCGGCAGTCACATTGTGTGTTTGTCCTGATTTATGTAGGATTGTAAAATCATACTCCTAAAGTTGGAGAATTCATCGACGAAGGCGGACGGACATGTTTTTAATGGATAATAGCCAGCTGAGTGTATGGTGATTTCTGATATTTTGCAAGTGATGACCGTAAAGGTATGATAAAAGTTGGCGGTGACCCATACCACGGCCAGCCATTCGCGCTCTGTTGTAGATTAGTTATATTCTGGTGAGAATGTGCGATTGGCGTAAGCAATGACTTGTCGTGTGGAAGATGTATTTTGTCGCTGCATTAAAAGGGCGCCCATGCCATGAGCGCTAGCGTAGGTGTGGAAGGCTGTAACGGCGGCGGGATTGAAGTGACATAGGATGGAAGGAATAATGAGTTATTGCTCTGAAGAGAAGATGGCACTGCGCCAAATGGGCTCTACAAAAAAGGGGACTTCTTGCTGCAGAAGTCCAGCTTTGAACCAGCGTCGGTGAGGCTTATGAGCACTTGGGGTATATGCGTTCGGTGCCCTTGAACATCGCGGAAAACAATGTAATGTCATCTAGATAGTAGAGACACGTTGTCCGCTTCAGGCCACGAGGAACACCGTTAATCGTGCACATGAAGGTGGCCGGCGTGTTTGAAAGGCCGAAAGGCATGCCATCCTTAATGCAAAATGCACCAGGCAATCCTGATGTGACGTCAGAGAATCCTCTTGTAACACCATAATATCTGTTGTGGCCACCAGCAATGCTGGTGTACCGAGCACACCAACCTGGTGTGCCTACCAGCAATGCTGGGGTATCGAGCGCATCACCCTGATGTGCCCAGTAGAAATGCTAGTGTACCCACACACCAGCCTGATGGGTAGACCAAGAAAGTCTGGTGTCACACCACAAGGGCTCATGTTCCCAATAGGCAGCCTGGTTTGCACAGCACACAGTTTGATGTGACACCAGAGTTGTGTTTTAGTTGACTTTCCCCCGTTCCTCGAGCGTGCTTTCTATTATTTTGTGTGCCACCCCGTCCCCCGACGTGGTGTCTTGTTTCCTCCCATCTTGGTAACGGCCGCAGACCCGCGGCGGGCTCCATCGTGCTCAAGAAGTATCCCCCTCGTCCCGAGCACTTTCCCGGGTGGACTTGAGCAGCCTGGGACACTCACCGTCTTGCCTCTTCGAGGGTCTCTCTTTCCCTTTCCGCCGGTATTCTTGTTTAAGTTTGAGAAAATAAAGGAGTCTTCTTTGTGAGTCGAAGCCGAAATAATGTATGTTGGTGCGCTTTGCTGGCTTCCGACGAGCTTGGTTTGGTAGCAAAACAACATATAAAGCAAGTAATTATTACAGTTTTTGGTACCGAAAACCGGAAATCAACAGCCAGATCATGCCTACTAGGAGCGAGGAGGGCGTCGACCGCCTGAAGCGAAAGAAAATTACCTTTCGAGCCGCCACAACAAAGATCATCATCGAGATTGGCGTCCTGCTGGCCATGGATCGAACCGAAATCGGTGAGCTCGAAGAAACATTTGAAATTCATCTACTTAAGGAGACTTCTGGGAAAGAGCTGGACAAGGAAATCAAGACATCTGTCGAATTTGATGCCTTACAAGAGAAGTTTGGTGCGGGGGGGTATGTCGAACGGATCAGCGTAACTAAGACAGCAGTCAATCGCAAGCTGGAAGGCCAAGAATTGCGGAATAACAGGGCATCCGGTTCTTCGACGCAGGGCAGTGGCGCCGGACAAACTCCAGTTGATCATGGCCAACTCCCTACAACAGTAAAGCTTCCGAAGTTTTACTGTTGTGCTTTTTTGCTTTTTCGAACAAAGTAATTATGACAGCAGCGCTGTTGTAAAACTTATCATTCTACCCTTTTTTGTAAGTAAAGGAACACCCAGTCAAGAGGTGCTCTAGTATCACACAACAGCAAAACCTGATGTCCCACCAGAACACCAGATTGCTGGTGTGAAAATGTCCCAAATCCTGTCTGTTTAAAAGTCTGGTGTAACATCAAGTCACACCAGCACTCGGCCTGGTGTATTCTTCAATATGGATTAAATTTGTTGAGTCTATCCGGTGTTAAGAAGGCTATTCTTTGTCGTTTCGGGCATATGAATCTGCCAATAACCTGAGCAAAAATCGAGGGACGAAATACAAGATGACCTTTGTAAACCACTGAAAGGTCATCAATACGTGGCGGGGAGTACACATTTTTTTTTTGTAATATTGTTGATGCGGCGGTAGTCAGCACAGAAATAAAGTTACTCTTTGTTTTGTACCAGGACCAAGGATGAGGACCAGGGGCTAGTGGAATGTCGAATAACTCTTTCTGAGGGCATGTGTGTTGACGTGTTCCTGTATTGTCTTGCGCTCAGCCAGTGAGACTCTATACGGTTGGTGTCGAACTGGTATTGAAGAGTCCGTCTTTATTTGATTTTTGATGAGCCTCGATTTTCCAAGAGAAGATGATAGCGTGTCAAATGTAGATCAAAATTAATTCAGCAGTGTGAGCAGTTGCTGCTTTCGTAATGTGGGCAAGCCATTTTCAATGGTGCTCCGTAGTTGTGTGGGTGGTACCGTTGTTGGAAAACTTCCAAGCGACTTCTTTTAGTGTTCTTCGATTATAGCAGCAATGTTCATGTACTTGGATGCTTGAAAAGTTGGCCACGAGCGATAGGCAGTCCTTCAGGTAGGAGGAGCAAGTGAGTATTTATGTTAGATGACGCAAGTGTTCCGTGTCCGTACCTAACAGTTGCGAGACTGTATGGCAAACTTATTCCTTTCTGTAAACGAGGTTCTTTGCGAGATTCGAGAAGAATATCTCCGGAGAAACCTGGTGATGAAATTACTTCGAATATTGAAGTGCAGTTGGGTAATAGTTGTGCATCATCGGTTGTAGACATGTTCACACAATCTGATTGTGCGATAATAGTAATTTAGCGTTTTTTGGCAAGTGAAACCTTTGAGTATGCGCAGTTTATTATTACTTGGTACTCTTATAGGAAGTAACAACCAAGCAGGATGCTGTGAGCGCTGTGGTAAGAGGATAAAGTCCAGGACGTAAGGGTGACCTTAAATTACAATGGTAGCTGTAAAAAGTGCGGAATTTCGAATTTGATTATACGGAGCCGTGCAGAAGAAATAGTTCCTTAATGGGATCTTCTTTTTTGTAGTTGAGAATATGCATTTGGGTGTGTCACAGAGACAGCAAAACCAGCGTCCAAAAAGAGCTGTAAAAGATCAAATTTCAAATGTGATTGAAAATTATTTTCCGGAAGAGAAGGAGGATCGGAGGGCTGCTCGGAAGATATCATCGGTGATGCAAAGTGCCGTCGGGGAGAAGTCGAACGGTTAGCAAATGTCACTTGTTGGCTTTGTGGGGATCATCAGAGAAGTGACGCGTCAAACAAGGACTATTGTATGTGTCAGATTAATAGGAATCTCAGTTTTGATGGTAACGTGAAGGTTCATGCCATTCATGCGTAAACCGAAAGCGTTCTTGGCGCAAATACGAAACTGCCACTGAACAGAAGCTCTTTACTGGACGGGGAACCTCTTGGAGACGGCTTTCTGGGTAGTAAAACTAGCTATGTGCAGAAAGCGCATGTCCACTTCGAGCGCCGATAAAGGACGTGCTCACGCACTGTTCGTTTCTTCTGAAAAGACCCGTTTGAAAAGTCTGCGCCATCTAGTTGTTTCTGCGCCAATTGTTCGGTCATTCTTCGGGCAATTGCTCTGAACATGTACGGGACAGGAGGGTTGCGTGCGCTTTCGGTATAAACGCAGCTCGTCTAGTATCGAAAAGGAGTAGAGCGTGAGCGTTTTGCGAGCGATCGGATTACATCCCGTGCTTCGTGGCCAAGGAATGCCGACCGCCATTGTTGCCTGATGTACTTTAGAAAAGGGTGTATTGTAACTCAAATTTGACAACGAGTGTTAGAGACTGCGTCTATTAAGTTCTTATGGATAATCATGATCCATTGGTGCCACCACAGAATACAACATGAACAAGAACGCGAAAACATTGTTGTGGTGTGCAATTTCCGTCATCCGCGTGACGAAATATTTTAAGATCCATTGGTGGATTGTTAGGGAATGCGCTGGCATCGCACTTGGGAAACGCAACACACGTTCTTCTTTGGGAATCGCTAAAGCTGACACCTTCACAGTTTCTCTTTTGGCTTTCTCTTACGCTTCCTCGATTTTCACTGCCCTTTTTCGGCCTCGTCCCGGGGTCAGTGTTAGTGTTTCCCAAGGGTCCTACTAACGCCTTTCATAAGGATCCCCGCCAATAGATCTTTCCCTTTTTTTGCCCCTTTTCTGGACTGTACGTCGACACTCTTGGATACGGTCATTCGTATTACTCGTAGAAAGAACCCCACTCATACCAATCGTGCAAGGAACCGCTATCCGATCACTCTTTGAGGGAGCCACTTTCATCGTTTTACCTACACGCACACATCACAACCCACGCACCGCTATTATGGAAACGGAAACACAGATCGAAGAACGACCGGTGACGGCAGAGTGGCAACTGAGTCAACACCTCCTAGATAAGAAAGCCTAAGGGCTGAAGTTTACTGTGCCACTAAAGAAGGTCACCGTAGTCCACTGTTTGGAGACGAGTGCTGCGTCACCGTTCGTTTGTAACTTGTGTGCAAACATAGAGAACACAACCCCAAGCCGAAAGCTGATGCAGTAGTATTGTCCTATCTGCGACCGACGGTGTCCTTCTTTAGTGACGCAGGAAAATTCAGCACTCCGGCTTTTTTATTTAGCAGGAGCTGACTGGAAACATTCGCATGCTACCGCGCCGCGGCGCGTCCTCCTTTCTGGCTCCGCGCCAGCTGTCAGTGTGACCTTGACGAAAACGACAGGGCTAGTTTTCACAAAAACTCGGCGGTGTCAGTTAGTTTGTCTGTTCCGAGGAGAGAGGGAGAGGTTGACGCGTGTTGACGTCAGCACTTCGGACCAATGAGAGCGTCGCATGGGTCACCCTCTTCCCTTCCTCTCTCTCTCTCCCAGGCGCCGACAAACGACAGACACATCCGTGTTTTTGTCAAAACGAGCGTTCTAATGTTAGCGCATTAAAGGCCGACCAACATGCGGAGAGAAGGAAACTTTCTGAATAATTCTTAACTGTTCGGGAATGAAGCAGATAACCTTCTTCCTTCTGCGGGGAGAAGCTCAGAGATACGCTGCCGTGGAGAGGGGAGGAGAAAAGAGCAAGAGAGGGAATTGAGCAAAGGAAACGTAGAAGCGGTTTTTTGTCCGTCAAACGAAGATTCTGCAGGTCGGCCTTGAGAGGAACGCCACCACGCAAAACGTATTTTCGAGCGAAACTTCTGGTCATGTCACGAACTGGAGTTATATTCATAAAACAAATAAATTCCACAACAGTTACCTTAGCAAAAGAAAAACATAAATAAATTTGTATAAATCGTCAGCTCTTTTTTTAAAGTTTTAATAAAAATATCAAAACCCTTTTCATTTAAAGCATCAGCCAATTAAAATATAATTTTTTTTGTTGACATGAATACCTGCAGCACCGTTAGGCATTATGCAGGGGGTACTTGAAACATCATGCAATAACAATATATATTCATACAATGTCACGCGTTTTCAGCTTGATTAGGATGGCCTTTGGATGGGTGCAAGAATCAATTTCTTTTGCATACCGTATCAATAACCTTTTATCAACGCATTGCTTCAAGACATTATAACATATATATTTTCCGTAAAGCTCTTAAATTTTCAAATTACGCCGGCAGCAATATTCTCAGGACGCGACTTTCGATTGGCAAAATGATCAAAATCTACTTTTTTCTACTCATGTACGATCAGCTACGGGAAAGCGGACGAGAGACCCGGGAAGTCACGAAGCTTCTTTCCGGGTCGCCAGCAATCGAGATTATTTTTTTTAGCTTCCATGTCAGACGTTCCTTTGCAGAAGGTAGCGATTAGTGCTCCCAGGCAGATTGCACAAATTTAGATGGAAAGAAGCTTATGTTTTGTGTTTGTTTTCGTGGAGAAACCACTGCTTTCACGCCGGCGGTGGAGGCGAACCCTATTAATGTGCTTTCACGTGAGCTGTGTGCCGACAGAACTAGTGTCACATAAAACACTCAATTCTATGGTCAAAATACTTACAGTCACGTGCTGAGAAATTAGTATACTTCTCTAGACGAGAATGCTTCAAGAGTGGTAATCGGTGACTGAGTACCACACAGATGAGTGTTAATAAAATAAAGGAAAATAGTGCACATTCTAGCACTAGTCGTCTTTTGGCGCAGCCAACCGTTTTCTTCACAGCTGCTCCAGTGATTTTTGTTCTTCATAAACCCTTTAGTAGGGAGCCTAATCACGAGCTTCGAAGGGCGGAAGCCTTCGGATTCAGCTCGGGCTACTCCCGGGGTTCCAATCATGCATTCCCTCTGTTAAACACGAGGAGGGAATCGTCTAAGCGAAGTTGAAGTATAAGTTTAGGAAGGACTTTCGACACACTGCTATTGAGATTCATTATTATACAATAAAGCCATTGCCTGTCATGTGTTTCAATGGCTGACGTGCAATTGTCTCTCGCAAAAGAGACGGTAAAAACGCCGTTATTTTATTATATTGCTAAATTGTTCATAGTTAAAAACATTTCAACCAAACAATCAGGGATGAAACTTTTTTTTTTTAAATATGAAAATACAAACACCGTCGTTTAAATTTACCACTGTTGGAGGCAGTGCAGAACTCAAAATTTTAGGTTTGATATGGAATTAGCTTCTTTCCCCATGTGCTCTCGTGAATGAGTGTTTGAACGCGTTACATTCTACTCCTACAGTGAAAAAGCGAGTTCCACTAATCCTTCTATTTCTGTTGCCTTAATGTAATTTTTTTTAAATTTTATAATAAAACTTTATACTTTACGCACCATTTTATCTCCAAGCCAATATATTTTGCTTAGAGATGGATAGTGTATTTGTGTATTTTATACGTATGTCATTGCCCTTTGATGATGTTTGGCTCGGTGGTTGAGGAGTTATTTAATTTTCATTTTAGCACGACCTTCATGAAGAGCAACGTGCCGTATAGCTCACACAAATGCGGTTCCTTTATTGTTTATAAGTATCACAGTCCACATGTGTTGGGTCACAGTTGACCATGCCCATATTTGTCACTTCGGAACGCACGTAAATTACGTGCCACATGCACAAACGCTAAACACGGCACTGACCAGATGCGCCTTTATGGAAGGGGCTATAGAAATTTTGCTACATTACTTAAACACGATTTAGAATATGTATGCTAAAAAGTAATTACACGTACTGGTGTCTGCAACATTAACTTTCTTAAAAATATATTTGATGCTATTAGCGCGCTCATTGAGGTAAGACGAACGTCTGCGGCACCTGAACCCAATTTCCGAGTATTCTTCCTGGTACATGGGTAATTGCTTGCTTGAGTGGAGTTGAGAAGAATAAGTGAACCACCATGTAAGTGGAAGGACTATTCACATATTATCTTTACGTCTCAGTAAAAATTTAAAAAAAATAAAGCGAAGACAACCGGCATTTCACTTATAATTCCCTGTCGACACAAAAATGATCGGACTGAATATATAATATGTTGAAAGTCAAAATTGTTATATGGATTAGGAATTACTTTTGGAACGCCAGTTCTCATCGCTTAATTTTTTTTTTAATCTGGAACACGAAGATGGAACGTGGATTGTCGCACCATTTACGTGCCGTTCAACTTATCATGTTCTACTTAATCGTCAATCTGCTCCAGATAATACTTCCAGAAAGTGCAGTCTTTACGTCTATCGTTTACAATTATCAATTACCTAAAACAATGTTCTGTAAAGCCTACGAGGATTGTACACCTTTTTAGAGCACTACTCTCTATGAACTCCACCATACGCGGAACACAGTTCCTTATGGTTAAGCGGAACATTTAGGAAACAAATGTTTGGGTGTAACGGAAACTAAATGGGAACAAGATTATGAATGTGTGATATGGCTTCTGGAAGCAATGCGTTCGCTCGAAAATAAAGAAAAGAAATTATGTGCTATAAATTGGGATGAAAAAAATTCCAGTTCATTTTGCTACTTACGGTATTTACAATTTACACTAATCTCTCTTTCATGGCCTCCAGAAAATACCACAAGGACTGCCGCAATGTAGAGCAGTGTCGCCAACCCTGGGGCCATGGCTGCAGTGTGTGCTCGAGTGAAGTCAAGCAGTGAGATGTAATTGGAAATACTATAATTATTTTGGGACGTATTATAAATTGTCCTGGTATCGGGATGCAGTTGTCGTTGCCGCTCCTTTTTACCGCTATTATATTGAAGTACAACACACGATCGCATTTAATTACCACAATCAATAAAAAATGTTGTGAATCACAGATCTACAACAATGGGAAAGATGAATCACGCACAACTGCGTTTTATAAAGGCGCTGATTTTAATATAGCTTCTTCTGACATAAGATATTCGATAGTCTCGACCACGTTGTTTTTTAGATAAATGATTTTCATACATATTTTAATGTGATTTGTTTTCATTGTTAGAAAGTCTTAGATTCAAAACTTCCACAAAAATTACGAAAACGAAAAAGGACATAGAAGACAATAAAAACAACACTTGCTTTCAACATTTAACCAACATATACTGGATTTAGCTGATCTTCCGAATCTCGAAGGTGTCTCGTTGAGCATAGAGGGAGAGGTTGATCGGCGAGACGCAGGAACAATGGGGCTACTCTATCAAAAATACACCGAGTCAGGTTAGATGTGTTCTTGTATTTGCTGGTGTAAACACCAGACTCTCCGATGTGCCCTTGCATAAGCACCAGACGATCTGATTGTGTTCTGGTGTAAACACCAGACTAACCAAATCTGTTCTGGTGTTTATATTGTGTTTTCGTTGTTAGAGAGTCTTAGATTCAAAACTTTCATTAATATTACAAAAACGAAAAAGGAACAATAAAGACGATACAAACTACGCATGCTTTCAACACTCAACCAAGATATACTGGTTTTAGTTGATTTTCTTAATCTCGACGGTGTCTTGTTGAGTGCAGAGGGAGAGGCTGATGGGCGAGAAGCAGAGCCAATGGGGCTACTCTATCAACAATACACCGAGGCGGGTCGGGTGTGTTCTGGTGTTCGCTGGTGTAAAAACCAGACTATCCGATGTGTAATGGCATACGCACCAGACTACCTGAGCGTGTCCTGGTGTAAACACCAGACTAACCGAATCTGTTCTGGTGTTTATACTGTGTTTGTTTCTACTGTTAGAGAGTCTTAGATTTAAAACTTTCACCAATATTAAAAAAATGAAAAAGAGACATAGAAGGCAATACAAACAACACATGCTTTCCACACTCAACCAACGCATTCTGGCTTTAGCAGATCTTCCGAATCTCGACGGTGTGTCGCTCAGTGCCAAGGGAGAGGTTGATTGGGGAGAAGCAGGGACATTGGGGCTACTCTATCAAAAAATACACCGAGCCAGGTCAGATGTGTTCTTGTGTTTGTTGGTGTAAACACAAGACTGTCCGATGTGTCATAGAGTAAACACCAGACTATCCGAGTGTGTCCTGGTGTAAGCATCAGACAAACCGAATCTGATGTGATGTAAACACCAAACCATCCGAATATGTCCTTGTGCAAACACCAGACTATCTGAATGTGTCATTGTGTAAACACCAAACGATCCGATTTTGTCTTGGTGTGAACACCAAACTTTCCGATTGTGGCCTGGTGCAAATTCCAGACTCCTTTATGTGTTTTGGTGTGCACAATAATTCACATATTGCGTTTTGGTTTACACATCAGACTCATGTACTGTGTTTCGGTGTGCACATCAGACCCGCATATGTGTTTCTGTGTGCACATCAGTGACCCCACTAAAGTGTTTTGGTGTGCACATCAAACCCACTTAATGTGTTGTGGGTGCACACTACACTAGACTAGTAGTATTCTGATGTGCAAATCAGAGCAGCTAATCTGCCTTGGTGTGACAGTACACCAGACTAGCGTATGCTAATGTGCCCTACAGACCAGCCTAATGTGTTTTAATGTACATGAATGCACGCCTGAACACACACACACATGCAAAAAGTGTTTTGGAAATCACAAACATGCACAGATGCATACGAACACAAACACGCCCACGTACAGCCACATATAAGCACAAAGGCACCCACGCACAGCTGCACGCCTGCGCACACACGCGCATGTGCGCACGCTACTACACTCTTAATATTCTTCCACTTAGGTTCCAGTTAAGTTCCGCATAAGGTGGGCGTTCCACTAACTTCGACTGAGCCAAGGGCAATGTTTAGTGAAGCAGATGATTTTAAGTGGAAGGCTTATTTTTTGTTCCATAATCGACTTGTTTACATGGAACAGTGAATTTGAAACAGGATGATCAGCTGTTCCTCTTAAATCTGTTTCATTTACTAAAATCATGTTCCGCTTAAACTGTTCGCGCATTTTTTACAATTATATGCGACTCTTCTTTTATGTGATGTGTTGCGGAGAATCACGACAAAGTAGGAAGCTTTGGTTTTTGAAAATATGCCACTTTGTCAAGGACTGGGACATCCTGTACAAGCTTCTCATCCGAAAATAAAGAATAACTTTGAGCTCTCCACTTTAAGTGCAAATGCTTTCTAATGAAAATTGCATTCGCACGACACTCCCTGGAAGTCACGTGAAGTGCAGAGATGCTGCTTCGTTCCAGTGAAAGACTTGACAATTTGGTCTCTGGCCGAGGCGGCCACAACAGCAGTCGAGACGCTCTGCACGACACCACTGCATTCATTTTGGGAAACACAGATCTTTGGGCAGCCGAAGGAAGAAGAGTTTGCACCAATGGAGCACGGGCAGACAGAAACCTCGCACGAAACACAGTGGAAGTCACGTAAAGTGCAGAGAACCAGCTTCGTTCCAATGGAAGACTTGGCAATTTGGCGTCTGGCCGAGACGGACACAACAGCAGTCAAGACACTCTGCACGGCACCATTGCATCCATTTTGGGAAACACAGAGCTTTGGGGCAGCCGAAGGAAGAAGAGTTTGCAACAATGGAGCACGGGCAGACAGAAACCTCGCACGAAACTCGCTGGAAGTCATGGGAAGTCGAAAAGCTGCTTCGTTCCAAAGGAAGACGACAATTTGGCGCCTGGCCGAGGCGGACACAACAGCAGTCAAGACACTATGCGCGGCACCATCGCTTCCATTCCGGGAAACACAGAGCTTCGAGGCAGCCGAAGGAAGAAGAGTTTGCACCAATGGAACACGGGCAGATAAAAACCTCGCAAGAAACTCGCTGGAAGTCACGTGAAGAGCAGAGATGCTGCTTCGTTCCAGTGGAAGACTTGGCAATTTGGTGTTTGGCCGAGGCGGGCACAATAGCAGTCGAGACGCTCTGCAAGGCACCATCGCGTCCATTCCGGGAAACGCAGAGCTTTGGGGCAGCCGAAGGAAGAATAGCTTGCATCAGTGGAACACGGGCAGACAAAAAGATCCCACGAAACTCGCTGGAAGTTACGGGAAGTGCAGAGAAGCTGTTTGGTTCCAGTGGAAGACTTGGCAATTTGGAGGCTGGCCGAGGCGGACACAACAGCAGTCGAGACACTCTGCAGGGAACCATGGCTTCTATTCCGGGAAACACAGAGCTTTAGGACAGCCGAAGGAAGAAGAGTTTGCACCAATAGAACACGGGAAGACAGAAACCTCGCACGAAACTCGCTGGAAGTCACGTGAAGTGCAGAGAAGCGGCTTCGTTCCAGTGGAAGACTACGCAATTTGGCGTCTGGCCGAGGCGGATACTATAGCAGTTGAGACACTCTCCACTCCACCATCGCCACCATTCTGGGGAACACAGAGCTTTGGGGCAGCCGAAGAAAGAATAGTTCGCATCAATGGATCATGGGCAGACAGAAACCTCGCACGAAACTCGCTGGAAGTCACGTGAAGTGCAGTGAAGCTGCTTCGTTCCAGTGGAAGACTTGGCCATTTGGCGTCTGGCCGAGGCAGACAAAACGGTAGTCGAAACACTCTGCATGTCACCATTGCATTCGTTTTGGGAAGCACAGAGCTTTGGGGCAGCCGAAGAAAGAATAGTTTGCACGGATGGACACGGGCAGACACAAACATCGCACGACACTCGCTGGAAGTCATGTAATGTGCAGAGAAGCTGCTTCGTTCCAGTGGAAGACTTGGCAATTTGGCGTCTGGCTGAGGCGGACAACGGCAGTCGAGACACACTGCACGGCACCATTGCATCCATTTTCGGAAACACAGAGCTTTGGGGCAGCCGAAGGAAGAAGAGTTTGCACCAGTGGAACAAGGGCAGATAAAAACCTCGCACGAAACTCGCTGGAAGTGACGTGATGTGCAGAGAAGCTGCTTCGCTCCATGAAAGACTTGGCAATTTGGTGTCTGGCCGAGGCGGACACTATAGCCGTTGAGACACTCTCTACTGCACCATCGCCACCATTCTGGGGAACACAGAGCTTTGGGGCAGCCGAAGAAAGAATAGTTTGCATCAATGGATCATGGGCAGACAGAAACCTCGCACGAAACTCGCTGGAAGTCACGTGAAGTGCGGAAAATCTGCTTCGTTGCAGTGGAAGACTTGGCAATTCGGCGTCAGTGCAAAGCGGACACAATAGCAGTTGAGACACTCTCTACGGCACCATCGCGTCCATTCAGGGGAACACAGATCTTTGGGGTAGCCAAAGAAAGAAGTGTTTGCACCAATGGAACACCGACAGAGAGAAATCTCGCACGAAACTCGCTGGAAGTCACGAAGTGCTGAGAAGCTGCTTCGTTCCAGTGGAAGACTTGGCAATTTGGCCTCTGGCCGAGGCGGACACAATAGCGGTCGAGACACTCTGCACGGCACCGTCGCGTCCATTTTTGGAAACACAGAACTTTGGGGCAGCCGAAGGAGAAAGAGTTTGGAGCGATGGGACGGGCGGACAGAAACCTCGCACGGAGCTCGCAGAAAATCACGTGAAGTGCAGACAAACTGCTTCGTTCCAGTGGAAGACTTGGCAATTTGGCGTTTGGGCGAGGCAGACACAATAGCAGTCGAGACACTCTGCATGGCACCATCGCGTCCATTCCGGGAAACACAGAGGCAAAGGAAGAAGTATTTGCACCAATTGAACACGGGCAGACAGAAACCTCGCAAGAAACTCGCTGGATGTCACGTGAAGTGCAGAGAAGCTGCTTCGTTCCAGAGGAAGTCTTGACAATTTGGCGTCTGGCCGAGACGGACACAACACTAGTCGAGACACTCTGCGCGGCACCATCGCTTCCATTCCGGGAAACACATCTTCGAGGCAGCCGAAGGAAGAAGATTTTGCACCTACAGAACACAGGCAGACAGATGCCTCGCACAAAACTCGCTGGAAGTCACGTGAAGTGCAGAGAAGCTGCTTTGTGTCGGTAGAAGACTTGGCGATTTGGCTTCTCACCGAGGCGGACACAGAAGCAGTCGAGACACTCTGCACGGCACCATCGCTTCCATTCCCGGAAACACAGAGCTTTGGAGCAGCCGAAGGAAGAAGGGTTTGCACCAACGGAACACGGGCAGTCAAACCTTGAATGAAACTCGCTGGTAGTCACGTGAAGTGCAGAGAAGCTGCTTCGTTCCAGTGGAAGACTTGGCAATTTGGCGTCTGGCCGAGGCGGACACAATAGCAGTCGAGACACACTGCGCTGCACCATAGCGTCCATTCCGGGAAACACAGAGCTTTGAGGCAGCCGATGGACGAAATGTTTGCACCATTGGAACTTGGGGGACAGAAACCTCGCACGAAACTTGCTGGAAGTCACATGAGGTGCAGAGAAGCTGCTTCGTTCCAGTGGAAGACTTGGCAATTTGGCGTCTGGCCGATGCGGACACAGTAGCATTCGAGACACTCTGCAAGGCACCATGGCTTCCACTCCGGGAAACACAGAGCTTTAGGGCAGCCGAAGGAAAAAGAGTTTGCACCAATGGAACACGGGCAGACACAAACCTCGCACGAAACTCACTAGAAGTAAAGTGAAGTGCAGAGAAGCCGCTTCGTTTCAGTGGAATACTTGGCAAGTTGGCGTCAGTGCGAGGCGGACACAATAGCAGTTGAGACACTCTCTACGGCACCATCGCGTCCATTCTGGGGAACACAGAGCTTTGGGGGAGCCGAAGTAAGAATTGTTTGCATCAATGAAACACGGGCAGGCAGAAACCGCGCACGACACTCGCTGGAAGTCACGTATGTGCAGAGAAGCTGCTTCGTTACATTGGAAGACTTGGCGATTTGGCGCCTGGCCGAAGCGGACACAACAGTAGTCGACACACTCTGCATGGCACCGTTGCATCTATTTTGGGAAACAGAGTTTTGGGGCAGCCGAAGGAAGAAGAGTTTGCACCGATGTTGCACGGGCAGACACAAACCTCTCACAAAACTAGCTGCAAATCACGTGAAGTACAGAGAAGCTGCTTCGTTCCATTGGAAGACTTGGCATTTTGGCGTCTGGCCGAGGTGGACACAACAGGAGTCGAGACACTCTGCACGGCACCATCGCTTCCATTCGGGGAAACACAGAGCTTTGGGGCAGCCAAGGAAGAAGAGTTTGCACCAATGGAACACCGGGCAGATAAAACCTCACACGAAACTCGCTGGAAGTCACGTGAAGTCCAGAGAAGCTGCTTCGTTCCCGTGGAAGGCTTGGCAATTTGGCGACTGGCCGAGGCGGACACAACAGCAGGCGAGATACTCTGCACGGCACCATTGCATTCATTTTGGTAACAAAGAGCTTTGGGGCAGCCAAAGAAAGAAGTGTTTGCACCAATGGAACACCGACAGAGAGAAATCTCGCACGAAACTCGCTGGAAGTCACGAAGTGCTGAGAAGCCGCTTCGTTCCAGTGGAAGACTTGGCAATTTGGCCTCTGTCCGAGGCGGACACAATAGCGGTCGAGACACTCTGCACGGCACCCTCGCGTCCATTTTTGGAAGCACAGAACTTTGGGGCAGCCGAAGGAGAAAGACTTTGGAGCGATGGGATGGGCGGACAGAAACTACGCACGGAACTCGCAGAAAATCACGTGAAGTGCAGACAAGCTGCTTCGTTCCAGTGGAAGACTTTGCAATTTGGCGTTTGGGCGAGGCAGACACAATAGCATTCGAGACACTCTGCACGGCACCATCACGTCCATCCCGGGAAACACAGAGGCAAAGGAAGAAGTGTTTGCACCAATTGAACACGGGCAGACAGAAACCTCGCAAGAAACTCGCTGGAAATCACGTGAAGTGCAGAGAAGCTGCTTCGTTTCAGTGGAAGTCTTGACAATTTGGCGTCTGGCCGAGGCGGACACAACAGTAGTCGAGACACTCTGCCCGGCACCATCGCTTCCATTCCGGGAAACGCAGCTTCGAGGCAGCCGAAGGAAGAAGATTTTGCACCATCAGAACACAGGCAGACAGAAGCCTCGCACAAAACTCGCTGGAAGTCACGTGAAGTGCAGAGAAGCTGCTTCGTGTCAGTAGAAGACTTGGTGATTTGGCTTCTCGCCGAGGCGGACACAGAAGCAGTCGCGACACTCTGCACGGCACCATCGCGTCCATTCCGGGAAACACAAAGCTTTGGGGCAGCCGAAAAACGAAGACTTTGCACCAATGGAACACGAGCAGACAGAAACCTCGCACGAAACTCACTGGAAGTCACCTGAAGTCCAGAGAGGCTGCTTCGTTCCATTGGAAGACTGGGCGATTTGGCGAATGGTCTAGGTGAACACATCGGCAGTCGAGACACTCTGCACGGCACCATTGCATCCATTTTGAGCAACACAGAGCTTTGGTGCAGCCGAAGGAAGAAGAGTTTGCACCGATGGGACACGGGCAGACAGAAACCTCGCAAGAAACTCGCTGGAAGTCACGTGAAGTGCAGAGAAGCTGCTTCGTTCCAGTGGAAGACTTGGCAATTTGGCGTCTGGCCGAGGCAGACACAAGAGCAGTAGAGACCACTCTGCGTGGCACCATTGCATTCATTTTGTGAAACAGAACTTTGGAACAGCCGGAGAAAGAAGAGTTTGCACCAATGGAACACGGGCAGATAGAAACCTCGCACGAAACTCGCAGGAAGTCACGTGAAGTGCAGAGAAGCTGCTTCGTTCCAGTGGAAGACTGGACAATTTGGCGTCTGGCCGAGGCGGACACATAAGCAGTCAAGACACTGCACGGCGCCATCGCGTCCATCCCGGGAAACACAGAGAGCTTCTTGGCAGCCGAAGGAAGAAGTGTTGGATGAATTGTACACGGGCAGAAAGAAACTTCGCACGAAACTCGCTGGAAGTCACGTGAAGTGCAGAGAAGCTGCTTCGTGTCAGTGGAAGTCTTGGCGATTTGTCGTCTCGCCGAGGCGGACACAGTAGCAGACGAGACACTCTGTGCGGCACCATCACGCCCAATCCGAGAAACACAAAGCTGTGGGGCAGCCGAAGGAAGAAGAGTTTGCACCAAGGAACACGGGCAGACAGAAAACTCGCACGAAACTCACTGGAGGTCACCTGAAGTCCAGAGAAGCTGCTTCGTTCCAGTGGAAGACTTGGCCATTTGGTGTCTTGCCGAGGCGGACACAACAACAGTCGAGACACTCTGCACGGCACCATCGCGTTTATTCCGGGAAGCGCAGAGCTTTGGGCAGCCGAAGGAAGAAGAGTTTGCACCGATGGGACACGAGCAGACACAAACCTCGCACAACACTTGCTGCAAGTCACGTGAAGTCCAGAGAAGCTGCTTCGTTCCAGTGGAAGACTATGCAATTTGGCGTCCGGCCGAGGCGGACACAACAGCAGTCGAGACCACTCTGCACGGCACCATTGCATCCATTTTGGGAAAGAGAGCTTTGGGGCTGCCGAAGGAAGAAGAGTTTGCACCAATGAAACACGGGCAGAGAGAAACCTCGCACGAAACTCGTAGGAAGTCACGTGAAGTGCCGAGAAGCTGCTTGTTCCAGAGGAAGACTGGGCAACTTGGCGTCTGGCCGAGGTGGATACATAAGCAGTCAAGACACTCTGCACGGCAGCATCGCGTCCATTCCGGGGAACACACAGCTTCTTGGCAGCCGAAGAAAGAAGAGTTTGTACCAAAAGAACACGGGCAGACACAAACCTCGCACAACACTTGCTGCAAGTCACGTGAAGTCCAGAGAAGCTGCTTCGTTCCAGTGGAAGACTTGGAAATTTGGCGTCTGGCTGAGGCGGACTGAACAGCAGTCGAGACACTCTGCACGGCACCATCGCTTCCATTCCACGAAACACAGAGCTTTAGGGCAGCCGAATGAAGAAGAATTTTCACTAATGGAACACGGGCGGACAGAAACCTCGCACGAAACTCGCTGGAAGTAACGTGAAATGCAGAGAAGCTGCTTCGTTCCAGTGGAAGACTTGGCAATTTCGCGTCTGGCCGGAGACGGACACAACGGCAGTCGAGACACTCTGCACGGCACCTTTGGATTCATTTCGGGAAACATAGAGCTTTGGGGCAGCCGAAGAAAGTGTTTGCACCGATGGGACACGGGCAGACACAAAACTTGCACAAAAATCGCTGCAAGTCACGTGAAGTACAGAGAAGCTGCTTCGTTCCAGAGGAAAACTTGGCAATTTGGCGTCTGGCCGAGGCGGACACAACAGCACTCAAGACGCTCTGCACAGCACCATCGCTTCCATTCCGGAAACACAGAGCTTTGGGTCAGCCGAAGGAAGAAGAGTTCGCATTAATGAACATGGTCACACAGAAACCTCTCACGAAACTCGCTGGAAGTCACGCGAAGTCCAGAGAAGCGGCTTCGTTCCAGTGGAATACTTGGCGATTTGTCGTCTGGCCGAGGCGGACACAACGGCAGTCGAGACACTGCACGGCGCCATTGCATTCATTTCGGAAAACACAGAGCTTTGGGGCAGCCAGGGGAAAAAGAGTTCGCATTAATGGATCATGGTCGGACAGAAACCTCGCACGAAACTCGCTGGAAGTCACGCGAAGTCCAGAGAAGCTGCTTCGTTCCAGTGGAAGACTTGGCAATTTGGCGTCTGGCCGAGGCAGACACAACAGCAGGCAAGAAACTCTGCACGGCACTATTGCATTCATTTTGGGAAACAAAGAGCTTTGGGTCAGCCGAAGGAAGAATAATTTTCACCAATAGAACACGGGCAGACGAAAACCAAGCACGAAACTCGCTGGAAGTCACGTGAAGGGCAGAGAAGCTGCTTCGTTCCAGAGGAAGACTTGGCAACTTGGCGTCTGGCCGAGGCGGACACAACAGCACTCAAGACACTCTGCACGGCACCATTACATCCATTCCGGGAAACACAGAGCTTTGGGGCAGCCTAAGGAAGAAGAGTTTGCACCAATGGAACAAGGGCAGACAAAAACCTCGCACGAAAATCACTGGATGTCAGGTGAAGTGCAGAGAAGCTGCTTCGTTCCAGTGGAACACTTTGCAATTTGGCGTCTGGCCGAGGCGGGCGCAGTAGCAGTCGAGACACTCTGCATGACACCATCGCGTCCATTCCGGGAAAGAGAGAGCTTTGGGGCAGCAAAAGGAGGAAGGGCGTGCACAAATGGAACATGGGCAGACAGAAACCTCACACGAAACTCGCTGGAAGTAGAGTTAAGTACAAAGAAGCTGCTTCGTTCCAGTGGAAGACTTGGCAACTTGGCGCCTGGCCGAGGGAGACACACTAGCAGTCGAGACACTGCACGGCACCACCGCGTCCATTTTGGGAAACACAGAGCTTTGGGGCAGCCGAAGAAATTGGAGTTTGAAGTGATGGGACTTGGGCAGACCGAAACCTCGCACGAAAATCGCTGGAAGTGACGTCAAGTGCAGAGAAGCTGTTTCGTTCCAGTGGAAGACTTGGCAATTTAGCGTCTGGCCGAGGCGGACACAATAGCAGTCGAGACACTCTGCACGGCACCATCTCGCCCATTCCAGAAAACACATTGCTTTGGGGCTCCCGAAGTAAGAAGAATTTGCACCAATGGAACACGGGCAGACAGAAAGGTCGCATGAAACTTGTTGGAAGTCACGTGAAGTGCAGAGAAGGTGCTTCGTTCCCGTGAAAGACTTGGCAATTTGGCGTCTGGCCAAGGCGGACATAATAGCAGTCGAAACACCCTGCACGGCACCATTGCATTCTTCTTGGGAAACATAGAGCTTTGGGGCAACTAAAGGAAGAGTTTGCACCAATGGGACACGGGCACACCGAAACCTCGCACAAAACTCGCTGGAAGTCACGTGAAGTTTGGGTAAACTGCTCCGTTCCAGTGGAAGACTTGGCAATTTAGCGTCTGGCCGAGGTGGACACGATAGCAGTCGAGACACTCTACATGGCACCATGGCGTCCATTTCGGGAAACACAGTGCTTAGGGGCTGCCGAAGGAAAACGTGTCTGCACCAATGGAACAAGAGCACACAGAAACCTGCCATTACAGTAGCTAGAAGCCACGTGAAGTGCAGAGAAGCTGCTTGGTTCCAGTGAAAGATTTGGCAATTTCGCGTTTTGTCGAGGCGGACACAACAGCAGTCGAGACACTCTGCACGACACCATCGCCTCCATTCCGGGAAACACAAAGCTTTGGGGCAGCCAAAAAAAGAAGACTTCGCACCAATGGAACACGGGCAGACAGAAACGTCGCACGAAACTCAATGAAAGTCACCTGAAGTCCAGAGAAGCTGCTTCGTTCCAGTGGAAGACTTGGAAATTTCGCGTCTGGTCGAGGCGGACACAGCAGCAGTCGAGACACTCTGCATGGCACCATCACATTCATTCCTAGAAACACAGAGCTTTGGGGCAGCCTAAGGAAGAAGAGTTTGCACGAATGGGACAAGGGAAGACAAAAACATCACACGAAAATCGCTGGAAGTCACGTGAAGTGCAGAGAAGCTGCTTCGTTCCAGTGGAAGACTTGGCAATTTGGCGTCTGGCCGAGGCGGACACAACAGCAGTCGAGACACTGCGCACGGCACCATCTCGTCCATTCCAGAAAACACAGCTTTGGGGCAGCCGAAGGAAGAAGAGTTTGCACCTATGGAACACGGGCAGACAGAAACCTCGCACGAAACTTGCAGGAAGTCACGTGAAGTGCAGAGAAGCTTCTTCGTTCCAGTGGAAGACTTGGCAATTTGGCCTCTGGCCGAGGCGGACACAATAGCTGTCGAGACATTCTGCACGGCACCATCGCGTTCATTTTGGGAAACACAGAGCTTTGGGGCAGCCGAAGGAAGAAGTGTTTGCACCGATGGGACACAGGCAGACACAAACCTCGGCCAACACTTGCTGGAAGTCACGTGAATGGCAGAGAAGCTGCTTCGTTCCAGTGGAAGACAGCAATTTGGCGTCTGGCCGAGATGGATACAACGGCAGTCGAGGCACCCTGCACGGCACCATTGCATTCATTTTGGGAAACACAGAGCTTTGGAGCAGCCAAAGGAAGAACTGTTTGCTCCAATGGAACACGAGCAGACGGATAGCTCTCACGAAACTCGCTGGAAGTCACGTGAAGTCCAGAGAAACTGCTTCGTTCCAGTGAATGACTTGGTAATTTTGCGTATGGCCGAGGCGGGCACAACTGCAGTCGAGACTAGGGATGCCGGGAACGTTTTTCGAATCGAAGTTTCGATGATCGAATCAGGCGGTTCAAAAGGTTCGAAAGATATCGATTTTTTTAATATCCTGCATTGTAAAATTCGACGGAAGTCAAATTTTCGAACTTGTTAAGCTAAGACGTTCGACGCTTTTCGAACCATCGAACTTATTACGCTAAAAAAATTCATCTTTTTCGAACTTTCGAACTGATTGCGCTGCAAATTTCGATGCTTGTCGAACTTCCGAGCTTGACTGACCAAAACATTCGATGAATTTCGAAGTTTTGAGCCTATTTATTAAGGGAACTCGAAAAGTTTCGAAGTTTCGAATCCTGAAAAGTAAAAAGTTCGACGAACTTCGACCTTTTCGGGTAAAAGTTCGACGTTCGTCAAACTCCGAAAGACCGGCGGACGGTTTCATTTGAATTCAAGTAGTGAGGTACATTCGTAACTTATTTTCTCGAACTTTTACACGTGGTGCTGAGTTCCTTACGAAAGACAATGCCCTTTGTTTCATTGTTCTGGCATGCTTAGTTTTAAAGAAATAAATTCCCGAAGGCGCAACGAAGGACGACGGGTTTTTGACGATTATCGTTTGTGGCAGATTTGAAGCGCGCTGTTGCCGAAGCTGTTTGTGGTAGAGATGTTATATTTTTAAAAATGATCTATGTATAGCCTAGGTCAGTGTCGTTTTAAGATGTGATTATTGTTATTCAATGTGAGTTTAGAAGAAATGTCCAAACATGTACCCAGGTAGCACGCCCGGGGAATGCCCAACTTGTGCGAAGTTCTGGCAAACATAAGGGCCCAAGTTTGGCGCGGTTAGGTTTTTGCACCATGGCACTCATCAGTGCCAAAGTACGGTGCCTAACTGTAGACTTAGTTGAACGATCCTAGGGCATGCCAAAGTTTGTCTGTTCTCTGGTACGCCGGAGGAGTGCCAAAGTTGGTGCCACACTTGAGCAATAACTCCCATTGTAAATCCTAATCTGGGAATTCGGGGCATGCCAATGTTTGGCTTTTCTGTGGTCCACCAGAGGAGCGCCAAAGTTGGTGCCATACTTCAGCCATAACTGCCAGAGCAACGAATAATTTCGGTATTTGGGACGTGCCAAAGTTTGGCTTTTCTCTAGTCCGCCAGAGGAGCGCCAAAGTTGGTGCCATACTTCAGCCATAACTGCCATAGTAAAACCTAATCTAGAATTCGGGGCATGCAAAGGTTTGGCGTTTCTCTGGTCCGCCAGAGGAGCGCCAACGTTGGTGCCATACTTAAGCAATAACTGCCGCAGCAACACCTAATTTCGTAATTTGGGACGTGCCAAAGTTTGGCTTTTCTCTGGTCCGCCAGGGGAGCGCCAAAGTTTGTGCCATCCTTCAGCCATAATAGCCAGAGGAACGCATAATTTGGGTATTTTAGACATGGCAAAGTTTGGCTTTTCTCTTGTCCGCCAGAGGAGCGCTAAAGTAGGTGCCACGCTTCAGCCATGACTGCCAGAGCAACGTCTATTTTGGGTATTTTTAGACATGCCAAGTTTGGCTTTTCTTTGGTCCGCCAGAGGAGCGCCAAAGTTGGTGCCATACTTCAGTCATAACTGCCAAAGCAACGCCTAATTTGGATATTTTAGACATGCCAAAGTTTGCCTTTTCTCTTGTCCGCCACAGGAGTGCCGATGTAGTGCCATACTTGAGCCATAACTGCCGCAGTAAATCTTAATTTGGCGATTCGGGGCATGCCAAAATGTGGCTCTTCTCTGGCTACCCACTGAAGTGCCAAATAAGTGCCAAAGAAAGCCAAGACGCCTTCTCAAGTTTGGAATATCTCTGGTGTGTCACAGAAGTGCTCTTTCGCGCGCCCCAGAAGAGAATTAAATTAAATAAGCGTTGGAAACATGATGGTCAGACGTCATAACCTCCGTTCCAAAGCAGCACGGCAATACTTTGCAGTATCGTGACAGTGCCGGTCGAAACTCGGTTCCAATACCACTCAAACGTCCAGTTTTGCACCACCGTTTGATATCCGGCAAGCATTGCCGTACAGCCGTTTCGCCCCGGCCTAGCGTTCGCGCAATATTGTCCGAATACTCAACGATGCGTCTGCTCCGTTTTGACCGAACGTCGCCCAGGTAACAATTTATGTTGTGGAGACAGTCGGCGCAACAAAGTTCCGCAACAAGAAACAGTTTTACTGCAATCGCGCAACATTGTTGTAGCAACAGTCATAACACTGCAGAAGTGTCCGCTGCTAAAGCACTGTGGCAACTGTGTCGGTCAACCGTTGATTGTTACATGCTCGCAACAGTAACCGAAGCATTGCTTTTACCCAGCAAAATGTGTGCTGTCCTGATGTTGCTAAACTGTTCCTGTGGCGGGTTCCAAAACAGTTTGCGTTTACACTGCCAGAATGCAGTCGCCAAACATTGCTTTCCAAAAGTGTTCCAACCGTACGACACAACAGTTTCGCGCTAGGTTGGAATAGATTGTCGAGGAATTGTTGCGAAAACACTGGACACCATTGCTGGTTGACTGTTGCTCAAACCTATTCGGCAGACGTTGTGTGCCACAACGGGACTGTAGCTGAACATCATTTTTTGCCAACTGTTGCCGCATGCATCTGCTCAACATTTGCACTGCATGACCAGGCAGCACTCCTCGCGACAGTGCTTCCCCATGATCGGGGCAACAATGTCTTGCTTTTGTTGCTAGAGTCTGTCATGCCACAGCTGCGTGGCATAGTTTGGCGGGTGTTCCTCACTTGTCTCGCTACATTAGGAAACAGTCCGGCAGCCTTTTGGTAACTATTGCGGGCACCTTACAGCGGAACAGTAGTACAGCCAACGTTAATAGAACTCAGTATACTGCCATGGAACATTCCCCAGAGAAGTTGCACCGATCTGTACGTTGAAACCTAACTATCGGCGATCCCAACGCTGCCACTTCTCCCACTACAACCACTTAGGAAACAGCACAACTCTTTGAACTGGTTCAGAGTATCGGATTCGATAGCGTCTACTGCTACTCTTCCATTTTGGCTTTCATTGGCAATATCGTAGCCGACACAGACTAGGTAACAGGGATCTGAAGGTTGCCAAACTTCGTCTCCCCTGCGGACGTACCGTAGATGCCTGCGGAAGTCAGCACGCACCCTACTCTGGACTCGCTACCTCAAATCTCCGGTGAGTCGAGGTTGTATAAAAACAATAGTAATTATGCCGCAAAAGCTTGTAAACAAATTTTTTAAAAGCCATCCCGTGCCTGCCATTTTGTACCAATCTCCAATGAAGGTTCCTACAAAAAGAGTTTATTTCCGTTTGTTTTTATGCAAAGAACTAGCTTTCTTAAAACATGCCCGCCAAAGATGTTGCTCTTTCTGTGGATGCTAGTAGAGGGCGCCACCGCCGCGTTTTTTTGGAGTTCTCCGGCCCCGAGCACCGCGGGGGGAAGGGCGTAACCACACATGTTCGCCCTGCTGCGAGCGTTGGCGGGGCCTAAGCCGAGGCCGCCGTACAGTTCGCGTTTTCCACTTTTTCACGTTTCCTCCTCTCCTGCCCTCCTTTCCTTCCTTCGCCGCCCTCCGCCAAGGAGCCAACACGGAGAATGGATTAGGAGACGCCTCCGTTAATCCGGTTCAACCCGCCGAAAAGGGGGCCTGCTGCTTGACTATACTCCGTTTCTCCTTCAGTCCGAGCGCAGCGGACACTAGGAGTAATCCCAGCCAATCCAGCGTGGAGAGAGTGTCATGTGACCTTGAGCTCCCTGTGTCCCTCTGCCCAACCGGCAGGTCACGCGATTTTCTCCCGGCGCTGGATCGGCTGGGATGGCCTGTGGCGTCCACTGCGCTCAGACTGAAGGTGGAACGGAGTATAAAAATTATTTCCCTGCTCGATAAATACGAAAAAAAAAATTACAAAAACGCCCCGGGCATCGACCGAATGCGCTTTGCCGGATGCGCAACGCTTCGTCCGCCTTGAACAAGCTTTTATGCATTGGACTAGCATTTTTCGAAGCGCGGCAGGTTTAGAGTAGGTCCTATCATATGGTCCTGCAAGACCTCCCTGTCCGCCACAAGCTAGCCAATAATTGAAGGACATAACGACGGCAGCGTATTCAAACCGTGTAAAAAAATGTATATAATATTTATAAGAACACCATTGTCTTCACTGCTTGACTTTCAAATTTTTAGTACTGCAAATTATCGTAATCAAAATATTTTTATGATTGAAGACCCCTCGTCGTGCTTCGAACCCAAGATTACGCTTACGTGAAACGTGATTCGGCGCGGGTGCGAATCAAGTCACCGTAAACTTTTTTTTTTATTCAACATGGATAATGATATTTAATCTAGCTGAGGTACCACTGGCAGAATACGAATCACACACTTAAAAGGTATATACCGTTCCGGCGCCACTCATTTTCCAAGATGGCGGTTATAGTGAGGGTCGGAGATGCGTGCCACTGTTGAGCCTGTCTAGTGTGTTGGCTTCACTGAGCGACACAAATTATTTCCGGCAATACGAGGAAGCTAGGGTGTTATGACCGCAGGTCACCTTTTTACCCTGAAAACAAGAACGGTGTTAAGTGCATTATTTAAGCAAGGATGCGCATTTTAATTCTGGAGCTATACGGAAACTAACCTCTATTTTGGATTTAATTTCTCGATATAGGTCTTAATTTCGGATTCTTTCATAACTCCAGATGTGTCTTACATCGTAATTACTTGGTTAGAGACGTTGTTCGCGAAAACTTTATTTTGTGACATAAATGTTCGATACAGGCTGATATTTGTAGTTGTTGGAAGCATCAGTGCATATATTTGCGCGTTTTCGCTGCCTTTTCTCGCTCAGGTAATTGTCATGGTAAATTATGAACTGCGGGCCATTTAATTGGTTTTTTAGGTATCTAGATGATTAAGCACTGCAACAACCCAAAGACGAATCCATGTCCGATAGCTGAAATGTGTGTGTGCGTTTTTATAGCAACGCGTTACGCATATGACTTTATATTCCATCCAGTGTTTGACTGTTTGTCTATCTTGATAACGATGTCAGAGTTTTTTCATATGCTAAAAGAAATATACCTTTCTGCAAAGACTATTACGGTTAAATGGCGTTTTTTTGTGATCTTGGCATATATTGCCGTGATTTGTATTAATAATATCATTAAACTTAAGATATTTTAATACGTAATTTTTCAAGCTTTAATGTAATTGTTGCTTATGATCTAATTTCGAACGCGCGAGCACATATGACAATCAAAAGTGTGCTAATAATCGTCACTGGTGCCAATTGTAGCATTTTTAATTATTCAGAAATACAATAAAGATAGTCTGAAATCAATGAAAACATTCTAGCTAATGTAGAAAATCCATGTAAAATTACGTTAATTGTGGGTAAAGTATATTTTGCTATCAAAGTCGCGACTTTTGACAATGGGCAAAAGTCCAAAATCGGCGCCAATATTCATCTAGACAAAATTCCCCCCCCCCAAAATAAATGAAGTTTTTCTAATTACAAATTTTTTCATAACGTCTAGGTACTTTCATTTTTACGCTCCGTCGTCTTGACAATCTCAGCCTTTCCAGTTCGAACGAACGCCTACCTGCTTGCACCTCTGTTAATTGCGCCACCACGTCTTTCGTTGGCGTTGGAAGCCGGTCAAACAGTAGTAAGTCTTCGTACTGCTTATACGAGCGAACGCAAGCGCTGTGTGTTTACGTTAGCTTTGCGTGTTCCTCACTGCGCGTGCGCGGAGTCCAAAACTGCCGTCTTGGATGGCGCATGGTGATAAGGCGCACACACAACGTGGGGCACGCAACTCTAACGCAACCACACACCGCTTGTGTTTGCTTCTACGCGCAATACTAAAACTCTCCAGTAAGGTACAATCCCACACCGGCTTCAGCACTACGTTGGGACAGTGAAGAGTATTGTTTGCATACAGAAATGACAATTCGAAAGCCATGATCGCGACCAGCTCCACCATGCCCGTTGAGCAGGAGAATCGGGGGACCCTCACTAGAGCGCTTACCGTTTCCGCCGCGGAAGGGCGAGCGTCGAGCTGGAGACGCGAATACTCCATCTGAAAACTCATATACCTGGTTGGATGAATGCAATGCTATCGCATTAGTTGAAGCTCGATTTGTTGATTCAAACTTCAACAAATCACACGCACCCATTCTCCCTATTCCTGTTTACCCAGTCATAGTCGTTCCCTCACGATGCAACACGAGTACAAGTAATGCCAGTTTATACAATCTTGACGTTGCACAGCCGTGATCGCACGGTTTTTAGAAGCGCTCTAGAACGAGCACAAGCGTCGAATTTCGGTACACTGATTTCTGTCTCCGCGCCGTGACACCACACGAGAAAAGCGATTTCGTTCTGTCTGTGAAATTAGGAACACAGAAATCAAGATATAATCCCGGTAATAAAACAAAGCGAAATAGATATCTGCAGCCAATACCCAACCGTTCGGGAGGTGAATAGGCAAAAGCGTATATAATTTCCGTGCCTTTACCCTCTGCACACCCGCCAGAGAGAGTCATACAAACTTCTTTGCGCTATTATCCACACGATTGCTTTTGCAAGCCGGTAGTTTGACTCGGCTGGAATTCGTCCCTTCTGGCTTTCATAGCTCTCTATGAAACCAGAAAGGTAGATGATTTGCTACATAGGGTGGGCTTGCCCGGGGCCTCCAGTTATTTACGACCAAAATCACACTGGAGGCGCTTCAGCAATGTTCACTCTGGTCGACACACGTGCTCTCTAAAAATGCCCGTCGTCTACCTTCCCAAAAGTTACTTGAAGAGCCCATCATAGAGACCGACGGATAACGAGGCCGAAATTTTGCTTATATCTCAAAAAAAAAAAAAATAACACAAATTTGGCCTCGTCATTCCCCTACTGGTTGCCGGAAGAAATTCTCTATGCGAATTGCAAGCCAGGGTTGGTTATAGTAACATAAGATACGTACGGCAGAATTTCCTGCCATAAATAAAATGATTTGGGTAACGCCAAAGCAGCGCGAAATAGGTGCAAACAGTTTTGCGAAAGGGAGCGTAAACCGAAAAAAAGGGAAAAAAAGGCAGAAGAAAAGGAGAAGTAACAAAAAATCTCTAGGTGACGTGCCAAAAAAAATGTTTGTTCATGTGATTTTTCTTGTCACGTGACCGAACAAAAAAAAATAAACGAAATGAAAAAAGGAACACGATAAAAAAAAAAAAAAACAATCCCCTGCCCGGTTTTTAAGCTAGGCCCTCTTGATCGTGAAACTAGCGCGCTATCCGTTGCGTCAACATAACTTTTTTTTCTTTCTTTATTGTAAGTTGCGCCAACATAACTCTGCCTGTAATGCTCACGCATTCTCACATCATAGGCGAAAGCTTAGGTGCCTTCGAAGTTTTTCATGCATGTGTTATTTTTATTTGTGGCAAGGGTTCACGTTCCAGAATGCTTTTAGAGTTTTGGAGCAAAACGAGTTTTCTTCATCCGAGCCAGTAGACCGCACTTGGTCGTCGAGCTAATCAAGCAGCTATTTTCAAATTCTCTGACGTGCCCGTCCTCGCATCCAAGGTCGCCGTTTGACAAGCTCATCTTTCTTCCACCTGGTAGCCGGAACCCCCACGGCCAGCTTTGTTCCGTCCCCACTCTTTCTCGAGAGGATGGCTCGCCCCGAGACTAATCCCATTTTCTAGACGCTCTTTCCATCCAACGCTGGCCCTTTCCCTCCCCGTGCCCCAGTTTCGGGAGAGAAGGTTTTTCCCTACAAAACGTCCCGTTTGTACAGCGGCCTTTAAGGCCGCGGGCGTGCAAATTTTGTAAACTCCGCGCGTGCGCGCGCGTATGTGTGTGTGAGCGTGTATGCGCGCGCCCGCGCGCGCTTTGCTCTGCTTTGTTTTGGAATGGCGCAGGTTTGTTACCCGTTTTTACACGTGTATCTTTCTGTTTTGAGTTTGTATTTATTTTCCTCTCCCGTATCCCTTTCCCTGCTTGGTGGTGGGCTAGCAGCGTCTCATCAAGGGTGTCATCAACCTTTCTGCCTAGCCTTGCAAACTGCCAAGTGGGTATCGCAATCTGTGCGAATAAAAATTATCATTATTATTATTATTATCCCCATTGTCACAAGGTCTGTGCCGAAAAATACAGTCCTACAGTGGCGAAAATTCAAACGCTCCTTGCAACTAGTAAACACGGCCGTTCATTGGTTGTTGCCTTCTGGACGCAGCGGGAGACGCGACGCCTAGACGCAAAATATCTGGCTCCTCCAGATACGTCGGAATGCGCCTAAAAGCGCTGCGTTTCTACCCGGCGCCGGAAGTGACGTCAAAACGCAGGCGCAGACGCGACGCAGACGCGGAGAAAAACGCGCCATGTGGGCTAGCCTTTAGGCGAAGCTCTGTGCGACGACCGCCGTTTTGGTGGCATTTATTTTAAAACGAATTGTTCCGAAACCTTATGTTTTAGGAGTATCATGAAACTGCCTATTATTCACGTGCTTTACGGCTGCCTGTAGTTCACTAATTCGGTAAATGGTGCGATATCACCGTCCGCGCCGTTATGAGCACTATCAGGCTACCATGCCGCTGAGACAAAAAATAACCACCCAATGACTCAGCTGAAAGTGACATCCTCAAAGATTAGCAGAGCATCCCACTCACGTAATACACCCCCCCCCCTTTGCATTTATATTCATATTGTAATACGCTTAATGCAGTCATGAAATTAGTTTTCATTCCTCCTTAGCTTTAATCCTCAACTCAAAAGCGGATTGAGAAATCACGTGGTCGTGACAGGCTTTTGCATTGGTGCGATGACTCGAAGCTTTCACCGTGCTTTTTCAAGCACAACATATAACTTATCACGACAAGTTATATGTTGTGTTCAAATATCCGCCTGGTCCGGCTATCGAACCCGGGACCTCTCCACCTGTAATGGACAGGTCCCGGGCTCGATACTCGGACCAGGCGGATGTTTTCGGTCGCGCACCAGTCACCTAGCTGTGCTTGGAGATTGATGTTTGTCCTTTGTCCCTCTTGTTCCCCTCTCCGGGGTTTATTTTCGTGATTACAAGTAATTTGATTACTTGTAATCCGTACGGTACAAGTCTGCAGGTCACGCGCACCCAGTGGCGTAGCCAGGATTTTATTTCGGGGGGGGGGGGGGGGGTCGACACCCCCCCCCCTTTCCACTGTCTTTTTGTCTGTATCAAGACGACTGCTCAAAGCAAACAGTTAGTTTCATTCGCCTAGAGCATTTCGTTTTTTTTTTTTTTCCAGCTTACTTTGAGATAGCTGGGACACCCTGTAAATGCATTAAAATGCGATTGCTTCAAAAGACGTAGATTTATTTGACGACGCTGCAAGAGGGAACCACTTTTCCGGTCTTGACCGAGGAGTGACGCCAGGGCTTGCGAGTTTGGAAATATAAAATGAAGGGTGGAGAGGGCGACTTTTTGATTTTTCTATTTAGGACAAGGGGGAAACAGTTTGCGAAACAATGAACAAGAAGTTTACAACCTCTGCTGGTCCAGACAGCGCCTTAGCCGCTGAGGCGTTGCACCGGACAGACAGAGCTTGTGGGTTCAATTACCGCTCCTGGGCATTCCCCTATCTCCCCGACCCAGTGACCTTGCCCGCAAGGGCTCTCCTGAGTCTTCTCACCCCCGCTCGGGGGACGGCGACTCGCTCTGTGCTATGCCATGCTCTGCGGTTAGCGGGGTTCGTGACACAGAGCACAAAGACCGATGCCGCCTTCCGAAAAGTCGCCGAAGCTAGATGAGACATCCAGGAGCCCCTAATTGGAAAGCACCAAGGCTGGCGGGGTCTAAAAGCTATTACCTCTCGAAGGGGATTCCCGCCGTCCTTACGCAGGGGAAGAGAGGAGAGTTCCATGATAGTGTATGCAGGCCGCAGACCCCGGCTTTTACTTTTTCTCCCCATCCTCTTGGAGTTGCCGCGTCGTCCGCGGTTTCCTGACACTTTGCTTCGCAATTTTTTTCTGGAATTTCACGGACGAAGGTTGTGCCGCAATCCGGTGGGTAACCCGCACTTTGGCGCAGTCCGGCACGACGAGGCTCGTAGAGGCGTGGGAGCACCTGAGGTCGGTTGCCTGCGATGGATTCTGTCTCGACGTGGCCGCGGTGCGCCAGAGGCGGTGGTTGTTAGCTTCAGACGCTGTCGCGTCACGGACGGTCGACGCACTGGGGTATTCCGGCAGAGGAAGACCGCATGCAGAGTAGCATCACACGAGCAGGGGACGCTCTGTGTCCAGACGGGTATTCCCCTTTACCGCGGTGCCCGAGGTTACGCCCGGAGCCGATAGGAAGAGCGGGTTGCGCTCTCGAACCTCCCAAGTCGACTGCCGCGCCGTTTCCCAGTTTCAACCTAACGGCGCTCTTTGCTAATAAAGTAAACAAAACACACCCGCTCCCCTACAATCACGAAACACTCACACACACACACACAAAAAAAAAGATCGTCACTGCGGCGAAGACACTCGTTGCCCCCAGCTCCAAACAGAGTCAACACCAAAAACGCTCAACTGGGGCATCTGGCAAACTCATTTCCGGATTCTAAGAAGTGGTAGCGCCCAAGCATCGAGCAAAAGCGTCTCCCGAATGGGAGTCGCAGAGGCCATAAACAAGTCAAGTTAGGGTCCCAGTCGGGACCGGTGAGGTGCTAACTAGTGCCAACCAGGGAGTGTCACACCAGCCGCGGCGAGTGGCGACCATATGGTCCCGCAGGCAGCCGACGCGGCGCCCTTTACAATACACGTGGCCCGGCGGGACCAGGCCGGTTTTTGTTACAGAAAAACACGCCGGAAAAAGAAGATTCAATCGCCACACGTCGACGATACAATACGCGAAATCCCACATGTGAAATAAGAAAACAATACGAAAGATCCTCGCTTTTTTCAGTATGTCAAAATGATGAAAAAGGAGGCAGGAGAACCGACTGATACGGGCTGGAAGCGGTCTCCTGCTCTCTAGGGTTCCCCCCCCCCCCCCCGGAATATCGGGGGGTGGGGTTCTGACCCCCCAAACTCCCCCCCCCCCTATGCCACTGAGATCGACGGTCAGGTTGGCCACAAAATCGTTTAAACTTTTGATGACTAGGCTTCACAACTATTGCAAGGCGCCCCCTCTTACTGTTTAGACTCCTTGACGTTAGCCATAAATCGCTACCTGTTGCAGTCGTGGAACGGATTTGTCGCGGTAGTTCTCGAAGCAGCAAGATGTAACCCACCCCTCAGAACCACGATAGCGAAGCACACAGACCGGACTGGCGCGGCGTGGCGGTCATCTTCAATTGCGTCCCTCGCTCGCTTTCCCAGCCCTTATCCCGCCAAGACTCGTTTTACGAGACCCACGCTAGCACGCCGCGCTACGCACCTCGCTATTTTGGTCCGATAGCGCGCCTCTGCTAGCCTCGGCAGCTCCGCAGTGTTTCCGCTAGCAGCGCGCATTCGCAGTAGCGTCGTCGCTCTAGCGCGTAGCGTAGCGGGAGAGCCAAAACTATTTACTAAAACGCAATATCTTCGTCGCTGAAGATTTCTTTTCCCGTCGGGACGGCAAAACGGTCTTCTTTCGCAATGCTTTTTTGTGCAATCCTTAGCACTGCATAATGGCATCGCGTTGTCGTCGAAATCCTGGTGAAAACGAAAAAAAAAAAAAGAAAACGGCCGGACCGTAAACAAAGGAGCTACCGCTACGCCTCGCCCAGTGATGGCGTTGGTGGCTAGCAGACCAGCGAATCGCGCGGGGTCAGAAGAACGCAACGGTTACGTGTCGCGCCAGATCCAATTGAAGAGAGGGAAAAGAGAAATTTTGAGAGGGAAAGGGCACGGAGTAGGAGAAAGTTGTCTTCCCCATTTCAGACAATGGTTTGCGTTACCTTTCAGTCTCGATGGACTCTAGCTTCCCAGGTTTCAAGAGTGAGTTTCCCAACCCCAGAAGGCAACGCGCTGCCTTTCCTCGCCCCCATCTTTTCTTGAGCTACATCATGACACAAGAGAGCAAGGAATCTCCATCCGTCCGTTGTTTCCGAAAGCGTGTCCTATAATGCCTCTCCGCGCCTGTCTGCTCCCGCAGGCGGTCGTTGATACACCTGCCAGTCTGGCCTATGCTTTCTCCACCGCAGGGGAACGGGATGGAGTAGACCCTCTCTTGTTTACAGGGGACGAACTGATGCCCGCGCATCATAGAGCAGGTCTTACTTAGGGGAGTGCAATTAGCCATTTTGTTAACTGAGTTTGAATTTGCAGCGGAACGCCACCCCTACTTCGAATCTAGACGCGAGCGCTTTTAGCCGATGCGCTGTGTTGTGTATATAAGCAATGACGGCCACTTTTCCCTTCCCTTGCCTGGATGCCGGTGTTGGAGTAGGAGGGGCGAAACTTATCCTCTTGAGCAAGTTGTCCAGCAAGTAGTCGGGAAAGCCAGCCTTCCTCAAACTCCACGTCTGCAGCCGGACAATATTCTCCGCATAACGGGGGCAAAATCTAGAACGCGCTGACGTCATAAGGGACCTTACAAGACCTGGTTTATTTAACAGTCTTGGAGTTAGCGCTAGCGAAATGCAGAACTGGCTTCTTCCGTCCCTTGCCTAAACTCCTAGCAGATTCCCCCGGGATGGATTGCCAAACGCAGGTCTAAGTACCGGTCTAAGATTTGGAGAGTTCCGTCGGAGGTGTTTTCCTTTTTAAAGACGAGGTCTGCGGGACCCGACGAGAAGGCCTGCAGGATAGTCTCAGGGTCTGTCTGCTCTTCATGCATGATTAGGTAGTCATCTACATAATGGTACGGCCAGCAGCCCGGCGCGGAATCATTCAGTCGCTCCCTGATTCCCCGATTTACGTACGTGAGAATAAATTGAGCATAGTTGCAAACTAGAGACTGGGGGAGGAGGGGGGGGGGGGGTGACCAACAACAGTTTAGGAATCAAGCGAAACTTTGTATCGGATAATTATACGTCTACGTCGACTCCCATTTGATGATTATCGTGTTTTATATACTCCGTACACAGGGTGGTTTTCAGCGGTGGGCTTTTTATCTGACTGCAAGCTAGAACGCGAGCCAGAACGCACTACGGCCGCAAGCCGTCGCGCTCTTCCCCTTCTTCTACGTGTCAATAAACATTCAAATACCTGGGCGAAGCCGTCAATCGTGCTGGTGTCGGGAACCAGCAACCGCTCATTCACACTGGAAGCGGATCCGCATTCGCAAAGCGGTTGCGAACGCGGTTGTATAAAGATGCAGTACAATTGCACCCGCGCATGATGTCATCGAGTGCGCGTGCAATTTACTGGACCCTTTTAGAACCGCGTTCGCAACCGCCTTGCGAACGCGGATCCGCTTCCAGTTTGAATGAGCGGCAAGTCTGACCCTTGAAATGCAGGCGTGACGCAAAACCCAGAGGCGTCTCGTTCGCCCACTTACGTTCTTCCCAGGCGGTGCGGACTGTTGTTTAAAGGGGAATATCTTCTTAACAGTAATGCAATAGAGAGTTTTAGGGAACCGGAACAAAATACGATCGATAAACAAAAACGATCGATACCTCGGATCGGGCGTGTGGACCGATCGTGTGCCCTGAAACGGCTTTGGGGGAACCGTATTTGCAGACGATAGCAGACGGTAGGTACAGGTCGCGCACCCTGGCAACAGAAACTTGCATCCGCCTCATCGAGAAAAGACAAATCGGCGTGTGGTTGTACAAATCGCAGAAACTCAAGTAAATAAAGATCGCACCCTAAATATATAAAGAACCTAAAGTATTGTATACCTACTTATAATTCGTCTCGTTTTTTTACTGGAATGAATGCGCTTCCGTAATGCAAAACCTGGCGCCCCATGGCGTGGCGCCACTGGCATGCGAAGTTCTAAAATGTTCGTCTGCTAAAGGAGCAGTCGAGCTTTCCGACAAGAATGGCGCTCGATCTTTTTGACGATGGCTTGAAATTGGCTCTATTCGGCGAAAATAATTTAGAAAAAGTTCTTTTATACGACTGTTTGCGCACTAAGAGAAGGTGCCCTGGCGGCAAGGCATGGAACGTTTAACTTGGCCTCGATGTACGAGGAGGACGTCGTACGGCAGTTCAGGTTTACAAAGGAGGATCTGCCCCATCTCCGATCGGCGCTGCGCATCCCGGAGACGTTGACAACCAACGGCTGGGTCCGGGTGTCAGGGGACGAGGCCCTCGCGATCGGGCTGAAGAGGCTGGCCTACCCCAACCGCCTCTGCGACCTTGAGCTGATGTTCGGCCGCCACTCCTCGACGCTGTCCATCGTCTCCAACCAGGTGCATCGTCACATCGCGCACACGTTCGATCACCTGCTGAGAGATCTTACCGCACACAGCTGGCTTGACCCTGACCAGCTTGACGATTTTGCGGAGGTGAGCAACACTATTTCTTCTATATAAGAAGGCAGCTCTAACTGCAAAACACCTATAGATCCCGCGCGTGCATGCATGAGTGCTGCAAAACGTTTGAAAACTTGCGAAAACAAAAACACACGTCCTTAAAATATTTAGGCACTGTAAAAATTGTAACAATTGGCACGACAACCTCCGGGAAAAAGTTCTCCGCGAGAAAACATCCTCCGGAAACACAAGACTACAAATGTTTTGGAATATCGAATCCACAATTTGAACTTAAAATAGCTATCCCAAAAGATCCCTCTAAAACCAGAATTGGTGAAAAGGGAACAGGCAGGATGATATATCACAAAGAGAACTGCTCAGAACGTTTAATCAAAATTATTCACGTGAGAATGATGGGTTTTTAATTAGAAGCGGATAGTGGTTTTGGGCGAAGAGTTTTTAAATGAATATCGAATAGTTTCTTTGAGCCCTTCACTACTGCACAGTGTAAAAAAAAAAACCAGCTGAACTTGTGAAGGAATCGAACCCAAGCTTCCGCTTGTTTATGCCTAAACGAAGTTATTTTTATTAAACTCCAATGTTGATCGCGGCGGTTTAGTCCCGTTAAGTGTGCTTCTTTTCGAGAATCCGTGTACTGCGAAAAAGCAACATCCGTAAAAGCTAGCTTCGCAGTTGTGCTTCTCCGCAGTGCACCGATGCTCGGTAAGAAGCGCGCTCAACTGGGCGAACCCGCCGCAATGAACGCTTGAAAATGAGGAATATCGCGGTTCATATCGAAGTAAATAACGAATAGCGTAATATTTAGAACTACTATTCGAAAAGTTGAATACTGGCACAATCATAGTCACAAGACGACTTCTAGTCAAAAGCTCTTTTGGCCGGTCTTTTAAATGCATAAATCGCTTGACTATCACCAGTATCCCATTTAGTAGTCGGCTATCTTTCAGTGTTCACTTTAAGTGCAGCAAACTGAATGAAAATGAGAGGCTAATTTTTCGCACTCGGGTATCGCTTATAGCATAATGTTATAGGTATACTGCAAATGTAATCATTATAAGTTGAATAAGAAGATGTATGTAACCAATAAAGAAATTGTGCTGCTAAAATTTCAGGGTTGTATTTTTACACTCGTCATTAGGTCAAGTAAATTATGTGATAGGACGTCTTTGTCACATTTTGTTTCTGTGATCTGTCTAGATTCCTTTGTAAGCATAACGAAACATCAGCAAAAATATTTTTAACCAATCACTTTATTTTTTTTTAGGCCGTCCACAACCAGGGAGCCCCATTAACGAACTGCTGGGGGTTTGTCGACGGTACTGCCAGGGCCATGTGTCGGCCGACGTGGCACCAGCGGAAGTTTTTCTCGGGGCACAAGAGGTACCACTGCACCAAATACCAAGCAGTCATGTGCCCCAATGGCATCATTGCCAGGCTGGATGGGCCGTATAAGGGATGCAGGCACGACGCGGGTGAGGATTTTCTGCCACTGTTTTAGTTCCACTCATTGTGGTTTTCTGTGGAACTGACATTTTCTAAGACAGCTCAAAAGTCATTCAATATGTTTGTGTGCCAGTACAAAGAATGTGGCACAATTTAAATGAAATTATTTTTTTAACTAATACATGGATATTATGAATGGGATACAACACAATGAACTCCCTAGAAAGTACAGAGCAAAATCATCAACACTAAAATAACCGAACATACGTGTACTGTGGTGGAATCATCATTTATTTTGGGAAATATTTTAAATAACAAATCTTGGAGGACTACAGTGTGCATATGAGCATGTGCTTCTTGATAGTGTATGCGGTCCTCCAAATCTTCTCAAGTAATTAATGACATTTAATACGACAAAAGTGACGCAGCGTGAGCATGTAACATATTATATCAGCCTAACATATAGACATTACACTCCTCGGAGAGGTCATGAATAGGTTCGTGATGCACGCCGCCCAAGGAATCTTGTGACAGATAGAAGAATTAAGCTTGTCGTAAGCGTGAAATTACCTCAACTTGGAGATTCTAATCCTAAAAACATAATAAGAGATGCCATAGTACCATGGTACAAAAACTTACATTATCCTTATGATATAATTTAACTATAATTTTCGTTATTCTGCAGGCATCTTGAGGGAGAGTGGGTTGTACGCAGACTTGGAGGTGCTGATGAACCCGAAGCCCTTCGTTCTCTACGGGGACCCCGCCTACCCTCACCGAGAGCTGCTGCAACGCCCCTTTGGGGGTGCGAGCCTCACTGTGGGGCAGGCTACATTTAATTACAAGATGAGCCGAGTCCGCCAATCAGTTGAGTGGGGCTTTGGGAAAGTGGCCACTGAATTCGCTTTTCTTGATTACAAAAAAAATCAGAAGTTGTTTCTTCAGCAGTTGCCCATCATGTACAAGGTAGGCGTAGTCTTGACAAACTGCCACACCTGTTTGTACGAAAGTCAAACTTCGAAGTTCTTTTCTGTCGCTCCTCCAACACTGGAGGAGTACCTAACCGTATAACACATTTTACACTGTATTTTTAATACTATAAGGCAATACTTGATTTCATGATTATTTATTTAGAAGCTACTACTGACAATGTTCTATATATTTTCCAAACTGACTTTCCAGTGACCTGGAATGACTTGACAAACTGCCATAGTTCTTTATATGGCAGTGAAACTTGCAAATTTGATTTTTGTTTTGCTTCTTCTATGACACTGCAGGAGTACTGTGTAATGTCTTTTGACATATTCAATTTTATTATTTGGAAAACGAGTCTTTTTGAACATGATTTATTTCATTATTTTTTACCATTGACATTGTACATAATTTTCAAACTGACTTCCCAGTACACTGAACTCTAACCTGGCAAACTGCCATGCCTCTTAGAATATGACAGTGAAACTTCCAGGTTCTTCTCCGGTAATCCTTCGACACTAAAGGACTGTAAGGTAGTATAGCATATTCCAACACATTTGTTTTTGTTACTGCAAGAAAAGTTTTTTTAAGATGATTTAGTTTTGGTGCTGTTAACCATTGGCCAGGTATGAGTTCATTCAAACTTAGAATATAAGAACCTTGGATTAGCATGGGCAGCACAGGCATGTTACTAGGAAATGCAGCGCTTCTCCAGAATAGAAAAAGCCTGGCATGTCTATGCCATGATATTTGAAAAATTGTTTTGAACCAAACACGAAATGCCTTGAGAAATGGTGTCTGTAAAATATTCCAGGATTGGTTGACATGCGTTACGTTCAGAGGGTGTGATGGAGTCGTAAATCACAGGTAAAAAAAGAGATTGCGCATAACGATTAGATAAATGTTACCACACCTCAACGAGGTTCAAGTTTATATACTTTGATGGCCCTACAAGCATCGTCAGTTTAAATGTGGTAAATGCTGCAGGATGCAGGTCCCTGCATTAGTAGCAGTGCTTCATTTTTCTTGATTTCCCACAACAAATATATAGAATGTCCATAGCAGTTCAAACCAACTTGTGGCTGCCAGAAATATACATGGAACTGATTGCCTTTTATTATGATAGAAGTGCTTGTTGTGCCCTTCATGGTGGCTAAGGGTTTCACGAGTCGAACTATCCTTCTGGCATGTGCATGTGTAAGGGCAATTATTTTTTGTCTTGTTTATATGCATATGTATGTTTCCCTGAATGCTGTGCAATATGTGGTTTACCTTATTACCCTGTGCTGAGAAACAAGCTTAAATTTTTTTACTCATTCATTGAGTCAAAGGACCTAGAAAGCAAGAGCAAACATTACAGAGACAGAGTGTAATTACAATTGCAAGCAAGAAAATTTATGGCCATGATATTTTTTTTTTGTATTTACAATTCTTAGGTTCTTCCTTTTTGTTGGGTTAAAAATATTCTACATAAAAAGGAGTACTATCTAGATCCTCAGACAGATTGCTTTGATCAATTTGTGGTTGTCGCAACATAAATGCAACACTGTTCTTCAATAAACCTGTGTTCAAAACATGTTTCCTTACTGACTCACCCTTTTAATTTCTGTTTATCTATAGATGTGACTCAGAATATGTCATAGACATGACATAAATTTTGCCAGGCATATTTGTTCAACTTGTTTGTCAAGTGCCACAAATAGGAATGGTTTCATGTCTAAAAACTTTTCAAGGAGGACATTTACGTCAGAAGTAAACTTGAGGATAAGAACTTTAAAATACGGCAGCTATAGGAGTAATTGTTGTCTTTTTTTAAATAGACTGCCACAAGAAACACAGGACCCCATGTCCTTTGGGTTCACACAAAATGAGAGTGACTAGAAATAGAACACACAAGGACAAAACGAGTCCTTGAGAGATTTTATGCAGAATTATGTCAAAGCACGTTTGAATGTATTCGTGATAGGCACATGCAGCATGTGCATATAATAACGCACCTGTTTATCTCACTACATAGAAAAGAGCATACTAGGTATTCAGCTTTGCAAGGACAAACTACTTTTTTCTCCTGAGATGATGGCTTTTCCTTTTGGGCATTGCGGTGAAACCATAGAGTAAGTAATTTGCATGCAAATAATAAATAGCTTTTCCAAAGCCATAAGCTTCAGGAGTCAGGTGAACATTTCAATGTTTCCTTATCTCATTCGTCACATCACACTATACACTATTAGGGAAAGCTATCTTTTCAAAGCAACCACAGCCTGCTAACAAGTTGTATGCAGCTGTATGGCAAATCCAGGTGAGTGGGCATAATGTTCCTAGTGGCGTCTACGGCTCTTTTTTGACTTTATTTCAGGCTTATGCCAAGAATGTGATTAAGTGTCCTGCCAATACTGGATGAGGCTACAAATTCAACCTTAATGAAATATAGCAAAACGCAAATTGAAATTCGGTTAGAAACGGATCCGTTATCACAATATTTTAGACTATTTCAATTAAAAACGTCCCAGTCTACAGCGTATTCTTTATGCAGTTAGGTTTTTTGCCCCTAGTTTGCTCATACGCTAAAAACTACTTTTCAATATACTGAACTGAGGCACATTTTCTTCTTTGCAACTACTTCAACTACTTCTTTGCAACTACTTCGAGATAAGAGGGGTTGTGAGCTCAAAGAATGTTTCTTCGGCCGATGTTTTGATGTGTGTGTACCTTTTGTTAGTTCAGAGTGATTCATTGTTTTCTTTTTTTTGTTTTTTTTTTAAAGATTAGCGTGGTTGCGAAGTCAAGGCGTGTCCCCTTGGTGCCATTGTTGGGAGTGTTTTTATGGTGACGATTTTGGGTTCAGGATGTATAAAAGGAGGGAGCACTGAATAAAGTGGTTAGCTGTGTTTGAGACGTCATTGTGTTCCTTCCACCCAGTCTCAGGTGGTCTAAAAAATGGTACACTTACACCAGCTCGCCTGCGCCCTAACCGTTTTTTCATTACTTCAGGCACTTTGAAAATATTTGAACACATAGCTGTAATACATGCATCCCGATTGAAAAGACCAACAGACTTTCCTGATGGACCATCAAGAAAGTCTGATGGACCATCAGTCCATTCCTCACGAACCATCCGACTTTCCTGATGGACCATCAAACTTCTTTGATGGCCCATCAGGCTTCCTGATGGACCATCAAGAAAGTCTGATGGACCATCGAAAAGTCTGATGAACCATCAGATGCGTCTAGATGGTCCGTCAGAAGTTCCTGACGGCACCTAATGGTCTGTTGGACATTCTTGGTGGGCCATCAGAAGTTTCATGTTTTACTTCGGGTTCATCAAAAGCGTCTTAATGCCCGGCCGTCGGGACTTTCTTTGCACACAATGTTTATCAAAAGTGCTTGATTAATTGTTGCTCACGGTATTCTGACGGCGCTGTCAGAGGCGTTTCATAACATTTGATATATGGGTTGCGACATATTTGCCAGCATGTGATGAGTAGCGGGCTCGCTAGGTGCTGACACAACTAATATATGTCACGCGATTTCTCTTTACACAGTGAGCCCCCGATTCACGGGCAACTGTGCGTTCGTCTGCAGCGGCGTAGACTTTCCATTTTCTGAGGGGGGGGATAATTTTCTGCGCAATTTGTTTTACACCGGCAATTATCAGTAGTTTATTTTAGCATACATGCATTTTACAGCGTATGTATATCGCCATGTGTCCGTGGCTATGTGCGTTATTGTTTACATGCCACTACTAGAAGCTCGTTACATGGCACATAAACAGCCTTTCGGTAAAGATCATGGCTCGGGTAAGGCTCTGCCCCCCCCCCCCCCCGGATCGCACCAGGGGGGGCGCGAGCCCCGATGCATGCCCCCTGAAGTCAACGCCCATATGTTCGTCTGAATGAATCATGCACACCATGGAAGCCCATATTTACGGTAGGGTCCATCGTTTCGCATATGCTTCATCACGCGCCTTTCATTACCAACGAAAAGTCGACACTTTATGTTTTATCGACACCGCACCCCCGAGCCCCGCGACCGTTGTGGTGCGCGCATCGGACGGTCGCGGCGGCAATTAAGTTCAGCTTCCAAACAGACCGCGCGGCTATGCTTTACTTTGCTTTTCTTCGCTCAAAGGTTAAATAGTCGGGGGAATGGGCCACCGCCTAGCTGAATAAGCAGCCCAAAGTCGAGGAGGCTCCGCAACTTTCCATGCTACAAAATAGGCGACTTGAGGCTATGTTGCGAAAAAAAAGCTGTCGTTGAATCTCGCGTATGATATATATGATGGGCGGCAGCCATGTGGTCAATGGGTTGATGTGATTTTTTTTATTAAGGGGAAAGCATATGTCTCATCGTTCAGTAGACCTTCAAAGTTATTGAGCGAAAACACATAGTCACGAAAGGTACTGAAACCGGCAACACGAAAGGTAGAAGACCCACATTACTCAGTATTCAGCTGCACCAGAACCCTTTTTGACCAGGCCATTTGTTAGCGAAGGAGCGTCGCAGGCGTTGTAGACTCAATGGACTTTTTGTAGAAACATCGGTTCGAGAGTAAATGGTTCCAGTACCCTCTCTCTCTTCCTTCTGGCCGAGCAGAGAGGGAAGATGGTTTCGTTGTGTCGACTTCGGGGCGGAAGATTATGCACGATGGGGACAAAGGCGAGTTTGGGGGAGCCGTACCTAGGTCACAGCGCCCCAATGGGTGAACAAAGTGTAGCCGACGTTTTGGGTGTGGAACGGGTGGGAGAGGCCTTGCGCGCGCGTTGTTTTCTCGACACTTAGCCTCGAACCCAGTCGTGTGTCTAGGTGGCAGCACATATTTGCCAAGAGGTCCATTAAAGTCCTTACTAGGAATGTCGCGAACCGGCCGGGGTTCGAGTTCGACCAGGTTCAACTTTTTCGAACTTCTAGTGGAAAGTTCGACAAACCTTCTATTCAGGTTCGACTCGTGTGCGCATGCGCGACAGGCTGACCAGTTGGCTTCGGATTGGACGATAATGGCTAAGAGATGAGTTAAGTGCAGCACTGATTGGCTATTTCAGTTAATAGCTAGTACTAACAATAAAGTTATTAACTTCTTCATTGATTAGAATTAGTTTCTTTTATTTGCAGGTGTTCACAATATAAAATCCTTCTCTGCATAAAAAAAACTTTCCAAACAGGACATGCTTGCATTAAGGTCTGGCCACACTGTCCACAAAGTCGAACGTCGAACCCAAGGAGGTTAGAAGTACTAGGAGAGGGCACGTGGCTGTACTGGTGAAGCCTAGTCATAAAAAGTTTAAACGATTTTGTGCCCAGCGTTACCGCAGATCTCTCTGGCGATTGGTGCGCGTGACATGTCACGTGCGAGATGGATGGTTGATTCTAGGAGGATCCCTTGCAGGCTTGCGCGCGCTCCGTCCGGTAAGTTTTATCAGATCGAAGGCTAGGCTGTGGTGTATTCTAGTACACCATAGCTAGACGAAGGCTAGCTACGGTCACGTGACGTGGTTACGTTCGCCTGAAAAGCGAGGAGAGTGAGGAGGAAAATGAGAAAGAGGCGAGGCGTCAAGGTGGCATGGCTTGTGGAGCCTACACGGACGACGTCATGCCCTCTCCTACCCTCCTTGCTCGAACCGGTCGAATCTGGTGAAAAGTTTGAATGTTCGTCGAACCGGTTCAACCCAGTCGAACCCCGAAAGTTTGACCAAAAAATCTGGTTTGACAAAAGTTCGCGACACCCCTAGTCTTTACCACCACCACCACCATAGATATAATAAAAATACAAAAAAATATATATATTTATATTTTGTCTTTTGGTAGGCCTTTCGTTCCCCAGCCCGACGTGGTACCACTCCGCCACTCGCGTAGTTCAGAGCCGTATATGTAGAGAGTTTGGCCATTTGTTGGGAGGTATAGGAGACAAATGAGGAGGCGCCATTGGCCGAGAGCGGGCTGGGCGTGTTCCAGGGCGTCTTCAGAAATTCGAATGTGACCAACCAGAAGCCGGAAATAATACACTGGTGGCGGTCGCGAGAAACAAACCTGATAACAGCATTGGAGTAACTCTCGAAGGCTGAAAATATGGTACACGTGATATTTCAATTACGCGCATCCAAAATGATGGTGGAAGAGTGCGACTAGCGGAACGATCGACGCAATCCGTACGCCAAGCGCCGAGGGCCGGGAATCTGTCGTCCGAGCGGTCACCTCTGTCCGCGCAAAACAGAGTTGAGCGGCGCATTCGTTTCTTACATCTTTCTGCATTATCATGATCAAAACAACACGTGCACCCTATATTCAACCACAAAGAGTTACTACACTTCACTCTTACGCGCTTATTAAAACCATATACGAACATAGACCTTTGATTAGAACTGTTTCTCGCTACCACCGCTAGAGAACTCTTTTCGGCTTCTGGTTGGTCAAGAGAGCATGCCAAGCCCTCGTTCTGAGTCTGCCGCACGCCCTGGTTCTGCCCGCGCCTCCCATTGACCAAACTCTCTACATATACAGCTCTGGCGTAGTTGTGCCAACACACTTGTAAATCATGAACTAATCTTTAATGTATCGGCTGCTGACGGCGCTGTCGGAGCCGCTTGGATGCATGGATGGATGGATGGTAATGGCTATACCCAGAACCGTATATGGCTATACACCAACTCATGTTTACAAACAAACCGGAGCGCCCCTAGCAGACGCCACCGGCGCCGCGCATGCGCGATGGGGGTGTGGGCAAGAAGCTCGCCGTTGCCCATAAACAAACCATTGAAATGCGATGTTGTCGGCGTCGGTGTGAGTCCCCACGCTCTTTTTGACGTTGAAATTGTTGGTTCTACGTCCTCCTAACAATGTCTGACTACTGGAGCGGCGTCAGCGAAATTACCGAGGCTCGATACACCGCAAAACTTCGCGTGAATCATCTGACATGTGGCGATTCATTCCACGTGGACGCCGCAGAATGTACGCTAAAGCCTGATTCACATGATGATATTTCGCTCGCAATTTTCAGTAGCGACGTCGCTCGGACTGCAAAAGCGTGAACCGTAGCTGGAATGTCGACGTCAAAACTGAAAATCGCAAGCAGAATCTAACCAAGTGAATCAGGCATAACAATGGCCACTGGTAACAATGATCAACATCTCCTTGTATCTACTGTTTACGTCCAGCCTGCTTACCAACCTTCAAACTTAAGTCCTTTGAGGCCTGCACTTACTTCTTATCGCAAGTAACAGGCCCACGTTTCGTCTACGGGCCGGCGTCGTCTAAGGGAGCAGACGACAAGCAGAAACGTTTGAAAGAGCAGACGACAGTTTGAACGATCAGGCGGCCGTTTGAACTTGAAGACGCACTGAACGTAGTCCGCAGGTGATCCGTACAACTTGACGATTTTCCGGCGCTCATTTTGAAACAAAACAAATGAATCTGATGACCAGAAGTATCCGTGAATTCAACCCAAAATGCCTCCCGCCCAAGCAATCGTGGTCCGACGGCGTCTGGTTTTTCCTTTTCACGGCACATATCCGCGTTCTCGGACGAACCGAGCACATGAAAAATGACCTTCAAATCTTTCTCGACACTTTTGGTACAGCCCCAGTCGCAGCATTTTGACGAGAAGGCAGGTTTCTGTCTGGTTCCTTTCAAAACAACGCAGGAATACACGTCTCACATGAGCACTTCCGCCCACAGCCCAAAACCGGAAGTGCGTCCGACGCGCCACCACTGCGGTGTGACGTAACAGAGATGAGTTTGTGTATGTATAGACGCTTTACACATGCGCCAAATTACAGCCGCCATTGCTGACCTTCTCTAGTCTTACTGAGATGCCGAGCAACTGAAACGGTAGTTGACGATCCTCTACAAAGGCCGATGCTTTAGAAAAGGACACAGTTGAGTCCAATATGGCAATAACCTGGCCTGCTATTGTAATGATGAAGTTAAATAAACGAAATAAGAGGAAACAAAAACTGAAGGTCAGTTATGGCGGCGTCCATGCACAGCTGCTGCAAAGCGTCTATACCCTTTGTACGGGCTCAGCTTGCGCCACCTAGCCTAACATTTCGTCATCCCTTCTATTTTTTTTAATTGGCATGCATTTAGTTATAACAGACCCCCTCTCTTTCAAATTAAATTTATTGCCTATTTTTATACGTATTTTTTTATCCTTCCCTAGATTTTTTTTCACCAATCTTCCAATTTCCTCTTAGTTACCGCCAGCTTCTTTATATGCAGTGTTGACACTTGATTAATTTCTGTCAAAAATGTTCCCAATCAAGTTTATACGCAGTGTTTGACACTCGACAATCCGTTCATTTTAACTCTACTTTACATTTTGAAAAAGAAACTGCGTCTTCAAAAGCTTTGAATCCAAATCCAAATCCAGGTGTTTCATGCGTCTTGTTACCTTGGCAGCCTCGCCCATCCTCGTAGAGTGTTTTCGAGGTTTTTGATATTTAGGTAGGTTTCACTCGATTTTGCGAGAACGGAAAAATAAGCGGCGTCCATAAGGCCTTATTTAGGAACTGCAATCCTTCGAATGTGGTTGACTTCGAGCGTAGGACGGTGTGCAAGGTGTTTTGGAGGCTATTACGACGCCGAGATCCTCAAACTGACGGGTGAGTGTGTATTTTTACCATCCCAAAGTGCGACGTAGCCACAAGCAATCGCCGTTTTCTTTAATTTTTATTGCGACTGTGGTTAAAATGGAGTATTGTGGACTGTGCTTATTTGGGGCACCAAGCTAGGCAGATGAATGCATGGGCTGTCTAAAACTTCAGTTGAAAAGGTGTGGACTTAACTGCCTTGCACGTGACATCATATGGGCACAGCTGCCTTAACTGCCTTGCACAGACAAGGCAGTCTAACTGCCTTGCACAGATATATCATATGAGCGCAGCAACTAAACGGAGCATAGCGTACGGTGTCGCAACACGCCGAAACTGTCGACGAGCTGTATGAGCCACTTCAGACCGCATGTTTATGACGAATCCAGCATCTCGCGGATGCCGAAATTATTTTGAAGATAAATTGATTAAGGGCTCTGTAAACGAGCAGAGTAAAAGAAAAAAAAAATGCGCGGCGACGTTAGGAAATTTTTACGAATGTTTCCATATTTCTGAAAGCTCTGAAGACTCGCTTAGACCACTTATGCTGAACGTTACTTTGACCGATCTATTTATTGACAATGCATGTTGTTCAGATTTAAATGAAAGACAACGTTCTTGAACTCGCTTGTCAAGTCAAGAAACTCTCAAACTTGTCTGATATCTTGGGTTTCCGCCTTGCAGCGCGAGATGGAACCTGTCGATGGGCTGCTCCCATACTGGCGCACCACCGTTTAATGAATAGCACATTATTAGTTTTCAGGCGAGATGCATGAACAAACCTTTTCCGCAACGTTCTCGCTTTCCAATCGAAGTATCTTATTTGCAGGGCTGTGCATTCTACAAAGGGCAGCGAAACGACGGTCTTCTCATCCCGACAACTTTTCTGTCGCTGTACTATCATAACGCTACTGTTCGATAGATTAATTTGTTTTCAGGCGAGATTCAGGAACAAACCTTTTCCGTAATGCCAATTGCTGTCTTGGCTTTCAAATCAAATCATAATTATTTGCTGGATTAAGCTTTCTTCAACTGAAAAGAGGCAGCGGTCCACTGCACTCCTCGTTTTGACAACGTTTCTGTCAGCGCGAAGAAGTCACTTGCATTTCGAGAGATACTCGGTGCAGGAAGAGCGCGCTCGAGTGTCAGTCTCTGGTGGTGCTTCTTTCCATTTAATGAATAGAGCGCAAAACTCTTGCGCTCCGCAGCACGAACTTAACGTGCACAATCGTGGCTGATTCAACGTCAATCCATGCAAGTCATTTAATACATGGCTTGCATTGATGTTGCATCAGCTGCCATTGCTTCCTAACCAATTTATTTATTCATGATCCCAAATGTACCTACTAGGAGCCCAAGAGGAAATGGCAACTGAGCTGGCCAGGCGGGAACATGCAGCTGAGGCATCTGCAAGTTCACACAAAGCTGCACCTCCCAAAAAGGTCAGCCCTTGTGCCCTCTAATGCAAAGTGTTTTTTTGCGGAAATTCTGTCACCAGAATATGTAAAGTCACCTGTCTATGTAAATGTGGTGCAGCCTATTTTGCTGGGAGTGACCGAAAGCTAAATCTTAGCGCTAAATAAATTTTTAGTTGCGGTCTATGTCAGGACATAAGCAAAAAGTGACGATATTGCGGGGCTCTCAAAAGCAGCGCCAGCCACATAGGGCTAGCAGCGACCAAAACGGGCACACAACTGACCGGTCCAACTGATGCAGAACGAGAGCCGATCATGCACAAAATGTGAGTGTTGAAAGCAGCTTGGGAATCCCAACACTCAGCGTAATGTCATGCCGAGTCCTTAACATTTATACTTCCTTGGGATTGCTCTGTTTCACCACTCACGCAAAGCTTTGCAGTTTACCAAGCCTTCTCTATTTCCCAAAGGCCACTAAAGCTGTCGGGAGTTACAAGGGAGACCAAAGATTCAACTGAATCACAAGAAATAGCACAAGGACCCAATTTGACACCCGCAACAATGTGTTGTCATGATTTGTTGATGAGGAATGTTGTGCTTTCTGCCTACACCCCAATGTGCGTGAGTACTGCTGCTAGGGGGCACACATGCATAGCTGCTAGAAACACCTTTCTCTGACCCACCCTGCTCTATCAATTGCAGGACTATACTGCAGCCCAGCTTCCAGTTGATGCGGGGGGCACTATAGGGCCCTACTGCCTAACACGTAAGTCATTTATGGCCTTACCTTTGAGTACTCGTATGTTTACCATACTAACAGAACTCATGCTTTAGCATTGAAAAGGGAACTTTTTTAATGTGCCTGCAATATATGAAAGAAGTTTACTGTGCGGTGATAGAGCCAAACATGTCATATTGTCACGAATGACAAGTGATGAGGCGATAATAACTGAAAAAACGAAACGTTTCATGGGGCGAACTTGTCCCCAAAACTAAAAGGGAACGGAAGATAACAGCAGAGCGTCGCGGGCGTCGAAGTCGGCGTGACAGCAGAGTCGAACGCTGGGGCGAAACTGACTGCGGCTTGCCACGCAGAGCCCCTTTTGTACATGCGTGGGCTTCTCGAACAATCGGCGTAGAAGGTTCGCGCATAGAACATTCTAACCTCGAACATGCAACAGAGTTCTAGAATTTACCAGAACAGTAAATTGCAAGAATATAAAAGATGTGTCGCGTCCAAGAATCGAACCCTGGCTCTTCGCGTGTGAGGCAAGCACGATAACCGTCAGGCCACGGCCGTGCTGCCCACTTGGCCAGCTATGCGGGCAGCAATATGCAACACATCATCACTTATATCTTGCATAGAGGATATTTATTCATAAAGGGTGGAAAAAAATAATTCTGAGAAAGAAGGCATAAACGGCAAAGAGCTCTCTACTCTACTGTTGTGGCTGTGCTCTGTTGCTGAGCAGGATGGCCGAGGAATGTCCTTCCAACGCCATGACTACGTAGCAAGTTCCCCAATGTTGCTAGATGACCTCCCAGATAGGCTCCACATGCATCCACCAGGTGCACATTGAAAGATTGTATAATTAGCTTTAAAATTAGTTTGCTTTTGCCTTTCAACGAAAGACTGGTATTTTTGAGGTTATGTTGCAACATGCAACACATTAAAGCTAAAACCTGAGCGCTGGAATTTGGTTTCTGTACTCCTTTAATGTGAAACTGTTTTTCAGTTGCTGACGAGGATACCCTTGCGAAGAATGAGATTGTGGATCCTACCATCGGCCTCCAGAATAAGGATGGAATGGTAAAATAAAAAATGTTTCACTTTCATGCAGTGTATGATATACATTAAAAGTTTTTAGGATAGTGCAGGGGTGGCCAGAGTGACATTGAGTTAGAGCCGCAGGAAAAAAAGAAAGGGGGGGGGGGAAATTTTTAACAAGAAACGATATGGAGCAAACAGTTCTTTCCAAAGAGGAGAAGTATAATTGGCGACTACAACAAATAACACTAGGTATCAGGAGGTCTTTTCCACCGCTAAGCAAAAATTAATACACGATTCACTAGCCAGTCACTGCCCCTGACAACCATTATGCGTATACGTTTGAAAGTCTTTTTAGAACAATATAGAAAACAGGGTCACTGGACGCATCTGTGGCAAAAACCATTCAAGCTGTATGTATTTAGTGTGTTGCAAGGCTGCCAAGGCTGTGAGCTCTTTTTAAATTCTAGAACTCTTTTCGTCTAGGGGACACGCGTCATAGGGACACGTTTTCCGGGGAGCCGCGAGCCGCACTTGGACTTGCAAAGAGCCACGTGCGGTTCGCGAGCCTCAGTTTGGCCACTCCTGGGATAGTGTAAGCACATTAAATTTAATCGATTGCAACCAGAAGTCATTAAAACATTATTGTTGCCGCGCTCTGAATTGTAGTTATAGCCAGGGTCTGGAAAACATTCTATAGTCACGCTCACCTGATGCAACTAAGGGATTACGTACCTGTTTCATGCAAATGCCATGAAGCTTTGTAGGCCCATCAGCTTTGCAGATGCCCACGAAGATAGGAATTCATAGGTAGTGCTGTTTTAAATTTAAAGGCCTAAATTCCATGCATGTAATTATTTTAGTGCATTTTAAATGCATCTTGGAGTAAACAGGACCACTCTGCATCAACGACTGGTATATGTGAAGCTGTTTCTCGCTTTTGTTTATAACAGATCCATGTCGGGCAAGGTGTGCACGTCAACCAGGAATCCGGGCAACATGCAGAAGGCAGAGTGCGACTCCATGTTTCGCAAGATTGCTGCTGCTCCCATACGGCCAGTGGAAGTGCTTTTGGAGAGGTCGGTGACCGGCACCCTCTCCAAGAAGGCCAAGGCAGAGGGGCAAGAGAAGGTGTTTGCCTCACTCACTCCTCACAAGGTGCAGGCTCTCTCATTAAGCAAACATTTTGTTTAAAAGCTTGATACGAATCTCGCATAGTCGCGTAAAATATTTCATGTTAAATTCGCATCAATCAAAGCGAAACAAAATTTATATTTTGAAGCACAAGGAATGCATGAATGTGCATTTATTTATGGCAGAAATATCTTGTATGCAATTTGCACGATTCTAAAATGTCCCCGATAGTAACACGCAGTTATATTCAACCCACGAATGTTAAAAAAATTAATTAATGCCGATTCTACGGCGCAGATAAAATAATGACGGCTGAACAACATACATTTCGTGAAAAGCATTTTATCAAATGCACATACTCGGGAAGTGCACACACTAAGTGCTGGTGAAGCCCTACATCGAAAACTTGCGAGCGAAAATTCGGTTCTTTTGTCTTTCCAACCAAGCTCGCATGTCACTGTGGACCACACCGAACACACCACCAGCATCACTTTGTTTTCTGTTTTTGCCTACGCAATCTCTTTTTTTTTAGAGGCAACCTTATAGTAAAATCGGTTTTGCTTCTCCAAGGTTCAAACACCATTCCACAAAATCGCAAAAACGAAACAGTGAATTTGGATTCAGGTTGCATTGGACTTGAAACACGTGTTGGTGGTGATGGGGCTGGCCACTTAGCAGAGTTTTTTTAGCATTTTGTTTAGTTTTGGTTTTTGGGTCCGATTCTAACACATGTAATTTTGAGCTCAAGTCTTTGGGTAAACAAAGTATGGCTGATCCCTGGCAGCAGCAGGCAATCAGCCGCTTGGAGCCTTGGGAGCTTCCAGTCGCAGACCGTGGCCTCCTCGCCACCGTAGGTTGTGGAGCACGCATTCGTATCAGCCATCTCAGCGCGTCGAGGTATTCGAAACATTAAAAAAATTTGCACATTGTATACAATGCGCTTCAACTGGGAAATTTGCGAATTATTTTTATTCCGAAATTCATACCAATTAGTATCACCGAGATTTTACTCTAGTAGGTTGTCTGCTAACCCCTGGACGTGTGACAACGGTACCCTGCCAAGAATGAAAGTTAAGCATAACAAATAATAATCACACATTTGTATTTTGAACAGATGATCTTATTTTTCGTTCTAAGCAGCGAACTCGAGCAAGTGCTCGAAGAGAAGACAACGGAGAGCTCGATGCGTTGTGGGGTATCTGGCAAAGCTGGCGTGGTTACGAGCTGTGCCGTTCAGGTGCATAGTGGTGGCGTAGACGTGTTACCGCCTAGCCATTTGAAACACCTGTGGGCTTTACGTGGACCAACGCAGACTAAGCAGACTAAGCGTCCATGTGTGAGATAAGTCATGTCAAGGTCATCGCGTTCAGGGCAAGATTACTCCAACAGTTGAGTATACCTCTAGGAAGCGGCGCTGCTCCGATGTTTTAGTGCAGCTACATAGCGGTTTTTGCTATGTCACGACTACGTTTCAAGATATCCAACGAAGCTTCGGAGGCATCCACCAGGTGCACATTGAAAGACTGTATAATTAGCTTTAAATTTAGTTTTCTTGTGCCTTTCAACGAAAGTTTGTTGTTTTTCAGGTGATGCTGCAACATAGCCCACATCCAAGCTAGCAAATGAGCGCAGGAATTCCGTTTTCGTGCCCCTTTAAGATCTGCTGTAAGCTACTTTCTGGCATTTGTGTAACTTCTTGTGGAAGCACACTTCTTCGAAAAGCACCAATTAATGCCTGAAGGAAATTAATTTCGGCATTAGGAAAACTTTTTTGTTTTGCTTTGTTTATCTACTTATTTTTTCTTAGTGGGGAGAAAAATGCATCGGATTAAACATCAAAGCAGCATATTGAAGTAAAAGAGAAATTTGCAACAATGCAGGAACAAACACCTCATTGTTTTTAACAGCCCACGCTGTGAAAGGCATTCGATTCTATTGGCTTTTAGTTTCAGAGAAGAAAGGCAATGTAAACTGATCCTCTTAGCATTTGCATTTAATTTTCTTATGGTCATAATCTGCTTGCTGACATGTATATTGCAGGATTGAAATGCACCTTTCACGATGTATGCCTACTGTAGGGAGGTAAATGTTCTGAACTCATTTTAACCACCAATTTCTCTTCTTTCTTCAGGTGACTCCCAACCTAAGGATTACTTTGTTATGGAGATCTCAGATTGTTATATCAGATATGGGCATACTTATGACTACTGTCGTGAGTGTTCTAGAAGCAAACATCACTTTATGCAATAAGTAAAGAAATAATGGCTTGGAGACTTTTAGAAGGTTAACTAAAAACGAGCATTGCTCTAATATCCTGAGGGTAGCCTCACCTAAAATTGAGAAATTTGGTGAAAATGTAAGGTAGTCTACCTCGTAGAGTGCTACCAAAAAGGGTTATAAATATTGTAGCCAGGCCATGAATGGAAGACCTTTCAAGGAATGTGAGATTGTTTTTATATAGAACTGCATTGTTCTTTGTGCTGTTCATGATGCTATTTTTAAACTCTGTGGCCTGTCTAAGCTGTTACCACAGTGAGGGATGACAACCAAATGTAGGCGGTTTCCAATGTTCATTGTCTACTTATCTACAGCTGGAGCTCCTATTTCTTACAAAGTCACTGGCCTAGCAGTGAGATTTATAGACATGGGCTACCTGTTTTGTGCTTAAAAGAATCTAACAAAAGCCAGGGTGGGCTGTCTATTGGGAGTGGAACATGAATCAGGATACTGCAGTACTTTTCTTTTTATGGTAATCTCTGAACACTGTAAATACTAAGAAACTTTGAAGGTTTGTTAGGTGCCAGCTGCCATTTAACTACTTCCATTGAGACTAGTAATTTACAATTGGTCTTCTTAAAATATGACCCTCCAGCCTGTATGTATGATGTTCTATATTGTTTGAAGTCTGAGCACTGCAAAAAATTATTACCCTGGATTTTCAATATTCCAGGCTGCTTTTGGCTACACCTGAGAGAGAAGAGGTACCGCCAGGCTGGAAGGGTAGCCCGGCACCAGAAGATACGGCGGTACCTGTCAGAAAAGCTGTCCGATCTCAGGAGAAATCGTTAAAAAGGTATGTGCGTCTATACTATAACTTAATTAATTAAGTAACATACTATTTTGGATCTCAAGTTTACAAGCAATGATGGTATAGATAAATTATTTAGGGGTTAATATATTGCTGCAAGCGCAGCTGACAAGGCAGGCAGCGCGCTCGTGGCCTAGCGTTTATCGCGTATGCCTTCCACGCAGAAAGCCAGGGTTCGATTCCTGGCCGCAAGGACGCATTTTTGTTGCCTCTAACATAATGTTATGGTAAATTCGAGAACCGTGTTGGGCTTGTTCGAGGTCAGAATGTTCTACACGCCGAACCTTCTACGCCGATTATTCCAGAAGCCCACGCGTGTACATAAGGGGCTCCGCACGGCGAGCCGCAGTTAGTCTCGCCCCAGCGTTCGACTCTGCTCCTACGCCGACTTCGACGCCCGCAACGCTCTGCTGTTATCTTCCGTTCCCTTTTAGTTTTGGAGACAGGTTTGCCCCATTAAACGTTCAGTTTACTCAGCCATTCGCCGCTTCATCACTTGCCATTTGTGACAATATCTCTAAATGTTTATGCAAACAGCTTTAAAGTAGTGTGTTGATCAGCTGACCACCTGAAGAAGGCTGTGGGTTGCTTGGTCGCTACTGCCATCCCATCAGGCCGTGCTCGCTCACTCCAAAAAGTTGCATGGTCACACAATTACAATGAAGCATGTCACTCTTACTGTCCCTTAGTCGTCTCTAGGCAGACTTAGACGTAGTTCAACTACTCAACTCAAACTACTGTAGTTTAACTACTTTTCCGAGTAACCTGGTAACTTTCAATTACAACTTCATTTGGGTAATTAGTAGTTTAATTTAACTATGTTTTTCAAGTAACTTCTACTCAAATTACTAACTACTTTCAAAATCTAATCCTAATTTTTTTATAACAAATGTTTGAGCGCAGAAATAAATAAGACTGGCAGATGAAGTGGCATTCCCGAGCAAGGGGCCCCCTCACATTGCGTTCCCACCCACTTATACTCGGCAGACGTAGAAACTGCATCACAGGCGTCCTTGGGTCAAGGTGGCGACGAGCAGCCAAAATATAACACAGGCGCACACGAACGCAGGCAGAGATGCTTAACAAGCTTTGGTCGGGTATTGACCTAATCCAGTAATGCACGTAGGCGCCACGCCTCCAGCTGCAACCGTGAAAGACGGGGACGCTCTGAGGATTGTTATTGTTTTCATGTTGTGTGCCTTTAGTGAGTTCTGACTCAAGTGGTAGGCTCCACGGTAGGGGCCACTGGAATGACCTCGCAGCTGGGCGCCTGTTCTCATGGTCGCCTCATCGTCAGCGCATACTCCCTTCCGAAGCCGGACTCCCCCGCGCACAAATGCAAACACGGATAATTCGTTCATGGTAGCACGTTCCCGCTTCCTGCTTGGTCACGTAATCCTTCGCGTCCTTCCGACCTTCCACGCCAGGGAGACCTCCTCTTTGTTGAAAACGTTGTACTTGTTACCCTTGGGAGATCCTTTTCTTGGACCTAAAGTTAGCGGCGAAAAGCAATTTTTTTTTCTTTAGTGGCGTAGCATTAACATTGCAACGAGATGCGCAGTCTTTCAGATGATCCCATCGTCGTGGCGCGAGACTTGATCCCTTGACGGTCAGGTGCACTCGCTCGGCGAACTCTCCAAACGTCGTGAGAATAAAGAGGGGCCAGTCATAACAATCTCAACTTGCCAAAACTAAAAAAGGAAAAAGGAGGAGAGTTTGTTAGAAAAGACCCTTTAGCCGAGGCAAGCCTCACACGCAGCCTGCTTCTGAAATTGAACGCTGCCTTTGCATCCAGCGCCACGGTGGAACGTCTTTTAGCTTGACTGGGGACGTGATTAGAAGGAAAAGGGGAAAACTCTCCGATAACAACTCTGAACGACAACTGCTTCTGCTAGCAAATAAACTATATTGGAAGTCATAAAATAACTGCATTCATTTCAGGCTCGCAGGGTTCTTCACTGCTCAAAACTGCTGTTCCTTATGCTGCCACAAAATTATAGAAAGTAACTTCGAAAGTAACTTCAAAGTAACTCGCTTCTTTTTTGCAGTAGTTAGTAGTTTACTCAATTACTATTACAAATGCGTAATTTCTACTCTACTCCAACTACTTTTGGCCTCGATACTCAGTAACCTAACTACCTTTTTTGAGTAATTTGTACATGTCTGTCTCTAGGCCCACGCTGCTGTTGACGTATGTCAATGGCCGTCCTGTGTTTGGTCTCTTCGCTGATCACTGAATTGCCCTTGATATGTCCAGGCTCATCCCTTTACTGCCTGTCCTCCCTCGATGCGCGGTCCCACCGCGGACTGCCCATGCTGTTGCAGGTCTGCCATCACTTGCACCCCATGTTGTAGCCTTTTTACCCTTTTCTTTATATTAATTTAGCTTAATTTATATATTGCAAATACTATTGAAATCGAACAACGGTACTATTGCAGCCAATACAAGCTGAAATGCCACTACGCGTGGCACGCAATAATATGAGAGTAGTCTCTCAGATTGTTCAGCAAACCGCAGTATGCGCTGAGGTAGAGAGAAATCGTTTCTTGTGCTCGTTGCGCCGCTATGCCATTCCGTGTCAATTTCCAGCTCATAGTGGCGCAATGAGTGCAAGAAGCAACCTGCCTAAACCTCAGCAAACAAAGGTTCGCTGAAAAATCCAACAGGGGGCTGTGATAGTACCACATGCCATGCGTCATGGCGTTTCAACTAATATTGGTCACGATAGTACTTCCTCAAATGTTTCCGGTTTTTCTGTACCACCTTGCCATTCCTCCCAGCGAAACAATGTATGATTTCATAACTTCATAATAAAATATCAAAGCAACGCAGTTTGTTTGATTTTCTTCTTATTAGTAGCTGCATTTGCCGTTCTCAAATGTCAGGCTGGCAATTACCAATGTGCAGTGGACAATATAAATCAATTCTAAGTGGGATATGCACCTCGTCATGCTCCAGACATGGCGTAATTAAGTTTCCACATTATGCATTCACATATTGTCATGCTTTGCACTCAACCATTTGTTTAAGTGGTGGCCAACTCGAACTGTTTCAAATTAGCCATGAAACCACCATAATCAAACCGTAAAAAAATGGACGTCCCAAAATATGACAGGTCATTCGACCGTCAGACCAACAAACCATCAGACGTCCCAAAATATGACTCCATCAGACCATCATGATTCTCCTGATGGTCTTTTTGATACATCATATTTGAGCTTGGTGAAATAGAGTACTTCAAATTTGTGAGAACTGAAGCCAATACTACGAGCGCCTGTCATGGAGATGAGAAGGAGCCTGATCTCGAAGCTCGACAAATAACAGGTAATAGTAACCGTCCTGGTAACTCTTGTTCAACACGTGATAACAAAGAAGCAGTATGCATCTAATACCCCTGTCAGACGGGGACGTTAAATGACATTTAAGCGAAATGGCACAGCTTAAAGTACTTTTTTTTACTGCTTTTTATACTTAAGAAACAGCTTGCATTGTGACACTCAGCATATTGTTTTGTGTGCTTACATGATGCTCAGCGTCACAGCACAGACTCTTTGTTTAGCTCTTCAAGATATTTTCATGACTGGCTCTCTCTCCCCAGTGCTTTGCCGGAGAGTAGATGCACGGGATAGTTCGCGAATTTATACAGTGGCATAGCCAGCACCTTTTTTTGGGGGGGGGGGGGGGGGGGCGGAGACATGCGGAGATGCTTATGACTTGGTGAGTGATGGGGGTCACTTCAGCCCCATAAGCACGCCTCTCCTGGCTGCTCTGCAGCTCCCATAAAGGAGAATTTGGAACTCTCTATGGTTACATATCTGCTGAAACATTTTGTTAACTAAGACGTCTTCATTGCTTAAAAATGGGGAAGAAAGACACTTTAATTCTTGACCAAGAAATGTGAAAATTGTTTTTACATTACGCTGAATACTAGTTTTCGAACTGAACTTTATATAGAGAAGGATACCAAACAAAGTTTTCAACAGGGAGCCTTTCTTTCTGCTTCCCTTCCCCCCTCTCCGCAATGTCCTGTTTGCTACTCTAGAGTGCACAGTCCTGACAAAAAAAAAAGCTTATTAATCGGACTTTTTGGAGAGGAGCTGGGGGAGCAGCTGGTTGGTTTCCACCATCTGATCCACCATTTTTTCTATCATCTCGGCCTGTTGAGTCATCAGCTGCCGCTGGTGGAGCCTGTCCTCTTCCTCCATGATGAGCTTTTGGTGGGCCAGCTCGCCATCTGTCGTCTGCCTTTCTCTCTCCAGGCTGACTCGTGCCTCTTCTAAGTCGATACGGCGATTTTCGATTTTCTGCTGCTCCTTTCTTAGCTTTTGCTCTTCAATCATGACACGGTTCTTGGCCTGAAACTTCATATCAAGAAACTCAAGCCCCCGGCTGAGGTTTCTTTTTCTACCTCCTGCACAGAACATAAAGCAATAAATTAATATTGATACATATACATAACTACAGTATTAAGGCATCCTGAGGGTGAATAACACATTATCTACACTCTGACAGCAGAATTTATTTTAATCAAAACATTTTCAAACCCATACCTCTCATGGAGTATTGCGTAGACAATGCCCTGACTGATTTGTAAATGATTTGTTACATCATCGACTGTTACTCGTCTATCCGACAAAATCATTTCACGTGAACGTTCACTGTCATCATCAGCTGTGAACGCAGATGGGCGTCCGGCTCCTTGCTTATGGCTACTATTCCGTGTTTTCTGAGTTTATTCTTAGCTAAAAATTGGTTGTCCATCAAAGTTTATAATTGTTAAATTTCCAATTTTTCGAAATTCGGGGTTTAAATTTCCTGTGTTTTAAATTTGTCAAACTTCAAAATTAAAATCAATAATTGCTGGACAAAAACATACCCTAAGGTGATAAAAGCTCCCAGAATCGAAATATATTTCTGCAGGGGCATTTGACAATAACACGCCCTTGCAATAGGGAGTACCAACTATCCCACGAGAACTTTTGCAAAATGTGTTGCTTCAATAATCATCAGTACTTTGAAATATCCAAACTCCTGAACGTACTCATTGGGAAGCTTAAAAGCTTCAGCTGCCGTTTTATACACTCTACAAGTTTTTTCACTGTTATAACAATACAGCCCTCTTCCTCTATCGAAGAACCACATGTAGTATAGTCCAAACTGGAAACTGGACAAGTTACTTGTCACGACCCAAAACTACAATGACTTGTTGTACTCTACGAACCTTGACAGGATAAAAGTGGAACTTCATTTTGTTAATAACTCAAGATGAAAAAAAAATGAAGTGGCCTCATTTCAGAAGTGCTAACTCTGTGCTTGACGAACTTTATAAGTAAAATGTTGTATTTTTTGCTTTTCATTTTGCCATCGTCACCTCAAAGTTGCGAGCTTTTAGGATAAATAAAAAAAAAACTGTTCCAGCGAGCATTTGTCGAACTTTTTAGGATATATTGCAAAAATCGGAACCCTACTTATGGCTGAGAATTGTGCGTCCCTCATTAAACTTCTGTACCCATTCAACATACTTCGCAACGAAACATTTCCTTTGTGCAGTGCCAAAGTATTCGATAAATATCTTCGCCAGACAGATCCTCAGATCACAAAAACTGTCTCCCTCACTGGTGTGAACTAAGATTAAAGCAGTCACACTTTATCGCACCTCACACACAGCTGAATTGACTGTACACGTTCAAGCCTACACAGCAGCAACTTGTGACACAGAAAGCTTGTATGAAAAGCACTGATAATAAGCTAGTGAGACCAGCAAAGTTTTAAGATAACCGAGGTGAGAATAATTTTAATCACTTCTATAATACCAATGGGTACACCCTACAACCATAGATGGGTTGTTTAAAGAATATAATGTTTCGTATTACTATTCATGCAGAAAGCTGCGAGAATATGGGCTTCCGTAACAAACTGTCAAAAATTAAGGTGCACAATAATGTTCCTAACCCATGAAACAGCTGTAGGCTGCCTTTCAAACAACAAAAATTGCCACATGGTAGTCCAGAGCTTTCAGAAATTCTATCTACCATATAGATTCGTATAGGGTATGTTTATATATGCCACACAATACCGAGCAAGTACCCACAGAAACGTTGGAGATAATCTTGAAAAACTGGGAGGTCGGTTTGACAAGAAAATTCCTAAAGGAAGACATGATAGGGGAAGTTTCACTGCTTCGCACCAGTGTGCTAGGAGAAGCGGCTGATATGGCGGAGTGTCTTGGTTAGCTATAGCTAGGGCTCCGTGTTTTCGGAGTTTATTTTTCGTGAAATTCGGAGGGTGTTTTTAGGAGTTTATTTTTTATGCGAAAATTCGGTGTTTACCAGAGTTTATTTTTCGTAAACCCCCAATGTTCAGAAATTCTGAGATTCATTTCGCAGTGTTTCCCATCAAAAAATAATAACTAATAACCGGATGCTAACATATGCCAGATAAAAAATAAGACGCGCTTGTATCAATTAGGTAACATTTCTTCAGTTGAATTTGGCATTGTTGTCATTGGAAATACTAATTTGTCCCACAAAAAAGTCGCACACAAGTGTGGCTTCGATCAACTTCGATAGCTTAAAATCAATAAACTGACGGAAGTAGCCGCAAGAAGCTCGTAGTCATCCCATCAATCTATCCCGCGGCCGTGCAAGGTGGAGTGTAATAGAGAAGTTTCAACTGCCCCTCTTCCCTATACAATCTCGATGGTCCATAGCTTTCACTGTTACCCCCAGAAACATACCCTCTGCTTTCTCTAAATCCCAAATCCCATGGCCCAAACTGAAAACCAAAAGAGTGGCTTTTGTCGTGACACGAATGGTACGATGACCTGTTTCCCTGAACCAACCTTGACGAGGCAAGCCGTAAGACCTCCTTTTGACAACGGTCCGAGGCTTCAAACATAATTAGGGTGTCATTTACCCAGGACCATTAATCCTGCGCTGCTCAAATTGTTAAAAAAAATATTTTTTTTTGTTGCTGTTGGGGGAGGGGGGGAGGGGACGGGAGGGGGGGGGGGGGCTGGCATGGGCACATAACAATTGGGAGTCTATCGGATAAATCCGAATTGACAGAAATTTTTCCGGCGGGTGTTTTTCGGAGTTTTTCAGATTTATCCGAAAACATGGAGCCCTAGCTATAGCCTATACTTCGTCTCACTAAGGCAGTGCAACATATCCCAACCTATTCAAAAGAAGTGAAAGGAGGAACAGGAGAGAAAGGCTGGGATTCCCAGCTTCTCTCCTGTTTTTTTTTTCCCTCCTCTTGAACAGGTTCGGATACGCTGTCGCCACTGTAGCCTTGGCCATACAGCACAGCTTTAGTGAGACGGTGTACAGGTGAGCTCTGAGGTCTGTGCTGGGTACCTGAAGTGCCTTTTGCATATTTTTCTTTCATCCATAGGTAGCAGGAAGGCACTTATTGTGATAGCGGTACATGCTTGGTATTTTACAGTACTCTCTTAAGAAATCACGAATAATATCCTTTTTTTAGAACCTGAAAACACGTTTGACAACTGCAGTTCATAAAACATTTTGGGGTTGAATATATGTGCTTTGTGGCTTCCCAGAGCATTTGTGCATCCTTGTGCTCCCCTCATTTCATTACGAATCTCAGTGCGGCACTGGCAATGTAGCTGACCCTCAGCCACATTCCTAAAAAGGTTCTACATACCTGCAGAGTGGTCGAATCCCACACCAACTTAGTTTACGCTTTATCTAGGGTCTGATAACAGCATTATTCTGGTTTAGGGCACCTAAACAGAGGTTTTTTGTGCACATGACACGGCCAAAATATACATGTAAACCAAGGATGAGGCATTATATGTTGCATACAATATAAAAAGTACAAGGTTATATGTACAAAACATATTATTTTACACATTATTGCATGTTGTAGTGATTGACACTGATAGTTTATATTAAAAATGAATACCTGTACATTCACATCATCATTTGCAAGCCATCATAACTCAGTAGCTTGGATGCAGGTGTGATTTTAGTTAATTGCATGGCGATATGCAAGATGGAATTAGACATACCCCTTGTGCCTGGGAATTGTATTGTAAGCCAATAAATAATGCACACATAACTATAACTTGGGACTGCTCGGTTAAGATTCTCTCTGTCCTCCCTAATTTTTGCTTCATAATAGTTTCTTCGTGCCTTCTTTAGCAACCAAATGATTAAATATTAGACCATGCTATCATAAAAAAACTTGTTTTCTTTATGAAGTTATAAGCTATCAATTATTGATTGTACTATTAAAATCAGCCTTTGTTTTTCTTTTTTAGAAAGGGTTCTCTGCATGTGCTCGATGTAATTTCTACGCAATGCTAGCAAGAGAGAGTTCCCCTAATACATATCAGTTATGGCATTTCTTTAGGCTCACATACTGGCTGATACTAAATCATTTCAGATTATTAGGAAAATACTACATTCGTATGTTTTTCAAATGCACTTGTTTTTGTGGAAGAGTTATGGGTCCATCGTATAAATATTTCAAGCACAATTTCACCACAAGAACATTTTTGGTAGTAGGTTTGCCCACGTGGGACGAAACTCGCAACAAAATGGATTTCATGCAGTGCTGCGATTACTTAAGTTTGTGACCAATGGCAGTGAAGTGTATTGGACCTACTCTGTCTACATGACAGCGTCAGAGGGGGAGTTAAAATCATTATCATAAAAGCCTAACTTGTATCTCTAGACAGTTTAGGGTCTATCTGTGCAATATGACTTTCGACTGCATGGTTGCTGAACGTCATGCCTTGCAGTGTTGGCCTAGTGGCAGGTGCTGAATGTTTTTCAGCTGAGGTCAGGCCGTTCGACCCCAAGATCCCTGAAAAGGTAGGCTCCTGGCTGCAGAGTTCGGTTGGTGCCATCCCCTCCTCTTCTCCATCTGAGGGCACCGCATAGATTTCTTCCAGCAGTGCAGTGGCACTTTGGTCACCTTCATCACCTGCACAATAATGCCACAATGCAAGGCTTTCTCACAAACTTTAACTAAAAAGCAGCAGTGAAGTTCAAGCTACACATATGCTATCATTTATTAGTAAACAGTCCTATGGTTCTTTCAATCATCCGACATTCCCTCTGTTTTGTTCTGAGATGGCGGCCATTTAATACTTAGTGGGATATACTATTGCAAACAATATGAGCTGAAACAGTCATTTATGTTTCTTTGGCATACCTGCCAGTTTTTGGGTAAGCTGTGGCCCGAACCAGGAATGAAATGCAAAGTTAAGGTCCATTACTTACGACTATTTGACAGATTGAACGAAAATGAAGCTTGTGAGGACCACACAAGAAAATTCCGGATCAGGTGTTTCGGTTCATATTGTCTGTGGGGGTACATCAAGATCCTACAACTTGTATGAGTGTCGATCATCTCATGAAGTCACAAGCCATGCTACAGCAGCCTTGGCACAAGTGAATGCAGAATGGTTATTTCTGCATTCAAATGTTTTTTTTTTTTTTTGATGAACATAAAGATATTTTGCATGACATATTTCCGACTTGGAATTCTTGCCAAAATCCATGCTGGGATCCTTTGCCTTATTTGATTTATGCACAGAGGCAGTGTTTTTCAGATAGTTCGAGCTCGCTTGTGTTGTGATCCACTGAATCACCCAGGGCAGTGAGGAACATTAAGGACCATCGGTCAGTCCTCGAGAAGTCGACTCCTCAGTGGCCAAAATGAGTCCAGTAAATAATGGCGGGGCGGCAACGAAGAAAAAAACAAGCTACACTAACTATAGGTTTATGTGATCCAAACAAGTACTTTACTTCTTCAGTTCTGTCACTGGTGAAAGCACTCACCATGCCTCTGAATTTCACCGAAATAAAAAAAACAACTGGGATGCCTTGATCATATCTGATAAACTCAAGAGACACACAGAATGTGTAGTGAATGAGCTGGGCACATGCTATGTGTGTTTATGATGCCACATACATTGCAGTGTCACATGACGTCGTAGTGTCAAGCGATGTCACAGTTTCATGTGATTTCAGGTTGTAGAAGGGTTGAAAACTGAGATAGTTGGCAACTGTTCATTCTGGTTTAAAAGTGCACAACAGACGAGGACAAAGTCATCGTCTTTTGTGCATTTTTAATTCATGTCAGGGTATCACGTGACACCCTGATACGGGTCATAGAATATAGCCTCTATAGGGATATATTCCTTATATAACCTTGACCTGGATGTCAGTCGAGCGCACCACTCGTGCGTAATGTGTCTCTTTTCGCATTAAACCAGACATATAGCACATTTTCGTAAAAACGACACCAATGAAAAATCTTTAACAAGCGAAGGAATAAGGCAGGTTGCAGAAAACATTCAACATCATGGCCGCACATGACTTAGCAGAATGAAAACTTGTTTCGTGAAGCTGACCTATATCGTGGTTTTCTCGTTTTTTAACTCCTTAATATAGCGCAGTTCTTCAGAGCATGGGGAAACAATTGATGTTCAAACCTTATATTAACATTGCCAATATTTAAAGGATCATATTCATAAAAAATAACTTTCATAAAACAAAAATGTCATTGTAGAGAAACACCATGGGCTAAAGGCAACTACCTCCTCCTGTGCTCTCTTGCATGATCCAACTCACTGCCTCCTCCCGTTGTTGGCTGGCTGCATTACTTGTTGGCCTTTTACCCTTCAATGTTTTTGCTGCCAATATAAAATAGAATCAACAAAGTTGGCAAAAGTTAGTACAATAATTAGGGTTTACAGTACGCTCACGATAATTCAAACTCAAATATTTCATACTTTTGATTAAATAATATTCAAACAAATTGGGAACATTTCGTTATCCCGCTATGTTTTTAATAGGCCGCTTAATTCAAACGGTGTTTTCGTGTAATTCATACTTTTTCTTCATGCGGCCCCGTTGAGCGTGCTTCTTTCCGAGCATCTGGTGCACTGCGGAGAAACAACACTCACGGAGCTCGCGTTCGCGGGTGTTGCTTCCGGCAGTGAATCTTTGCTCGAAGCATGCTCAACGGTGCTAAAACAGGGGACACATGAGCGATGAAAACGGGTGCCGCGTGGTAGTTTCTATAGCACCTTACGCAGTCCTAGGTCTACGTCACAGCAGCCGCGCAAGTTGCTATGGGAGTTGCCGCGCCGCACCCGTTTTTATCGCTCATCCGTCTCCTGCTTAATAGTCCACAACAGATAACTTTATTCTTAGATAAAACAACTTAATTTTGTTTTGAGGTGTCGTATGCTGTCTAAACAGTAAATGAAAAACAACATTTCTTTAGGGATGAATAAGCCTATGTCATACATTTAATAAGGATAGATAACTAGGCAGGTTAATTGATAAGAGTTTGTGCTGAAAAAAACATGAACTCTTATCTTCGTCTTTTTGTCCTCATCTCAGTCGCGCCGTTTTTTCAACATGAGCTATGTCATACCTTTTGCCAATGTTCCATGTGTGGCGTACCTGCTTATGATATTAGTAAACATTTGTAGAAGAAGTCACCAAATATCTGCTTTGTATGTGTAGCCAACCATATAGCAAATCATAATTTTATCTTGCATTAAGTTTAGATGGCTCTTTAATAAATTAAGCTTATAATAGTTGAAACAAAACTCTTCCTGGGGTTTGAGTAAATGATTCTGCCTACTGGAAATGGCTTCTCTTCTGAAGTGTAAGATATGATAAATTATGAGCATTGTTAGTTAATTGCAACAGCCTAAACATATATGACAGAGGAGACATAGCTTGCAAGATGAACACTGTGTCAGTCTGAGCTCGACCGCCCCAATCATGAAGCACCAAACAATGCACTCTACAACAGTGAGGATAAGCTGTGCAGTAGACCGACAAACACTTGCAATAATATGTGCATACAAAGTTGCATGAATAACTTGAAAGAATAACAGTGCCAAGAGATAATGGACAAGTAAGACAGCAACAAAGCTAGCGCGTTCCACTTACAAAATGTCTCTTGGTGCTCTTAATCTTTCCAGGTTTGACATACCTAGAAAGGATAGTCATCTACCTGATTCGTAGACAGCTGAAGGTTATTACTTCACAGAAAGTAAACAAACAGAAAACAAAATATGATATATGGTACAAAAGCAAAAACAAGAAATGGTTGCCAAATGTACACCCCTTAACGAAATTAATGAAACAAATTAATCATCAAACACAAGTCAATTCACACATAAGAATAAAAAAATATGGTGCTACACAACTTAATTTCAATTAAAAAGGTAGCTTTAGAAATTGTCTTGCCTCTTTAGATTGTTTTGTCAGCAGCATGGCCTCGGAATATGATGCTTAAATACACTCGGACTGAATAGCCCGAGGCCACATAATTACATAATTGCAATCTCTGGAATAACTTGTAAGCTTTTTTTGTTTTCAAACACAAACATTCTTGTGGTATATAAGGACCTCCTCAGACAAACAACCTTGAGTATCAAAGCTGCACAGAACAAACCTGGCGTTCGTCCAAACTCATCATAAAGTGCTACGCACTCAAGCAGAAGGCGTGCCTTTTCGTCAAATTGTTCTTCAGTTCCTGATCTGGAAGTGAAATACATGCCTGCTGCTTTAGAATATTCAAAAAAACCTTTTTGTTAGCAATAGAAACATCATTGTACCTAAAAGTACGCTGAAACTTTTTGCCTTTCTTATGATAAAAACATTTGGTGTCACTAAAACAAAGTAAACTATTTGGGCCTAAACCTTTTATTAAAACATGTCTTCAGACCCTAGGCTTGGTGAGTTAAGCACGAGTAGCACAAGTTTTACCTTCAGAGAATGTGTGGCAGTACACATGCAACTTTTTCCATCTAGCCTCTTTGCAGTGTCTAACTCAACATGTTATGAAAAAGCCCATATGTCTACTTTTCTCGAAATCATGCATAAAGTCCTTCAGCATATACATAAACGATGTGTCAGATCAAATTTGTGGCAAAATGAGGAGTCCGAGGCTGAATATCTTAAATACAGTTCACAGATGTAATCTAGGAAATGTTTCAACTCCAAATTTTGATCTGTGCTATTTTCTTTGCTTATTTCCACAAATTGTGATATCTGACTCTCCACATACTCATATCCTATTCAGATATGAGGAAGTACTTATTAACCAAAGATTATGTAGAGTTTTTACCTTACCCATTTTACCCACCACGAGTCAATTTTTTTACAAGTGTTTAGATCAAACAACATTTACGTTCCCGTGGTAAGGTTTTGTTAAGAGCTTGTGAAATGTTGATGAGATCAGCTATAAAAAACATCATGAAGCACATTCTAGACTAAGAGTTTGATGTGCAGGTATAGGAAACAAAGAAACAATTGGAGGTTCACTACGAAACACCATAACCAAGCAATAAATGTAATCACAGTATAGAACCATGATTTGCTGAATATCTATGTGAAGCACTGGTATCACATGTAGTATACGGGCAGCTTGCACAGTGCGATTTTTAATGTGAGTATCGTATGAAGTGTAATTTGCAGGCATTCCTCTGTACGCTCACTTGTAGGAGCACGAATAGCAGAACTGAAAAAGAAAAATATAGATCTCACCTAACCTTTTATATATTGAGTTTAGACATTACTTAAAACTGTAATTGTTGAGGAGACAAAATATATAGTAAAAGTAAGGCTGTAAAGGTCTGACACATATGCGGAGTGCAAGTTCGTCTGCTTCTTTTGCAGGGGTTGTGGTAATCTCAGAACGCCGAGCTCTGGTTGGCTCTGGCTGAAGATTAGTAGGTAGTCCTTAAAGCAAGCTGCCTTGAGGTCTAACCACTATTCTTCAATCAGAGCCAATCAGAGATGGGCGTTCTGACGTCACCACAACCCCTACAAAAGAAGCAGACAAACTTGTGATTTGCGTATGACACAGATAGTTGTTGCTAAAACTTCTAGCTAATACTCTCGGTGTGGTGGCAGTCAAAGTGTACTAGTCAATCATGCAATGTACTTGGAACCACAGTTCATTGGATGCTCTGGCAGCAAACGCTGTTTTATTTGTGGATACTGGCGTGAAAGCTTTGGTTAAAGCAGATTTATTCTTACATAAACGCTGCTTGCCTGCCTGCCTATAAGTGGTGCTTCTCTGCATCATATTGCAGAGAAGCCACTGATAAGGAGGAAGGCACGGAAGGGTTCTGTTGCTGAAAGCTTTTAAGTAAACAAAAAAAAGTTGTGATACCACGAATAATGTGCGGCTCGTTTGCCACCGTATTTTTTTTTCTTTTGGTTTACCTGATTTATATACTCGGTGAATAAAATAATGCCTCGACCGTACATGTAACTTGTTTTCTAATACATCGTTTTCAGCGGGCAAGCTTTGGTGTTTGACATCAACCAAATATGATGTTTACACACACCACGTCCCGATATGCTGAAAAGTTGCCGACAGCAAACTCCATTTGGCACAAGAACACGCCCGCGCGCGCCTATCGTCAACATTCGAAGTCGTCTGCTAGCAATCCTGTCTCTTTCCCTCGAGGCCCACTGCAGGGCCGAGTATTAAGAAAGCTATGGACAAATAAAACTAGAAATATTAAATCGTGAAGAAAGTACAAAAATAACCAAAATATACTCACTTTCTCAAGTTGATGCGGTCATTTTTCTTATACAAAGTTACGAGGAGGTCGATCCGTTCCCTCGCTCCTCGCAACGAGAAGTTCTTTTTCGACGCGGCGTTTAAGCCTTTGAGGACGTCATTCAAAAGAGCTGGAGTCAAAAAAGGATTGGCGCCTAGCACCTCCCGAAGTAGAAAGATATCGTCTACTGCTGTAAATCGCTTGCGAGGAGGAGGCGGAGGGACGGAGGTAGATGCGGCGCTCATGTTGTTCGACGGTACAGATAGCAGACGATCACGGTCGTACGCCCGCGTACCGATCGTTGCGCCATGTACGGTACGACCACGAAGAAAACATAAAGGAAAACCTGTAACTTTACTGCTGTGCACTCATTAGAACTATCACGCAATATTCAAAGGGCTCGTTTTATAGGATATATGGGATTACCATTTGTACAGAAATTTTTAATTCATACAACATTTTTTAAACTAAAAATTATCCAGAGCCTTGATGCAGAAGGCTGTTGCTCACTCTGTTCAATATTTCTCTGTTGCCGCTACAGATAATCCTCAGTCAGAACAGCAGCTGTAAAAAACGGGTGATAAGTGCTCAAAATGCACATCCAATGTGTGTATAAAAAGAACAAAAAAAAAACAACTTAATATTTAATATGTAAAAAAAAAAAAAAAAAAGTGTCTGGGCCAGCGGGATTCGAACTCTCCACCACTGGTCCTCTACGAACACAAGAAATCGGTGATCCAATCCACTGAGCTACCGAGCAGACTATTCTTGGTTGCGCTAAACACCGATTTATTTCTATTGAAAAAGTCCTATTGCGTTTTGTTCTTTATTCTTTTTCTTTTTTGCTGACTCAAACTTTATGAACTTGCTGTCACACATGGCGCTCCCGCCAGTCACTGCCACGATTTATTTTATTCATGTTTGGAGCCACGGCACGCTCTCTCCGTCAGCGAAATCACCGTTTTGCTAACCAAGCGAGACTGTCCATGTCGGCCATTGGTCGTGCCGGTCGTGCCTTACGGTTCCCCCAGCGCATTACGGTAAGATCGCAGAAGGCAGGCGCATGCGCAGTTCGTACCGGAGGGCCCATCGTACCGTATCGGATGTGCAAAAGCGGTTCCCTAAAACTTTCTAATGTCGTTATTATTTTACTGTATCTGCTATAAAATTACGTTACCCATTACTCGGTACTTCTGATTAAAAATGGCCGCATGGTGGTTCGAAAGCAAACTAATTTTTATTCTGCGCACTACAAAAAATGTCAAAGAAACCCCAACAAAGCTATGTATAAACGACTTCATTTCAAACTCCCTCGGAAGACACTTTCAACGTTCCCACAACCGGGACCGAAATACGCGTGATTATCGCTTTGTCGAATTCTTGAGCGTCCTTGGTGCAGTCTTTGTATCGAAACTACTAAGGCCACCGTCGCCATGCCTTGAGGGAGAAGCCGTCTCGCTGGAAAGAGACATCCGCTCAGAAGGCAACAGTCTGCCGCCGCTCGAACGATTCTGCCGAATCGTTCCTAGTTACTCCAACTGGTCAAGCCTTTCTCTTCAAAATAAATATGTTCAATTTCTGTCAAAAACAGAAAGGATAAACGCTAAATCTGGAAGCATTAACGTTCCCACGCTTTGAACCAAAATAAGTGGCAAACTTATCGCAGGATTGAAAGGTGTCCGTCACCAGAAAGACGTCACCATCTTTTAGAATCTCTGCCGCCGTGGTACAAAGGTGCGTTCGCTCGCTGGGTAACGACTCCCGTTCAGAAGGTCGCCTCCCGCTAAATCCTCTGGTAATCCTTTCTCCCCTAGCGCCTTAAAATTAGACAAAAGACTGCGTAACCACCACGGACGGCACCTTCTTTGTATCGGGGTTAGACCCCAACTCCCTGGCATTCAAAGACTGAATTATGCTGGACGCTGCGCCCGCGTAATCCTTCTCGCAGTTCCTGGTTGCGAGTCAAGGCTACTATACCATTTCTTTAAAGAGACAAATTTCGTAGCAGTAATAATGATGGCTTTCGTCTGCTTCGCCCTTACTTTGCCGCTACCGGTGTGAAAAAAAAAAGTTTTTGGACACGAAAGACAAACTTAGGATAAAGGGCAGACTTGGAAGTAATCCTTTATAAGTAACGGGATTACTTGTAATTAATTACTTTTCTTGTAATTTAGTGATTAATCCGTCACTTTTTTGAAAATGTAAATTGTAATGTAATCTCGTTAATTTTTCAGTAACGAATTACTGAAATTACTCGTTACAATTCTTCCGTCCCGTCAGGGGGAGAAACAGAGTGGAAGAAGGGCCATGCAACCACATTCGCGCTTTCGGCATGGTTACGAGACTCTCGTGAGGTGCTGGTGAGGGAAAGGAATTCACGGACAGCACGACAGCCCAGCCAGAGACCGTTTCTCGACTTCGTTCGTACGGTCAGCCAGGCTGGGAGATTTCGACTAGGGAGCCTTCATGCGAAGCGAACATGAAGGCACTCTAGTCTCGACACTCTACAGAAAGGCAACAGGCTTCGACTTCTTGGAAAACGAACGGACTGCTCGGAGCTTACGAAAAAGCAGAAAACGGATGGAAAACCGCGGCGTGGGGTTCGTGTCGAGTGGGGCCGTGGACAGGGTGCCCTACTGAAAAAACCTGTACAAATGTATACCGGCCTATACCGGTTCACACCGGAGTCCTGTATTCTCATATCGGTAACCGGTAGCTCTGTACGGAGACCTGTAACCACGTACTGGCGAAGCCGATACGCCGTACCGGCTGCCCATACCATGTACAGGCGGCCGGTAAACACGTACGGGAACAGCCGGTAGGCCACACCGGTAACCGGTAACCACGTACCGGCGAAGCCGATACGCCGTATCGGTTGCCCATATCATGTACAGGCGGCGAGTGAACACGTACAGGCGAAGCCGGTACGCCACACTGGTGGGCCGTAATAACGTAGCGGTGGCCAGTAATCGATGCGCGGCTAACAGCAACCACGTATCGGAGCGACCGGTAACGCCTTACCGGCGCCGGCACTTAAACCGGCGGTCGGTAACCTTGTACAGGCTCTACCGGTATACACAATAACCCGATCTCACTAAGCGTTGGGCGCATGCGTAAAGCCGCCATAACTTTAGTTCACAGGAGGCAGACGGCCGTGCACGCGAGGGCTCGTGCCTTCTCGTGCTCTGCACGCAAAGAGCTCCAGCGAGGTTGTCGCACGTGCCCAAAGACTAAAGTTCCCTCGCTGCATTGCGGCAGCGGTGGCGTAGTCAAACTGGCCGGTGAGATCGGTCTATTTAACGCGGCCAGAAATTATCAGACCTCGATGGGAACGCGCTCACCGCGAAACTAATCTGTGATATTTTTTCAATAAAGAATTTTAATCAGAAAATCATATATTAGGTCATTTCAGTTTAACAGTTTCAGCTATCAAACTCAACCATTCTATGACATGCATATTTAAAGTCATAAAATGAGAAAACCAAATCCATGGGAAGCGAGGCCGAGATAAACTACAGTTTGCTTCATAGCTTTCAGCCCTGTACCGCGGTAGTTTCGGTTTCGGTTTATTGACGTCAGATTGGATTGGATTTCGTAGCTGCAAGCCAGAGTGCAGAAAAACAACCAAGGACGGACAAACAATGTTTTTCTTAACAATAAATAAACTTAACATGGTAAGTTTCTATGCTTTTAAATGTTCTAAAACTATTTTGAGCAATAATAGTATTAATATAAACTAAGGCAGACTATTTATTTAATCCAATCCAATCCTTACATACCAGCGCCGCTGGCCAGCCGGCCAGTGCCAGCCAGTGCTGTGAACCAAAGCCGCATTGACGTTAGGGCTATCTCGATCCGTGTGTATCGGTGTCGATATGTACTAAGCGTACGTGATTTATATTGATGGCGCGAAGGCAATAGTCAGCGTGGTGAACCGTATCAAGAAGTTCAAACCGGCGAGCGTTGGCGATTTCGACCCCGACGTGCCGAAAAGCGTCTACTGGGAGGCTGTTGGAGCGTGCGCCGGGGAATGGTAAGTTGTCTATGCATCAGGGGCTCGAAGCTGCAAACCGTTAATAGGGAGTTTTCGTAGATCGTTTTCGCTGTCCCGCAACGTCCTCCGCAACTCGCTATATACCCGGAACTCTACAGTCAAGACTGTTGGCGGGCAGGCGCATCTTCGTTGCGGAGGGGGAAACGCGGTCTACGAACACTCCCTAATGTTCGCCAGCCCCCGACTTTTTGCTAATTCCACGCGTCCAAAAATTAGCGAAATTTAAGGACACGTGGAAAGCGGAAATTTCGTGGGCCCCCGTTCCGGCGTCTAAAATTCGCGAAATGTGGTGGGCACGAATATGTCCTTGCGCCCGACTCGGTCCTTCCGCCCGATTTGTGAAGAACTGGGCGGCAGGAGCAAAGGTTTTTACGTTGTTTAACTACAGGGCGCTCTAGGCGGTAGCCACGACACTCAAAATAAATCGCAACAAATCGGCTTTGTAAGCTCGACGAATTTACCACATAAGTTTGACTAGGTGGTGCATTTAATGTGTAAAAATATCGAAAAAAATAATTTTTGAAACAAGGGTTATAGCGCAGGCTGGCTGGTGAACGGTCATATTTATAAACCCCGATACAAGAAGGGAAAGGGAGACGAACACGATGACTTTGAGATGTAATTTAGTGTGCATGTTTTGTTTTACAGAGACACGAGATGAGCTGGTTGCTGCTTTGAAAAAGAAGCACGTGGCCATCCCTATGGTATTGAACTCAAGGTTCGAGGTTTATGTGAGCCTTTAGGCTGTTTTTCTTATTTCATCTTCGACTCTGTTCAGAAGGAGGGGGTTCGTCTTTTGTTTCACTTTTTAAAATCAGCAGCATACTTCACTTCCGTTACCAGAGGGCAGTAATTGTGGGTAAAATTAAACGGTTAGGCTAAAGAATATCTTGCATTTTGTTCGCTTTATGAGTAATTGTGTCCATTCATTATGGCTGGTCAGGACTATTTGTACAGACACTTTTTAAAGTGCTTGCTATTCTGGTACCCAGATCCGCTGGGTAGAACGCTCTATGAAAGTGGACCACAAGCCCCACTTTAACACACAAAGTGCCGCAGCTTGGCCACTCCTGGTCTCGAATGTGCTGTAGCTGCATTTGTCCCTCTTCAATTTCAAGAGACACTCTCCTGCTCGTTTCTCGACCGCATTAAATCTGAATTCGACACTCTTCAGTCTTACGAGATGTGCTCACCTGCTCTAAGTCAAGTCAAAATCTCGCAGTACACGAAGTTACATCTCTTCTCCACTATCGCAAGACGTCCTCATTTGTTTGGCGTCCTGCTTGCGTTGCAGCCGAAGTTTCCTCTCTTTAATCTTTTCATCCGCTGCAATGGTCCTCTTGTTGCTAATTGCCTCTCCAGCTTTCAACAAACATGTTTTATGTTGTTCCGAAGTACCCTAGGCACTTTGCTTTCACTGTGCCTCAGCACGCTTGCGTAATGTTCCTCTGGTGAGACCTGCTTTCGCATACCGACACCGAAAGATGATACTCAAGTCTGGTTCACAGAGCTCTCCTCAGATGTGGCTGTGTGCGACTGCGACCAGAGGCGGCGCACATTGCTATGGCAACAACGGCGTTGAGCCACTGGCACGTGCATCAACGCAGCTCTTGCCTGCAACCAGTAGCTCTTTCGGAAATGCTTACCCATGTATGCTCGTAGTGAAGCGGATACGATGCCGGCTTAGACTCCAACAGTTGTGGGTTTGAGGCGCAGTGCCGGCGGCATGTTTTTCTTTTCTGAATTATAATGTGCCGGCACATGCTGTTTTCAAAAGCAGTTACAAATCCTCGGACCAACAGACGCCTAAAGTGCATATGCTTTGCTTATAGATGCTATCGTATTTAAAAGCACTGAATTGCAAGTACAAAGCAACTGAGAGTTTACGTTCCACATAGAAACTACACTGGGTGCAAAGTAGTATTATCATATATTACTTTCTAACTAACTTAGAAGTACCTTTTAACACAATATTTTATCATACTATTTCGTTTACCTACGCAGTGTTTTCTGACAACAGGTATCGTCCTTTACACACTAGAGTATGTAAAGGACGATATACCAATTATTTCCTGTACTGACAGTGAATACCGGATATCTTGTCAGGGGCGTCTGGAAGCATTTCTTCAGGGAGGGGGCAATCACAGGTATGGGGCTGAAACCTGCACCCAAAAAATAAAGGGGGGGGGGGGGGAAATTTGATGTGAACTATGGGTATCCCAATTATGTGTTGGAGTTTATATTAAATAACTATTACAACACCTGGACCTTTTTCTTTTCCAGATTTTGATGTCGCCATCCCCTGTAGTGGGTGGCAAGTACAAGAAAAAAAAAACAGAGGACAGGTCGTCAGCTGTGTCGCTTGGGGAGCATGCCCGACAGGTTGAAAAGCTGAGGTCGGCAAAGCAGAGGGTGCTGAACCTGGAGCAGGAGCCCCAGATAGAGAGGACGCTATCAAGAAGCAGCTGCTGGCACTACTAGGTAAGCGTGGAGGCACTTTCAGTTGCTTACCTCACACACTACACATTATGTGCTCACACTTTATCTGAGGTATCAAAAGTAATTTTAATTTTTTTTTTGTCGCAAACAGAAGTAAGCATATACTACAGGGGTGCCTCAATGTATCAATGAGTTTAAGAGGTGCCTATAATTCTCTTTTCTTCTCTTAGGGTGCAAATGGAGCTTTGAGAGCTTGTTTCTTGTTGCTGATGGTAATGAGCCCGTTTTGCTCGGAAGCACTTTTGCTTTGATTGAAGAAATATTTTTCTGAATCTGCAGTATGTCAAACAATTATGTCATACCAAGACACCATGGTCTGTGCGCATAGATGAGGCTTGAAGTGAAAGTTTGTTCTGTCAGTCAAGACATTTTAAATATGCGCTTTCTGATGAGCCCGGACAGCACACATCCTTTTGTCATTGGGGAGAAAGGAGTTCTTTTTGTTGAGGAGGAGGGAGTGAGGAAGCTGGTCGTAGGTATGACCACAGCACCAACAAGGCTGAACTTTAATCGGGCGGCAGATTGTGCCTAGCGAGGCAGCTGTGCAACTGGATAAAAGGTGAGCAGACGATCTGCTACAGCATTGGATTTCGTCAGAAAGATTGAGCTTATATCTCGCAAACCGTTGGAAATGCTTGGCATGAATATTCATTAGCTATTCACCGGTATTTTTTTTGTAAACTAAACAACCTCTCTGCCGCCCACTGGCGGCGAACTTGAGCGCATTTCTTTTCTTCCTCTTTTTCTTCTTTGGTCTTGTTTCTCGTCCTTTTGTTTTGTGTCCTGCTCGCGCTACTTTTCCAGTCCCGGTGTGTTACGGAAAAACAAATAAGCACACTGCCGGTAGTCTTCTGTGGCATGATGTACTATGAAGCCCTCATGCCATCAACGAACCAGGAAAGTGCTGAAGTCCGAATAATCAAGTTTGTCTGAATTTTTGGTGTCCGAAAAATCGGTTGACTCCTGAACTGTGTCTTGTTTCTAAAGAGTGTTTTATTATGTTGCAGTGGACAATGTCCCGTCTGGCGGTGTTGGGTCAGCTCCTCCAGCTTGCCCAGCAGTGGTTCCTGCAGCTGGGGCTCCTGCTTCAGTTCACGTAGTGCGAGCTGGTGTGGATCACGCTCGACCTGTACCGGCCGCTGATGCTGCTGTTCCAGCAGCGGATCTTGTAGCAGGCCCGCCGGAGGCATTTCCCGAGTGTGTGCCAGTGCTTGCAGAGGCTGATGACGAGTTAAGTTCAGAATTTCATGGAATATTCATTCCAGCTATTGGGCAAGTGACTAAATTTTATCGTTTCCACAGCTCCTTGAATGAGGTTATTTATATGCTTCCTTAAATTGAACCATCAGGCTGCTTCAAAATGCTGATGAATGTAAAGAATAGGGCCGGGCATCGATAAGATATTTCTTCCCAATTAATTGGCACTTTTCTGAAACGTTTTCTATCTAGTGTCCTTGTCTTATTTCGAGCTTTTTCATAAATCATGTACCAAGTAGCCCAATTAAAATTGTGTTATAATTGGTACCCTTCTTTCGCTCTCTCTCTTTACTCTGAACTCACTTAAACGGACATTTACACCCCCCAATAAAAGTTTCTATTTTTCGCCAGCCGATTTTTAATGGTGTCGAAAGACTACCATATTAACATTTTGCAACAGTCACATATATTTTTATTAAAGCCAAAAAACGCAACCGCTCATAACCGAAACTGAAACCCGCGCACGGAAGTCGGAGAAGTGGAGAGGAGAGAGTGAGTGGGCGGAAGTCACCTGGCTACACCCGACCGTGAGCTTTTTTGTTTTCCCCTCCGTGTTTTTTTTTTGTGTGCATAGCAGACGACATGCGTGGCTGGTACTATTTGCTATGCGATTCTTTTGCAGTTATGTTTGTTCCATTCTCTGTTCTGTACTTCAAGATGAGGTGTTCTTTACAGTGAGAAGTTGGAGACGAGTAGTGAGTGCCCGTGGTGAATTTCTGTGATCGGTTCCGAAAGGAATACCCCCAAGATGTTGCGTGAAGAGCTGCCTCGCATGTCCTGCGTCCGAAAAAAGTGGCATTGTACGGCAGACGTCAGCACAAGTTTCCGAAAGATCAATGAGATCGGGACCAATGGCTGGCTGCATTTCCTGTAGAGCATTTCTATCTATTTCTAGGTTCACCTTTGCCATGGTGTCTTGGTGGAAAAGGACAAACTGTTCTACATGAGGGGAGCCCGGGGAGACTCCATGTTCGTTAAAGAGGCCACGAAGTTGATCTTCGGCAGGGAGAACCTGCATGGGCGGAGTGTGACTGCGGTGCTATGCCGGCGCTTCAAGGGCGCCGTCGCCGAGAGGGCCCTGACTCCAGTCAAGTTGGCAGCAGCAAGTGCCCACTTCTCACAGATGTCTCATACTTGGTGAGTCACTCGAACCTTATGGCTTCTGAAGTTGCAACCTGCTACGACAAAATTAATGTGATAAAATATTCCAAGGCTTTCAGAACTTTCAGTGTTATAGGCTGTTGAAAGGTCACGGTTCGACTAGTTCGAGCTTTAGGAACGTGAAGCTCTGAGCGCAAAACCGAAATGAAGAAGCCCTATCTCCCTCTTTGTTTTTAATATATGAAGAAAAGTAAAGTGACCTTGTCATGGTCATCTAGGTCCCTTGGTGCTTTCTGATGTATTCACACTGAGGAGGTTTTACAGTAACATGCTCCGCATTGCAAATATCTGCTAATCCCTGCAAGTTTTGGGGGAGTTCCATGATATCAGTGGCCTGCTTGCTGGACCTTCTGCTGAGGCACTTATTTTTTTCTTTTGAACGAAAAGCTGGCACTAGCAAAGTTGTGAAAGTGAGTCTGTTTGTTCACTAGAACTGCTACAACCGAACTATGTTTGGCTCTGTCCTTTGAGTACTGCCCATTTTTTCTGAACCGCCTTCTCACCGTGGGTGTTCCTCCTTTCTAGTGCTCAGTTTTCTTACCAGGGAACTATCTCGTATGAATAGACCATTGAAGGGTCGTAACACGGATATTAAATTAGTTAAATGGTTCTTGATATCAAATCTGTGTTGTCAATTTATATACATGCCCAGAACAACAATTGCAGGTCAAAATCTTTCTTTCGCACTAAAACTGCCGGTCGAGGATTGTGTGTTCAGTGTTCCCTTTACTTGTTCCCATGGTGACGTTGTTGGGCATGAAATAAGTTAGAGGTTGTAGGCAATCAGAGGCCCATGTTCATAATTGAAAATACATATTTAGATTTATAGAACATACTTTTACTTAAGTTAACAGGCAGGCGAGCTGGTTAAGGATAGACGTGGTTACCCGGGAACGTGGGGAAAAAAAGGGACCGACAGACACGAAGCTCTGGAGCTTCGTGTCTTTCCGTTCCTTTTTGTCCCCTGCTCCAAGGTCTATAATTTTCATAAACACTGAAATGCAAGGAACACACTGTTGCAAGCAAACTTTAAGTGCATAGTTGTGGAAAGTCACACTAGGTCTTTTCGATTTGCTTGAACTGGCCGATCTAGTTCAAATAGTGTGTGAACTGACTCATTAGATTCAACCGGAAGTTGCATGGACGCTGAACTGGCCTGTTCGATTTATTCCAGTGCTGCACGAGCTCAGCCTCAGTTCCACAGAATCTTGCGCTGGCCGAAGTCAGTTCAGCGTTCATGCAATAACAGATGGCAACTCTTCGGTCTTTCGGAAACCAATTACAGGGTCGTTTGTAACGCTGCAGCTTAAGTTCACGCAGCCGCAGCCCGACTTGCGCACTGCTTCTGCACTCCTCTGAACTCGGTCTGAACTGGTTCAAAACTTTCGGGCCGAATCATGCATGCCTGCTGTTTTAAGCAGACTGCGTAATCGTAAGAAGTTACTCTTGGGTATCACAAGATATTAGCAAAGCATAAATTGTAGTGGAAATCGCTTACTTATAATTGCAGGAAGTAAAATATTAAACTTTTCAGGAAACTGTAGATATCCATGACTTATTGTTGTATTCTTTTCCCCTGCAGATGCCTTCAACGAGTACCTATGGAGGCATCCTTGAGAGGCCTCTCCAGGGAAGAGGACAGCTCGGGTGAATCTACGGCAGTATGCAAATTTGTTAATATCCTACTGCAGGATATTACCTAGAAGTTTGACTTCTAAGCTTGCTTAGAGGTTAAGCTTCTTGTTGGTGTTCTGCAGATGCCAATTTGCGTTCACTAAATACACGTATAACCTGAAATGACCTGGCTCATGCTCATTCTTTGCAAGACAAATGCATGTCAATTGTTAAACCTGCAAAGATCCATCCATCCGTTTGCAAATGTTAGACACCATGTTGATTCCTATTACTTCGTCAGAACGGATAAACCTTTAAAGATATAGGTTTCTCTATCTGAACAGATGAACATGCATAAATATTGGTTCCTATATCTAAACGGGTCGACCCGTACAGGCACGGTTTCCCTTACCTAAACGGGTCAACCCGTACAGGTACGGGCCCCGTATCTGAACGGGTTCCTGTATCTGAATGGGTCAACCTGTACAGGTACGGGTTCCCAGTATCATACGGGAGACCCGTATCCCATAACACCGTATGAGATATACGGGTCAACCAGTATGAATTTTTATACGTGCTTTTCAGTAGGGTGACCGTAGCGCATACGTCCGCTCCCTTCCCTCCTTCCCCCGCCTCTACCCTCCTTCTTCCCTCCCCACTCCTCCGCGCCTTGTTCCCCCAAAACAATTTTTTTAAAACGAAACCGTGCTTTGCCTTTGGGTTTTTCCGCCTATACCACGCTCACCCCGCGAACAGAGAGGCTATTGAGACCTCGACCCTGCACATCCTCGACAGCGCTGTGCAAGCTGAGTACTAACTGGGCCAACCAGCTATGTGGCTTTTTTCACTTGACTTTGCAATAGCGGATGCGTAGGCAAAAACAGGAGACGTGATGGCGGCAGTTCATTGGAAAAAAGAAAAATCTAGCGCCAACCCAGCTGTCAGTTTAAACAGTAACTTTCGACAGCAGGCAATATGTTAGTCGGGGAGCACAACAAAACGGCTTGAGTTCTCGACAGCGGGTCGAGCCTGCGGGAACTTAGACCGACATTTTAGGGAAAGGAAACATAGCCAGAGTTTTTTTAGAATAAACGGTGACTCATTTGGACACTGGAGCTGTGAAGCCGCCTGTAGTGTAAACGCGTGAAAGACATGGAAGTGTGCTGTTCACTGGAAGTTTGGCTCTCTTAAATATTTTTCTAGGCGGGAAAGTCAGTTCAGCTGAGAGATTGTGCATTATTATTTCGTGTGACGTCTTGGTTCTGATAAGTTTGGTGATCAAGAAAGAAGATCAAGTGGGTCATTCGGCCGGATAACAACCTTCATCAAGGAGGAGTCTTTGAGATGTACCGAGAGCCAAGTACCGCATGTTGGTCTCACAGCCAGTCCGTTTTAGTAGGTAAACCAGCCCATATTTAGGCAGCATGCAGCAAACATAGAAAAACCACATGTTGAAGCTCGCCGATTCTAAACTCGGATTAATTCGAATGGTGTGCGTGCCTCCACCGCCCAAGTGCATTCGTCGCATCTTGAGCACCTCTTCAAGCTTTTTAAAACTTTATAGATGCGTTCTCCTAAAATTATTAACCTACAATATCGGGTAGAAAGTAATGAATATGTTTATTTTTGTTTTAACTTTGATGGGGCCCAAAATGTTCACCTTCAAACACGCAGTATATAGTGTGTATTTTTCGTGTTCCTTCGGAGTAACGCGAAAGTAATCGAGTAATGTAACGAAGTAATTAATCGATTACTTTTCACGGGGAGTAATTTTTAACGGTTATTCATTACTTTTTAGCAGTCTTGGGTAAGTTACTTTTAAAAAGTAATTCGTTACAGTTACAGTTACTTTCAGAAAAAAAAAGTTGCAAAGTTACCGTTACAATTACCGCAGCAAAAAAGTAACTCGTTGCAGTTACAGTTGCTTTTAAAAAGTAACGACGTTACTTTTCTATAACACAAACCAATGAGGAAAAACTAGACCACACTTTTCACCAAGTTTATTGCCATAAAATTAAAAACAAAAGTGTGCTTTTTACTTTATGTTGTAACTTAGCAGTAGGTGCTTCTCAAAATTAATGTCTGAAAGTTTCCCTTGTTTGATAACGAACACGACCCTGCCCTTGCTGAACAGGCGCTCGTCTAACGCGCTGGATGGGATTGCTGTGTTCTTTCGCCGGAACAGGTTTTTGATTGCCGGGTAGGCGTTGAGGCAATATAGTGCCGTTTTCTGCGGTCTAGTTGTTAGTAACCACCTCCACCACAGAAAAATACACTCTGTACGCCGGCCATTTTAGTTCTTTGTTCTTATCAACATTCATATCCTTGGTAGCACTAGCACATTGCTGGCTCGTTGATGGTTGCGCTGGGTTCATAGAGTCCCTGGACATATTTCAGTTCGTACCCGGCAAGCTAAAAACAAACCCCGCGCAAACAGCCGTAAAATTTTCCTCGACTGTTAACACTACACCGGTGACCGGAGTAGTGGCGCAAATCAAAATACGAAGCAGGCGCAGTGCCCTCCGCGCGTATTGTTTCACATTTGATTCACCCGATTAAAAAGCGTTCGCGCAGAAAAAAGAACAACCCCAGTACAGATAGTTCTTTAGGATACTAAGATGCAAGTGTTTAGTCACAAAGTACACGCGCGTGCTAAAAATAACAACTTTTTTTTTTCACCAAACCTACAAATGGCTATATTCGGGTTGTGACTGGCGAGAAAGAACGTATTCAGAAGTTAATTTGTGCAAAAGATAACTTGACACTCGAAATGTCAGAATAATTTGGAAAGCGCAGGGTGGCTAAATTGTACTCGTTCAGTGATATATTATACATAAAAAACTGGAAAGTAACGACAAAAGGAACGTCGTTACTTTCATCGTTACCTCAGAAAACGTAACAGAAGTACAGTTACAAGTTACATTTTTAAAAAGTAACTCGTTACAGTTACAAGTTGCCAAAAAAGTAACGAAGTTAATGTAACGCGTTACTAGTAACGCGGTACGACCCAAGACTGCTTTTTAGGCCAAGTAATTGTAACTGTAATTAATTAATTTTTTTGAAGTAACGGGCACAAGTCTGGCTAAAGGGTTTATAAACGCTCGCCACCTTTTTCAATCATATATACACGTAAAGATAATACGAGTACGCATGTAATAAGAACCAAAGTATGGTCCGCGCTTTACTTCGTTTATAATCACCAATAATCTTCTTTGGTCACTGTTATGGGTTATCTTAAGACTTAAGCGATCGGTGTCCTATTTTCGTGGCTTGTGTAGCCTAAACCGGACTGTGACTAAAACCGGTGTGGCTATAAGGTATGTTGTTTGTGAGCAGTCAGTGTACTGTACACTTGCCTTTGTCATGCAATTTCTGCCTCTAACCAACAAGGCCGCTCTGGAACGCTTGTTATAAAAGCCCTTTTTACTGACATCTCGCACTCACTTTTCGTGCAAGATGGCATCGACCACCGAAACTTTGTTATTATGGCCCGGGCTAAAGGCTAAACTCCGTGGAGCGAATTATGCGACAAATAACTGACGAACGCCGCCCGACGGCACGCTCGCTTGGCGCTTGACGTAGCACCAACTGTGCTGATGCCACGCGCAGAGCAAAAGCCGCCGGGCTGAATTCGTTGATTTTTCGCTGTATATTCGTCCCATGGAGTTGAGCCTTAAGTGCTATGTTTGAACTGAACGAAACGAAGTCAGACAATTTGCTGTTTAAATGCGTGCTCTGTATGCCGAAACTCAAACTGCTGAGCACATCCAGGACGTCGAACTCTAATTTGAAAAAGCACATTAAGAGTTATTCTTCAATGTCACTTACCTTTTTTCGTTAAAACGTCGTCGTTAAGCCTTCTTAGCCAAAAGAACGCACCTTTCTTTCGAGATAGTTTTGTTAGTCGCAGTCTTTCAGCTACATCTCACGATGCTCATTAATGTAACCTAGCGAAAAAAGCCTTCGAAAACGGATTAGTTTAGTTACTTGTATAATTCAGAAGAAAAATAAATGAATCATTGAAGTTATATATAAACACGCCTATGTGAGATATGTTTAAGGTTGCGGTTTATTTAGACAGTTTTTTCTATACTAATTCGTGATGCAGTTTATTTAGTTAATCTTTCGTTGTTCCACACGACTGATAACTAGAAATTGACAGCGGTGCTTCGCACCAGTCCTAATTGTCTTCTTTTCCGCCAGTCCCTATATTCGCAGAAGCTGACAGGGTTCGCGGTAATTTCAGAGAAACGAAAGACCGAAGCTACAACCCACTTTCCCAACACACCCTTGAGGAAGCAGAGGAAGATTGACCGTATGCATCAAACTCACGTTTTTCAAGAAGTGTTCGACAATCTTATAGGCACGTTTGTGGTTGAGACTCCACAGTCATATACTAACATCTGTCATATACTAACAGTGAAACACAAAGAAACGACAAACTAACGTAAAAGTAACGTCCGTTAGTCGTGACAAGTAACGACACCGCGGTATTTCGTAACATTTACAAAACTGAAACGGAGCTCTGTAACGCGTTAGCTTTTTTCCAAGCTAACGAGTAACGCTATTTTGTTGATTGTTCCCTACGTCCGTACATTTCATCGAATGCTGTTTCATCGAAAGCCGTTTCATCGAAGCCGTTTCATCGAACACCGTTTCATCGAGCGCCGTTTCCTCGAACGCCGTTTCCTCGAACGCCGTTTCATAAAAGCCGTTTCATCGAACATCTTTTCATCGAACAACATTACAGTGTGCAATATTTTAAGATTTACTTTAATTTTTGTGCACTTCATCTAATTCTCTGATTTTTTTTTCTTCTTTTGTTTCTGTTTTTATATCACTGGGTCCAGTGACGAGATAAGTTCCATCGTGAACATATCCTGCTTCGAGAAGAAAGGCTCCATGAAACAATGACCCCTCTCCATGTCACATGAAACAACTAAAAATGAGACAAAAAGAGAGAGCACAGACATTTAAAATTGTTTGAAGTGTCTGTCCTTTATTTGCAGCTTCGTGGTTTCAGTCATGTATGTACATGAGTAAAGCCTTTCAGTAAGTCGCATACCCAATTGTTTTTATATCTTTTTATGGAAATTGTTTTTATTTTTAGTAATTTGACACCACCTTTAAAAAAATTTTTGCAAGTGACTACCTTGGTCTAAACAAATGCAAAGTGAAACATCTATAAAACACTGATATGCTCCAAAACTCGGTACAGGGCCATAACAGAGAAATTCGATGAAACGGCCCTTAGCGATTCAATGAAACGGCCCTTAGCGATTCGTTGAAACGGCGTTCGATGAAATGTCCGTTCATTCGATGAAACGGCTTTCGATGAAATGACGTTCGGCGAAATGTCCGCTACCCATTTTCGGTAACGGGCACAAAACCGCTGGGAGACATTTCCGGTGTCAAAAGGATCGGAGATACGGAGTCGAAAACATGATATCATCGAATGGTAGTGGACATACACGTAGAATGATCCGGTGCAAAGTTTCGCTTTATTTCCTAAACGAATCATGCAGGCATCCAAGTATACCTTCATACCAAATTGTTAGACAAAACTGTAGAGAAGATTGTGTGTTTCTTGTAAAAGATTTTGGCCCCCTTGTATGCGTCCACCTTTCTATAGGCCTCAAATAACGCGGGCGAATCTTTCCTTTTGTCGCATTTCCACTTCTTCGCTTTCGCAAATTATGAATGTGGTAGATTTGTCCAGTGGCTTAGAGCTCACGTTTTGAAAGGAACCGAAAATAAAAACGGACCGGTACAAGCTGAACTATGCAGCACGTTTGAAGAGAGCCTGCCGTAATGAAAATGAACTACTCTAATGTGGTAAGTCGGGTCAGTCGGTTCATAATTTTTCATCCACTTTTGAAAGGCTCCGGAAAAACAAGAAGCCAGGACATGCTGAGTGCCGCAAGGCGCCTCGTATTGTTGTGGTTGCCACGGTTTTTTATGTCCTTTCGGCGCTCCTCAAATCTCACAATGTTCGATTTCTAAACGCGGTTTTTATTTTCGCCCAGAAATAAGACAAAAATACGTAATAATTTTTCACACCAGTGCAATTCAATAGAGACTTCTATTTCCAGCAAGCTGCTTTCCGCCATGCTTCCATGTGATCCTCCAGGCCGAGAATGTTTGTGTACAGTGATTAAATTATCTACATGTAAATTGACATGCACTATAAATCTGGCACTCTCTCTTAGAAGCAGCATGTTAGTACGCACGAATTCCTCCACCGTCTTGCTTTCTAATCACGTGGAAGGAAAATGGAAATATCCCGGGCATGATTTGTGCAAAAGGCTAGATTCAACAGTCGCCCATTATTTCTACAAACCCCCTGACAGATTCACTACCATATATTGAGTCCATTCTCCAAGAAGCGAGGCTTTGGTAGGAATTTGTTGGCTGGGCCGCTGTTCTTTGTGGTGGCGCGGGGAAAAAGATGAAGAGAGAGCGGCGGGGGGGGGGGGGGGGGGGGGGAAGGGAAGGGAGGGAAGGAGGCAACAATTTTTGCAAGCTAATATGTGTTTTGTTTTGTTTTTTGCGACAATTGCGACATTTTTTTGCGGGTAGGTATGCCTTTGTTTAGAGTGCTACAATATATGGTGTAAACAGTTTTACGCATTTCCCACAAATGTTTTATCGTCAACGACAGTTTGTAAAGTATTACGCACTGCCTCGGGTGCTTTGACCTTACGCACTGGAGCGCCACAAGAGCGACTATTTCCGCAAAATAAATACGAGGACCTTTTTCTCCCTTTGAAATTTGAATCGACCACTTCTGTGGCATCACGACGAACATACTTTCACCATGAAATCATAACAAATAATGATTGATGATGAAATTGATTGAGTCCTAACAGTAGAGCCACATTATTTAGGTTGCAAATAATTGGGCGACGTTCATGCGATGTTTTTACTGCCAAGTTCGAATGTGTTGAGAACAAGAAGCCGAAAACCCTGTGTGCAGACTGCTTCCTGAAGTGGCCTGATATCTGCCCGATTCGAGAAAGGGGGGAGGGGGGAGAGAGAAAGGTGTGGTTGTTGTGGGAAGGTGATAATATTTATTCTCACTCAGGAGAGCCACCGGTCATTCAAAAGTCGACTCGCTCATAACGGGAAAGCCTGTCGGGCTACATCTATAGTAACTATGAGTAAAATGTGGTATACACCTATATTACTAAGAAATTATGATCGTGCAAACGATGAGGCGTTGTGGATACAGGTGAAGCAAAGACTTATTTCACGACTGCACCGTCTTTGTTAGCAGCCAAAATAGCGGCTTGCTTCTTCCACCTTCCTGACGCCAGTCTTGTCGAATATTTGATAAATTAGGTAAAGTGTCGATCGCGGAAGCCCGCGCCAATATTTAAAGGTCTTTATCAAGTTATAAAACAAACATCGAGCAGAGGTAAGGACGAATGAATTCGCAAAATAATTCAAAATGGGATGAACAACCTATGAGGGATTAGAGAAAGCAACTTGATTTATATGTCTCGGAAAAAAATGTATTCTCGACGACCTGAGCCCTTTATTGCGCAAGCCAATCCTTGTGCAGACGCAAGAATAGTTCCAGCAGCCGCGCGATGCCAGAGGGCGGCTGCTGGAACGACCCCAGCACACCGGGGCCCCTCGATCTCCACCGACCGAGCGGTATCGGGTCTGCGTTGGGCCGCACTGGCGTCCTCAGTCTCGCGGATTGAGCGTGCCCGCGACAATGAGGGGAAGACGCCTGGAAGTCTCAAGGTCGCTGTCGCGCTCGCAGCTAGCCGCTCATTCTGCGCTTTTTGAGGATTATCCCTACAAGAAAAGCCGACACAAAAGGAGCCCCTGACGTCACGTGACTCTTGGGATAGGGTGAGAAGAGGAAGGGCGCGAGTGGCATTTTCCGAAAGGGCAACTCCGCTTCATTTTTGGTCTTGAAGAAAACAATGCAGTCCTCTTCAGTAACGCCTAGGAAGACCACTCGTCAAATATTGCGACGCAGATTTGTCTAAATGTTTCCGAACCGGCAAACTTTGCAACTCGGCAAGTTGCCGAAACCGGTTGAAGCGCAGACCGGATGCGCTTTTTGCTCTGGATTCAGGCGCGTCGGCGTCAAACTGACGTCATTTCCTGCGCGCAGGCGCGCGTTTTCGCAGGAGCGTTTGGTTTCTAGCCAAAACTTCTAGCCGACCTAGAACAAGACGCGCGCGCCGAGGCGTCGAAGCGGCTCTCGCTCAATGAGGGTCGGTCGAACTATCACGTGATCCTGCGCGGTACGCTGTTTCGTATTCAGCACATTTCAAAATGTTCAAAAGCATTTTTATTTTCCATGGAAAAATAAAAAAGTGTTTCTTCTTACAATCAAACCATTTTATTTACTTACTCTTTCATTTAATTTTTATTTTGTAGTATTTGCGTCAATATCTACATCGCGTGTTGAGAATTCTGATATCTGGCAACGCTGGTAACGCGCGGCCGGTTGTGCTTGGCTTTGTCTGCATGCGGGTGCCCCCGAGCTTTGCGAATTTCGCTCCCTCTCGTCCCGCTTTCCACCTTTGCTGGCACACCAGAACCGGAGCCGGCTAGCTGTGTTAATCATTATCAACCAGTTATTAAAGACGGAAGCTGACTACGTCTCTGCTGTGAGGCGTCAAAATTATTTTCTCCGAAAGATAGCTCCTTGTGGAAGAACCTTCAAAACATGATGGCTCTTCCAACTGGCGACTAAAAATTTACGCAGAAACACGTTCTCAACATATATATTTTTACGGATGTCATATCTGGTTTGATATCAATCAACGTCGTGCAAGCTTGAGTCCGTGTGACCATTATAAAATTTCCATTTGTGCTGCAATGACCAAATGGTCCATTTAGCGTATCTTATAGAGTCTCAAGCGAAGAGAGAAGCTGCGTCATACTATGGCAGACGGAATTCACGTTTGCAAGTGAAACAAACGCTATCATCATCATCACTTCAGCTTAGCCTTTAACAGTACATTGTGGCAATGCTGCTGTGCCCTTTCTCTCAAATGCTCTCAAACCCGGGTGCCGCGCGCACTACAAACCGGTTGCGACATTGCAACTCGCTGGCAAGTATGGCGTCGGAGATGGACGACAGCATATTCGACATGGTGAAAGTTTGTTGGACAGTGAAATCATTGATTGAAAATTGAATGCAACGGCCAATCTGCTGTTGTCACCTGCGGCCGTGGGTTGATAGAGATCGGGATATTTTTGGCTGTGGCGTTCTCCCCCATGTCGCAATGCTAAACGTGCACGAATTAGCAGAAAAGATCCATAACCCGTGCGGTGGTAATATATCCAAACTCTGCAAGTGTAAGTAGTTATAGCGCGCCATCAACTAGTTAAACTTGAAACCGCAAAAATGTACAGCCCGGCGACTCGCCGGCTTTGGCAATTAGGTCTTTGCAGCCGCGACCGGGGATGCACCAGCTTTGGTAGCGAATGGACTAGCGAGCGTTGTACCTTCAGCCATTTTCCGAATTTTACTACACGGCAACGTTTCAAGAACACTCAGATGGGAAACTCACCGCTGAAACCTGGGCCCCTTGGCGTCCACCGAGACCGAGATAAATTCGACAATTTCGCCACTCTTAATCTTCTTTTTTTCTTCTTTTTTTAATGTGGTCACCTTCAGCTTGCATAAAGCATGTTAATGCGTAAGAACAAGCAGAAAAAGCTTGTTTTCTTGTAAATTTTATTAGAGTTTAGTACCAAAACACGTGCGCGTGATCTTTTCTAATATCTTTAGCTTCAAGGTTTTGCAGCACAATTAATATTGTTTTTATACAACCTTGCCTCAGCGGTGATTTCTTTCAGGTAGAGCGTCCCGACCTTGGTGCATCGCATCCTAAGAGAGTGGTTTTATAATAACGTTGGTACACGGTTTCCTAGGCAACATGGAGCTCTAAGCCGTGCAGGCCCATTCACACCGGCGGTTGAGTCGCGTTTGTGGAAGAGTTTGCTTAAAGGAGTACGGAAACCAAATTCTAGAGCCCATCTCTTTGCTTGTACATAAAGAGGGTTAAAATAGGACTTCACCAATACCAATATTCCGCAGGATAACGCGAGAAAACGAATTTTAAACTGTATAAAACAACAACCAAAAACCACCTCGTGGATGTCTGTGAAGCTTCGATGGAATGTCGTGACGACAACATGCCCTTAAGAGCAGCGCCACAACGGGAAGTAGGGTCACTCATAGGCATTACTTAGGCTTGGACGTAGTACCGAGGCGCTTTGGTGAAGAAAGCAACAGTAGAGTTGGCTACTGTTCGTTTTAGTATCGGGTGGTCTTTCCGGCAACGCTTCTTTGGGGTGGTTTGGAGATTGTGTTCGCGCGATGTAATATTCACGCTACGAAATGTCTGCTTAAGCGGGCCCGCATGCCCATCTTTCCTGATCACGAGATAGCCGCCTTCGTCGACTGCAACTGATAACGAACTCGATCGCTAAGAAGTCAACACAACTACCATCCTTGCTAAAACTAGACAGCCCGTACGGCTGTGCAAAGCGGCGCGCATGTAAACAAATCCCTGCGGCGCTTTTCGGGGATGCGGGAGAGAGCCAACATCCAGGAAGATGCGTTTGAAGTAAAAGAGTCTCAGCTAGCAAGATCCACGTAAATACCTGTTCGCGCTGAGCAGAACCCCACTGGCATTGCGCTCTTGGTAACCGCTTCGAAAACGGTCTTTTACAACCGATTTTATGAACCGTTGGGCCTATAGACAATCGACACTCGATGCTGACGAGACGCTCGGCAAAGAAAGATTGGACCAGCATTGAGTCGCTCCCAAAAACTGCTCTCACTCGACATGTTTTGGCGTATCATGTCGAAATAAAATGGACATCTAAAAAAGTGAAAGTCGTTTACTACTCCCTGTAACGCCGAATTGGAGCGCAGCTCTTGAGGAGGAGGAGGGGAGGGTACTGAGGGCCACGTGTTCTAGGGGGGGGGGGCGGTCACGTGACCCCCCCCCCCCGAGGGCACGTGACCTTGGTGGGGTCACGTGGGGGCAAACACGTGCCCCCTCAGAGGTCACGTGACCTCGGGAGGGGGTCAGTGACTCCCCAGGTCACGTGACCCCCCGGGTCACGTGACCAAAATATTTCTGCTAGATTTAGCGGGGAAATTTTTTCCGCTAGATTTAGCGGGGAAAGTTTTCCGCTAGATTTAGTGGGGAAATTTTTTCCGCTAGATTTAGTGGGGAAATTTTTTCCGCTAGATTTAGCGGGGAAATTTTTCCGCTAGATTTAGCGGGGAAATTTTTTCCGCTAGATTTAGCGGGGAAATTTTTTCCGCTAGATGTAGCGGGGAAAGTTCCGCTAGATTTAGCGGGGAAATTTTTTCCGCTAGATTTAGCGGGGAATTTTCTCCGCTAGATTTAGCGGGGAAATTTTTTCCGCTAGATTTAGCGGGGAAAGTTTTCCGCTAGATTCAGCGGGAAAATTTTTTCCGCTAGATTTGACGGGGAAATTTCTCGCTAGATTTAGTGGGAAAATTTTTTCCGCTAGATTCGACGGGGAAATGTTTCCGCTAGATTTAGCGGGGAAATGTTTTCCGCTAGATTTAGCGGGGAATTTTTTTCCGCTAGATTTAGCGGGGAAATTTTTCCGCTAGATTTAGCGGGGAAATTTTTCCGCTAGATTTAGCGGGGAAATGTTTTCCGCTAGATTTAGCGGGGAAATTTACCCATAATGCACCGCGCGGTTACGCCGACGGCGACGCCGACGGCGACGGCGACGCCGCTCAAGCCGGAAACGGGCGCCTAAGAGCTGCGCTCTAAAACGTGTACGTACCCAAGTTGCGAAGGCAATCCATATGGCTTTTATCTGAGCCCTATAACACACACACACACAAAAAGGAGATTGAATTGAGGGGAGTCTCCCTTCTCGATGAGATCGTTCGTCACTGCTGCACCTAAAAACAAGCTAGGTACGACGAGGGGAAAGACTGGCCTTCTTACCCCAAATTATAGGTCAGGGTTCAAACTATTTATACGAGGAGGGTCCACAGAGGTCGCGTAGGCGTATTTCATTTATCAAGCCAGCCGATCGTCTGGTCTTGTCACGGATCGTCGAAGAAGTTTGCTAAGCCTACTAGCGTAGCGTCTTCGGTGGTCGCTTGGTCGGTGGGTTTTTGTCGTTGTACCTTCTTCAGGTATCCGTGGTTCTAGCGTTTGTCTCCGCCGCGGCGTTCAGTTTCAATTACTTTTTTTTTCCTCTCGTTGGGACGCGCACAGAGAGCACATAGAAATACACGTTGGTCGTCGCGACGACGTAAGGGAGCGATGTTGCCGGCGATGTCAATTTGATCATAAAAAGTGCGTAAAGCTTTGTAGCTGTCGTAGGCGTGGTCGTAGGATCTCATCGTAGCGTGCGAAAAACTTGCGATAATTTCGCTTCGTGAATACGGAACTTTTCTGAGGTTTTGCTGTAAGATCGTTTTGTGAGTAAGCTCTGTTACCTGTTGCGGACGACGAAGACAAGGCAGACGGGTCGTACAAATACGACCCTAGGCAGAATCACTTCTCGGCCATCATGACCTGGTGATGTAGCGGCGTTGGTCGGCGACCATTCACTCGAAGCCGCTCCAGCCGCTCCGCCAGCTCTGCAATTTGCTATAGCCCTCGGGTACTTCGACGATGCGAGATTCTAACACGCTGACGTCACCAAGTGGCAAGACTCATAACTACGGTATGCTTGGCCCTCCGAGGCATGATGACGTCAAGACCGCGCCGGATCTCCCGAGGTGCATCACTCTCTTCGACGGCTGGTTTTGAAGCGCTCGCCGAAATCCAGGCATTTAGAACGAAAAATACAGCCATCCGCTTGAAATATGACTATGCGATTATCAATTACTGGTTTATCTGATTCCATTTGACTTATCTCTGGTTGTTTCGTGTATATTTTAAATTTCGATTCAGTATCCCTTGAAAGGGATACTGAACTAAGAATTTGGTGTCCATAATAAGTGGCGGACGTTCTTTCCACGAGCCAGCAGCCGCCGATGTGCGCGAGCACACGCAACAAAAATGACGTCACAGACCTCCATTCGTGGTTGAGATGACAGTGAAATGTATGGGCTTTGGACCAAAGGAGAATAAAGACAAGTTTTTCATCTACACAGTGGTGCCTGGTGTAAAAAGTAAGAGATGAATTGGTCTAACAAGCACGTAGCTTTCACTTGTAGAGATGAAAAGCCTGTCTTTATTGTCCTTTAGTACGAAGCCCATGCACTTCACTGTAATCTCAACCGCGAATGGCCCCGCAGGGGGCACCTGTGAAAGCAGGTGTTTGGAGAGTGGCGTCTCCACGGACCCCGAGCCATGCGGGTTCGCCCGCCCACGTCTGGCTGTGCGTGGCTTTCCCGTGTCTGGGGAAAAGGGAATCCTGGTGGTTGAGCCGAGCCCGGGGCAGGTTTGGACCCTTCGGGGCCCCCCGGGCGAGGCAATACACCACTTCGGCCCCCGCTTCTCATAGACGGGAGTCCTGGTAAGGCCCGGCCAGGATGATTCAGTCTAGTCGCCACTTCTTCTACTATCCCCTCCTTTCTTTCATCTTTGTCTTCTCCTTCTTTTCACTCTTCTCATTTCTCTTCTTTCCTTTCCAACTCCTTTGGCGGCAAAGGCTAACCTTGGGTGGTGACAGATACCCTCGTCCAGATCCACACTTGGCTATAGTTTCTGGGTAGCGCTAATAGAGTAATGCTTCCAGCAAAGCCATATTTGTTATGGGGTGTTACCTATTCCCTCGTTGGGCTCCGTGGTGGGTGGCGCGCCACAGATTCCGAAAACCCTCTGCCTTTTTATGGCGCCCCTCTCTTCTCAACCCCGAGCAGAGCGACCCCCGAAAAGGGTTCGCCCCGCTCCCCCTACATTTGAAAAAGCTAATAAACCTGAAAAATATCTTCGATTTCTTATACTTCACTCTACAAGTGACGCTGTGCATCTGTCAAAAGTTTGTCTCTTTGTCATTGCAAAATATTTAGAACAAGTGGTTGGAAAATGTTATAAGGCAAAGAAGCTTGCTGGAGACCTCCTTGTTGAGGTAGAAAATAAGCCACAAAGCACAGCACTCTTGAAGATGACAAGCCTCGGAGACTACCCGGTTACTGTCACCCCCCACCGTACCCTGAATACTGTTCGCGGTGTCATCTCAGAAGATGACCTTCTCGAATGCAGCGAAGACGAGGTCCTTGAAGGTCTGCGCAAGAGTGCTGTCGTTGCTGTTCGACGAATCACCTTAAAACGTGACGGACAAGAAAAACCAACCCGCCATCTGATACTCACATTTGAGCTCCATACTCTTCCATCCACCGTGAAGGCAGGGTACTTGAACTGTAGAGTCCGCCCTTTCATCCCAAATCCTCAGCGGTGTTTCCGCTGCCAACGTTTCGGGCATGGTTCCCGAAACGGCCGCGGCCGAGAAACATGTGGAAAGTCCGGTGGTACTCACCATGTAGCAGACATCTGCGAAAATGAAGTCAAATGTGTGAACTGTAGCGGAGCTCACCCTGCTTTTTCTCGCTCCTGTCCAAAATGGAAAGAGGAAAAAGATGTCCTGACTTTTAAAGTAAAACCTAACCTTAGCTATCAAGCAGCCAAAGAACAGCTTGCCTTTCAGGCAAGGGGTTGTTATGCCCAGGCAGTGTTGAGGGGACCCCCACTGTCTACGGCATCTGTGGAGACACAGACTTCTTCGGAAGACCTGTCCTCTCCACAGGGGTCCCCTTCCGAACCTCTGAAGGTGACGCACACTCAGTAACCTTCATGTTCTAAGGGTGCTGTACCCTCCAAGGAGGGTACGACTCCCTCCAAGGTACCAGAGGTGCCATCAGCGGCCCTAGCTGATCCTTCTGGCAGGGGTCGAGGGCTCTCTCCTCGTGCTTCCTGCAGCCACCTGAAGCCCAGGCGGACAGAACAACCTCCTCCTCCGCCCAAGGGCCCAACGCTCTCGCCTGATGAAAAAATGGACGAGAGCCTACCGCTCTCTGAAGACGACCAGTCTCCCCCTGAAACAGAGTCTCCTCCTCTGGTCTCCTCTGAGGTTGTAGGACGACCAAAGGACACTTCTAAGAAAAAAACAATCCCACGTGTTGAGGCACCAAAAGCCCCGTAAATTTATGTTCTAGCTTTCTCTGGTATATATATATATATATATATATATATATATATATGTATATATATTCTGACTTCCTTTTAAAATATCAATGTCTGTTTTTCTTCAGTGGAACTGTAGAGGCCTCCTTCCTAACTATGTTGATGTGAGCCAGCTACTTGACGATCACGGCCCCATTGCATTTTGCTTGCAGGAAACACATTTAAAAGCGAGCCACACTAATATATTAAAGTACTTCCAGGTGTTTCGCAAGGACCGGTTACAAGCCGTTCATTCATCTGGAGGCGTTGCAGTTGTAGTGCAACGCTCAACCCCATGTAGCGAAGTGACTCTGCAGACTTCGCTGGAGGCTGTGGCTGCCCGCATTTTGTTAGATCGGTTAATTACAGTATGTTTCTTATATATACCCCCCAGTTATCAGCTAAAGATTGAAGAGCTTGAAGACCTTGTTAGCCAGCTCCCACCACCTTTTCTGCTTTTGGGAGATTTTAATGCACACAATCCTTTGTGGTGGAGTGGCAGACGAGATCCCAGAGGGGCTCTCATTGAACGCTTTATTCTTTCCTCGGGATTCTGCCTAGTTAACACAAATGAAGCCACATATTTTAGTTCAACAACTCACACTTTCACTTCCATTGACCTATCTATTTGTCAACCATCATTATTCCCCTTGTTTTCATGGAAGGTCATCCCGAATCCTCACGGAAGTGACCACTTTCCCATCATTTTAGAATTTAACCATCTTCCCATGACAGTCCCTACGCGCTCTCCTCGATGGAAATTTGAAAACGCCGACTGGTCAACTTTCAAAGAATCGTCTCTTTTGGCATACACATCACTCGACAATCTCGATATCGATAGAGCCACTGAACATATCACTCACCACATTTTACAGGCTGCCATTCTTTCCATCCCCATGACGTCCTCGCATCTACCCAAAAGACCTAAGCCCTGGTGGAACAAAGATTGCCGTTTGGCCAAAAAAGAACAAAATCGAGCTTGGGGTATTTTTAGGCACTACCCTACAGCAAACAATCTAATTGAATTTAAAAGAAAAAGGGCCCAGGCGAGGTGGATTCGAAGACAAGCAAAGAAAAAAAGTTTTAGAGGGTACGCTTCCTTAATTAACAGCACTATACCTGCGAAGGAAGTCTGGGATCGCGTACATAAAATTGACGGCTCTTACCGGGCATTCACTGTCCCACTCCTGAGTCGAAATGGAGTGTGTCCTGCAAGTCTTGAGGAACAGGCCAACATCCTTGGCGAGCATTTCGAGTATGTCTTCAGTTCCCAACATTATACTCAGACGTTTCAGCGACACAAGATAAATGCAGAAAAAAAAGCTTTGAACACATCAGGTGGCACGCACGAACCCTATAATACTCTATTTACATTATATGAACTTCAAATGGCACTTCTTTATTCCAAACAAACTGCCCCTGGACCAGATGGTATTCATTATAAAATGCTCGATCATCTTCATCCATCCACTATGGAGCTAATTTTGTACCTTTTTAATAGAGTTTGGCTCGAGGGCCACTTTCCATCCTCTTGGAAGATTGCTATCCTTGTACCAGTGCTGAAGCCCGGAAAAGATCCCTCTTGTGCATCTAGCTTCAGACCAATAGCTCTAACTAGCTGTCTTTCCAAGACACTAGAAAGGATGATTAACAAGAGACTGATGTTTTTCCTAGAACGAAACAACTGCCTTGATAAGTTCCAGTGTGGCTTTCGTTCAGCACGGTCCACTGTCGATCATCTCGTCCGCTTTGAGAGCATCGTACGTGAGGCGTTTGTCAACAGGCAACAGTGTCTCTCCGTCTTCTTTGATTTGGAGAAGGCATACGACACGGTCTGGCGTTACGGCATACTGCAGGATTTGTTCGATCTTGGTTTCCGTGGCCGAATGTTGAGTGCTATACAGAGTTACCTGCAGCACCGTACATTCCGCGTGAGGCTGGGAAAAACTCTCTCTAAGGAGTTTTTACAGGAAAATGGAGTCCAACAGGGGGGTGTACTGAGTGTCACTCTTTTTATCGTCAAACTTAATTCCATTGGCCGTGCAATTCCTCCTTCGGTACGGTATTCTTTATATGTTGATGATCTTCAGATCTCCGTTTCGTCCTGTAATTCCTCAATTTGTGAACGTCGCGTCCAACTTGCGGTCAATAATTTGGTCAGATGGGCCGATACAAATGGTTTTAAATTTTCTCCCGAAAAAACAGCTTGTGTCAGCTTTTCTCGTCAACGTGCTGCTCTTCAGGAACCGTCTTTGAACATGTATGGCTCTCCTATTGTTGTAAAAAATGAACACAAGTTTTTGGGCCTTGTGTTTGATTCCAAGTTGACTTTCGTTTCACACATTAAGAGCATAAAACTCAAGTGTCTTAAATCTCTGAACATCCTTAAGGTCTTGTCACATGTATCATGGGGCTCCGACCGACTATGTCTGTTGCATATCTATCGCTCAGTCATACGCTCTCAGCTTGATTATGGTTGTATTGTCTATAACTCTGCTCGGGCATCAGTTCTAAAGATGTTAGATCCTATTCATCATCAGGGACTGCGATTGGCTACAGGAGCATTTCGCACCTCCCCAGTGCTTAGCCTTTACGCGGAAGCAAACGAACTGTCCCTTGAGTATAGGAGGTTTTCCCTGGGTTTTATGTGCTCTGTCAGGGTGCGCTCTGTCGCGGAGCACCCCGTTCGAGATAATATTGAGACTATCAAGTTCCAACGTACATTTGAAAACAAACCTTCCATAGTTCCGCCTCTCTCTATGAGGAATAATACTGCAGCACAATCTGTTGGGATTGATGCAAGGCCTCAGCTAGTCCAGTACCCACCAGATATAGCTCCATGGAACAACCGCCACATACATTGCGACCTTACACTGACCAAGTATAACAAAAAGAATGTTCCACAGGAAGTCATAAGGCAGGACTTCTTTGAGCTTCAGACCAAATATCACGAGTATGCCAGTTTTTATACTGACGGGACAAAAAAGGACTCGGTAGTAGGCTGTGCTATGGTGGGACCATCAATAAATCAGGTGAAGAGAATAAATCCAAAAGCCTCTATACTAACAGCAGAGCTATATGGTTTGCTGCTGGCTGTTGATTACATAATGAAAAAACGACTTTCTCACGCTGTAATCTACACAGAGTCTTTAAGCTCTCTGAAGGCTGTCGCATCAATGAACCGTGTAAAAAACCCACTGGTTTCTGAGTTAAAGCACAAGATTATCCTGGCTGCTAAGAAAAATCTTGACATAGTTTTATGCTGGGTTCCTAGCCATGTTGGCATTCCTGGAAATGAAGCAGCTGATTGTGCAGCTAGCTCTGCTAATGATCGAAAAATAGACACGCACCAAATACCCTACAAAGATTACCACAACTCTCTGAAACGTTGCATCAAAGCAAAGTGGCAGCTGCAGTGGAACAGCGAAACCAGCAACAAACTACACGCAATCAAACCTTTTCTAGGCGAGTGGGAGGGTGCGCGACATCGGGAGCGCTTTTATGAAGTCATACTTTGTAGGTTACGAATCGGTCATACTCGTCTCACACATGGACACCTCTTGAGCGGGGAGGATGCCCCTGAATGTGTGCACTGTAACCTACCTCAAAGTATTATGCACATACTCATTGAATGCTCTAAGTATGACCAATGCCGGTATAAACACAACTCACTGCTTTATAAAGAACACATTCCACTACACCTCGCCCTACTACTACGTGACGAACCGCTCATTCCATACAGTTGTGTTTTTAATTTCCTCACAGATATCGGCCTTCTACACCAACTGTGATTTTACTCCTAAATTCATTCTCATATTGTTTACACTTATACACATTCATGTTCATGGTTTTATCCTATATTTCGCTACTATAGCTCTTTCCTCTTCTTAAACCCGAATTGCAATAGTCTGAGCTTGGCGCAATATAGCCTTAGTTGCTGATGCGCCATAAACCCCCAATCAACCAATCAACCAACGAACCGCGAATGGAGGTCTGTGACGTCATTTTTCTTGCGTGTGCTCACGCACACCGGCGGCTGCTGGCTGGTGGAAAGAACGTGCGCCACTTATTATGGGCACTAAATTCTTTGGTTCAGTATCCCTTTAACGATTCAGTGCAATTGCTCGCGATTCGATGGAGAAAACGGGAGGATCTGCTAAGCATTCGCGTTTCGAACGCCGGTGTGAATGAGCGGATTTAAGCTGTGTCTTTGTCGTGTCGATCAAAGTTGCATCAGAAACAAATTGGAGACAGTTCACTACACAACGTTGCGATTTTCACGTCTGTACTACACTGATACTACGTTGCTTAAGCAACATGTCGCGCGCTGCAATCGCGCAACATTTAAATTATGCCGCCTAAAAAACGTTGTACCTTCAACCTTTTTCCGACTTTTAGCGCACGGTTTCCTATGCCGCATGGAATTCGAAACAGTAGCCTAAGGCTGTGCCTTTGTCGTGCTGATCAATGTTGCTTTAGAAATAGATTGGAAACAGTTCACTACACAACGTTGCGATTTTCACGTCTGTACTACAGTAATACCGCGTTGCATAAGAAACATGTCGTGCGCTGCAGTTGCGCAACATTTAAATTATGTCGCCTAGCAAACGTTGTACCTTCAACCTTATTCCGACTTTTAGCGCACGGTTTCCTAGGCAGCATGGAATTCGAAACAATAACCTAACGCTGTGCCTTTGTCGTGCCGATTAGTGTTGCATCAGAAACATATTGGAAACAGTTAACTACACATCGTTGCGATTTTCACGTCTGTACTACACTGATACTACGTTGCTTAAGCAACATGTCGCGCGCTGCAGTTGCGCAACATTTAAATTATGCCGCCTGGAAAACGTTGTATCTTCAACCTTTTTCCGACTTTTAGCACACGGTTTCCTAGGCAGCACAGAATTCGAAACAATAGTCTAACGCTGTGCTTTTGTCGTGCCGATCAATGTTGCATCAGAAACAGATTGGAAACAGTTAACTACACATCACTGCGATTTTCACGTCTGTACTACACTGATACTACGTTGCTTAAGCAACATGTCGCGCGCTGCAGTCGCGCAACATTTAAATTATGCCGCCTGGAAAACGTTGTACCTTCAACCTTTTTCCGACTTTTAGCACACGGTTTCCTAGGCAGCGTGGAATTCGAAACAGAAGCCTAACGCTCTGCCTTTGTCGTGCCGATCAATGTTGCATCAGAAACAGATTGGAAACAGTTAGCTACACAACGTTGCGATTTTCACGTCCGTACTACACTGATACTACGTCGCTTAAGCAACATGTCGCGCGCTGCAGTCACGCAACATTTAAATGACGCCGCCTGGAAAACGTTGTACCTTCAACCTTTTTCCGACTTTTAGCACACGGTTTCCTAGGCAGCATGGAATTCGAAACAGTAGCCTAACGCTGTGCCTTTGTCGTGCCGATCAATGTTGCATCAGAAACAGATTGGAAACAGTTAGCTACACAACGTTGCGATTTTCACGTCCGTACTACACTGATACTACGTCGCTTAAGCAACATGTCGCGCGCTGCAGTCACGCAACATTTAAATGACGCCGCCTAGAAAACGTTGTACCTTCAACCTTTTTCCGACTTTTAGCACACGGTTTCCTAGGCAGCATGGAATTCGAAACAGTAGCCTAACGCTGTGCCTTTGTCGTGCCGATCAATGTTGCATCAGAAACAGATTGGAAACAGTTAGCTACACAACGTTGCGATTTTCACGTCCGTACTACACTGATACTACGTCGCTTAAGCAACATGTCGCGCGCTGCAGTCACGCAACATTTAAATGACGCCGCCTGGAAAACGTTGTACCTTCAACCTTTTTCCGACTTTTAGCACACGGTTTCCTAGGCAGCGTGGAATTCGAAACAGTAGCCTAACGCTGTGCCTTTGTCGTGCCGATCAATGTTGCATCAGAAACAGATTGGAAACAGTTAGCTACACAACGTTGCGATTTTCACGTCTGTACTACACTGATACTACGTCGCTTAAGCAACATGTCGCGCGCTGCAGTCACGCAACATTTAAATGACGCCGCCTGGAAAACGTTGTACCTTCAACCTTTTTCCGACTTTTAGCACACGGTTTCCTAGGCAGCATGGAATTCGAAACAGTAGCCTAACGCTGTGCCTTTCTCGTGCCGATCAATGTTGCATCAGAAACAGATTGGAAACAGTTAGCTACACAACGTTGCGATTTTCACGTCCGTACTACACTGATACTACGTCGCTTAAGCAACATGTCGCGCGCTGCAGTCACGCAACATTTAAATGACGCCGCCTAGAAAACGTTGTACCTTCAACCTTTTTCCGACTTTTAGCACACGGTTTCCTAGGCAGCGTGGAATTCGAAACAGTAGCCTAACGCTGTGCCTTTGTCGTGCCGATCAATGTTGCATCAGAAACAGATTGGAAACAGTTAGCTACACAACGTTGCGATTTTCACGTCTGTACTACACTGATACTACGTCGCTTAAGCAACATGTCGCGCGCTGCAGTCACGCAACATTTAAATGACGCCGCCTGGAAAACGTTGTACCTTCAACCTTTTTCCGACTTTTAGCACACGGTTTCCTAGGCAGCATGGAATTCGAAACAGTAGCCTAACGCTGTGCCTTTGTCGTGCCGATCAATGTTGCATCAGAAACAGATTGGAAACAGTTAGCTACACAACGTTGCGATTTTCACGTCCGTACTACACTGATACTACGTCGCTTAAGCAACATGTCGCGCGCTGCAGTCACGCAACATTTAAATGACGCCGCCTAGAAAACGTTGTACCTTCAACCTTTTTCCGACTTTTAGCACACGGTTTCCTAGGCAGCATGGAATTCGAAACAGTAGCCTAACGCTGTGCCTTTGTCGTGCCGATCAATGTTGCATCAGAAACAGATTGGAAACAGTTAGCTACACAACGTTGCGATTTTCACGTCTGTACTACACTGATACTACGTCGCTTAAGCAACATGTCGCGCGCTGCAGTCACGCAACATTTAAATGACGCCGCCTGGAAAACGTTGTACCTTCAACCTTTTTCCGACTTTTAGCACACGGTTTCCTAGGCAGCGTGGAATTCGAAACAGTAGCCTAACGCTGTGCCTTTGTCGTGCCGATCAATGTTGCATCAGAAACAGATTGGAAACAGTTAGCTACACAACGTTGCGATTTTCACGTCTGTACTACACTGATACTACGTCGCTTAAGCAACATGTCGCGCGCTGCAGTCACGCAACATTTAAATGACGCCGCCTGGAAAACGTTGTACCTTCAACCTTTTTCCGACTTTTAGCACACGGTTTCCTAGGCAGCATGGAATTCGAAACAGTAGCCTAACGCTGTGCCTTTGTCGTGCCGATCAATGTTGCATCAGAAACAGATTGGAAACAGTTAGCTACACAACGTTGCGATTTTCACGTCCGTACTACACTGATACTACGTCGCTTAAGCAACATGTCGCGCGCTGCAGTCACGCAACATTTAAATGACGCCGCCTAGAAAACGTTGTACCTTCAACCTTTTTCCGACTTTTAGCACACGGTTTCCTAGGCAGCGTGGAATTCGAAACAGTAGCCTAACGCTGTGCCTTTGTCGTGCCGATCAATGTTGCATCAGAAACAGATTGGAAACAGTTAGCTACACAACGTTGCGATTTTCACGTCTGTACTACACTGATACTACGTCGCTTAAGCAACATGTCGCGCGCAGCAGTCACGCAACATTTAAATGACGCCGCCTGGAAAACGTTGTACCTTCAACCTTTTTCCGACTTTTAGCACACGGTTTCCTAGGCAGCATGGAATTCGAAACAGTAGCCTAACGCTGTGCCTTTGTCGTGCCGATCAATGTTGCATCAGAAACAGATTGGAAACAGTTAGCTACACAACGTTGCGATTTTCACGTCCGTACTACACTGATACTACGTCGCTTAAGCAACATGTCGCGCGCTGCAGTCACGCAACATTTAAATGACGCCGCCTAGAAAACGTTGTACCTTCAACCTTTTTCCGACTTTTAGCACACGGTTTCCTAGGCAGCATGGAATTCGAAACAGTAGCCTAACGCTGTGCCTTTGTCGTGCCGATCAATGTTGCATCAGAAACAGATTGGAAACAGTTAGCTACGCAACGTTGCGATTTTCACGTCTGTACTACACTGATACTACGTCGCTTAAGCAACATGTCGCGCGCTGCAGTCACGCAACATTTAAATGACGCCGCCTGGAAAACGTTGTACCTTCAACCTTTTTCCGACTTTTAGCACACGGTTTCCTAGGCAGCGTGGAATTCGAAACAGTAGCCTAACGCTGTGCCTTTGTCGTGCCGATCAATGTTGCATCAGAAACAGATTGGAAACAGTTAGCTACACAACGTTGCGATTTTCACGTCCGTACTACACTGATACTACGTCGCTTAAGCAACATGTCGCGCGCTGCAGTCACGCAACATTTAAATGACGCCGCCTGGAAAACGTTGTACCTTCAACCTTTTTCCGACTTTTAGCACACGGTTTCCTAGGCAGCGTGGAATTCGAAACAGAAGCCTAACGCTGTGCCTTTGTCGTGCCGATCAATGTTGCATCAGAAACAGATTGGAAACAGTTAGCTACACAACGTTGCGATTTTCACGTCCGTACTACACTGATACTACGTCGCTTAAGCAACATGTCGCGCGCTGCAGTCACGCAACATTTAAATGACGCCGCCTAGAAAACGTTGTACCTTCAACCTTTTTCCGACTTTTAGCACACGGTTTCCTAGGCAGCATGCAATTCGAAACAGTAGCCTAACGCTGTGCCTTTGTCGTGCCGATCAATGTTGCATCAGAAACAGATTGGAAACAGTTAGCTACACAACGTTGCGATTTTCACGTCCGTACTACACTGATACTACGTCGCTTAAGCAACATGTCGCGCGCTGCAGTCACGCAACATTTAAATGACGCCGCCTAGAAAACGTTGTACCTTCAACCTTTTTCCGACTTTTAGCACACGGTTTCCTAGGCAGCGTGGAATTCGAAACAGTAGCCTAACGCTGTGCCTTTGTCGTGCCGATCAATGTTGCATCAGAAACAGATTGGAAACAGTTAGCTACACAACGTTGCGATTTTCACGTCCGTACTACACTGATACTACGTCGCTTAAGCAACATGTCGCGCGCTGCAGTCACGCAACATTTAAATGACGCCGCCTGGAAAACGTTGTACCTTCAACCTTTTTCCGACTTTTAGCACACGGTTTCCTAGGCAGCGTGGAATTCGAAACAGTAGCCTAACGCTGTGCCTTTGTCGTGCCGATCAATGTTGCATCAGAAACAGATTGGAAACAGTTAGCTACACAACGTTGCGATTTTCACGTCCGTACTACACTGATACTACGTCGCTTAAGCAACATGTCGCGCGCTGCAGTCACGCAACATTTAAATGACGCCGCCTAGAAAACGTTGTACCTTCAACCTTTTTCCGACTTTTAGCACACGGTTTCCTAGGCAGCATGGAATTCGAAACAGTAGCCTAACGCTGTGCCTTTGTCGTGCCGATCAATGTTGCATCAGAAACAGATTGGAAACAGTTAGCTACACAACGTTGCGATTTTCACGTCTGTACTACACTGATACTACGTCGCTTAAGCAACATGTCGCGCGCTGCAGTCACGCAACATTTAAATGACGCCGCCTAGAAAACGTTGTACCTTCAACCTTTTTCCGACTTTTAGCACACGGTTTCCTAGGCAGCGTGGAATTCGAAACAGAAGCCTAACGCTGCGTTTTATCGTACCAATCAATATTGCGTCAGAAACAGATTGGATACAGTTCACTACACATCGTTGCGATTTTCACGTCTGTACTACACTGATACTACGTTGCTTAAGCAACATGTCGCGCGCTGCAGTCGCGCAACATTTAAATTATGCCGCCTGGAAAACGTTGTACCTTCAACCTTTTTCCGACTTTTAGCACACGGTTTCCTAGGCAGCATGGAATTCGAAACAGTAGCCTAACGCTGTGCCTTTGTCGTGCCGATCAATGTTGCATCAGAAACAGATTGGAAACAGTTAGCTACACAACGTTGCGATTTTCACGTCTGTACTACACTGATACTACGTCGCTTAAGCAACATGTCGCGCGCTGCAGTCACGCAACATTTAAATGACGCCGCCTAGAAAACGTTGTACCTTCAACCTTTTTCCGACTTTTAGCACACGGTTTCCTAGGCAGCGTGGAATTCGAAACAGAAGCCTAACGCTGCGTTTTATCGTACCAATCAATATTGCGTCAGAAACAGATTGGATACAGTTCACTACACATCGTTGCGATTTTCACGTCTGTACTACACTGATACTACGTTGCTTAAGCAACATGTCGCGCGCTGCAGTCGCGCAACATTTAAATTATGCCGCCTGGAAAACGTTGTACCTTCAACCTTTTTCCGACTTTTAGCACACGGTTTCCTAGGCAGCATGGAATTCGAAACAGTAGCCTAACGCTGTGCCTTTGTCGTGCCGATCAATGTTGCATCAGAAACAGATTGGAAACAGTTAGCTACACAACGTTGCGATTTTCACGTCCGTACTACACTGATACTACGTCGCTTAAGCAACATGTCGCGCGCTGCAGTCACGCAACATTTAAATGACGCCGCCTAGAAAACGTTGTACCTTCAACCTTTTTCCGACTTTTAGCACACGGTTTCCTAGGCAGCATGGAATTCGAAACAGAAGCCTAACGCTGTGCCTTTGTCGTGCCGATCAATGTTGCATCAGAAACAGATTGGAAACAGTTAGCTACACAACGTTGCGATTTTCACGTCTGTACTACACTGATACTACGTCGCTTAAGCAACATGTCGCGCGCTGCAGTCACGCAACATTTAAATTATGCCGCCTGGAAAACGTTGTACCTTCAACCTTTTTCCGACTTTTAGCACACGGTTTCCTAGGCAGCATGGAATTCGAAACAGTAGCCTAACGCTGTGCCTTTGTCGTGCCGATCAATGTTGCATCAGAAACAGATTGGAAACAGTTAGCTACACAACGTTGCGATTTTCACGTCTGTGCTACACTGATACTACGTCGCTTAAGCAACATGTCGCGCGCTGCAGTCACGCAACATTTAAATTATGCCGCCTGGAAAACGTTGTACCTTCAACCTTTTTCCGACTTTTAGCACACGGTTTCCTAGGCAGCATGGAATTCGAAACAGTAGCCTAACGCTGTGCCTTTGTCGTGCCGATCAATGTTGCATCAGAAACAGATTGGAAACAGTTAGCTACACAACGTTGCGATTTTCACGTCCGTACTACACTGATACTACGTCGCTTAAGCAACATGTCGCGCGCTGCAGTCACGCAACATTTAAATGACGCCGCCTAGAAAACGTTGTACCTTCAACCTTTTTCCGACTTTTAGCACACGGTTTCCTAGGCAGCGTGGAATTCGAAACAGTAGCCTAACGCTGCGTTTTATCGTACCAATCAATATTGCGTCAGAAACAGATTGGATACAGTTCACTACACATCGTTGCGATTTTCACGTCCGTACTACACTGATACTACGTTGCTTAAGCAACATGTCGCGCGCTGCAGTCGCGCAACATTTAAATTATGCCGCCTGGAAAACGTTGTACCTTCAACCTTTTTCCGACTTTTAGCACACGGTTTCCTAGGCAGCGTGGAATTCGAAACAGAAGCCTAACGCTGTGCCTTTGTCGTGCCGATCAATGTTGCATCAGAAACAGATTGGAAACAGTTAGCTACACAACGTTGCGATTTTCACGTCCGTACTACACTGATACTACGTCGCTTAAGCAACATGTCGCGCGCTGCAGTCACGCAACATTTAAATGACGCCGCCTGGAAAACGTTGTACCTTCAACCTTTTTCCGACTTTTAGCACACGGTTTCCTAGGCAGCATGGAATTCGAAACAGTAGCCTAACGCTGTGCCTTTGTCGTGCCGATCAATGTTGCATCAGAAACAGATTGGAAACAGTTAGCTACACAACGTTGCGATTTTCACGTCCGTACTACACTGATACTACGTCGCTTAAGCAACATGTCGCGCGCTGCAGTCACGCAACATTTAAATGACGCCGCCTAGAAAACGTTGTACCTTCAACCTTTTTCCGACTTTTAGCACACGGTTTCCTAGGCAGCGTGGAATTCGAAACAGAAGCCTAACGCTGCGTTTTATCGTACCAATCAATATTGCGTCAGAAACAGATTGGATACAGTTCACTACACATCGTTGCGATTTTCACGTCTGTACTACACTGATACTACGTTGCCTAAGCAACATGTCGCGCGCTGCAGTCGCGCAACATTTAAATTATGCCGCCTGGAAAACGTTGTACCTTCAACCTTTTTCCGACTTTTAGCACACGGTTTCCTAGGCAGCATGGAATTCGAAACAGTAGCCTAACGCTGTGCCTTTGTCGTGCCGATCAATGTTGCATCAGAAACAGATTGGAAACAGTTAGCTACACAACGTTGCGATTTTCACGTCTGTACTACACTGATACTACGTCGCTTAAGCAACATGTCGCGCGCTGCAGTCACGCAACATTTAAATGACGCCGCCTAGAAAACGTTGTACCTTCAACCTTTTTCCGACTTTTAGCACACGGTTTCCTAGGCAGCGTGGAATTCGAAACAGAAGCCTAACGCTGCGTTTTATCGTACCAATCAATATTGCGTCAGAAACAGATTGGATACAGTTCACTACACATCGTTGCGATTTTCACGTCTGTACTACACTGATACTACGTTGCTTAAGCAACATGTCGCGCGCTGCAGTTGCGCAACATTTAAATTATGCCGCCTAGCAAACGTTGTACCTTCAACTTTTTTTTACCTTTAGCACACGGTTTCCTAGGCAGCATGGAATTCGAAACAGTAGCCTAACGCTCTGCCTTTGTCGTGCCAATCACTGTTGCTTGAGAAACATAATGGGGACTGTTGCGCAAAATCGCCCAGCACTCCCACAACATTCGGAACATTCTCGCAACATATCTACAACATATCAATGTTACTTGGGCGCGCAAGTATGTGTACGTTGCATATCATTTGTTGTATATAATCACCCATACAGACAAACAAAATTTTTTCGATCGCTCCCAGAAGTTTATTAAACAACTATCGTTACACACAGTGTATTCTCAACATATTTACAAATGTCACACTTCTCTGTAAAACGAAAAGCAAATTATAAAACAGAATTAACACTGTCTTCATGCCAAGCAAAACTCATGACGCATAAAACCGCAGAGATTGAGAGGAAAGCAGGACTACTATCAGAAGCATGCTTGCAGTGTACTTACTAATAAAAGAGCAATATCATGTAGTCATTGATAGATGCATAATCCAAATCAGGCACCCCACAAGCACACACGAGAAAGAAGGTAGCGCACATTCAACTGACATCTCGTCGTCGGCAAAGAGCAGGTTTTGTCCGAAGCGTGTCAAACACATCACAAAAATTTCACGAACTCCTGTGAAAAAAATTCCTGTTACCAAAAAATTGGCATGGACGTATTCCGGCCGTTTACGGCGAAAAAACACGGCGATGTCTGCAACTCACGAAAGTAACAGAACACTGAAGAGCGCATTTTGAAAACCGGACTAACAAACGCCGAAAACTGCAGCCCCAGACATCCCATCAGCGTGACAGATAGAGTCACGTGACAAATTTTCGTCCAAACGTTTTTGTCCTACGCGTCCTACATAGAGAGGTCACGCGTTTCGCTCCAACCTTTTGATTTGCTTCAAGCGGGTGCCGCGCTCGCTGACAGCCACACGAAGACAAAGAGGCAGGTGGGGAGGATTCGCAAAATGCGAGGTCGAAGGGCATCAACAACGCAGCTAAGCTCCCTCCGCATTTTCGATACTTTAGAATAAACAAAAAAAAAAACGAAAACAACTTACCAAAAAAAAAAAAAAAACTCTGCTGTACAGCCAAAGCTACAGGGAAGAGAGTGTATCCCGACCTGTTCAACAGTAGCGAAATAAGGGACGGGGGAATCCCAGACCGTCTCTGGAATGAATTGGAACGGAATGAAAGGAAAAGCCGCTTCTGCCGGTGACCTTGTCGCCTTGCCTAGTCTGTCAGCGTTCGGCTTCCATTGTGGGCCTCAGAAAGAAAAACTCCTTTTTTTAGAGCGAAACGGAAGGGATGCTTATGTTTTGCGGGCTTGTCGCCATCCGATAGGCCTCAATAATTTCTCTCCCGACTCGCTCGAAGTGGCCTCCCATGGCTATTGTGCCGGTGAAATTAGGAGCGCAGCCGGGACATTTTCTCCAGTGAATGACGATCGGGTGCCGAGAAGCAGCTCTTTTGGCGTCCATTTGATGCTATCGGAGTCGGTCGTTGAGGCATCGCCACGTTTGCCCCATGTATCTGGCCCCGCAGGACAGGGGTGTCACGTACACTTCTTCCGCCTCCTCTCCTTCCCCCGAGAATTCATTTTCCCGTATTCCCAAGGAGCGGGCGGGCTTTGAGCTTGAAGCTGAAATTAAATGTTGTTGAAGTTGAAAGATTGTCCTGTCTGTAGCGTCCCTCATGTGTTTCCACTTTCTAATTGATTAAAAAGTACCAAAACGCTAAATTAGTACAAGTTCCGCGATTTCATTTTAATTCCCCAAGAGTGGATGCGGGAGCGGCGCCACGGAGTCCCGGTCGTTTCCGCCCTATGTTATCGCTAGGATTTGACAGTGCTCAATCACAATACAAGACACGCACATGAGCCACGCTCGCTTTTGCAATGCGCCACCTAATAATAATATCTCTTGAGGAGACGTGCGCACAACAGCCTCGCGCAGCGCTAGCTCGATGGCAGCACTTTCTGTAAAGGCGCATTCACACCTGCGATGTAAGCAGTCGCGCGGTGCGACTAAATTGCATCGCAAAAAAAAAAAAAAGAATTAGATGATCACTCTGGCGTGCGCGATGAGCGAGTCCAACGTCTTTGTTGGCAAGTCGCTTCTCAAAAACTCTCGCTCCCAACGCCGTTGATTGGCTCAGCCTCTCCGCGACTAGATCGCATCGCAAAAAGTCGGGTCAGCAAAATAAGACAGTGGCCAGCCAAATAAAACTTGATTTCTATATAATTAAGATGAAGACCACCCGCGTACATTAAATACCTCATCAGCCGAACTCAAATGCAGTATGCCTAGTTCTGGCACTTGTTTGGCAACTTTGGCCCGTAGCTGCCAGGTGAGAGCCAAACTATCGGGAAGCGAAGCCTAGCTTTGCACTTGTTTGACGACTTTGGCCCTTAGCTGCCAAATGACAGCCGAAGTATCGGGAAGCGAGGCCTAACTTTGGCACTTGTTTGGCAACTTTGGCCCATAGCTGCCAGTTGACAGCCGAACTATCGGAAAGCGAAGCCTAACTTTGGCACTTGTTTGGCAACTTAGGCCCGTAGCTGCCAGATGACACCCGAACTATCGGGAAGCGAAGCCTAGCTTTGGCGCTTGTTTGGCGACTTTGGCCCGTAGCTGCCAGATGACAGCCGAACTATCGGGAAGCGAAGCCTAGCTTTGGCACTTGTTTGGCAACTTAGGCCCGTAGCTGCCAGATGACACCCGAACTATCGGGAAGTGAAGCCTAGCTTTGGCACTTGTTTGGCGACTTTGGCCCGTAGCTGCCAGATGACAGCCGAACTATCGGGAAGCGAAGCCTAGCTTTGGCACTTGTTTGGCAACTTAGGCCCGTAGCTGCCAGATGACACCCGAACTATCGGGAAGCGAAGCCTAGCTTTGGCACTTATTTGGCGACTTTGGCCCATAGCTGCCAGATGACAGCCGAACTATCGGGAAGCGAAGCCTAGCTTTGGCACTTGTTTGGCGACTTTGGCCCGTGGCTGCCAGATGACATCCGAACTATCGGGAAGCGAAGCCTAGCTTTGGCACTTGTTTGGCAACTTAGGCCCGTAGCCGCCAGATGACAGCCGAACTATCGGGAAGCGAAGCCTAACTTTGGCACTTGTTTGGCAACTTTGGCCCGTAGCTGCCAGATGACACCCTAACTATCGGGAAGCGAAGCCTAGCTTTGGCACTTGTTTGGCAACTTAGGCCCGTAGCTGCCGGATGACACCCGAACTATCGGGAAGCGAAGCCTAGCTTTGGCACTTGTTTGGCGACTTTGGCCCGTAGCTGCCAGATGACAGCCGAACTATCGGGAAGCGAAGCCTAGCTTTGGCGCTTGTTTGGCAACTTAGGCCCGTAGCTGCCAGATGACACCCGAACTATCGGGAAGCGAAGCCTAGCTTTGGCACTTGTTTGGCGACTTTGGCCCGTAGCTGCCAGATGACAGCCGAACTATCGGGAAGCGAAGCCTAGCTTTGGCACTTGTTTGGCGACTTTGGCCCGTAGCTGCCAGATGACACCCGAACTATCGGGAAGCGAAGCCTAGCTTTGGCACTTGTTTGGCGACTTTGGCCCGTAGCTGCCAGATGACAGCCGAACTATCGGGAAGCGAAGCCTAGCTTTGGCACTTGTTTGGCAACTTAGGCCCGTAGATCCCAGATGACACCCGAACTATCGGGAAGCGAAGCCTAGCTTTGGCACTTGTTTGGCGACTTTGGCCCGTAGCTGCCAGATGACAGCCGAACTATCGGGAAGCGAAGCCTAGCTTTGGCACTTGTTTGGCAACTTAGGCCCGTAGCTGCCAGATGACACCCGAACTATCGGGAAGCGAAGCCTAGCTTTGGCACTTGTTTGGCGACTTTGGCCCGTAGCTGCCAGATGACAGCCGAACTATCGGGAAGCGAAGCCTAGCTTTGGCACTTGTTTGGCGACTTTGGCCCGTGGCTGCCAGATGACATCCGAACTATCGGGAAGCGAAGCCTAACTTTGGCACTTGTTTGGCAACTTTGGCCCGAAGGTGCCAGATGACAGCCGAACTATCGGGAAGCGAAGCCTAGCTTTGGCACTTGTTTGGCAACTTAGGCCCGTAGCTGCCAGATGACACCCGAACTATCGGGAAGCGAAGCCTAGCTTTGGCACTTGTTTGGCGACTTTGGCCCGTGGCTGCCAGATGACATCCGAACTATCGCGAATCGAAGCCTAACTTTGGCACTTGTTTGGCAACTTTGGCCCGAAGGTGCCAGATGACAGCCGAACTATCAAAAAGTGAATCCTAACTATGGCATTAGTTTGGCGATTTTGGCCCAAAAATGCCAAATATCTACCGATCTACCGGGCAGTAAGCCTAACTCTGGCATTTGTTAGGCGATTTACGGCCAAAAATGACAGATGACAGCCGAACTACCAGGCAGTGAAGCATAATTTTGGCATTTGTTTGGCGAATTAGGGCCGAAATACCCAGACTGTTGCCAAGGGAGGTGAGGTTTGGCTCTACTTTGCCTTCTTCGGGATTTTCAATGCCCTAAACTCCCAGACAAAAGCCAAGTTTTGGCCCAGAATTCGGTGCTACCTGTGTATCTACATGCAATTATGCCCTAACTTGATATTTATTTTGGTCTAAGTTGTTTGAGGTATCGCATTTAAATTAACACCAGAGACAGTATATATCATTTCCATTTGCAGAATGCAAAATAATGTATTTATTGTTTTTTTACTTTAAGGAATAAATTAACACATGGGAGAAGATTTGTAATAGTGTTCAAGTAAGTACGTCATTAAAAGAATACATTTCTTTTTCGCTTCACGTACCTGGGACGTGTCTCTTTTAGGCTGTACACATTTTGGTAAAGGAAACTTGTTTCGAAATTCTGAACCTCTGAATGTGCAAGAATACAACACTTCTGGCAAATTCTTCATAGTTTTTTTTTCTCCAGCTTTTTATACCCGCGTTTCTTCTTTTTTTTCTTTTTTTGTTATTGACACATGTATTTGGGTAGAAAAGACACAGCTTTGAACATCCAAATTACTAAGCTTGTGACGAGTAGTGCGTTTTGACAACGAATTTGTAACAATGACCATCTATGCAATATTTTATGCAGTGAAGAGCGACAGTAGCTATACATATGCATAAACAATTTCAGATTAAAATAAGCTCGATCACGCCCTCTTTCCCCGTATTGTTTTCTTTAACAGACCGAAATATCTGGATGGGGGAAGGGAACTGAAGCCCCCCCCCCCCCCCCCGCTACCCTCTTTCCCCCCGTTTTTCCTCTTCCGACGCCACTTGTATGGTAGAACGCTCCTCGACCTCAGGTTGTGTCGGCTTTTTGCGAGGCGGTTCCTCCGTCCCTGAAAATAAACCTCCAGGACAATTACAAACTTAACTTACTATATGCCAGCATCACTCGGGCGGCGTTCGATCAGATTACTACCAGCGTGCAAGGGGTGGCAAGGTAGTTCGCCAGGTCACTTCAAGGTTTTTTGAGGCTCAACCTCCTGCTCGCCCCTGGCCGTTTCGAACTGGATGAGTCTCGTAAAACAGTGTGTTCGTGTGATCACTACTGCGTGATGCAGGTTAAAAACCTCCGCTCCCCGGGGCCGGCAGTCACAATTACAGGTCTATGGCCACACGTCACTCTGCACTGGCAAATATTCCAGCACATCCAGGACACTTGTCGTCTCATTTAATTGCCTGACCAACTTCGCAGAACCTAGATATCACAACCTAACTTTTCTAAACTCGATTTTGTGAGAACCCGTGAGTCGTGAAAACGTTATTTGAAACAAACTGTGAAGGAACTTGACAACGGGACTTCGAACCTTGAAAACTTGGACTAGAAAGGAATTCAAAATTTTCGAAGTTTTTTTTTGTTTCGAATTTAGCATTAAAAAAGAATCGAAACCTTCGACCTTTTCGACCTTTATGCAGTAAAAAATTCGAATTGTTCGAACTTCATGTCTCTCAAAAATCGAAGCGTTCGAAGTTTTAAAAGTTTATTTCCAAAGAATTTCGAAATCTTCGAATTTATCGAACCTGAAGTAAAAAAATATTCGAAATATTCGATTCCGAAATAGTAGAAACCGTGAAAGCTTCGAACTTTTCGAATTCGAATCTCCACTGTGCGCGAAAGTCGCGAATTGTTTTAATTAAAACCTCGGTCGGTACGAAAATATCGATATATTTCGAAATCGGACCACAGTTCTCTTCGCAAATATCGAAACCTTTCGAAATCGAACCTGGTGTGGTTTGAGACATCCCTAGTCGAGACACTCTGCACGGCACCATCACTTCCATTCCGGAAAACACAAAACTTTGGGGCAGCCGAAGGAAGAGTGTGCACCAATGGAACACAGGCAGACAGAAACTTTTCACGAAACTCGCTGGAAGTCACGTGAAGTCCAGAGAAGCTGCTTCGTTTCAGTGGAAGACTTCACGATTTGGCGTCTGGCCGAGGCGGACACAACAGCAGTCGAGACACTCTTCACGGCACCATCGCTTCGATTCCAGGAAACACAGAGCTTTGGGGCAGCCGAAGTAAGAAGAGTTTGCACCAATGGAACACGGGCAGACAGCAACCTCGCACGAAACTCGCTGGAAGTCACGTGAAGTTCAGAGAAGCTGCTTCGTTCCAGTGGAAGACTTGGCAATTTGGCGTCTAGCCGAGGCGGACACAATAGCAGTCGAGAGACTGCACGGCACCATCGAGTCCATATTGGGAAACACAGAGCTTTGGGGCAGCCGAAAGAAAAGGAGTTTGCAGTGATGGGACACGGGCAGACAGAAACCTCGCACGAAACTCGCTGGAAGTCACGTGAAGTGCAGAGAAGCTGCTTCGTTCCAGTGGAAGACTTGGCAATTTGGCGTCTGGCCGAGGCGGACACAGTAGTAGTCGAGACACTCTGCACGGCACCATCGCGTCCATTCCGGGAACCACAGAGCTTTGGGGCAGCCGAAGGAAGAAGAGTTTGCACCAATGGAACACGGGCAGACAGATACCTCGCACGAAACTCGCCGGAAGTCACGTGAAGTGCAGAGAAGCCGCTTCGTTCCAGTGGAAGACTTGGCGATTTGGCGTCTGGCCGAGGCGGACACAACAGCAGTCGAAAGACTCTAGACGCACCATCTCGTCCATTCCGGGAAACACAGAGCTTTGGGACAGCCGAAGGAAAAGGAGTTTGCACCGATGGAACACGGGCGAACGGAAACGTCGCACGAAACTCGCTGGAAGTCAAGGGAAGTGCAGAGAAGCTGCTTCGTTCCTGTGGAAGACTTGGCAATTTGACGTCTGTCCGAGGCGTACACAATGGCAGTCGAGACGTTCTGCACGGCACCATCGCGTCTATTCCGGGAAACACAGTGAGTTGGGACAGCCGAAGGAAGATGAATTTGCACCAATGGAAGACGGGCAGACGAAAACCTCGCACGAAACTCGCTGGAAGTCTGGAAGTCACGTGAAGTCCAAAGAAGTTGCTTCGTTCCAGTGGAAGAGTTGGCAATTTGGTGTCTGGCCGAGGCGGACACAATAGCCGTCGAGACACTCTGCACGGCACCATCGCGTCCATTCCGGGAAACACAGAGCTTTGGGACAGCTGAAGGAAGAAGAGTTTGCATCAGTGGAACACGGGCAGACAGAAACCTCGCACGAAACTCGCTGGAAGTGACATGAAATGCAGAGAAGCGGCTTCGTTCCAGTGGAAGACTTTGCAATTTGGCGTCTGGCCGAGGCGGACACAACGGCAGTCGAGACACTCTGCACGGCACCATTGCATCCATTTTGGAAAACATAGAGCTTTGGGGCAGCCGAAGGAAGAAGAGTTTGCACCGATGGAACACGGGCAGACAGAAACCTCGCACAAAACTCGCAGCGAGTCACGTGAAATGTAGAGAAGCTGCTTCGTCCCAGTGGAACAGTTCGCGATTTGGCGTCTGACCGAGGCGGTCACAACAGCAGTCAAGACACTTTGCACGGCACCATCGCGTTTATTCCGGGAAACACAGAGCTTCGGGGCAGCCGAAGGAAGAAGTGTTTGCACCAATGGAACACGGGCAGAAAGAAACCTCTCACTGAACTCGCTTCAAGGCACGCGTCGTGAAGTCCAAAGAAGCTGCTCTGTTCAGGTGGAAGACTGCGACGGCAGAGTGGTTTGTCGACTGCAATAAACTACTAAGATCCCGACACGGTTTCTCCAGTGGACTTTAGTGGCTTGCTGTCGTTCCAAAATTATCCTTCCACGCGTGATGCATTCTGCAAACCTGTGATGTTCAACTGGCGTTGAAACAACGCTTAGCGAGGACCGACCAACGTGCAGATTATTTTTATTCTACTTTTGCGAGAATCACGTCGACTACGAGCCAAAACCCGACGAAACGATGCGGGCCGTGGAAGGACAATTTTGGAACGACATGTTCTACCTACATGAGAGAGCAAGAAAAACGCAGAAATGGTATTAAACCGGTCCAATGCCGCGATTCCCGTTCCTCCGCTTGGATCAAGTCGCCCACGTTTCTAACGGCCCCCGCAGGCTATGGGCGCTGCCATCTTTTCTTTGACGTCACGTATGTGGGTTGGTCATGTGACGAGTAGTCACATTTGCGTGCAATGGCAGCCGCCTTATAAAGGTCACTTTTGATTGCAGACCGGAACCCCGGTTTATCGCTCTAAGCCCCTCTAACTCGTTGGGCAAGGCCCATTTCTTCTTTCACTTTTTTTTTAAACATAGTGGACTTCTTTTGTATCGTACGATGCATGGATGCACAAGATGACTATAGTCGACTCTAGAGAGCAATCATTCGAGAAATCAAGCATTCGCTTGCCCAAAACAGTGAGAAGCCTTTTTTGCCCATAGATAACAATAATTTCATTTTTCATTTCATTTCATTTATTTAGATACCTTCATAACACTATAAGGTGACGGGTCGGTCGAAGCCAGTAGAGGCTTGAAGGACAGCCCAGGTAGCACACCATGTCGGCCGATACTGGGATCACGTCGGCCAGTACCGGGAGCTGTACGGCGGATCCCGGCCAGGGACGCCGGTAAGAAACCGGCCCCGGCCGATATCGGGGACTCGTTGTCTAAACTGGCCAGTTCCTGCCGGAAAGTTTCCGATACCGGCCGACATCGTTTTCTTGCTGTAGTCACCGGCCAGTCTAGCCATGGAGTTTCCGGTGACTGGCCGATATCGTATTCTTGCTGTAGTCACTGGCCAGTCTAGCCGTGGAGTTTCCGGTGACTGGCCGACATCGTTTTTTTGCTGTAGTCACCGGCCAGTCTAGCCGTGGAGTTTCCGTTGACAGGCCGACATCGTTTTCTTTCTGTAATCACCGGCCAGTTCAGCCATGGAGTTCCCGGTGACTGGCCGACATCGTTTTCTCGCTGCTTTCACAGACCATTCTGGCCATGCAAGTTTTGATATTATGGTTATATTTATATTATATTATGGTTACAAATGACCGTTAGGTTGGACATGTCTTCAATATTCTAAAAAGTGACACCTAATATTATACTTAGCCTAATATTAACGCCGCGTCATCCTTGAACCAGTTAACAAAGGCTTATTTCCGTTTTGTTAAACAGGACGGGATCAAACATGGCTGTTGAATGAAAATTTAATTTGGTTTACATCTAATAATTTCTTAGAGCGCAGCTCTTAGGCGCCCGTTTCCGGTTTGAGCGGCATCGCCGTCGCAGTCGCCGTCGGCGTAACCGCGCGTTTTATTATGGGAAACGTCCCATAATGCAAAGCGCGTCTCTTCGTTTCATCGCGCGGGTCTCATCGGAGGTTTCATATAATGACGGCATGTGTGACGTCACGAGGGTTCCGCGCGTTGCATTATGGGAAGCGTCCCATGATGCAACGCGCGGTCGGCGACGGCGACACCAACGTCGCCGTCGGCGTAACCGCGCGTTGCGTTATAGCAAACGTCCCAGAATGCAACGCGCCGTCTCATTTGTGACCCGCGCGTTGCATTATGGGAAGCGTCTCATAATGCAACGCGCGGGTCGGCGACGCCAACAACGCCGTCGGCGTAACCACGCGTTGCGTTATGGGAAACGTCCTATTGTGCAATGTGCCGTCTTCTTCGTGACCCGCGTATTGCATTATGGGACGTTTCCTATAATGACGTCAGAAGGGTCCCGCGCGTTCCATTATGGGAAAAGCCCCATGATGCAACGCGCGGGTCACTTGTGATCTGCGCGTTGCATCGTGGCGGCGAAACTTGCTTTCGATGAGTTGGGCATTTTTACTGCGGCACTGCGCTTCCGTAAAAAATTTCCACGTGTTCTCAACGGCAAGTCTCACGGCTTACACAGGGTTTTAAAGAGCTTCTTCAACGAATGGCTGGAACGAGTAGAAAACATGTCTTCAGCATGCTGCCGCCAGCCTCCGCAACGCTCCAAAAACGTGATTTTTCAACATGCAAGATGGCCGACCGGTGGCTTTACTCTCGCGCTGCAGCTGCAGCGACCAAACGGGGATGCGCGATCCAGCCCTTTCCCCAGGCAGGTGCCGAGCGCTCCGCGCTAGCGGTCGTTGAGCGGTCGGCCTCAGTGAGCGATCCACCCCATGGCACGCGCTGCCACCGCGTTCACAGCGTCTGCCTTTGCTTATTAACAGTTTCGGTTCCCATTGTTATCTTGCTGAAAGCATGAAGTTCTGATCGGAACTTAATGTTTTCACAAAAATGTTGATTGTTACTACTTGATTAACGGTGACCCCGATGTTGAGACACTATTTATTTTTCCTTGCAGTTATATAAACCCGATGAAGACAAGTACTTTTGTACGAGCCGTAGGATGCAATAGACCCTTTGCAAAAATCCCAAAAGCCCGCGCGCGCCGCGCGACAAATAATGGGAGTCCTCGCTACGCCCCTCCTCCCGCTACCACGTGGCCACGGTGTAGTTACGTGGCATACACGAGCAGGTGCAGGTTACCACGGCAACAGAGCAGCCGACGGCTGCCCCTTTCACATCCCACTCCTTTGAACCGGCTCTGTCGTCTGCTGCACCAACGCTCCGTCGAATCTGGTCGAAACCTGACACGGTTGCGGTGCAAACTAAATGGATTCGGCGACACTTCAGTACGTGAAGGTAAGTTACGACGAATAAAGTATTGAAATGAGTTCATCTGTCGTGATGCCTTTGCGCTGCCTCAGATACGGTACGCCGGCAACGACGTACGACTCGGCGGATGGCTGCGACGGCTGCTGGCGGTAGCTACCGGGATGCGCGCGCAGTCGCGGAGGCGCAACGAGAAAACGCGTGCGCGTGATCTGTACCGAGGGTTCCCATATTCCCTTCCGTCGTGGCGCTGTACGTTTTGCAAAGGATCTATTAAGCAATACCAAACACGTATGCCGTAAAGCGACTGTCATCTCCGAAGGCGAGTTCCATCTGCGGAGTATTTGGCATATTGGCTCTTCATCCGAATAGGCGCGCACAACGTCTTCGACGTAACGCCATAGCTTGGGCCTCTTCGCTGGCAAGGCGAATGAGTCGGCAAAGACTTCGCCGAGAACAGCTGCCTCGTCGTCGCTCGAGCTGGAGCTAAGCTGGTATCTTCGTCGTTGTCACTGATTTCGCTGCTACCGCGTTTTATTAGACCTCCTGAAATTAACTGCAACGATGTCATCGCCGGAGTATGCTCGGGCCAGTCGGTCATGACAATAAGAACGAAAGCAAACACTGCAAGAGAGCCCACCCATAAATCGAAACAAAAAAAAACAGCGAAATTCCTTCATTCCCTTGCGGCAACATTAATAACGAAACTGAAATGTTGCGAGTGACTACAGATCGTACTCCCCCGAAAAAGGCTGCGCGGAGAACTACTCCGGGTCCGAGACGTCTGTCCGAGGAAGACACAGTTTGGGCGGCACATTCGTTTCTTACATCGTTCTGCATGATCGTAATCGAAACATCACGTGCACCCTATTTTCAACCAGAAACGGTCACTAAATTTAACCCTTACGCGCTTATTAAAACCAGATCTGCTTCTCGCTACCCCTGCTAGGGGATTCTATGGACTACTTCCATAAACCCCTGCATGCAACATGGCGCGCATTACACTCTGGGAACTAGTTGGCCAGGGTGGAGAGTAGCATGGTTTCGGTTTCGATCGACACGTCGACAAGAGATTATACAGAGAGCGTGGACTATTAACGGCTGTGATCTCGAGTTTTCTGGTCCCGAGAGCATCATTTTTGGTCTCTAAACTAACCTAAATGGCCAGACCTCGAAGATAGCACAAGCCCGAGACGTATAGCTTGTCTTCACACATGCTTGTTGTATTTTTGTACATGATCGAGCCTTTCTGTTAGCGTTTCGAGATACACGTGAACGATCCAGTGCTGGGAATCTCGACGCTGTTTAGCTCTGGTATCTTGCTTGTGTACGACTCAACAAGCTGTAACGACCAATAAGTTTGCATACATCTACACGTCGTCGTCCCGCCCTTGCACATATCATCTCATAATCATCATCACTAGACGTGGCACCGCGGGCCTCCATGGTACGGGCTGTCGCCTCTTCGCGGTGCCACGGCTCTCCTGAGCCAATAAAGATTATCATTATCATTTACAGCTGGTCAGGAAGTTTGTTTTGCGCGTCCATAGACGAAGCATAATTTTTGGGACTACTGTTTTTCTTAATACGCCTGAGTACGTGAGGTGAAACTCGGAGGCGCCATTGAAAGCTCAATTCGAACACACTTTTTATCTCTTATCTGTACTGAGCCGCAGCACTGCACGAAGCTATGTCCCCACCCGCTTGCATTCCCCTAATACTCAACATCGCGTATACAAATAAAATTATTCTGCAATCATATGGGCACATTTCCACATAGAAACCGTTTTAAGAAAGCAAAAGTCGAGCAATTGTGTGAAGAATGTCGCACTGTTCGCCGGAAGTATGCCGGACGGGCGTGATCCCTCTATGCGGTGTGCCAAACGAACGAAATTATTCAAAGTGCATTTGACGGTTGCTAATGGCCGTAATATTTATGTGTTAGCTTTCTTCCTGACTGAGTACGCCGATATAATTTCAGACACACCGTTCAGACTCAGATCTTGGGCGTCAGTAAAAAAAGCTCGCTAAAAAAGGCTTAGCGTGGAGTAGGAGACGCTTGTTAGAGCCTCCGTCGCAGCTAGCCGACCTCAGTGTTTGCGAAAACCTATTCACCTATCAGCGTAAAATTTGAGTGGGCGATATTTGATGACACGAGGAAGACATCATTCTAATGTTTGTGCAGTTAAACGTTCATGCGTCAACGCTGGGCTCAACTTTGATACTCCTGTGAGAATGGGGCTTGCATTTTGCCCAATGAAGTAACAAGAAGCGGACGTTTGGAAACAAAATACGTGTAAGGCTCAAGGTGACCAAATTTCAGTTGTAGTTCACTGGTACTAGACGGGATTTTTCAAATTGAGCTCAAAGATGCACTCGCGGGTGAGGTGACTAAGCCACGTCTTACTACATTTGCACACGCACGCACAATATCCGGTGTTTCGGGACCCAAGAAAATTGCCCCAGTCTTAGTTTTGTATCGTTCAACAATGGTGTGTATGTACATTCGTGAAAGGTCCGATAATCGAAAACGCAAGCGGCGCATTCGGTCACGGCCTGATATCATGAAAGGAAGCTGCTCAATCGAAACCGAAACTGAGTGGCCAACAAGTTCCCAGAGTGCACTTCGTAAAACGTCAGGTATCCCTTCGTGTCCTCGTTTTTTTTTATTTTTCTTTATTTAGAGTAGCACAGTAGCACAACCATATATTTGGGACTTCGTGTTTAGACTATAACAGACCTCATCCAGCATCCAGCCAGCTGTTGATAGACTTTGCTAGAAAGCCGATCCAGCATCCAATCCAAAGCCGGACAAGGTAAGCAAACGAAAATGGCGAGTGAGACAAAGTGTGTGTTGATTTTTCGTTGGCGTGGTTCGCGGCATGGATCAGGTACGGTGGCTCTTGGGTTAAAAAAAAAATTGCATGTGACCGTGGTGTCGAGTGAAAGCGCTGCGTGTAAATCTATGCGGGGCAGAAATCGCTCGAAGTTACCCGCCCGTGCTTTGATTTTGATGTTCGTGTTTTGTCGGTTTGGTCGTACGTAGGCCTAGTGAACAAACTTTGCTCAACAACGCCGTAAGCATCATGCTGGTGGTTGACTCGACGGCCTTTCGCCGTATCCCGACGATCGTTTCCTCGGCTTGTCCCGCGAGACGGAGGAGCTGTCAAGTAAGAGATGGTACGAGCAGCAGGAAAGGGATGCGGCCGCGGATTATTTCATAGTGGCGAGCGACGGCACTTTTCTACCGTTTACGTTCGCGCGCGTATTTGCATCGGCTTATGCCCGTTCGTGGTGTAGATGCCCTTCGCCTTTCGTTGCATCGCGCCGTTTCCACGCTTCGAGCGCACCTTCGGGGCGCCCGGCCGAATACGGGCGAGTGTCGCGCCGCGAGCCTGGCGAGACGACGATCGGTCGGTCGGTCGGCGGCGGCGGCGGCGGCCTCCGTGTGTTGTAAGCGTTGAAGTGAAATTAGGGGGAGGGGGGTCAATCCTGTGCGCGCGCTAGGCGCATTTGTCACTGACTCTTGGGGTAGGGTGAAGGGAGAAGAGTGGGGGGGAAGATAGAAATAGGAGTCGGGCGTCAGGGGCGTCGTCTCACCGTCCCGCTAGCTCGTCGTCCCATCGTCGCGCTTCATCCGGGGGAGACGGGCGGACGGACGGACAGACGGGTGGGGGTTCCAGCGCTCGTGGCTGGCACCGCACGGTGTCCGGAGATCAAGGCGGTCTCAGGGGGCGACCGCGCCGTGGAGGAGGAGGCATGCAAGCTCGCCGAGATGCCGCTGCCGGGGCATCGGTTTGTGCCGTCCACGAGACGCTTGTCCGCGTAATCTTATTTATCCTTCGATCAGGGTTTAGATTACCACGGTAACCTTGCATTGGTTACCATACTTCGCACAGTCGTAACAATTTTTTTACAGGTGACTCCTAGAGCCGCTCGTCAAATTTTGCTGCGCGCAATACGTTTTTTTTTTTTTTTTTTGCGACCCATTTTTTTTTTTTTGCATTATAACTTAACGGCATATCGAAACTTTCTGCTCGTAGCGCAATCGCACCAATGCTGAAAAATTCCGCATGCGCTGGCTTAACGTCATCATAGTAAGCACTGCTCGTTTTTCCAAGTTCACATGAAACAAAACTAGGTACCTTCGATGAAAATACGGTGTATGTCCAGGCAGTTAACGGCATCGTACGCCTTGGTAAGCGCGTGCGCGCGTTGTGAAGTCCACCACCAGCATGGCACAGGGCCCCGTCTTTACCTAGCGTATCGTCATATGCAAGGAATGTATACTCCGTTCGCCCTTAAGCTGAGACTAGAATCTCCGCCTTCAGCACGAGCTCGCTGGCTTCTGCAGTGCTTTGGTTGCGCCTGACTGCGCGTTCACACTTGTTTTAGCAAGGGCAGAAAGCTCGCGTTAAAGGCGGAGCTTCTAGTCTCAGCTTAAGGGTGAACGGAGTACAGTCGAAACGCCATTGCGGTTGCTTGAAAAACTGGACGTAAATAAGCTACTCGTGCGAAACCTTGGTATCACGAAACCGTTGCAAGTAAAAAGCTACAAAGCATGATGTAAACAGACCTTTACGTGCAATGAGCACCGTTTGTTTCTTTTTTACCACTACTTCTATCACTTGGCGTATTCCGGAATGCGACGTCGTTGTGTTTCATTGTGGCCGTGCATGCGGATATAGCCATGGAGTTATAATTAGGGTGTGCATTTTCCGGTTTTAACCGAAAAACACCGATAAACATCTGTCGGTGACGAAAATATAAAATCGGTTAAAACCGAAAAACACCGGTGGTTGGATATTTTCGCCCTGGTTAAAACCGAAAAACACCGGTCGTTGCTAGTTTCCGACCTAGCGAAACCCTTTCCCCGTAGAGGTTCGTCAAACGTGTTATCTTGTGGATCCTGCATTCTTCCAGTGTTTATACATGGCTTGCAGGTGGCGTCAGTCCGCCCTCCTTTCTGGGGGTCAAAAGCGTCTAGTGAACGCAGTGGAAGCTAAGCTCTCATACGCCTTTCCCCATAGTGTCTCCCATGGCCCCCTTTTGTGGACAAATTAACGCAGTGGAGGGTAGGCTCTCACGTGCCTTTTCCTCATTGTGTCTGGCCAAGTGATGTCGGTGCAAGCCATGTATTTAGAGGTTGCTGTGGTTCCTGGAAGACACTGCCAACGTCCGTGTCGTACAGGAGCGTGCGTTTTCATAAATGCGGGTTGCGAACCGCAAGGAACGTGCTGCCATGACGGCAGCACGTTCCTTGCGTGTAGATGCAAGCATGAAAGTATGCTTGCATCTACTATAATAACCAAGGGTGAGAAATAGTTGCTTCCTAGAGAAGAAGTGTTTGAACTATATGTGAATAAAATTGGAAATCTTTGTCTGTGATCAATCGCTTTTTTTTTTTTCACCGATAATCACCGATTTTAGCCTCGTCGTGAGACGTTCCACCGAAATACACCGGTGTTTTGAAAATAAATAAACACCGAAAAATATCCGCCGATTTTTCTCACAAATAAACACCGGAAAGTACACACCCTAGTTATAATGTATGCTAAAGCTTGCGAAGACTTGACAGTGTGAAGTAACTTGAATGAACATCATGTCTTACCACGCCTTTCATTCTAGTGAGGAGGAGTACAATTCATCGAAGAGAATGACGAAATAACTGTGGCGTCCGTTCCTCTGTTGTGGTTTGTCGTGAGTATGAAACAACGGCGTGTGGCCAAGCAAAATATCTGGGGCTGACATCTTGTCCCGTGCACCAGACCCTGACTGACCTTCGTTCAGAGCATCAAGTTTGCAAAAATGCAGTAAGTATTATTTTGTACTGTTCCTTTTCATCTAAACTCCTGATGATGTGCTAGCACATGTTTTTGAGCTGCCCTCTGTTCGCATGCTTGACCCCATTAGCTTGCGTGCAGTTGCTCAATTTAGCTAGCTCCATAATCTTCATAGCGACACATGCACATTTACAGTAGTGACTGAGTCCTTCAATACGCTACTGGTCACAAAACTTTCTCGTAATGCTGTGGGAAAGCATTGCATGCTGCCAAGAACAGCCGTGGTGCTGTCCTACGAGGTTCGACGGACGGCTTAGAGGCTTGTTTTTATGTGCAGCAAGTTCGCTTCGGCGCCGTGCTGTGCAGCTTGTGTTAGTACCTTGAAATATTGTACCAATGGCCAGATTTTGGTGGTTGGTGAGACTGAGATCTCGGCAGGTTTGTACTGGAGGAGCTGACATTTCTTTAACAGTCACGTCGCCTGCTAACGCAAGTAAAGGGGGAGGGTTTGTCTGTCCCAGAGTCGTTTGCTGCGGGAAACAAGACGCCGTCGCGTCGTCTGCTACCAGAACCGAAGAAAGGTGGCTCATCTGTTACGCACTATATGCTGCGAGTGAAGCGATAGAAAACAAACTTGCATTGGGAACTTCTGCTATTTAACGAGGGACGCAATTGACGACCCGTGCTTCACTTGGAAGTGCCAATTCATTCTAAAGCGTCATATGCCTAGGCTCGAGGTATTATGTGACCACAGAGCAGCCGCTTGCAGCGCTAGTTTCGTTTTTTATCCCAGGGCAAGTGTTCTTTACGGGATTCTCTCCGATTTTTAGACGGTTGATAGTTTAAAAAAAGGCCGTCCTGAAAGCCCGGGAAATGGCAATTCTAACGAGGGTACAGGCACCGGGCTAGGCCTCAAAGCCACGGACCTATATATCGGATTTTTAAACTTGTGCTTATCGCAGCCAAGCGCAGCGCGTCTCATGTGCGTCGCCGACAAATTAATATTGCTTTTTATTTGCTTTGATTGTCAAAAAACATTATAAAACTTTGTGGGAGCATTCATTATTGACCATATAAGCCAAAACTGTGAAGTTCCGAAAATTGGGGCCGTTTCTCCCCTTCAGAAAGGTTATTTGATTAACACAAATGTTTTTTTTATTAAATTTATGAATATTGCGTAAAAATTATAACGTCTCTTAAATTTCTACAAAAATTTGAATCACTCTTACTGTGTCTGGCTGCCATTCCAAAGGTACCCAAACCCATGCGAAACACCTTAAGGTTTGAGCGTCCTTCTGAAACTTCCCGAAACCCATGTTTCTGAAAAGTTTCTTCCCGTTATCAGTGCATAATGTCGATCAGCAAAATGGGTAATGCTTTCTTATGCCTTGCTTATCTTGCAGCCTTCGACGCTCAGCTGCAAAGGTTGTGATCGACCTGCACATCTGGAATGGGCACCTACAGCAGCAGAACAACTGCAAGTCTGTTGGGCAGGTGCTCAGGCACGTGGTGTCTTTCAAGCACCAGGGAGAGCAGGTGAGGCCCGGGGAACAGGCGACACCCCAGGAACTGGCCAGGCCTGAACCACCCGAGCTGTTCCTGATGCCTCTCAGCAACATGGAACAGTTTTGTGCTGCAGAAGCGCAGCTGAAGAACTTCACCAACAGGACACTGCCGGTATTTATGTGTCCTCTTTTTCACAATAATGACAGGTATAAGGCTGCGATTATTACTTTGTGGTTTAACTTGGGTTATCTGAATATTTATGCAAATGGGGTTGAAATGTGGACTGAAGCCACTTACTGTAATATTTCAAATGTACGCCCACCCAAACTGTTTTAAGCACAGTCGGTGGCAAATTAAAAATGAGTAAGATGCCCCACCTTCATTGCGGGCCTTCTGTTATTTATAACAGCAGAGTGCACGCGCAGCCAATGCACGATGGAAGGCTATTTATTGTAGAGGACATCCTTAAACTGAACCCTGCGATAGAATTGTGTCAAGGTGGTGCAACGCCAGTTGCACGTTTTGCAAGTCAGCTTTAGTAGCCTGCGTATAGTTTCTGCAATTGTTAAACTGCGATTCATTGAGGCTATTGAAGGGAGAAATGCTGGACGGTGGCCACCAAAAATTAAGTGTTTGTGCGTCGTTACATTTTTGAACAGTTTTTTCCCACCCGAAGGTCGTGTAGGCAAGAGGCCTTCATGTGCATCCTCATTGAACGGCATTTTTCTTGAAATTTTTTCGAGTAAACCATTTCACAACGGGGGAAGTGAAATCACCCAACACATTGGCCTCTGGGTGCTTACAGTACGTTGGCCTGCAAATAATCATAAATCATGCTGATTTCCCACGACACCTCTGCCCGTTTTATCCTTAGAAGTTAAATTTCGCACCTGCAACAACTCTCGCCGTGAGTACGTGTGCGAAGCACGCACATAACCGCCTGCATGCTTTTTGTGTTTAACGCTCGCTTGGCAGAAGCTTGGATCGAGATGCTGTAGTATATATTGGGCTTCTTATGGTTTTATTCCTGTTCTCACTTGAGGCTATAGTCAAGAGATCTATATATTTAAGGCGATAAATTCATTTGTGCTTTTGGCATCTGCTACAGAAGTAAAGGTACAGTCTCCGGCAATATGAAAGACCCACTGGGAGCGCGTCGCCGGGGCGGTGGCTGGCGGGGGCGCTGCGAGCGTTCCGGGCAATTCCATTCTGCTTCGAGGGGAGGACGCTCACTCGGGGCTCAGCACAAACTGATAAGCTCGTTGCGCTTCAGCTGATCCTCAAGTGAGTGTCTTCCCCTTGAAGCAGAATGGTACTGCCCGGAGCGCTCGCAACGCCCCCACCAGCCACCGCCCCGGCCACGCTCTCCCAGTGGGTCTTTCATATTGCCGGAGAGTGTACATGCTTGAAAATAACTTTTAGCCTGGTCCAAAATCGCTTTTGAGCGTGCCCACCATATGCGTATGACCAAACACATTTGTAAAAGTTTGTCTTTACTTTACATAAGTAGTATATTTCCAAAATGAGATGTTAATCTGTCCTAACCGAAGGTCACCCTATGAGGGCAAATAAATTTTCTAAGGTGAAAGACTAACTGTCATTACATCCGCCTCTTCATTCAGGGGGTGTGAGTGCATGCGTAGCTGTGTCTTCAGGCATAGCATACATTAGTCACACAAGCGATTATTACATGTGGCGGGCTTGAGCTGAGTAAGTTGGTTCATTGGCCTACGGGGCCACCACTGAGTGAGCACTAAACAAAAATATGGAAAGAAAACTACTCACACTGTGCTGCTGTTGGCATTTTGTGCGACTATGAAGACGGTTTTTGTCAATTCCTGCTTCTTATGCCTTTTTCAATTCCAATCTTCGTAAAGTCGTAAAATAGGCAATAAATTTTCAGGGTGACTACTCGGCAGACTAAGCTTTAACAAATTCAAAATGCGCAGGGTCTTGAATGCACTGTTTTGAGAACCACATACATTATTAAAATTACTGAGTGGATGCTGATGAGCAAAGATGATCCATCAAAACGTTCGCTCAATTTGGACGATGCAACGAATGTGACTGACTAATGAGATTTAGCGGAGTATGAAGGGCAATATTTTAATCTTTCTGGTTTCCTCTAAGACAGGTAGAGTTGCCATATATTCAAATATTTTTTACTCTCTCTCCAGTAAATATTGTAAGATTTTGATGCGTGTATAGTGTAGCTTGCTGCATTTATCTGGGCATTCACATTCTCTTACTTGAGACATGTTCATACCATTGTATCTGCATGTGAATAACTTTATTGACATATTGAGAACACCTTTTGTCTTTCTAGGAGGAGCAGCTCGTGTCTCTAGGAGACAGCAAGAACCTGCAGAAGGTGGTGCAAGAGATGGTGGGACGCCTGTTCTCAAAGCAAGTCCAGGAGCAGTTCTCCCTTCTGGGCTACCAAGGAAAGTCAAGGTTCAAGGACGCCATGATGTGCAAGGTGGTCATCGGTAATGCATATTCATTATTAGCTATTAAATTGATGGTATCTCTATTGGAGCTCAATAGACAAGCAAAATCTTTGAAACATGTTGACAATTAAAGGGAAGCTGAAACACTTCTTGAAAAAAAAAAAAGAGTTGAGGTGTCTTCTGGCGTATTTTTGTCCTGTGAATTGAAATATCGCTTTCGTTTTCCCCGAAGGTGTAACTAGAAACGAGAAAACACGAAAAACCTCAGACCAGTCGTGACGTTGTACTAGGATCTTTGGGCCGCCAAGTATGTGTTGCTCGTGTGGGCAGCGCGTGTAATTGCAAGCTTGCCAGTTGTATTTTTCCACACTGACGCCGGTCGTGACATCTATTTCTGACCTTTATAAAAATAGCAAGAGTTCACGTTCATAGGTTTGACAGGAGCTGAACATGAGTGAGAGCAGAAATTCCGAAAACTCCCAGTATGACGTCACGCCCCGGGAAGGAGGGGCTTCAGCTGTACTTTAGAAACTAGTTCCTGCAGCCTCCGTGCACCAGATGAAAAAATAATTTTGATATTCGTAATCCTGGAGGCCAAATGAAGACTATTTTGGTGTTGTTCCTCAAATACAGAACAGCTTCAGTTTCCCTTAAAGTCTTGCAGCATGCAAAATTTAAGTCGTCAGTTCCTGTCATTTTTTTTTTTTTTTAATTTGACTTGCATTCTTTATTATGAATAACTCTTGCGTTAGCATTCTTAGAACCTTCATACCCAAAAGCAGCGTTTTGAAGTAGCTGTGAAAAAAGATTTGGTTGGTCTTGTCTTGTTATCCTGTTAGTTTCCAGGTTGAAAGTCTAATGAAGACCATTTAGAGGCCTTGGTCTGTAGAGTGTCAGTTGGGGAAGTTTTTCTCTCTTTTTAGCCACCCATCTCTGCGCCCTGCCCCCTCTCGCCCCCCGCCCGTCTCGCCCCCCATTTCAGATTATTAGGATGTTGCCTGAAATAGCCATATGCCTCCATAGAATCTGCTCCTTAGCATAATAGCCAAACCCAGAATCTCCGCCTCTGTGGTTCTCTCTTTCTGTCACCTTTGAATTGCAGGCTAGGTGAGCGACCTATGTTTACACAAAGGAAACGCTCACAAACTGCAGTGTGTGAACAGCGCCTTAGCTAGTATGCGAGATATTGGCTTCCCCTATTTCTCAACTAATTGTGTTATCTGACAATTCTCTTTACAGGTGCCATACAAAGTCGTGCTCAAGGGTGCAGCGTGGACGCGATGGAGGAGCGGCTGACAGGCAGGGAGGCGGGCAGGGGCAATACAGTTAAGAAGACGGACACTCCAATGGTGGTTCCAACCACCTTCAACGATGAGAGACACTGGCTGAGGAGCTAGCTGCTATGGATGCACAAGTCAAAATAAAGAATGTCACGGTAAAAAAAATATTTTATGTTCCCTTCTTGTACTACCCACAATATGCATCTGGGTGACAGATGAATGGGACATGTCGTCTCAACAAGTATACAATAATTGCCATGAGTATACTTTGTACATGGAGAAAGTTAATTGTTCACACAGTATTGTTTCTTAAAATTGCACAAATACTAAACTGGCTTGTTTCGGTCGAAGTCCGAAAAACATATTAAAAACGGTCGGCACCTATAAAAGATATGAAAATCAATAAAATAGTTCGGACTGAAAAATTCAGCATTTCCACATTTAAGTGAATTTGATCTAGTGAGAAGCTAGCTCTGCAAAATTTTAATGCAGTAGGATGTCATACCTGGGCTTTAAAAGCCTGACACAGCTAGCATTCTAGTGGTTCTATGCCGAGTACACTGAATGACAAATACGCTGGCGCTGATCCGCAATTGCGCTGGCACTGGTCTGTTACGCTGGGACTAATCTGCAATTGGACTGGCTCTGACCTGGAAATACGCTGGCACACTGGTGGTTTTCTACCGTACCGCCGGTTCCATGCCGGGGATCTGTGTCGGGAGCTCACTGGGAACATCCCGTATTCCCGACATCCCGGTTTCCCAATAAGTTCCCGGTACCGGCCGGATTCCGGCATTCGGGCCCAGCCAATGTCGCCCCTTGGGGCGTTTCCGGTACTGGCCGGTATTAGTATCCCGGCAAGCCAATACCGCCCCATCCCCAACCCGACGTGGTGTGCTACTTGGGAGAACCCAGCAAATGGTATGTCACAGATAGCATAGAAGAAGTCCGTAGAGAACACATTAAAACATGTATCGCACTATGTGAGAAACAGAAAATAATCACTCACATTATCCCAGCAAACATATTAGATACAACATATAACACAACAATACATTATTGAAATTGTACAATGAATTAAAGCGTAAAACTGTTCTATAGATTTTTCAATTTTCTCCTATTTGTAGCTTCAAAGAAGTGGTCGGGGAGTCGGTTAAAAATGTATGGCACATAATAAGAGCGCTCTCGCTTACCATATCTTGTGAAACACCGGGGGATTATGAAGCGATCACAGGTACGCAAATCTCTGCGGGGCACAAAGGGATGTTTAAACTCGCTACACCAGAAATGAGAAAGAACAACAGATTGCAAAAAAAGTGAATGGAAGTTAGGTAGTTGTAGAGCCTCAAAAATGTCAGCTTCTGGTGCAAGATCATAATGATAACCAACACTTCTTAACAAATTCCTAAGGATGCGGTCAATTTTAGTTTGCCATATTTCTGCACAGTTACCAAATAATGTGATGCCATACCTTAGTATACTATAAGCAAGAGCAGTAGCAATTGATTTTCTAACGGCAAATGGCATAAACGCCCTATTATTGTAAAGTAAGCAGCACACACTGCGAAGCTTGCCAGAAACATGGGTTAAATGCGTTGACCACGACAAATCGGAATCAAAGAATATGCCTAAGTACTTAACAGTGTCAACATATTTCAGGGAGCTTCATGTACAATCAAGGCAGCTGGATTTGTGTAACATAAATGATGAGTCCAATTCTACACTCTTCAGCGGATTCCTGAAGCAAACAAGTCTGGTTTTGGATGTGTTAATAGTAATATAAATGTCATAAAACCAGTCCATTAGACGTGCAGAATCACGTTGCAATAACTGCACAGCGTGGCGGTAATTAATGTGACTAGAGACAAGTAAAGTATCATCCGCATACTGAAAAATTTTGCAACTAGTGAGCCTTGTTGAGATATCATTAACAAAAAAGATTAAATAACAATGGAGACAAAACCGATCCTTGGGGCACACCGGCTTTTAGCATCAGCCGAGCACTTTTGAAATTTCCTATGGATACGATTTGGGAGTGGTCAAGAAAGAACTTTTTAAGCAATGCAATAAATGGTCCACGGAAACCGTAATTCTGCAGTTTAAAAAGAAGCATCTTATGACTGACCGTGTCAAAGGCCTTGGCAACATCAAGAAAAATTGCACATGAACATAAATTTCGATCGAAAGCACTGTGTAGTTGGTCAGAAAAATCTTCCAGCAGTGGTTGAGTGCCCTTTCCAGCAACAAAACCATACTGGTTAAGCGACAAGATGTAAGTTTCAATGAAGCTGGACATTACAAGATACAAATGCTTTTCCGAAATTTCTCCAATGCAAGGTAATGCAAGGCTTGTTAGGCGATCCTCCCTTGAAAACAGGCTTCACAAGTGCGGTTTTGAGTTCAATTGGAATGACGCCAGAGACCAAGAACTGATTTATCATGGTGAGAAGTACGTGCTGAACATGTCCAAAGTTTCGGCAGAGATCATTAATACGAATTGTATCAACACCAGGAGATTTATTGCGTTTTAAAGAAAACAAAATGGAGTGTAATTCTTCTATTGTGAGAAGAGGAAGAAACGCCGAGTTTGATAAACTAAAACTTGCGCTCGAGGCAAGCGGTTTGAAATCGCTGTCTCGCGCAAAGCCCGATGACGATGCAAAAAGTTTGTTAAAGTCGTTTACTACTGATTGCAGATCTGTGCCGAAGTGTTTTTGAAGGGAGTCAAGAAGCGAAGCCTTTTCTCCGCGCCCTGTAAAAGAATTAATCAACTTCCATGTTTCACGTGGATTCGATCTTGCCTCAAAGAATCTTCGCTGAAAGTAGCATCGTTTGGCAGACCGTATAATTGCATTAGCTTTGTTCCGAGCGCTTCGATACTCTGCTTTTAGCTGCAAATTGTTTGGTGAACGACGGGAACGTGACCACAACGTATCTTTTTCTTTGATTGCAGTCATAATATCAGAATTAAACCATGGCTTATAAGACCGCCGTTTGAAATTAACCTTTTTCTTGGCGGCACAATAAAAGGATTGAAATACCTCGACGAATGCTTTATAAACATTGCAAGGTTCTATGGACACCAGGAGTTCGTTCCAGTCAAAGGCAGCGACCAAAGCATCGAATTGTACCGTATCCGTTATTGAAATCCACGAACAATCGCGCCTGGTTCCTTTCTCTTCGGGTATCTGAGCGTCTAAAAGACATCCAACAAAGTAATGATCGGATAGTTTCTGAGTAATTACGGCGGATTTTACAGACATATCCGGAGCACGAATATTGATATGGTCAATACAGGAAACTACTAATTTTTGAACCAAAAGTTCTTCTCTTGTGGGTAAGGTGATAATATTTTCAATGCCATATTTTGAGAGCAAAGTCAGATAATCAAAAACTATAGATTTATTAGGTTTAAGAGTATCGACATTTAAATCGCCAATGACGCAAAATTGTCCTTCCGTACGAAACTGGTTAAGCACAGCATCTAGTTCAGCAAGAAAGAGCGAAACATTTTCTGAGGGAGGCCTGTAAACCGCTAACAAAAATAAAGAGAAACCTGCCAAAGAAATTTCAACAGCCAGTGTTTCTGCATGGACAACAGATATGCTCAGAGGCGATAGTAACCATTTATCTTTAACGTATATAGCAATCCCACCACCTCTACCATGATCACGGGTGTAAAATGACTCCTTATATCCATCGAGAATAAATTGATTGCATTGCAAAGATGACACACCAATTTCAGTTAGAACGAAAACATCTATCGACGCGGTGAAGGTATTAATTACTGCACGAAACTCATCCCAGTGTTTACACAAACTTCGAATATTTACGCGAATAAGTGTTAAAGGGTTATTAGAAAGAGGGCCCAAAAGCTGAATAAATGAACTAATGTCTGGAACAGAAAAACATGTCATGTTTTACACCAGTAGCAGAAGGTCGTTTTTTGTGTTGATTCGAATGGCTGGTGCGCCTTCGGCTTTCCTAGCAAAAATCTTAGAGTTCTTGGTCCACACAAAACGGTATCCTTTTTCTTTAATAATAATAATAATAATTAATAAGAAATAAAAAAAATAAGAAATAAAATAAAAAAATAATTAATAAAAAAGTAATAATAATAATAATAATAATAATAATAATAATAATATTATTATTATTATTATTATTATTATTATTATTATTATTATTATTATTATTATTATTATATTAATAATAATAATAATACATTTATTGATTCATTCAGACGAGAGAAGTATTATTGATTATTGAAGAAGAAGAAGTTCCAAAAGCGGCCGTTGCATCTTAACTGCTCTGCAAATTTCAACTGGCAATCACTACATCTCGAGACATATGAACCCAGTGATCATTCATGGACTCAAGTGAAACGCCGACTTCATCACAAGCAGAAGCCTTGCTCGAACTTCGTTCACTACACCTTGATTGGACGCCGGCTCCATCGGTAAGCCTACTACCCGCAATGAATTCTCTCGGTGACTGTTCGGTGTGCTTGAAACCTGTCCCATCTGATGGTAAATTCATGACGTGCGGTGCCTTCAAGAGTCTTTACCACTTGGGGTCTTGTGCCGGAATAAAAGAATCAACCTTCGGCGCGATGGGCCAAGAAAGAAGAGAGAAATGGCGCTGCCGGTCTTGCCGTTCTGCCGACTCCAGTTCGACGCAGGGAAGTGTGTCTGAGGAACCTCAAGGCATCTGTGCATCCGAGGAACTTCTCAGCGCGGTCAATACCAAGTTGGACTTATTGGTCTCTCTCAAGGCGAACGTCGACACTCTCCTCACACTTCCTTCCAAGGTCGATGAGCTGCTAACTTTGAAGCCGGCAGTTCAATGCCTGCAAGAAAGAGTCAAGACACTTCAACAATCTATTGACGACCTTTCATTGAAGTATGACTCGGTGCTTGCTAAGGCAACCGAAAACGAAAAGAACACCGAAGCACTCCAGGTCCGGTTGGCTGAGGTGTGCAGTGTTGTGGACGAACAATCGCGTACTATCCAGCGACTGCAGGGAGACTTGAACCACTTGGAGCAGCGGAGTCGGTCGACAAACCTGGAAATCCACGGACTGCCATGCCACAAGGATGAAAACTTGGAAAGAATCATCGCCGATCTTGGAGACAAATTAGATTTGCCTCCACTCCAAGCAGCAGACGTCCTTGCCATCCACCGTCTTGCAACGAAGCCCGGCCTTGCGCCCCCAGTTTTGATAAGGTTTGCGTCCGTGAATGTGTACGAGGAATGGATGAGCCGTCGCGTACGATTGAGCTCACTTTATAATTCAGGTAAACTGCCGAAGGTTTACTTTAACGAAAACCTGACTCGAGCAAACAGAGAATTATTCTGGATGGCCAGGTCAAAAGCCAAGGAGGTGCTATTTAAATATGTCTGGGTAAAGGGAGGGAAAATGTTTGCGAAAAAAGAACAAGGCTCAGCGCTAGTCAGGGTAAACACAATCAACGACCTTGAGAATATAAGCTAAAGTAATGTCGACAAATTTTCAAGAATGTGGAGATTTCAAGGTTTTCAAACAGGGGCTCAATATAAAGAGCCAACTTTTCTTGGTATTACACGTGAACATTAGAAGCATAAGGAAATATTGGAGCCTCTTCAACCTTCTTGTTAAGGACGTGACAGCAAACACGGACATTTTGTACTTACCGAGACTAATGTGTCTGAGGATTGGTGGGATCTGTTTAAATTAGCTGGCTATAATTCCTTCTGGTTTTCGCGGTCAAATGTGGGGGGTGGGGGGATCGCGGTTTTCATTAAGAACAAATGGCTGGTTTCTAAACTCGACATCTCTTTTTCTCATGCAGAAACGATTGCGCTTAAAATTGAGAATTCCAATTTTATTATTTTTATTTTAGCATGTTATAGGCCTCCTTCACAAAGCGTTAGAAGTTTTCTAGAAGAATTGAAAAAAACACTCAATGAAATGCATAACAGGGGTTTATTCTGCTTGGTTGGCGATATTAACATCGATGTAGCGAAACAGGAACGATCTGATGTGTGTGATTATTTAAACATTCTTGCAAACGAGGGTATTGAAAGCACTATTAAAGCTCCTACAAGAGAAGAGATAATATCAGGTAAACTAGTCACGTCCTGCATCGATCATATCTGCGTTCGAGCTGAGAATACCGTTACAATGTCATCGGTTATCACGGAAAAAATGGCGGATCATTATTTTGTAGGATGTCAGTTTGTAAACTCTGGGGAGACAAAGCCTGAAGCCGAAACAAAGCAAATAGAAATGATCGATAATGTAAAACTAGATCGCCTCATTTCGACATTTGATTGGATCTCATTTCGTAAGTCCACATCCCAATCCGACCTGTACACAAAGTTCACACAGATCATTAATTCTTTCACAGAGAAATGTAAACGAACAGTTAGAATAAAAAAACGAAGACCGGATCACGCAAGGTTGAACACGGAGGTACTTACCGCCATAAAAGCAAAAGAACTCGCTTGGGCACGGAGTCGGCGGGCACCAGAGAATAATAAACTTCGTTCTGAATTTAGGATCGCGAGGAACAGAGCTAATGCTATGCTTCGACTGGCGAAAAGAAAGCACTTCAAGAACAAGTTTGAAAAGGCGCGCTTTAGCTCTTCAGAGACATGGTCACTTGTTAATACTGTTCGTGGTCATCAGCGAAAGCCATCCGTGGATGACGTTGTAAAAAAACATTTCGGTAACAAATTGAGAGATATTGTTGAACGATTCAATTCCTACTTTGTTAGATCCACTTCTGCTCCAGAAAGAGTTGGTATTTCGGAAGCAGAAGTAGAGATGAACGCAACCTCCGCTTTTCTTTATCCCATGAGCTTGGACGATTTACGTTCGATTCTCTTCAGCATTAAGCCCACTAGGTCTCCAGGCGTGGATGGTATAACTCTTGGTTGTCTTCAAAGAAACTTCAGATATCTGCAGGATACACTTCTTTTCATGTTAAACGGATTTATCGAATTGGGCGTGATCCCTAATGAGCTTAAGACTGCTATAGTGCGACCGATTTTCAAAGGCGGGGATCCTAAAAAGGTAGAAAACTACCGCCCGATTTCGATTTTGCCCGTGCTAGAACATGTGTTTGAGAAACACATTTTCCATATAATGACCAGCTTCATTGATCAGTGTTCGCTGTTTTCTTCTAGGCAATATGGGTTTATTTCTGGGAGTGGTACGCAGTTACTTTTAGAGGATGTAGCTGACAAAATTTATTCTGGTTTTGAGGGCAACATGTTTTCATGTGCCCTTTTCCTAGACGTCAGCAAGGCCTTCGACACGGTAAATCATGAGATATTACTACAGAAGCTTTGGAGGTTCGGTTTCCGTGGACCTTTTCACTCGCTCTTGAAAAATCTGTTAGAAGGTAGGGCCCAGGTGGTTTCTATAGATAAAGTTAATAGCTCAACCCAGTTGCTCGAAACCGGCGTCCCTCAGGGTTCGGTGCTATCCCCATTACTTTTTAATGTTTATGCAAATGACCTAGAAACTGTTATTTCTGGATGTGATATTTTTCAGTATGCCGACGACACCTTGCTTGTTTCACGACACATCAATTTCGAAAAGGCGGTTCACGCTCTGCAGTTAAATGTGCTTAAAGTTATGGACTGGTATGCGGCCAACCGTATAAGAGTTAACCCATTAAAAACTAAACTCGTCTGTATCCGTAATCCCCTGAAACCCGGATTCTCCAATGCCCCTTTTCTTCTACACAGTTCTGGTTGCAAACTTTGTTGTTGTAAGCCTGTTCCCTGGGTGAACTATACAAGATATATGGGTCTGATTTTTGAATATGATATGTCGTGGAACAAACAAATGGCACATCTGTGTTGTGTGCTAAGGAGAGTTGCATGTATGTTGTATAATATGAGATTGTTTGTTCCTTTTAAGGTTAGAAAAACGATTGTCCATGCGCTTGCGTACAGTGTACTGCGATATGGGGTGACGCTACATGCCCATTGCACAGCATCTTGGCACTCTAAAATTGACAGCATTTTGAAAGGAATTTTGCGAAGTGTAGCGTATAACTCATGTTTTTCATCCAGTGAGGATTTTTTTAGAGATTTGCAGATGCCAAGATTACGTAGTTTGTATACTGAAACTGTTGTGCTACGCCATTTTTGGAGTGAAAGTTTTAAAACAGTTCATACACTATCGCGCCTCCTCAGAACGTCTCCTCGGTATGAAGTGCAAAGATGTGTCACCAGATATGAAAAACGAATGCGGTCGTTTTACGTGTCAGACATTTTTAATACCCTTCCTGAAGATATTTTCAGTGTTACTGGCAAAGGAGAGTTGAAGAAGTGGCTTCGTCATTATGCTTGTGAAAGCTAATTATTGTGCTGTTGTCGTTTTGAGTTGAATTGGGATGCTGGTTAGTTGAAACTCATGATCGTGTGTTTGCTTCTATGTGCGTTCTTCATTATTTTCTCGCTTATATATATTTGTTTTGTGTTTTTTTGTTTTTTTTGGATTTGACTTGGGAAGCTGGTTAGCCGAAGCCTTGTGTACGTGTTTGTTTATTCATGTGTTCTTTTTTTTCGCCTATGGGAATTTGCTGGGTCCAGTCCTACAAGCCATTGTCGGCTTAGACGGACCCGTCATTTGACATACCGAAAGCGTTGTGTGAATAAAAAGATTATTATTATTATTATTATTATTATTATTATTATTATTATTATTAATATTATTATTATTAATATTATTTTAATGAGCCACCACCGACCGCCATCAAAACGACGACATTGCTCCGGTGCCTCCGAAGCTTGGAACGCTCGTCCATCAACAACCGGTGCTTGTCACTCGACTCCTACTTGAGCTGCAACGCTTGACCCGTGTGCTTCGTGAGGTGAATCCGGACCTGGTCAGAACTGTCGTTTTTGGCCTCGGCTGCCAGGGCAGGTTTCCGCCTTATTACCCTGCAGAGCTTTGAGTTCGTCCAAAGCCAGCTGTCCAGCAAGACCATCTTCGCGGTGAGCTAGTCGATTTCTCGTTTATCTGCACGAGCCTTCTGAGCAGAGACTGAACTGGTGCAGACCATGGCTTCAGGTGTGGAATGCGCTAAGTGCAGCAAAGAAATTCGGAACGATGGCAAACACCTGATTTGTGCGACCTGCAAGAACGCTTTCCATCTTACTAAAAACTGTGCAGGCGTTTCTGAATCAACGTTTACCGCCATGAGTCAAGTGAAGAGAGACAATTGGATCTGCAGGTCTTGTCGCAATAATGAGAGCCTCTCAGTTCCAAGCCCAGCGCATTCCAGTGCACCAAATCCATCAAAGGAAACTGGCTCCTTAAGGGGAGAACTAGCATCCATGAACGCAAAACTTGAAGCGTTACTCTCCCTGAAACAGAGCGTCGACGCCTTGGAAGTGCTCCCCGCCAAGCTTGACGAACTCCTCGCCCTGGGGCCTATTGTTGAGTGCCTCCAGACGACAGTGAAAGACGTCCAAACATCGATTGCTGACTTCTCTGCAAAATATAACTCTCTTTTAACGCTAGCAACATCAAATAATCAAACGGTGAAAGCCCTCCAGGCCGAGGTCTCGGATCTCCAAGCCAAGGTACAGTCCCAAGCAACAGAGATCCTAAAAATTCGTACTGAGCAAAATGACAGCGAACAGTACTCGCGTCTTGCTAACATGGAACTGCACGGGCTGCCGACCTCTCCGGGAGAAAATCTCGTAGCGTCTATAGCCGAGCTCGCGAGTAAGCTGTCTATTGCTAAGACATTCCAGTGTTCTGATATTCAGGAAGTACATCGCTTGCCAGGCAGGCGGGACGGGATTGCACCAGTCCTAATCCGATTCTCTTCAGTCAGTCTGAAGGAAGCCTGGATGGCTGAGCGTGGTGCCCTTCGTTTGCTGAGTCAAACAGGGGGCATCCCACGGCTTTACTTCAATGATAACCTGACCCGAGCGAACAAGGAGCTGTTTTGGCTAGCAAGACAGAAAGGCAAGGCTCAGGGCTACAAATTCGTATGGGTCAAAAAGGGGAAAAATATTTGCCAAGAAGAGTGAGGGTTCTGACCTCATTCGTGTCAACCAGATAACCGACATTGACAGCATTGTATAGGCCCCCAATGAATTTTGCTCGAGTGTCAGATTTTCACAAACTTCGTAATTTTTTTGAAGATTCTCTAGACTCATCCTGCACAGTAGTTCATGTTAATATCAGGAGCCTTCGAAAACATTGGAATGAATTCAAAGTAATATGTAGTGATATCAACACTTCAGTTGACGTTTTTGTTCTCTCCGAAATTAATATTGCAGCAGAAATGACAAGTCAGTTTTCTATGCCAAACTATAACAGTACGTTTACCACTCGGCCATGTGGCAGAGGGGGTGGGATTGCAGTCTTTGTTCGTGACAACTGGTCCATCAATAACCTAACGGTTACGTTCAATCACGCCGAATGTATTGCGCTCAATATCACAAATGAACTTAACTCTATATGTTTTTTAGCAATATATAGGCCTCCATCAGAACACGTACGCGATTTTTTGGATGAACTAGATGGTGCTCTTCGGCAGTTGTCCACTTACGATCAATTATGCATCCTCGGCGATTTTAACATCGACATTTTGACCCCCTCAAAGCCTTCAGTGTGCACTTACCTCAACACTCTCTCTGGTAACGGGATTAGCAGCTTGATAAATGCTCCGACCCGTGAAGAAATTCTCTCGGGTCGGTTGGTCGTCTCATGTATAGACCATATCAATCTCCGAACTTGTTCACAAAGAGTCCAGTCAGCAATTATCACACAGAAGCTTGCAGATCATTACTTTATTTCATGTCGGTGGTCCAATGTTAACCCTTCCCCGCAAAATAGCTTACTGGGCACTAGAACATCTGTTATTGACACCGCTAAATTTGATCGTCTTGTTTCTTCTTTCGACTGGAATGGGTTTCTTCAATCAGTTAGTTCCACGGACATATACCAAAAGTTCGCTCATGTCATTAATATGTTTTACGTTTCCTCAAGAAAAGAAATATGCGTTAAAAGACGTCGGCCAAATCACTACTGGTTGAATGCAGACATTTTGGCGGCAATAGCGGAAAAGAATAACTTGTGGGCTCGATATAGGCGTTCGCCTAGTAATACTGTACTTAAATCGAAGTATCAAATTTGCAGAAACATGGTAAATGCTATGATTCGCTCGGCAAAGCGAAAGTATTTTCATAAAAAATTTTCAGAGTCTCGCTCGAACATGACACAGACTTGGATTCTCGTCAATGAGTTTCGTGGCAACCCTTCTACAAGTTCTGTTGATAACGTTTTGAAAAAAAACTTCGGTCCAAATCTTTCAACTGTTGTAAGAGACTTCAACAGTTTTTTTGCGACCTTTTCTGGTAAAAGCAGAGATTCTTCCATCACTTTCAACAATGTCGTCGCAGCTTCTGCTTTTCTTCCACCACTCAATGATGTCGACCTGCACTCGTTACTGTTTAGTTTCAAGTCTTCCAAATCTCCAGGCATTGACGGCATCCGAGTTTCCGATCTCCGCAGAAATTATGAGGTTATCAAGCATGTATTGCTTCATATGCTGAATGGCTTTATTGAGAGTTGCGTTCTTCCAGATGAACTAAAAACTGCTATTGTAAGGCCCTTATACAAAGGAGGTGGAGCGAATAAGATTGAAAGTTACCGCCCAATTTCTATATTACCAATTATTGTTCAAATCCTAGAAAAACACGTATTCCAAGTTATGTCATCCTTTCTAGACGTGCATAATGTTCTCTCACCTAGTCAGTTTGGTTTTATTCGGGGAAAAGGTACTCAACCTCTGCTGGAAGACTTTTCTGATTTACTCTTTTCCGGTTTTGAAAGAAATCTTGTAAGCTGTGCCCTTTTTTTAGACGTATCGAAGGCGTTTGATACGGTCAGCCATTCAGTCCTCTTGAGAAAGCTGCATAGCTACGGCTTTCGTGGCCCGTTTTTTTTCTTTTCTGTCCAATTACCTTTTAAATCGCTCACAGCTTGTAATTGCAGCTGAGTCCCGCAGTCCGCGAACACTGCTAAGAGCAGGGGTACCCCAGGGCTCAATTTTGTCTCCACTTCTATTTAATCTGTTCGTTAATGATATTTCAACATCTCTCTCTGAAGCCAAGCTTTATCAATATGCGGATGATACCGTAATAGTCACTCGACATCTTAATTTTGAAAATGCCGCCCGCTCACTACAGTGTGCTGCGACTACAGTCATGGACTGGTTTCAGCGAAACCTTATGGATGTTAACGTAAATAAGACTCAACTTATCTGTTTCCATAATCCCCTTAAATACGTGCGTCTGGATTTCCCTTTTGTTTTACATCACTCAAAATGTGTATCATGCAAGTGTGTTTCATTGGAATATGTTGAATCTGTCAAGTACCTTGGAATTTTATTTGACTGCGGCCTAACTTGGAATGCTCAATTCGTGTCACTTTGTGCAAAGCTAAGGAGTGTAAGTTGTCTTTTATATAACACCAAATCGCTTATGCCATTTTCTGTACGTAAAATAATCGCCCACACACTGGCATATAGCGTGTTAAGGTATGGGATTACAGTGTTTGGGAACTGTTCTACCCAGTGGCATGGTAAAATAGATAGCATTTTAAAAAATATTTTGAAAAGTGTATCTTACGGCTTGCAAATACCTGACGACAGTGACCTGTTTAATTTCCTGCAATTCCCATGTCTCAGAAGTCTTTTTACTCGAACTGTTGTCCAACGTTACTTCTGGTCTGATGATTTCAAGAGAAAAAACGTACCTACTCGTTCCCTTCGTTTTCAAGAAACATTTAAAGTCCCTTTTGTTCGTACTCGATATCGTAAGAATACGCGCGAATATTATGTGCCTGAGACATTTAACAATTTGCACTCTGAAATTCTGCAGGCTAATTCTTTGAGCCAGCTGAAGAAAAGTATGAAAGTTCATCTTTCTGGAGGAGAGATTACATAATGCTTATATTTAGTTGCGTATGTATTTGTGTACATATTATTCATGTTTTGTGCACTCCTAACTGCTTTATTCTTGTTTTTCACGCCCACGTTGCTTTATTCTAGCGAATATTTGTACTGACTTTGTTCTTGGTCGTTTCACAATTGTGTCTATATTTACTACGTTTGCATTTGTGTATATATTAGTCATCCTGTCTTGTGCACTCCTAACTGCTTTATGATCGTTTTCTTTCCCGTTTTCTGCTTTCTTTGTGCTAATTTTTTACTAACTGTGTTCTTGGACATTCAACCTCTGTCTCTTTCTTTTTCATTTTTTTTTTGGGCGGCGTCACACAAGCCACCGTTGGCTTTGATTGCCCCCGCACTCCTGTATGAATTTATGAATGTTCCTGAATACAAATTTATTATTATTATTATTATTATTATTATTATTATTATTATTATTATTATTATTATTATTATTATTATTATTATTATTATTATTATTATTATTATTATTATATTAATAATAATAATAATACATTTATTGATTCATTCAGACGAGAGAAGTAGGATGTGAATACGGGTACATCGAAGCCAATAAAGGCTTGTGTGATGACAACTTAAAGAAAGGGCATATGTGTCTGCCTAGGTACAAAATAAAGTGAAATTCACACTCAAAAAAGTTTAAACTAGAACACGACTAGCGTCTCAAAAAACAGTATATACACACATCCTGAAAAGTCAGTTACCTAGTGTCCAAGTTTAAGCACTTGAGTTCTTGTTTCAGCGTCTTCAGTGATGTAACTTGTTAAATAGAGTCCGGGAGGGCGTTGAACAGAAACGGGACATAGTACTCCCGCATACATTTGCCATATCCAGTGGAACAAAGCTTCACCTAGAAACGAGTGGTGCGACGCCTTGTGCGGGATGAAATAACTGGTGTCTTGCAATCGCTGTTCGAAAAGTACCGGCGCACAACAGTCTGAATAAACAGGAAACGAAAATTCGGGTGTTTAATGCTTTTAAAGATGTCAGCACTGTTAGACAGATCCGCATTATATGCAACGTTTGTTAATATACCTTTAGGAAAATTAATAATTTTCCCTTGCCGCCGTCCTGAACAGTTACCGAACACCGTTGCACCGTAACGGAGTAAACTAAAAGCAAGCGCGTGTACAATAAGAAATCAATACGGACAGGCAGAAAGACTCGACTGTTAAAGAGCATACAGGCAATAGATCGCAGTTTAGCACAAAGGTAAGACATCTGTGAGTTCCATGACATATCATAATCAAAAGATACGCCTAGGTATTTACATGGTCAACTGATTCGATGGATACACAATTACAGGGATTGCAGCTTGATGCATGGAGAAAGAACTGCACATTACCTTGACGTTTTTTTAGGGAGTTGTGGAAACATACAAGGTTCTGTTTTTAGAACTGTTAATATCTAAAAGCTTGTTCGTTAATCAATTCATTAAATGCGTTGAGTTGGCCTGGAGTATTTTGAGCGAATCAGAGAAATCAATATGACGCGCGACAAGGAGGGTATCGTCGGCATATTGGTAAGTTTTGCATCCATTTATAATATCTGCCTTGTCGATCACAAAAATATTAAAAAGCAAAGGTGAAAGTATAGAACTCTGAGGGACTCCCACTTTTAAAGAAATAAGAGAGCTTTTAGTCTCCGATTACTATACGTTGGGCATGATCAGATAGGGAGCTTCCGGTAAGGAAAAAACGGACCGCGAAACCCTAAATTTTGCAATTTTCTTAGAAGCAATTGATGGCTAAAAGTATCAAATGCTTTAGATGGATAAAAGTAGAGCACAAGCGAACATATTTCTTCAAATGTTGAATACAAATAATCAGAGAGGTCATCCAGAGCTGGTTGGGTTCCTCGTCCAGCGATAAAACCGCACTGTGTTGACGTAAAGATATCATGCTCATTAATAAAACTGCTCATCGATTAAAATATGTGTTTTTCAAGTAACTGTTCTATAATTGGCAATATAGATATAGGGCGATAGTTTTCATCTTTCGATCGTATTCCTCCTTCGAAAAGAGGTTTTATCATGGCCACTTTGAGGCCAGTGGGTATGGTACCACATGTAATGAAACCATTTAGCATAACTAAAAGAACATTCTTAATCTTCGTGAAGTTTCTTTGGAGGTCTTACGTGCCAATGCCAACAACCCCGGGTGACTTGTTAGCTTTGAAACCAAACAGAAGAGAATGAAGATCTGTCATCTATAGTGGGAATAATAATACACTATTGGAAAAACGTAGAAAAAACATTCATGCTGCTTCCACAATTATTGTATGACACCACATTATTTATTGTTATTATGCATGCTGCTAACTTGTATTGGCGTTCTGCATATCTGGAGATCCCGGCACCGCTATGGCGCCGCGTCAGTCTATACTGGCCGCCAGTTTGCTTGCCGATACGAATCGGAGCGGCAGGTATGATTTTGCGTCCGATGACGTAGGCGACCACATCTTTCCAACACAACGCTTATACCTCAGGACCACCAGTATCACCAAATGATATATGCAGAAAGGCGAGCGCTATTTTCAAACAAATACGTCCATCGTTTACCACCGGTATCGTTACATATACCATACATGTCGAAACGGAACACAGACCGACGTAGAGCTCTCCCACAGAGATTCCTCGGTCAACTCTTCATGGCGACGTTTTGGGGCGACTGTCTCGAAATATTGTGCACCACAAGTATTTGACAACCGCACCAGCCGTACCGCATAGCAAAGCCAACGTGCACGCACTCTCAAGAAAAAAGGGTGTCAAAATGTGTATCGTTACACCCTTTGTCCCATATAATACACCCCAAAACTTCAATTCCACGTACACCGCCCTGCAGTCGAACAGAGGGCCCAAAAGTTTACGAGGGGTTTGATAGCCGTGTGGTACAAAATTTTAAACAGCTAAAGTACGTATCAAAGACCACATAAAGAAAACACCGCGTTTTTACAGTAGGGCCAAGAAATCCACGATTATTTTTCTTGTTGTCAGTAAAACGTACATTAGCTATTTCAAAAAGTTGTACCACACGGCTATCAAGGCCCTCGTAAAATATCTTGCCGTCGGTTTGACTGTAGGGCGCTGTACGTCGAATTGATGTTTGGGGGTGTATTATATGGGACAAAGGGTGTAAGAATACACCTTTTGACAGCCTCTTTTCATGAGAGTGCGGCAACAAACCGATCGTGACACCAAGCCAGTATACGGCGTCTCCGGCCGACAGCGGCAAACGGCCCGTTGAAACCGGCGTCGGCTAAAAGCGAAACGTAAAGCAGCCACTCAGTGACTTCCGCTTCCGCAGCTCGGCTTCCCCGCTTCCCCAGCTTCCCGTCGTCGCGGATAAGACCGCGGAGGCGTAGCGGAGTGGGAGACGTCGGATCGTTCGTCGTGCGGCACAGATGTCTGGCAGTCTGTTTATACTGCGCCTCTGGTTCTCAACTCGACGGCGCCCCTCATAGTTCACCCAGGTGTGGACAGCCTGAATCAGCGCAGCGCGGCCGGCTCGCCTCGTCCGAACGCCGGACCGTCGACGACTTCGAAGTTCGGCCAATAGGCCTAGGATCCGAAAGCGCCTGTCTTTCCGTGAAGCGGTAAGCGAATCTCGTCCCCTTTTCGTTCTACTTTTAAATTAAGTTAGGTATGCTTCAGAGTAAGCAAGCGTGCCAATTGTTCGTGACAATATTGAGCTAGAATAATTGTGCTTCATTACGGTTTGTCATTTACCGAAAATGTAAATCGAGCCAATGAACGAGGATCCATGCTTGAGGACGATGTATGTACGATGTTAACTTCTACCTGGGCGGCTTAAGAAGAAAGACAAGACTGGTTACTGTTGGATGCGAGGCTGGTCCCAATGCTATGGTAAGCACGTGGAGAGCCTTTCTGAATGGCATGTAAGCAATATAGCGATCAACGAGACGAGCGACGGCGAGAAGCTACGAGTGCCGAAGACGAGCGACGAAGATTTCACTCTCGCTGCTTGCACCGCTCGGTTTTTGGGCTTCTAGAAAACGTCGCTCATCGCCTTGGTTGCTCGCACTAATCGCTATCGTAATCTGTGTCTCGTCGCGCGGCTGACTACCGTATTTATTCCAATATAAGTCGACCTCTTTTTTTCGGAAATCGTGACCAAAGAATGTCGACCTACATTCGCGACCAAATTTTGCGACCCTACCGAGGGCATGGAGCTGTCGAGTCAAAGAGCCGGTGTTGCCCTCGAGCCGCGCCTCTTCTTGTTTCATAAAGCTTTTGGAGCACGAAAAGCAGCCGACGGCCCGCCCGCGGTAACAGCTGCCGCTCTTCCGCGCGCATCCTGCGCATCCATCGGCCGTCGGGTTTCGCCATCGCGCCTCTAGCCATTAGCGTTCCCCTCGCTGGGCAACGGGGAAGAGGAGGGAGAGGAACGCGGTCCGCCGTGCCAACACCACCTAGAGGAGAAGGCCAGCACACGCCTCCAGTGACGTCACGGCAGCAGGCTGACGAGCGCCGCTCTATAGAGCTGAGCTGAAGGCTTCGCGCGTAGCTTTTACGTCGTAGAAACGCGGGTTTTCGCACTATTTATTTTTTATGAGCTAACGTGAGAGCTGTGAACGCCGAGTGATCTAAAGAACCAATTTTAAAACGCAGCAAAATTATTATAACCTAGAATTATTGTAGTCAAATACAAGAAAGTGATACCTTGAGACAGATGTGTTATTTTTGTAAGCGATAAACTGGGTGGTGTAATTATTTCTGAACGACATGCGAGTTGTATAAAAAAAGAATCCCTATAAAATGACAATATTTGAAGTAGTAGAACCAGATAAAATGAAATAAAATAACAATTGAATAAGTGATGCAGAGGCATTCATTTCATTTCATTTTATTCACCTCAAAGGCATCCAAAGACGCATTACACCAGGGGGGATTCGAAAATAAAACAAAAATGTAATTAAACATAAAAAAGACGCCAACAAAAAAATGGCAGACACACACACAAAACCGCTTATAATTAGCATCTAATTGTTAGGATGTAGTTTTACAAATCAAGGCTCAGTTACACAAATTGATGCACTTCTTTTTAAATGATATGGGATATCTCTCAGTTACAATATGGTCAGGTAGTTTGTTCTAGTCAGTGTTGCAAAGTACTAAGGAAGAAAAGAGGAAAGTGCTAAGTATGGTACTGGAAATGGTTCAATCTTGCAGGAATTATCTAATAAGGATGCCTAATGATCTAATAAGGAGCTTAGCACTAAGTAGATTGAAAATTGGAATCTCAGTAATATACATCTTGAAAAAAAAACACAATCGGGCAGTTTTTCGTCTTCTTTTTAGATTAGGAAGATTTATGCTAACTTTTAAGGCGGAGACACTAGTTTCGGATAAATTATCACTCCATATTAATCTGGCTTTGTTCTAAAGATTCGAGCATCGAGATTAGGTAACTTAGGTGTGGATTCCAAATTATGCTGCACATTCTAATGTTCGGAGGACAAATGTTCTGTATGCAAGTAGTTTCATAATGGGAGCTAGATCCCTACTGAAAAATCTCATTTGTATGAGAAATTTCTGAGTCCAATAAACAGATATGAATTCATACAAGATATATAAGAACATTTAAGAGCCCTATAAGACCTATATATGAAACTTGTAAGTTTCTTCTATATCTTATATAGTTCTTATATGGTTATTACATCTTGTGTGATTCATGTGTTTATTGAACAGAATAATTTTCTCATACAAATGATTTTTTCACAAATTAAGTATTTTTAGTGTGCTATTTGTTATTTGCTCAATCCATGATGATGAGTCTGTAAAATACACGCCCAAATACTTGTACGACAATGTGTGTTCTTGTGGTTGGGAAAGTAACAAGTACTGGTTAGGTGTTTTAGTGGAGAGCTTAATTACGGACATTTCTTTGCATTTACATGTGTTAATCAAGCATCAACGAAAAGTCTAATTGTCGATTTAATTCATGATGGTAGGTCATTGATATAAAGTAGAAACAATAGAGGCCAGAGTACAACTACCCTTAGGGACACTTGATGCAACAGCAACGGGACCCAAATTCCCAGACAAGTCTAAAAGTAATAACATTCTAAAATTGTAATGTGCTAGTTTGAAAAATGTATTGCACACAGTTTGAAAAATGTATTGCAGATATTTTGACAAACTTTTCTTAGACCTGTGATAAACCTGCATAGGTTCAGCGATTCAATGCACTCTGTCTGTTCAAATATAGTACTTGTTTTGCAGCAAGCAACTTATCTGGTCACTACATCGAAAAAACACCTGCGATTTTTTGCTTTGAAATGTCATGATGTCTAAACTTTATATTTGCAAAAAAAAAAAAGCTACCGTAATACCCAAGCGTTGCCCCATACGCTGATGTACTTCGACAGTACCGAGCCTGTGAAACGACACAGTTAGGGTGGCTAAAAACAAGTTTTGTACACAAACATAAGTGGACATGGCAGCTTCATATTCAATGTTGCTTGTATTTACAACACAGAAGAGGGTCATAAATAAAAAATTGGTCGCCTTTGAACATTGCGAAATGAGCCTCTTGGTATCCGTAAGTTCTCAAAATATCCGTCTTGAAAAACATTTATACATACGCATCTTAGATGCTGTAGATATTGTGACACCGACACACACACTATCTGAGCAGCATGTTGGCATTCACGCTGTAGCACCACAAGATACCCAAAAGACTGCAACAAGGACACCGACTATCTGCACATACACACACACACGCACACAGAGATCCACCGACTTCAGAGAGCAGTTGCCTTTGCATAAGGATGAAGCGCAAGCATGTTGCTGGCCGGACAGGAGCTAATTTGTTTAGCCTCGACCCCTTAGCTTTTTTTTTTTTAGATGCTGCACTGTCACTTATAATATTGTTGCCATCTTGCAACAAGGGTTTCTCAGTCGAATGTTTTCACTGCAGTCCAACACATGCTTCAGCTTGAACTCACAATGGGTTCATCACCACAAGCGTCGGACATTTTCGCTTCTTGACATCCGTGACGGTTGGCAGCCAGTGTCTTTGATTGCAGAGTTTCAGCTTTTCATTTTTTTAGTTTGGCATTCTTCGCATTAATGAGAGCATTTATTTTGCTGCAAACATGTCACAAGAAAAATGCTTGTGCATTTTCTTGTGACGACAACACGTGTTTTAAAATGAGCTCACTCGTATGTTAATTTTCACAGTCGCAAGTCTTTTTTTTTGGCCAGTAGTTCCAGTATGTGATATGTAACAAGTCGGCACTGGCTGGGCATCACCAATTGGGGAACAACATAGTTGTGCTCTACACAATTTACACCAGGAAAAACGAGCCCTTTTATAATGAGTTCCAAGGCGAGAACTTTGTCTTCCTGTGCGAGCAAACTGTAGTCAACTTGTCCCGTGCAGTCGATGTGGCTTTGCATTTTTCACCCCTTAGGTTTTTCAAGGTGGTGTAGACTGCACGGCTGGCCACATAGCCCAGGGCCGGGAGGGTGTGTCTTATTTTTACAGCCCAAGGCCACATTGCAGGTATACCACGTTGCAGGTAGGGCGTCAAGTATCCGCTCGCTTGGGAAGATATTTCTGGTTTCCATCCTTGCTAGCTGTAGTGATCATTGACAGTGCGCTCCACGGCAGTATTTTGTTTCCATCTTCGTAAATGTGCCTTGTAGACACGTGATATTAGAAGCAAGCCAGTTGCCTATACATTTCAAAGCACTCTTCTAAGCTGTCAGTTTTCAGCTTGTCCCATGGAGGCCGTACAGTAGCCCGAGTTCATCAAAGCAGTATCCGGGATGTGTATTTGACCGCTTCTGCAGGAAATGGAACGAAAAAGGAGGAAGTCATACTAATCCAAAGAAAGGTAATGCAATCAAAAATGGTTATAAATAAAAAGAAAAAAAAGAATGTTTTTCTTTAAGCTGAAGTGATTCCGTATTGGAGAGAAAACACTGGCAGTGCTTCGATCTGGTATTTTGGATCACAAACATCAAAATTATTCTTGAATTTGATGTGCCGAATGTGCTATAATAATAATAATAATAATGCTTATTGCACCAGCACGTAAAACCGGGTACAGAAAATAATAATAATAACAATATGCACCATAGAGCTTCCTGGTGTGTGGTCGGATTCCTTGGAGAGCCTGAAGGGCCTCCAGATAATTGTTAGTATATGACTCTGGTGCATGAAAAAGTAAACTGGTCAATCAACCATATTCCAGCTTGCGTGCACTCTAAACTACAGCTCAGAGAACCGCTACAATATAGGTCTTACTAGTTAGTTGTAGCGGATCATTTCTGCGCTCCGATGAGGATACGTAGAAACGACAGAAAGTACTTCAGTTGTTGTTCTTGTTTTTTTTTTTAATTGATGTGCTGGTTACAGCCGAGATAACCTATAACTTGCATACCTTGCGAAGACATTCCAACTTGAACTCATGAATAAAGTCATTTTTATTTAGTTCTGCACCTACAAGTAGCGCCAGCATTTGAATATGTTGCTTCCAGGCCACAACCAAATCACTCCCAAGTATGCATTCAGCGAGAAGTAAAAACAAAAAACGAAACCACTATCATAAAAATCAAAAAGTTTTCACCTGTTATGCCGTCAAGGAACGAGATCTTCCCATCGATTCGCTGTATGGTCCACGCTTTCGTAGTCATCCTTGCAGAAACTCAAATATGGACACTTTCACATCCGGTTTTCCATCAAAGCGCGGATGAACATCTCCACGGAATGACAGCACCGACAATCGAAAAGCAAAGCTCAGCACTGTGATGTTCACGTTCACACACGAGGCCGCTGTTCTGTTGTATTCCAAAATGTGCTCTATCTCACGCCAGAGTTGAACTTCCGACCCTCAGCGTCCAAAAACCTACTCGCTTCTAGAGTTGTTCTAGTTGATTACTCCAGCCTTATGGTCACGTGACCCAACCCGCAGGAGTAGCTAAAGAAGCCGTCGAAGAAAGGAACGCGACGGAAAACCGTTGGGGGAGAAAAAACAACAAAAGAACGCGACGCCGTGGCGCTTTTTTTGCCTTTTGTTTGCGCCGCGTCAAGCGTAGAGAGAAAAAGAAAGTAAAAGAGAACGTGCATTGCAAAGAAGCCAACTGTCAAGGGGAGTGTTGCGGAGAAGCGCACTACCAGTTCAGCCTACTCATACCGACGCTCCTTGAAGGGAGAGAGGGAAGCGCTGCGGCTTTCCATCTAGGTGGTGTTGGCCATGCACTTTTCCCTTCATCCTCGCAAACGCGCACAAAAAAAGAGGTTACTTTTGTTTGTTTCTTGAGGCGGCTCGGACAACGCTTGGCTCGCGTGTTGCTCATGGCGACTTGACTCGCGGCGTTGCTTGCGTCTTTTTATTTTGTCTTTCGTCGCTTCGCCCGTCTCCACCTTCTTTCGTTTCTTCTTGTCATTTTTCGACGGTGTCAGTGAAGTATTGTTGCGAATTTGCGAGGATGTCTACCAAGCTGACGAAGCCTCGGACGACGTTGACAAGTTCAGAAGTTCTGACGGTGATTAAGTTTTTGGCATCGCCCCGTGATTTCGCTGAGAGTGCTGTACATAATCATTTGTTTCTTTCTTTTGCCCTAACTTTCCCTTGTTCATAGAAAAAAAAGATTGACGTATATTTGATTTTTTTTTAAATTATCGGTGGGTCCAATAAATAGGGTTCGACCTATTTCGAGTAAATACGGTAACTTTGATTCTTATTTCGCGTTCCGTCGGACGTAACCTTAGACACTGCGTTAGACTTATGCAAAACGGGGGCCGCTGGCTCATCATATAAACCAACCATTTGTGTTTAATTAAGACGCATCACTTACCTCAAAAATATCCTGCTATCCTAGAGTTTATGCTATAGAAATGTAGCGCTTCATATGAATTTGTTAATTGTTACTTTTAGTTCCTGCCCCGCCAGATACAACGTCTGGCCAAAAGCAGTGTTCCGGATCTCCTTCCAAGACATCAGGCGGGTCGTCATTCATTTCAGAAGTCCGCGGCGTCTCATGGGCATGTTGCTGGTGCTTCTTACTGGATGGCGCTACCTAGAGCAAAGTGGTCATGCTTGGGAAAGGCAAGTATGGCCGCCGTAAGTATACATATTGTTTTTACCTTTGCTCGAATCCACTTTTAAGAAATGCACAGTTCCATGTGTGCATCTCTCAACGCTTCTACAGCCGGCGTGTTATTATTCTGGAGTGCTCCAAGTCTGTCAGCTCTGGTTTCTCTAGATCATGCAAATGGGATTCAACACTAAATTTCATATGCTCTCGCAACAATGCTGTGCTGAAGCACTGTGGAAACTACTCTAGCTTTATAATACAGCACGAAATAGTTGACGCCAAGTATAGCTACTTTTGAGACCCCGTCTTACCAAAAGCTCTGCCACAACAAATTTGCCACCTTATAGCCCCATACGCGGAGCGGTTCTGTTTACCAACACGGCAGGAAGGCCGCGCATGCGCGGTAGCTATGTGAGCGAAAGCGCCCCGGCTCTGTGTTTTCGCCAGTGCGTTGTGTGGCGTGCGCTCGTTGGTGACGTTGTAGCGACGCTTCTAGCTTTATTTGTGCTGTACTTCCGACGTGAAGTTGCTGCCACCGAAGTCGACGGCTCACGTCGTCGTTTATTTTATTTTTTTTCGCCAAGCCAGTTCACGGCCGACAAGGTGCAGGCGTACAAGTGTCTCGACGCCTATGATTCTCGGTTTTCGCACTGCCAGCGGGATTGGCAGACTGTGGGACTGCGGAAGTGTATTTATTAATTAAATAAATACGCACAGCGAGTTGAAGTCAAGGTATGATATTTTTCCTACCCGCATGAGCACAAGGAATGTCAAGCAGTAACGCTTTGTACGTTCTGCAGTTTTGGTGGTAACACGTTACAACTAACGGCGTTACCAGGAACGCGTTACTTTTTTCAGTAAGGTAGTAACCTACTAGTTACTTTTTAACACAGTAACGGGTACCGTACTTACGTCACTATTTCAAGTAACGTAGTTAAGTTACTCGTTACACTTAATTGTTTCCGTGTTTTAGGTGTCAAGCCATGTTTTCTTTGCGTTTTTTCTCGTGAGTATTTAGGTGAAGCCGTAAAAAGAGATAAAGTAATTATGTTCAGTGTCTGCATGAACATTATGTTTCTTGATGTACTAGCTTATGCATACATGTATCGTCAGAACTGTAAAACGTGTTAAATCATAATTTAAAAAGTAACGCAAAAGTAACGTGCGTTACATTTTATCGGTAGCGGTAACGCGTTTCTATTATTTTTTAGGTAACGTAGCTTAGTAACCCGTACCTTCTATTTGCAAGTAAACGAGTAACGTATTTCGTTACTTTTTTGCGGTAACGCCTACAACACTGCCGTTCTGTCGCCGATCCCTTTCTGCTAAGTAGCGCGGGCGTACCGAGCCTCCGAAGAGCGCATGGCCGGTGCTTTGTTCGCGAAAACCTTGGAACCAAATCCGGGTGGTCTTGATCAGACAACGGTTTCCCTGCATGTACGCAATCCTCGGGAAGGAGATTGAAATGGAAGCCGCACTTGACTTCAAGAAAGTGGTTGCCGCACGAACGGTCGTTCGCTCGAGGCGACCATTCTTTTCGGTCCACGGATATTATTCACCTTCTATGCCTTTCATTGTCTACCGGGAACTTGTGGAAACTCACTCCGCTACCTTTCTTGTACATTTCGGTGCAATTAACGGCAACACAACTTCACGGCATGCTGAAATGCTACGACGCCCACGCGAAACCTGTGCACTTTTGCCCACACCAGCCGGCTCCGGCGCGATCGCAGCGCAGCCGCAGCTCCGTGACGTCAAGCCCGCGTGTCGGTGTATAGGTAGTGCAAAAGGACATCGCGTGCCTAACCTGGAGAAGGGCTTTTTTTCTTCATAGGTCAATTCTTTCTTAAACCAATACCTTCAGCCTCCTTGAAATGTTAACATCATGTGACACACGGAAGAACAGTAAACCCCTTAATGTTGGCGAGCCTTTAATTTTCGCGGCCTTTAATTTCGCGAAATTCAGTGGCTGCGATTATGTCCTCTGTGACCGATTCGAGAAGAAATAGGGGCCATGAAGATAAGGGTGTTTTACTGTACATTGGAGAACAGAGGCATACACTTTTGTTTGTATGCAAGAGTAAAACCAACAACAACAATCATGGTGTCGACACTTTGTGAGCCTATCTGTGTCTATTGAATGATATCAATTTTATTTTAGTTCGTTAAACAGTGTTGCATGTATGTTGTGGGATATCGTCTTCAACACGAGCAGTGGTTTTCCTCTGAAGCAGGCAGCATGGACGCGTGCCGCAGCACAACATAGTTCATTTGCAGGTGGTACAGCAGTTTGCAGGAGGATTCGCATAATTTGGGGGAATCACGATTCAATGATCTGCTTGGGGCGTGGACAAGATTTGCTCATTCTAAATCATTTTGGCTAAAAATCAGGGATTTTCGACAAATGTACTCGCATGGTTGAAAGGGCCACACAAGCCTTCTGAGCGCTTCGTTTTCGAACCTCTCAGTCCTGAACCCACTCACGCACCACATTTGTAGATGTTCCAATAGGCGGGAGCACTTATTTGTAAAATGGTGGATGGCTACTGTTGTTCTCTTTATCAGAATTCTTTATTATGGTCAAATGTGGACTGTATATTTGCAATACTTTTTCTCACTTAAAAATATGTAGTACTAAAAATGTGTAGTATAGCCGATGAAAAAAAAAAAAGAATGGCTGGGCGCCCTCCAACACGTGCTTGTGCTTTTGAACCCGCTTGGGACAGATTTACTTGCTCGAGGCTCATGAGACGCTTAAACCTCATCGAAGGTAGCAGGCGGGCTGGTGGTGGAACCACTGAAAATTCTCTCTCCCTTTCTCATGCTGTCAGTGAGTGTGTACTTCGATACTCTAACTCAGCTTAACCTGCACAGAGCTGAGGAGAACAGGCTTGGCCAGTGTCCTTACTGCATATGCATTTGTACAGCTGAGGCACTTTCTAAATCAAGGACATTGTGAATCTTACCTTCAAAAACACATCATTTTGGGGGTGTAAGAGGAATTACAAGGCATATTTTTGTTTGCATTGTCATATTATGCATCGCCTCCTCAAACTTAATCCGGAGTCGACCGAGCTTGTTGAAAAATTAAATGCCTGCCAGGTAATCGTTTCGCATTTAGTTAATATATCAGTATTTAGATAGGTATCCCAAGTCATTAGTCGTTGATATGCAGTCTGTCTGTGAGTCAGTTATCTTTAACATTCATAAAAATGCTTGTGCAATAACGGCACGGTCGAGGACATGTACTCAGCTCGAACAATCGCTGGGCACAAGCTGGTCGTGTGGGTATACAGGCCGCAAAGATCCCGGTTGGAACGTCCTACTTCGCAATGTAGCTGAAGACTAGGTCAGGGCCCCACTCACGAACGTCTGTACTTTGCATCTCCATAAACTGGACCACTTTTGACACTACAAGCCATTGCAGCAAAAGCAGCATGACACATGATTATAAGCTCGACGTGCCATGGCGTCCTAGAAGGTCGCATGGCTTGCTTTGTGCACTGAATTTTCAAGGATGGCTTAAAGCTTCTGTCGTGGTTTACTTTAAGCTGAGATAGTTTGGAATAATGCTCTCGGTTTTTAGTGTTGCCCGGCAGGGTTAACAATTTGGTGATACAGTGCTGCATTGAAAAGTCTGTGTGCATTCGTGACTGTATCACCTTATGAATGCATACTAGCTATTAAATTCTCCGTTCTGCAGAGAAATGAAATGCACTTTGCTTCCAATTGCAGCTGCTTCTGGAAATTCATGGTGTGAAGAACCTTATGGCTGCGAGTTCTGAACGATCTTGTTCTGTAATCTGCGCAGCCCCATTGCAGGGAGTCGCTCCGAGAGCCTCACTAGAGTTTCCTGCCCGTGGTCGTTCTAATTTTTTTTGTTGTAGGTATGCATCCTTTCTGTCTTTCCCTTAATAGTACTCGGGCGTTTTTGTATAATTGTCGCCGATTTGCCTCAAAATTGGTTTAGCACACGAATGGACGCCGTACAACTGTATCCCACATGTTTGTGTCAAGATAACTTTTCTTTCCCAAAGTTACAAATTTTGTGTGAAGGTTGTCTTTTTTGCTTTTATTTACATATTGAGTTTCCACGGGCAGCACTAAATTGTTATGCGGGGGGCAAGGACAAGTTCACTGCTCAAACTTGTTTTCGAATGATTGCAAGAACTTTTGTTGATGTCGTGAAAGCTCTTTCCAGCGCTTGTTTTGCACCACAAAAAACATACTCTGTTTTTTACACTGCTTGCTCATTCTGCAGGTCTGCCTGCCAATAGATCTCGTGCTACTGGAGAGCAGGCGAATTGGAATGTTGGTTTTGTCATTGCTTTTTTTTTGAGCCGTTGTCTCAATAGTTCTTGTAAATTTAGAGATTTTCCTAAAAAACCAGCTGGCACGAATATTTAGTTTGATTAGGTAGCTTAAAATAACGATTGAGTGCCCTTTAGTCAGTAAAATATATATTCTGTGCCGCTGTTAGTGCCAGATCCAGATCAGCGCTTTTTTGCCATTTTTCTCGGAGTAGTACCCATTTTTATTGGTTAACCTTTTGGTGCGCCAACTAAACTCTTTCTATCCTGACACCTGCCCTCTCCTGGTACACTCTACCCTCATGCTCGGTGAGTGTATGAACTGGAGTTGTATCCCCAGTCGACACTCGTTGAGCATGAGGGTAGGAAAATTTTTCCATTGCAGCACAGCCATATATAGCCAGGCTTTGACCAGTCTATGATTTTGATACCGTAGTGTCCCCGTCCCGAGTGAGCCAATCAGCCCACGACACAGAGCGAGGGGCGTGAGCGCATGCGTGTGAACTCTCGGCTGCTCCCAGCTGCGCGGGGATGGCCTCCATTTTTATTCATTCGCTGGCATGGGATCGATATTCATTTGCGGTTCTTTCCTTTTATTTGGCAGGCTCTGGCAATAAAATGATATAGTGTTAATCATCGGTGGCTTGAAGAGCTAAAGAATAAAGTTTCTCCATGTTTGAACGCAAATCTTTACTCAGGCCAAAAAAAAAAAGCTTGTAGCAGACGACGCATAGCCTCAACAGTGCTCCACGCTGACAGCGTTGCATCAAAATGGCGGTCGTCTCCTCCTTGCTACCTTCATTATCTCTCGCGCCTTTGGCGCTCTCCTCCCTTTCTTCCCCTCCGGCGGCTTCGTCGCCACACCCACTGGCTGAACTCTCCCAATATACGGCTCTGCATTGCACTAGTAGTTTTTTTATAGTCTTTACAGTTGAATGTGAATATTCGACACAAATCTCTCAGGTTGGGGCGAAAGAGGGTTGAATGAATGTGTTTGATCATTCGCCTTAATTCGGTACCCATCATTTCAGGGCCTACATGGCCTTGTCCTCGGAGGTGTCTATGGCTGTGGCAGTGAAGGAGCAGTTTTTTAATAGGTACAAGTACAAAGCATTAAAATAAAAGCATATAAGTGCTGATCATAAAAGATTATGCTAGCCATTGTATTGTAGCTCTGCCAAGCACTTGAGTGTGATTTGTTTTGATCTTCAGTTACTTGGGTGGCCTCAAGATCTTTAGATCCCAGTGGCCACAAGCTTGGACTCAGTCTTCTGTTTTCTGGCCAGGACAATGGAGGAGGTAATTCCAGCAACACGAGCATCGCAGTATCTCCCTGCCTGGGTCTCTTGATTTGCGTCACGACAGGGGAGTCCTCGTGCCACCAGGTGTTGGGTATGTTACTCGAAATAAGCATTCTTACCTATTCCTTAAGTGAAAGAGCAAAAGCACTACTAAGCCTAAAATGCAAAAGGCATATTCAAATCTTGGGTCGGATGGAGTTCCAATTACAAAAAAGAGTCTGCAGACAGGATTAACATGGGAACCTAAGAGCCCGTGGATGTAAGTTCGACGGTGTCAAAAAAATAACTTCCCACAGATGGCTTCGCTCGTGCTATACCCAAATTCTTAAAATAGTCATTCTGTTACGTTGCTGTCATCAGTCTTATGTACCTATTGCACCCAGCAGTCGGAAGGTGTGAAATATAAAAAAAACAGGAACTTGCACATTGTCAGCTCTGCAAAGATTTATATAGTGAACAGAGCATAGCACGTTCAGCTTCAGAAAACAATTCAGTGCAGGCCCGTATTCATGGTTCACATATGTGTAATTGTCCTTCAGGCTCCATAATGAAGTGAAAACTGCTTAAATTGTTGCCCACGACAGGCTTTCTATTAGTGTTAAAAAGTGTAACGGGGTGTCAAACAGCTCGCGCCAAATATTTTTTTTAAATACATAGGTTCATGGAAATTATTATGTGGATGTTTGCAAACAGTCATGGTGGGACCAATCTCAAAAGTAAAGTGTTCCACTTATTCAGAGTTCGTTGAGCCTGTAAATATAGTAGGTCGCAAATTAAATTTGTACGGTATGCAATGGACACAATCGTTCGTAATGACTAGAACTACCTAGGGGAACTTTATACGTTTACTACGGCAAGATGGTTTCGCAAAACTGATTATTTATTTTATTCAACTCCTGCACTAACGTTGTCTCTAGAAATTTTTTTTATATTCTTTGCGATGCTGAGATAAGATTCTGGAAATAGTTTTTCTAGAACTACGCTAGATATTTCCACTTCATCAACTTCCTCGCAAAGCATGCGAGAGAGCCAAACCTTGTAATGTACGGAGAGAACTTACCGAATGACGCGACTGACAGTTTGAAGCAGTCGGCACTGTAACTGTAATAATGACATGCCACTTGCTTATGTAATGCTCATTGTCGCAGATCAAACTGCTTTTTCCGTCTACACTCATTTCCGGTTGAATCATTCACCGAACTCCCTCGAGACTGCAGCGCTTGGTTCTCCGAAGTAATTTGCATGAATATAAATGCAGCAGGTCTCTTTGAGTGTGCTTCTAACACATATTCTTCATATTGAATGTGGTAACTGTAGTCATGATCATATCCATAATTGTATCAGCAATCTACCTAATAATGTTTATTCTGACATTTAAGTTGTCGGCAGTACTTTTCTTCACATCTGTGCTTGTCGAGCCGTACTCAAGCCCATACATCTTTCACTTTCACATCAATATATAGAAGTGTTGATGCCGAGTGAGTATTCAAGCTACCGAATCTTTCAGTTAAATTAAGAACGAAGAAAGAACTCTATAGACGAAATATTGTTAAAGAGGGCTGATTGGGAATCAGAATAGCACTATGCCATGCTAAAAAATGCAAACTATTTTAGGTATGCAAGGATGACAGTAACGAGTCATTTCTGATTTGTCACAAAAAATCAGTGACATACAGTGTTCCTTATGGATATCTAAACTGTCAAATTCAAAGCATAAAACTTTTATTCAAGAACGTTCCTTCCAACAAATGGATTTAGAGATCTGAGCAATTGACTCATGCAAGACTATGTGGCAAACATTCGTTTTCATGTGCATTATGGTTTAGAAGGTCTTGTCTGCGCTGATTTATTGCATTCATGCTGACACTGGGAGGGGTTCTTTGGGTATGAATAAAGAGACAAACATTTTTTTAATTAAAATATTCGAGAACGGACAAGAGGAATGATATTAAAGCAGTATCTTAGATTCTCTTTTCCTTGTCTGATCTCTAATTATCACTTTATTTCATGTAAGGCATTTAGTTTGTTAGGGCGCAGCTCTTAGGTGCCTGTATTGTGGCGTCCCCATCGGCATAACTGCCCCGCTAAACTTGGCAGGAAATTGAATTAATGTAGAGGTCATTTGCCAATAATTTGTCAGCTAAATCTAGTGGAGAAACTGTATTTGTTTCTGGCTGACGTGACACAAAGTCATGCGATGTCCTTTTACCCGCTAAATTTAGTGGGAAAGCTGGATTGGTGTTGAGGTCACGTGACATTGATTTCCCTGCTAAATTTTGTGAGAAAATTTTTCTGCTAAATTTAGGAAAATTTCCCCGCTAAATGGGAGGGAGCAGGAGAGGAGGAGGAGAGGGAGAGAAGTGGCATACAATCTCATCCTCCTCCTCAAGATCTGCGCTTTAATTTCGCATTCCAATAACGTCTTTTATTTTTCATCTGATGTTTATTTAATTTTTATATCGCAGGTGCGCTCGCACCACAAATCTGGGTTGTGCTTATCCTGAATGCACAAGTCGGGAACTCCTGAATTGCAAGAGTGGGGGATTGGCCTGACAGCTCAAGGGGCACCTTTGTTCAGTATTGAATTTATAGTTTCATCTTTTGAGCAAAGTTTAGCTTTGCTGTATGCAATTTTTCAAGAAATAAGTGCTAGACACCAAAATTACCATGTTACTACATTTCGCCACTGCTATTAGTGCTCCTCGAGGACCTCAGACAAGAGCTTATTTGTGTGCAAACATCATGCTAGTTTCAAACCAATCGCTGCCCAATCATCCAGCATTCGAATGGAATGCTGGATGTCTGCGAGTCTCTCCCGAAGGACGCAAGCGGGGAAGGAACCTTACAATCGTATCGTATTAGGGGACATGCTATAGGGGTTCTTTGTATGCTTTAAAGATCTGTTGAAAAAACGCCGTAAATCCTACACTTACGCGGTCTGTGCACGTGAGTTATATGGCCAGGGGGGCATGGTATAAAAAGCTAATTGTAATGATGAGTCAGCTTGTTAAAGGGAAGTGCAAGACTTTTTTCAGAAAACTAGATGTAGGTTGATTCTACACTGTTAGAGAAAATGTAATATTACGCCTGTTTACACCCCATTTTCACTCGTTAGCATATTCTTACACGCTCTGCTAGTGATAAATCGTCAAAAAATTACTTGGGGTAGTAAAAATTGGTGTTTCGGTTTCGGTTTACACGACTAGGCGTGTAAGCAACACTGCAAACACCCCAGCCCAACACCCCAAAACGTCGAGCGCCATGTTGCTTCTGCTTCGAAGCGGTACGGCGGACGTAGCAGCCGAAGGCGAGTGTTTGATTTTTTTTTATCAAGTTTGTATGGAATGTAGCACGTCTCAGATTTTTATTACGTGCCGTTCAAGAACGTTAGATTTGCTTTGAGCAAGCCGGCTCAGGCGTTAAGCCCGATTCACACAACCGGCGTTTTGCCACCCCGTCGATTGGAAACGACTCGACTGCTCGCCGGTTCTTTTGCGCGAGCTTTCGCTCGGGCGCTGTGACGCCTATGAACTGTGGTGCTCAAAGCTAGCACAATTAGGCACGGCTAGCGTCCCGGTCGAAGCTGCAGAAGGCGGAAACCGAAGACACCGTTGCATAAGAGTGGCGAAGCCGCGATCCTGCGCTGATCGTTGTCCCACCGCTCTCTCCGGCAATATCGACACTTCGCTGCTGGGTGTCTCGTATTTCGACGTTTTAGAGAAACTTGGCAAGCGCGAGGAGTCTCTATATCGTTTTCTCCGTCGCCTGCGTGGAGGAAACACGGTGGCGATAGAAACATATGCTCATGCAGTCAGTCAACTTGGACAATCCCCCTGTTCCCTCAATCCTATCGCATTCTTTGACTGCGTTTGTGACAACAACGTTTCCCCAGTGTGAAAGCTTTCAGTCACAACGGGCTACAAACTGGGTTGTGCATTGCATGTAGCCCTGAGGGAATTCTTCGCTGGAGACACCAGCACATCAGTTTCATTGGTAAGGTGACCGGCCACTAACGTGTTTGGCAAATGAAGCGATCACGGGTAAGTAGAAATGCAAACAATGTTGCATGAATATTAATGTGGTTGTAGCCAGAGCCTGCCAGTTGAAATTTCTAAACATCAACCTTTAACAGTATAGTCTGCGGTAAGTTCTTTTTGCACTTGGGATTGCAATTTTAAACACAAAGCCACTCCACATAGCTGTCGAGAATCGTGTAAACAACAGCAGTCATCGTCCCCGGTTCGGATGAGCGAAGCCTTAGCTTGATGAAAAGAATGGCGGTCTATACTTCTTGGTTGTTTCAATCACAACCTCGCACAGTTGAACACACAAACAAATCAAGGAAATATATCCCGCGCTGGCTTGCAAATCACATCACACAAGCAGGGAACATAGCAGAGCAGAAAACACTGGCAATGAGCACACGGAGGCATGCAGCTTCCTTTCTTTTTCCCTCGGCGAATGATTGGTTTGCTGCAGCATTCCGTAAGCACGTCGACATTCAAAAGTTGAGCCTGATCTGTCTTGCAGTGCCTCGCGGAACGGCAAGTATCGCCCACCATTCCACAAGGCACTGCAGGACTCGCAAATGTGTGAACAGTGCTTTGCAATAAAGGCCATGATCGGGTAGCGGGTGCCCATCTAAAGACATTTAATATTGATTGGCATTGAACTAAGCTTTGGGCTTCATCACGTAGCAAGCATGGGTAAGGTGTAATTCAAGAACATTTAATGTTCGACGAGTTTAATACTTTGTGGTGCTTTCTGATTTGTTTCGGTGTCACGGAGTGGGGCTCAAATTAATAAAAATAATTCAATGATCCACTCTGAGGATAAACGAGAAATTACGGGAAAAGAACAAAAGAGCTAAGTTCGACCATTGACTAGCGCTAGGTCCACGCCTGATGTATAATCAGTATAGAAAGACGATGACACAGGGAGGATAAGCAAACAAAAGATTAGATTTAATAAAGTGAAAAACTAAGATGTACACGGCAATAGAGCACTCAACACAAACGACACTCCACCTCAAAGCTATGGAGCCCTGCGAGCCAGAAGCTAATGCTAAAAAGACTCGACGCTCATAAAACCGGAATAAGCCAACAGAACAGTGACGAAAACCCGACACTAACAACGAGAGCAAACCAAGATGGAACTCGAACGTTACCGCTACACACATGGGATAATCCCCCAAAACAGTCGCGACAGAAAGTAGCACTGTGTAAAAATCTTCCCACCATTCAACAATTCGTACTTCAGAGCCAGAGAATGAAGTAGACAAGTCCTAGAAAAGCAGGCTTAGCTTTCCGGTAGGTGCTGAGTCCAGAGCAGTCCGTAGTCTGGAGTTGTCGGCCGAAGAACGGCGTCTCGGAGTCCGGCGGTCCAATTAGAAGCATGATGAGGTCGACACCGCACACCACACAGCCACACACGCTTCAGCACAACAAACTCAAACACCTGCCCGACAGGCAGGGCAGAAGTCAAAAATTACACCTTCCAAGACTCATCTGCAGGGAGTAACCGCGTTGAGCAGCGACCCGGGCAGCTCTGGGGTTGGACTACCTTCTTTGTTCCCGAACCCCCTTTTTTAGGCTCGTCGACCGACCAACCTCCCGTTACCCCGCCTTTCGGGTCAGTCAACTTTCAAGAAAAACAAAGCTACACAGCAACGACCCAAATGGCAAAACCTATTACATTTTTCAGACAACCAAACATATGTGCCCATCCATTCCCCCGTACGAGTCCAAAAACATGAATTATCGCCGATACATAGAACACGACAGGCGGCAGACTGAGCAAAGCCGCCGCCTTCAAAAACCGCGCTAGCCAGCGTAAACATCTTTGTATCCCGGCGGCGCCCCCGCATGTCAAATCGGCACCATACGCGAGCCAGCATACGCACCCCTCCGTCCGCGAGGTCAAAGCCACAAACTGTGACCTGGGATGATCTACGTCGCCCGTTAACAAAACCCATTCCGCAAACGAGCAAATTCGTTAGGGACTTAGAAAAGAACTACGACGGGACGAACTGAGATTAAAAGTGGCACCACACTCCCCCTTTTTGACCGTACCAACACTTAAAGTGGTCCAAAAAAAAGATCATAAAAGTATTTAAAAAAATAAAGAGAAGCCTGAATTTGTGACACCCGGCTTCTCCATCCTGTGTTTTTTTTTTTGTGCTTTTTCTATTACGAAGCAAGACATTATTCCAGCCGTAGGCACCAGATGTAATTCTCGTCTGCGATCATAAGATTATAGGATCCTAACTGCCGGCAGCTAAGTGTCAATTACATCCGGCTTGTGCATACAGTGCAACATCTTTTGCTATTCAGCCGATCATCACTTTACAGCCTGGGTATCTGTTCTTGTAAACGACAGTACTGCTACATGTTAAACGGCTCTAAAGCGATAGAGCAAACTCACATCTCATTATCTTTTAGCTGAATAAACTGTTTGTTTGGTTGGGCTAGTTTTCCAATCTTTGTTTTAAATTTAATTTTCTCATATAAACACCTTACATTATAGAAAAAAACATCTTTTTATAGTACGGAGGTGTCCATATTAAGAAGACATGGCTGTATCATCTTTGAACCTAGTTTGCCACAGCCAGTGTTATAATATGTATTGATTTTTTATGCAGTGCCTGCCTTTCCTTGCCCCTTGTGAGGACGACTGAGAAAGCGACTTTGCGCCACAACGACGGATGGCAAGTATCCCAAGTGTCGTCACCTATAGTGGTCATGTGCTATGTGTTCGCAGCATTGTAGGCCGACCGTGAAGCGCTTTCAAAAGGAAACTTGAGCTGTGTGCACAGGATGACCGTGTACAATACGGGGCACGTACAGTCAGAAGAATTATGAGAGGGAACGTGCAGGCGCGTGTCACTTGGTACAGGCAGAGCAGCCTAGCAAGTGTCATGCTTGTGCACTGAGGGGCCCTGGTTTGAAGAGCCGAGGCAGAAGTTTCAGCGGCGGTGTCACCGCCTTGGCGGCTTGTCGCCGAAGCAGAAACGGGGTTAGCTAGCTTTGCTCGTGGCTGGCTTTGTGTAGTGTGTGTAGACCGGGAACGTAGGCTTATGAACTTCGGCAACAAGAATACTACAACGCTTTGGTGTTTTGGTACGAGCAACAAACGTGACACTATTTGCTGCGACTAGCTACGACCACCCACCGCAGCGATGAAGGCATCGAAGAAGCAGAACCTGTGTATTCCGCCATTGCCGTTACCCAACAGTGCTCATTTGTCATGGAGGGCTTTCCGCCCAGAGACTTTGCTCGTCACAGAGTGTTATTTCCCGTGTTTCTCTTTGTGTGCTCAGTGGCTGGACGGGCCTCATACAGCAGTTCTTCAGGTTCAAAGGTGACTAAAAGTTGAGGGTGGATGGACTTGCAGCAATCCCCTCGGTTGGTGCGTGTGAGAGAACCTTTGTACGGCATCATCGGGAGGATACTGTTGTAAGTTAGCAAGTTGTCCAATTGTATGTTCATTATGCTAATATTTGAAAAGTCTTGTTTAAAAGGATGCTGGACCAAAATTTGGATTTCATAAAATAAGGCCGCGGATGCTTTGAATGGGAGCTCAACAAACTCCGAAACATCACTCATACATTAATATCTCAAACGGATGGCCGTATTCTTGGAAAGGAAAGGGCGCAATCAAACAAGAAATGTGACATCATACTTCTCCTGGTACACTTTAGAATGAGGGGAAGCGGCCTCGCTTCTCTCATTCCCGCTCCCGTTCACCTGCTTAAGGGGATGAAGCTTAGAGGAGAGGGAATGAGAATCGCCACATCACATGTCTCGTCGGCCTTCTTGAATCCCACATGTTTCCAAAAATACGGCCATCCGTTAGAAATAATGCTCTATGTGTGATGTTTTGTGGGTTTTGCAGCGTCCCGCCTACCGCCCCAGTGTTGTTTTGCAAGCTTCGAATTTCGGTTAAGCATACCTTTTAATATGAATAATTGTGTCATCAGAATGTTAGAGCATGTCAGTTCTACACTGCTACTCTCAAACATTTTCGAGTGGTTTCGCCTTCCAGATTCAAAGGGGGGGGGGGGGGGGGGCAACATGTACATGTTTTTATGTCTACAGCACAAATAGTTCCTATCATGCACTGTAAATAGCTGTCAATTGACAGACTGGGTAAAAGAGTGAGCACAAACAAGTCCAACTACCAACAATGCTGTCCATGGCGAATCTTGGACACCATGTCTTACGTTATGTGGCCTCAGCGGTCTTTCTATAGTTCTTTTCATTGTTGCCGGTAGAGCAGCTACCGATAGGGGGGTTGCGAGGACGTCAACTTTGAAATGCAGTTTCTTCACATAATGTTTGCATTTTGGGAAGTTTCTACACATATACCTTGAAGTCGCTATTGTACGGATGAAACAACTTTGTAAAAGTGCCTATGAAAACTTTGGCAGGGTTCTCTTTAACGTGCCTGACTTACAACAAGGCTGTCCAACTTGAGAAATTTCACTGGTGGGAGCTTATTTTCATATAAGAATGGTGTACTTCTTCACAGCGCTGTGTGTATGCAACAGAAACTCCAGATGTGTTTAATAAAAGTAGCATTTGCTAGTATTGTGTTTTCTGTGTATCTGATGCACTAGGTTGTATTTGTTTTGAACGCTTGCTACGTTTCGGCTATAAAAAATAGTCTAAATTTTATGCCGACAAGCTTATTGAAAAAGAAGTGTTCGGTCTGAATAAAAGATTCCAGAAATTACACTAAAATAAATTGCTACTTGGGGTAGCAAAAATGGTGTTTTACAGTCGACTCTCATTATTTCAAACTCCAGGGCCCGTTTGCTCGAAGCGCTAACCATGGCTGAAGTTAGCCGCAATACCTAGGAGAGGGATTTTCAAATGACGTGACTGGCTCGGTAGGGATGCGGGGAAGCGTGGCGGTGCCCCGGTGAGTGAGCGCCGCACGCTTTGGAACTAATATGTCGCTGTAGCTGCAATACCGGGCGCGTTAGTCAGCAACGAATGGTGCAGGAGGCTTTCACTTTGCCTTACCTCACTTCATCACAAAGCATGAGCAAGGCCCTCGCCGCATTTTTTAGATAGTCTTTCGACTCTGGCCATTCCTAAGCCTAAATGAATGCGGTAATTGTCGGCTTGGCAACATCTTTGGAAAGCGGATTGTCTTGACTCAATCGGTCGGGTATTGATTGCACACAAAAGCAGACAGCATCCCTATAGACCTTTTTCTAAATTACCCAAGCATCGAGAAGAACGCTGGAAGTATAATTCTGCGGTCCGCGCGCACTGGCCTTCCTCTTATAAAAGATTCGAAGTAAATAATCATAATAAAAATTTGACCAACGCACGTGCAAGACAAAATTTGTTTTAGACTTTTTGCTTTAGAACAGTTACTACTTCAGACGCCAGCACGTCCAACGCGTGTAACTACACTTGTAGCATGCACCTCGGTGCTCGGGACATTTAGAGAAAGGTCTAATATGGTCTATTGGGACGCTGTCTGCTTTTGTGTGCTATTAATACCTGGCCGATTGAGTCAAGGCAATCCACTTTCGAAAGACATTGCCATGCTAACATTTATCGCGTTCATTTAGGCTTAGGAATGGCCAGAATCGAAAGACTATCTAAAAAATGCGGCGAGGTCATATGCTCATGCTTTGCGATTTAAATGAGGTAAGGCAAAGCGAAAGCCTCTGGCACCATTTATTGCTGACTAACGCGCCCAATATTGCAGCTACAACGACATATTAGTTTCAAAGCGAGCGGCGCTCACTTACCGGGGCACCGCCATGTTTCCCTGCATCCCTGCCCAGCCAGTCACGTGATTTCAAAATCCCTCTTCTAGGTACTGCGGCTAGCTTTAGCCGCGGTTAGCGCTTGAGAAAACGGGCCCTGGAAGCCACACACTTTAGTTTTGAAATTTCAGAAGATTGAATTATCAAAATTCATCTAAATATTGTCACGAATAAAAACATACTTATTTATTAAACTTAAAATCAGTGTGTAATGCACCGAACTTGTGCTGAGAAACATAAATTAACAAAGACCTTTGATGGTGTCGAAAGGACAACTGCCTCAAGCAGCCATGCGAAGGTATTTTTGTAAGCGCGTGGGTATCTAGAAGTTTCTGAGCTTGAACAAAAAAAAAATTTAGAGTCATCTCATCATTCCAGTCACGCAAACAAAAGAAAGAAGGACATGTGCTGGCGGGGTCAGCGGCATGTGAGTCGATTACGCTGCTGACTCGGCGATTTGCACGAGGCATTACTCCCCTCTTGTGAAAGAATCGTCGTCTTTATGCTTAATTTGCTAAATTAAATTAACAGCTTAAACAAGACTAGGTCAAAATACAGAGTCACGTAAGTAGCAGATTTTCACAGTCCTACCGAGCATACCTAGTTCAGTTGAGTCGGAAGACGTGAATCGCCTACGGGTCGCAGAGGGCAGCGTGACAATGTTGATGTGCGATTGGCCAACGACTTGCAACTTAGGTCTCATGTAGCGAATAACCTTGAGGTCGAAGCACCACTTTAACAGTTCCTTGCTGCGACGATGAATTGGTGTTTAGATTCGCAGTGGGTAGCCAGGCTGAAACTGGGCGTCGTGGCGACAAAGATTGTAGCAGTCATCGTCCGGGAAGTTGTGGCCTGCATCAAAATGCGACCAAGCTAGCAAACTTCCTCCGTTCATTGAGTGACATACCAGGCGTCGTCGTCCTGCTCGTCTTCGTGACAGATACCACACTTGCCGTAGGTATCGTCATCGGGTTCATCATCAAGGTCGCCGTCAAGTTTGTAGTCGTGGTTGCCGTTAAAGGGCAACTCCGGACCATACTTTCATTTTTGGGATTATGACTGTTTTTAGTGCAGTCAGCGTCCCTGAATTGCAAGGTATAATTTTTTCCTCGTTATTGTGCGTAGTTTTAAAGATATGGACGCCTCAAAGTTTGTTTGGGGCACGGTCAACAAAACCGAAACTAGCCACTCGAGGCCCTGGCAGCACTAGAAATCAGCCGCTATGTGAACGTGACGTCAGGATCGTTCTCGTTCAACGAGTACGCAGGTTGAGCAGCAGCTACTTCTGTTGCGCTAGCCGTCTAAAGGTAGGAGGTAAGCTGATTTTATTTTAATTCTGTACACGTGGTAGTTATCCAGCACATGTAGGAAGAGTTAGTGCGTATACCCAAAAGCTAGCGACTGGAAAACCCGTAAACTCGTACAGTGCCGTACTCGGCGGCCGCTGCCGCCGTGCGTGTGCCATGCCGTACTTGTCGCTAGTATACCCAAAAGGTAGCGACTGGAAAACGAGTGAACTCGTTCAGTACCGTACTCAGCGGCTGTCGCCGTGTGTGCGGTCTTCCGTACTCTGTCGCTAGGCCTAAATTGTCATCGGGGCTCCGTGGATGGAGCGGCGTTGCTCTACGACGCGCTGCCAGTGAAGTACAGTACTGGGGGCCCTCTCGCTTTCGCGCTGCGGGTTAGTAACAACACGAAGCTTTGAGGCTTTCCGGCACGGGCTGCTGCGTTAGGACTGTACATGTCTGTTTTTGTATTCTTTTTTTCTTGGGCACGTAAAAGTCAAAGTCCACTCGTCGAACAGCGTTTACCCACACCTTCTTCAATTTCTGGTACGTTGGAAACTTGTGAAAAAGCACCTCCGGGTTGTGCAGCGGGTTGTTTGAGCAGCCCACAGCACTTCAAGTTCTACTCGGCATCCTTCGAGGAACAGCTGGGCAGTCTTGGGCGCTACGAGATGCTCGCTAAAACCAGTCTTTGAGTCCTCACAAGCAAATAAACAAAAGGCTATACCGAAGCTACACGGGCTACAGATAAAAGCAACGGCTAAACATGACAATCACAAGTCCAAGTAGCGGTGGTAGCGGCTCAAAGAGGCGCACTCCGCTTAACGCTTGGAAGAAAAAAAGAGAACGATACTGACGTCACGGCCCAATGTTGCTTTAGTGATCGGCAACCCGCTAGCCACCCGCTAAGGTGCAGCGGCTCGCGGCGGGTCACATTTTTATTATCGGCATTAGTTGAGAATGCGGCATCCCACGGACGTAATATTTTGGCTGGGGTCGTATTTTGTGTCACTACAGCGATACCAGTAATTTCTTTAATTTCGAGTTTTGGCCGGAGTTGCCCTTTAAAGTCATTGTCCGGATTGTCCTTGGATAACTGTCAAAGCCGTAGTCGGGATCGTCTTCTATGAAATTGTTTGAGTCTTCCCCTGGGTCATCATCAGTGTCGTCATTAGTCTCGTCATCACGGTTGAAGACTGGTTGTCATCGAGGCCGTTGTAAGGTTGGTTGTTGACATTGTAGCCGGGTTTGGTCTTTGAAGTTGTCGTCCGTTTCATCATCAGCGTAGAAGTCGTCATGATGTTTTCGTCTAAGTGTGGTAGCCAGGGGCTTTGTCAAGTTCATTGTCCGGGTCGCTTTCGAGGCCATAGTTGAGGTAGTCGTTGATGTCACAGTTGGAGTCGTCCTCGGATGATTTCAAGGACGTCGCCTTCACGATCGTCGTCTTAAGAGTTATCGTGTTCACAGATGGTACGCTTTATGGGCATAGACTGCGTTACCCTGCACATCCACCAATACGTCATGAACAAAAACAAACTTGATTAATAAAACTTCAGATCAATAATAAAAGCAGCAAACTTGTGCCCAGAAACATAAAGTAACAAAGACCGCACATACTTTGACAGCGACAAAAGGACGACTGACTCGAGCAGCCATGCGAAGCTCTTTTTGTAAGCCCGTAGGTATCTAGAAGGTTCCGAGGTCGGACAAACAAGATTCTCGAGTCATCTCAAACATTCTAGGCATGCAAACAAACGAAAGATTGCCCATTCCACCCAACTCCATTCCAGTGACTTGGAATTTTCTAATACTAAATCCATCCCTTTGAACTCCTGGAAAGGAAAAACTGGGCCCATCCCCACTCCTGGAATGGCTGAACTCCTGCATTCCATTCCTCTCAATCCCTCCCAACTGTGAAAATGGCACTTGACAGCTAGTACTAAGTTACCGAAAAATAACGTCGGCGTAAAGCTGGCGTTGTGAAATAGTAGACAACTGCAAAATTCAAAACCCTACCCGCAATCATTGATTTTACTAAGTTGAGCGTTGGTCGCACATAGCACTAGTGGCAATTGGTATGGGGGCACTGCAGATATTGATCGCACCACCAGGTGTAAAAGCCTCATAACAGAGAGGAAAACTAAGTCGCTTATCTTTTCCACAAAAGTACCTCATATGTCCTCCACTTTTACGAGATACATAAGAAGTGAGGAGTCACGTGTATTAACGAAATGCGGGCGGTGTGACATTGTCACTGCCTGGTGGCCTGCAACTGGTGCTGTAATCACACATGGTCCCAACAGCCTTATGGTTGCGTCTCGCAGGTCCAGGAACGACACTTTGGCTGTGTTCCAAATCTTACCCAAATGGATCCGAGTTACTCCGGTGGGTCGTGTCACCTGACAACACAGATTGAAAAGTGCTGGGCACGGGTAGGTTTTGGAACGCTGAGCTACAAAACCCTTACCCTGGAGTAAGATCGAGTAAATTGCCCTTGTCCGCCTACAACTCTACAGTTTGGGTTGCTTCACTGGGGTTGCCACTTTCATCCTCGAAGGAACATAAGCAGTCAGATAACCAAACCGTCAGTTACCTAAGTGCAATAATGCCGTTTCGAAAGCCCCTTTGACGGTATCGAAGCAGCTCGCATTAGAACAAAGCCTATTCCATTCCTACTCTATTCTGGGCAAAATGTAACTACTAATTTCGTTCCCATTCCATTCCAGTGCTGCCACTATTTTATTTGCATTCGATTCCAGGGTTGTGGTAGTGCGGAATCGTACCAACTCTGGAGTAGCAACTCCTCAACGCTGGTGATAGTCACCAAGGCACCCAGTTCAGTGTGAATGCTGTCCTCACAGCCCATCCAAAGCTGTTATTACTGTAACAAACTCCAGTACGACGAAGTAGTTGTATTCGGAAGCCTGTTGTGCAGATTTGTACCTTGCACTCTTTCCGGTATTTTTTATTTCTTTTGTATTTTATAATGAACAACTCTTCTTTGTTAAGAGGGTAACAAGCGTTGTAATCTCGGTATTGTTGCCAAACCTGAAGGTTTTATCATCGGTGCACTTTTAAATAAATATATGCCACAGTTGCAGCTCAGCGATGAGCACTTACACTGTGACTTAGGTGTATCGTAAGTATTCATTTTGATTGCGCGATAATGATGTTTGTCTTCTGTTAGAATTAAAAAAACCAAAACAATATTCAACATGATGGATAATTTTGGACACCCACGGCATGTGTGATCTGAGCATTTGCTCTTTTCATCTGAAGTGTGTCTCTTGCTGACTACCTATAGAGTATACGATGTTGTGGACGGAAAAGATGCTGCGACCGACTCCGAGCAATAAAAACATTGTGTTTATTCTCATGTCGTTGAGCTCGCGGCAACGAGTATGAGTAGCACTGTCATCTTTGGCGATGCCAAGGCTGAACCGATAGACTGCCGCAGAGCTATCGCCCTCAGCTCTGCACTGTGAGGAATGGCACGATTTTGTTGAAGTGATTGCGGCTCCAGAGAGGTGTCGTTGCTGTTGACATGTACCGCAAGCAGGATGACAAACTAGAGAGCAAGAAAGGGAGCGTTTGGAAGCCGTGCATGGTAGTTGACTCCGAGGTCAGTAAATGAGGCAGCAGACGGGGGAAATCGACCCTGTCGTGCTTTCAGTCCGGCTCGATCAGTTTGGAGTGTACAGTTTCGGACTGAAAGGGGGATGCCGGCCGACTGCGGGGCCGATGCAACATCCCCTAAGATGAGGAAGCGAACTGACAGCGAATGCATGACATGGCAACGATGAGGAGATTCTGGTCGGCTAGCAACATGCCTTGTGAACAGTGTGGAATTGTCGATGAATATTCACTTGGGGCCGAGCCGGTGGGGCAAGCAAGGGGGTCGCAGCCCATTGCTGGGAGATGCCGGCGCTAGATGGGACACAGCAGAGGCGGTTGCGGAGGCGCTGCAGATGTGGAGGCTGAGAAAGTTGAATATGTGCCTACTGCATTTTCGTCCGAAAAGGCAGAGCCGTTGCCGTGCCCTTGGCCACGAAGAACATTCCCCTGGATAGCAGGTGCTCGGAGTCAATCATCATGTCCAGGTCACCAATCTGTAGCACTTTCGATCTTGAGGACGGAAGAGACGGTGCAACAGACTCTGAGTTTAACTGTGAAAACATTCCCTTTATTCTCGTACCGTCAAGCTCGTTCCGACGAGTAGCTTGCTTCAATACACTGCAGTCATTAGCATTATAGTTGATCTAAGTATTTTGCAACACTATTAATACGACAGATTGGGCGAGTTGGTACGGCATAATTACGAACCAGCGCACAGGTAGACAGTTACTCAAAATCCAAATACACAAAAATATACACTCGCACAGCACTGATGTGAGTTTTTTGTGTTTGCATTTTGGGTAACTGTCTACCTGTGCGCTGGTTCGTAATATTGCAACACTGCCGTCTTTAGGTGGTGTGGAGGCTGAACCGATGGACCGCCAGAGGCCCATATCTGTATCTGTTTCATATACTGAATGCCTTTTAGAGCGCAGCTCTTAGGGGCCCGTTTCCGGCTTGAGCGGCGTCGCCGTCGCCGTCGCCGTCGGCGTAACCGCGCGGCGCATCATGGGAAATGTCCCATAATGCACCGCGCGAGCCCCCCACCGGGGTCACGTGACTCCCCTGAGGTCACGTGAGCCCCTCCTCGAGGTCACGTGACCCCCCGAGGTCACGTGACCCCCGCCGATGTCGCGTCACCCCCCGATGACGCCATCGTCACTGATGACGTCACCGGCATCCACATCGTCATCGTCATCATCACTGATGACACCACCGGCATCCACATTGTCATCGTCATCATCACTGATGACGTCACCGGCATCCGCATCGTCATCGTCATCATCACTGATGACGTCACCGGCATCCACATCGTCATCATCACTGATGACGTCACCGGCATCCACATCGCCATCGTCATCATCACTGATGACGTCACCGGCATCCACATCGTCATCGTCATCATCACTGATGACGTCACCGGCATCCACGTCGTCATCGTCATCATCACTGATGACGTCATCAGTGACGTCACTGAGGTCGTCACCGGCATCCGCATCGTCATCGTCATCATCACTGATGACGTCATCAGTGACGTCACTGATGACGTCACCGACATTCGCATCGTCATCATCATCATCATCACTTGTGGTCATTAGTGACGTCACTAACGACGTCATTGGTACCCGCATCGTCATCGTCACTGATGACGTCATCAGTGACGTCAGTGATCACATCATCGGCATTGGGGGTCTCGTGACCCCCAAGGTCACGTGACCCCCCCCTGGTTAGTTTAACCCCCCCAGTGCCCTTCCCTCCTCCTCCTCAAGAGCTGCGCTCTAATTTGGCGTTACAGGGAGTTGTAAGCGGCTTTCATTTTTTGCACGGCTCTGTGTTTACCTTTGTCTTCCTGATTTTTACTGCCCACTTGTTTTTTAATTTTATTTAGAGGATACTAATGGTCATTGAAGGCCCAAGTAGGAGTGGGGTACAACATATGCATTCACACACCTACAACAACAAACAACACGACATTAAGAGTTTTACAACTAACCAGCAAATACCCAAGCAGCACGTTGTTAATGGGCCATCGCTGGCAAGTGTACTATGGCCAACCAGATTTTCGACGGCCCAAGCTTGGTCAAAGTGCTCGGCAATAGAAGTGTTTTCGTCCTCGTCTGGTGACTTGCCATTCACTTTATGCCAGTCGCTGGCCATTCACTTTAGGCCAGTGACTGGCCATTCATTTTAGGCCAGTGATTGACCATTTACCTTTGTCCAGTGGATGACCATTCACTTTAGGCCAGAGACTGGCCATTCACCTTTGGCCAGTGACTGGCCATTCAGATTTGGCCAGTGACTAGCCATTGACTTTGGGCCAGTGACTTGCCATTCACCCTTGGCCAGTCACTTTCGGCCAGCCACTGGCCATTCACGTTTGGCCAGCCACTGGCCGAAAGTGGCTGTAGTTATACACTTACCGCCGACTTCAGAAACCTCACTCAAACTACACTCAAACTGAAGGGCCCCTCCACTTCCTCGAGGAAGGCGCGAGGGCCGGCGCTGGCCAATCGCGACGGCCGATCCGTCCTCGAGATTGGCCAGCGCCGGCCCTCACGCCTTCCTCGAGGAAGTGGGGGGCCCTTCAGTTTAAGTGTAGTTTGAGTGAGGTTTCTGAATTCGGCGGTTAATGCATAATTTATCACAGACTGCCAGAAAATTTGGGTGTTCCTCAGAAGACAGTCAAGAGTTTCGGGAGGTCAAGTTTGAGGACTCAACCCCAGAAACTCTTACATAGTAATGACACGCGAAGCTGCTGCAAGGCTGCTCAATATGTATTGGACTTTTTGAGTACTAAGTCTTATGACGCTGGTTACGACCACCGTTCCAGTCGTCGTGGGTTCAGGGATGGTATGTTGTCCCACCATTAAGATCACCCGGTAGTGCAGCAGTAAAAAAAAAAAAAAAAAGAAGTAACTTTAGGTGAAGGGAGAGTGGAACAATAGAAAGTTTTAGTAGATCGTTCCGATACCTCCGATAGCCCCGATAACGATACCATGCATGCGCAAGGGAGGCGGTGACGGAGTATCGGGTATCGTTATCGGAGTCATGGGAGCGATCTACTAAAACTCTCTACTGTTCAGTTACAATATTTTTCACTTTACACAAACTTACTGGCACTAATGGGAAAGAGAAGCCTTGAGTACACTGTAAAGGTTTTTTCACACTTAAGGGTGTAAATAAGTTTGTCCCTGGACTAACACCCTTATGGCGTTCAGGCAAGCACACTTCACAAAGGGTGCTTGCTAACATCCTTGATAAAGGGTGCTTGGCATGAAATGGGCGCCAGCTGGGGTGGCCCAGTGGATGCTGGGCCACCCCAGCCAATCTGGCGCCAGGAGAGTATTATGCGACGTTTTGGTTATGTGGAGTTTAAGGTTCCATGACGCTCTCTCGACGCTGGATTGGCTGGTAGCGCCCGCCGCGCTCGGAGGAAGGGTGAAATGAAGTATTAGCCCCAGTGAACATTTCATTGGAATGTGTCCAATACACATATCAGAACTTGTAATTGTACGAAAATCATATATGGTATTGCATATTCTTATATTATTATTATACGATTTACAGATTATCATGTTTACTGAACACATTTACACTTTTTTTTCACTTAGAGGGATTGCCACATCACCACATCTGATAAAGAAATACTGAGTCACAATAAACACAACTCATTTCATGAAGAAGTTATACAAAATAGCTCTTTGCAAGCCACATCATAACCCCGTGGGCAATTGGGAAGTGCTACGGCAACCCCCCCCCCCCCCCCCCTTCTCGAACTCTAAGTCAGCAAGCAGTGGCCCCAAGCATCACACTGCACGGCTGAACCATTGTGAACATCATGGCCTGCCACAAACGAAGCATGTAAAGCTTTCCTGTTTGGAGATCAAGTGACATGATTTGTTTGTCTCAGAGGACTGCAGGCAACACACTTCGCTTATCACTTGTCTCCTACGTGCACCTGTTTACTAATTGGAAGCAGGGTAGAAGGGGGTGGTTTAGCCCTTGATAAACCAATGCAGTATTTAATTAGGTGAAGCTCATTATGACATGAATTAGAATGTGTTAAATTGAACATTTATTGAACCTTGAGAAATGGAAAATACAATATATGCCATTCCATGAAATAAAGAATGCTATCTGCAAACATGTAATGAAAAATATTACAGAATGAACTTGCACTCTACGGCAAATAAGCAAACGTTTCAGTAGAAGACGCTATCCTCTTGCTCACGTACAAAGAAAATTATAAAGTTCTGGAAGACAACTATGGATAAGGAACTCGTACAGCTAAATTCTAAGCACCTCACCTACAGGAGTTCAGCATTAGTTATCACAGAAAGTGCCCAACATTTAAAGAAAGAAAAAGAAAACATGACTCCATAAAACCTTCTATCATTCGTTCTGGAAGCAAAATAAAAATTAACCTGATAATACTGGCGAGAAAAGTGGATTATACACTTTTAAAACGGCTCACAAAACATAATTTCAACCACATACCTTTCTGCAAACTTTGTTCAAAAATTTATTTACGACTGTCCTTGGATTGGTGTCGCTCAAGCCAAGGAAAATCCTCTCCAGAGCAACCAGTGTGTTGGAGGCCTTGCATTCGTACTGGATGCTGAAAAGCCAATATGCTGCCAACAACATGCACAGCCCCTCTTCTGCATTAAAAACGGAGAACAAGCGCTCACGATCCTCAACAAGGTGAAGAAAGTCTGCATCGTCCAGCTCTTGCTTGTTTTAGAGGACACATAGTGCCGGTAGGGTGTTCTCGTCCTGCGTTAGGTAAAAGGATAAAGCAAAACATATTTAAATGTAGAAGGCCAAAACATGTTTGCTCTTGTCAACTGCTATTATTCGCTGCAGTTAAGGCCATGAGCATCAGCTTCCACACAGGCATACAGTACTTATGTTGGAACAAGTAACCGGCGTCCGCAGCAATGTAAAACGAATGAGGAATCACAATCGGGGCAACATCACAACATGCAAGTATTGCGATATAATCTTAGGGGCACTTGTGAGTATCTCTATTTCTGTCCCGAAATGCATTTCCGAAATCTATTTTTGTTTCAGTAGTGAAATATTTTTGCGATGTATTATGATACGCTGCTAGACTTATGTGTATTGTTACATTTATTGTTAGAAATGAGCTAACAGGTTTGGAGATAAAAAAAAAAGCCACGGAAAAAATCCGACGCATCACTTGTTTATTTTCGCAATGAGTGATTTTTTGCTTTGCTCTCACTTTTAACTTCTACAGCGGCCGGTCTTCTTTCTGCTGACAGCAGCCTTCCTGTGTACATTTGAGGTTATTGTATGGGTAAGAGGCCACCAACAAATGCACAGATGAAAAACAATATGTCTAAAAGAAGAAGGCAAAAGCAGGGACGTTTGGGCAGACACGCTTTGTCAGGCGGTGTCATTGGTCGCCAGCGTTCATTGGGTGCGATAATGGGTTCTTTTTAATATCAGCGAACATAGCCAAGGGAAGTCAAGTTGCAAAAAAAAAAAGGACAAACACCGACAGGAGGCGGGGAGCTTAGGTGCTACAATCTATGTTTGCCACAGACGGACCCTTCTCACCTCGCCACCCTGCATTTATGAACCGTGTAGGGCTGCCGACTGACCATAACGGTACATGCTAATATTTGTCCCTTGCCCAATGTTAATTTTTTTGCCTCCTCCTCTACACTGAAAAACCCAAAGATGAAGGTTACAGAAAACAGCCAACATAAAAATGTTTCGCATGTAGCTGTAGAAATTAATTTTCAAGGGCTACATTTTAAGTACAGTCGCCGGCCATATGAACTCCCCCGTCCGAACACCAACCGGTGCAGCAAAAATCCAGCATGCAGCGTGTCGAGGTTGACGGCTGCGGTTTTCAACGGTAGAGGGGGTGATTACATATTAAAAGGGGCTCGTGATAATATATTTCTACAGCAAGCTATGATACATTGTTGCGTTTGCACCTCAATGCACCCCTCGAATCCGTGACAGACAAAGGTGTTCTGACAAAATATACAATGAGCTGTCTGCGATAAGAGAAGAGCAATCTCGGTGGCCCAAAAGGTAACCTGCGGCTGCTGGATGACTTCATGTAAACGGACCCAGAATTCACGGGCTTGGAGAGAGGAGCAGAAACTATATGACATTCAACTGAAAAGTTAATAAGCTCAAATTATTATCCATTTTAAGCCAAAATTCATCATTCGCACAAGCCTAATATTTTCACAATGAAGCCAAATGCGAACCAAGTAGTAGTCCGTTGATTTATTGCCGAATAAAATAAACTTTGAGTACCAAGCTGGATGCGTTGCTTATGTTTGGAAGGTTGCCATGACAAATGCAATACTTAATTGGGTAAAAAGCAAAGTTTTGTAACAATTATGTGCATGATTACATTCTACAAGTCGTTTTACGTGTATACACTCTGCACAGCATTCTATTTGAAAGCTAACAAAATTTTAAAAAAAGGCCGTGAGAGATCTGTCGATGTCTTCTTCACTGCGTGTTCGTGGGACTCAGCGGACATTGGTAAAGGAGATAACTGTCACAGTACGTTGACTAATTGACCAAATTCTGTTAGCTTTGTAATTCATGGCTTTATGGACCATTTTGCAACTGCAGTGTTAAAAGCGAGTCAGTATTAAAGGCTTTCCCTATTTAAACCATTCAGAAATAGCCAAGCGGCCTGGAGGTATTCATTGTCCAACTTTTGCGTTTTCAATGTCGGATGCAAAAACCATGCTCAGCTTGAGCTCCAGATTTCGTGCCGGTAATAATGGGCAGAAGAGTGACCTAGTCATACCGGGTACGTCGTCACTATCTCGACAGAGTGTCCTTGGCGGAAGCATCGGCATCATACTTCCAGGACAGTGAAGGTGCATCCGAAGCAACCACGTCCGCACGACATCCTGAGGCCTTCTGAGCGCAAGATTTTAAAATTGGACGACGAAAAGGCAGATTTTTAGCACTGAATATTTCGAAACTTGTTGCCATTCGCAAATTGCGTCAATTGTGTTAGTCTTTAATATTCACTGCCTTTGAAACTAGAATTGAAACATACCCCATAAAACTATTATTAAAACTTTTGGTTAATTAGTTTTGAATAACATACTGCTAAGGGTTTTCCCCTTATGTGATATCCTCTGAGCCCCACAAACACACATTGAAGTCAACATCCAGGTAACACTCACGCCGGTTCTTTTTTTTTAGAAAGCTTTGTATTTATGTATTGTAAGGTATCGGGTTGGCCGACGAGACTCGTCGACCGTTGCCACGCACAGCCGAGCCACCGGGTTGAGGAGAAAAAAGTGCATGGTAGCTCGGGGGCAGTTGGTTCTGGTGGTTGGAATGAGCGGCCATTATTTGCGGGTGTCTTAGAGCAAGTGTTTAAAAGACGTTGAAACCTGACAAGTGGGGCTCGTCCGGGATAATAAGATGTCTCATCGACCGCTTTTCGTGCCGCCAGACTTTCTCTGTACGATGATGCAGCAAACAGATGGTTCAGCGCTCCATCGGGAACAGATCGCCGCCCACATACGCGAGCTCTTGATTGCCGCGCCCATCGAGCTTGCAGAAGGTGAGCTCGACCCTGAGCTGCCTCAGCCCTTGTCGCCTCAGCCCTTATCGCTTCAGCCCTTGCAGCCCTTGTTACCCTCTCCGTTGGTAACGCCAGCCGTCACTGCGACCAACGGAGCGCCCGATCAAGATCCCATGCATGCCCTGTGGATCTCCACCCAGCCTCCCAGGTTTTCTGGTTTTGGAGATCTACAGTCACCAGAAGGGTTCATAGAGAAGCTCGAGAGTTACTGCCTAATCCAGGGTGTCAAGCCAGAGGATCGCATCAGCCGTGTCGTACCCGCAGTTCTCGACGGAAGTGCCAAGCTGTGGTTTCGCTTCGCGGGGGAGTTTACGAGCTGGGGCAGCTTCGTCACCGCGTTCCATAGTCAGTTTCCGCCGGTGGACAAGAAGAAGCGACTGAAAGAGGAATTGCGGAAACGAACTCAACACCCCGAGGAAAACCTGAAGCAGTTCATATATGTCATCATCAGTTACTACGACAGGATCGGCGAGCCTGTGACAGATGCGCAGAAGGTGGAGAGGGTACTCCGACAGATGCACCCGCAGTTCCGGGATCTCGTTGAAGGAAGGACCTTCGCCACGCTCAAGGAACTCGCCGACGCTGCCGATGGATTAATGGAGCGCGTGTGGCGACGTCTCCAATACGTACCCCCTCCCCAACTTTCAAACCAAGTGGCCCGGGACTTGGTGTTTCAAAGTCGAACAGCGACGCCAGTGCCTCGCCTAGTTTCGGTGACTCGAACGGCGACGCCAGTGACTCGTCCAGTTCCAGTGACGGATCAGAGTGTAGCAGCCTGGACCACGCCGCCCACCCCCGCTGCTCCAAACGCGTACCCCTGGTGCCTGCATCCGGCGGCCCTGCAACCTTCGTACTACAGGGACCAACTCGGTGCTGTCGAGGCTCACAGCGTAGCATCGTCCCAGACGGGTTTCGGCAGTTTCGGCAGCCCAGTCCTACAGCAGGCCGTGCTCCAAGAAAACAGCTATGATCGCCAGCTACAGTGTCACCGGTGCGGGGGTGTGGGACACATGTCACGCCAGTGTCCCACGAGCGCACGCCGGAGCCGGGGCCGACCTCGCTGTTTTCGCTGCAACGAGCCCGGGCATATGCAAGCGAGTTGTCCGGGAAACGGCAGACAGTAGACGCCGCACCGGCAGGCGTCTACATGTCAGTGCAGGTAGCTGCAGCAGCCGGTGGAAAAGAGCCGCTTCTGGAGCTTCGCATAGGGGACAGAATCTTTTGCGCACTCCTGGACACCGGGTCAAGCGTCGGTCTATCAGGAAATGCAGCTATTGCGACAGCAGTGGCTGGAGGAGCGACTGTTCGAGAAGAGCAGCACTGCCTTCGTCTTGCAGCCGGTTGGTCTCAGACAACAAGCTCCGTACGATGCCGAGTGCATTGGGCAGGGGGATCACGTAAGCAGCGATTCCTCTACATGCCAGGCCTTTGCAGGGACATAGTGCTAGGCAGAGACTTTCTTAACGCTACCGGCATCTCCATACACATTTCTTCGAGCGCTTGGACGATTGGGCCTGAACAACAGAAGCGTATTCCGTTTTCCAAGGGTGAAATCCAAAGAGAAGAGTCCGGTCAGGCCAATAACGAACAAGTCTATAGCTTAGAGCGATTGTTCGCCGAGTCAAGTGAAGGCCCTTGTGTGCAGAGACCTGCGGATGATCAGTCCCTACGAGAAAATTACTGGCGTCAGGCCTACCAAAACAAGAAGATGCCGACAGATGATCGACATCTGCTGCACGCCGACAATCCTGACGTTGACTATGCAAAGCATCCGGATGTCTTAACCGTGCTGGGAAAGTTCGGCACACTATTTGACAAACGTCCTGGCTGCACGGGACTGATGGAGCACACCATCAACACTGGAGATTCCGCGCCGATTCGCTGCAGGCTTCGCCCGGTCAATGCTCACAAAAGGCAGATTATGGATTCCTGTATCGAAGATCTGCTGCAGCAGGACTTGATACAACCCAGCTCGAGCCAGTGGTCCTGTGCCCCAGTCCTGGTTGCGAAGAAGTCGGGAGGATACCGACTAGCTGTTGATTACCGGCCGCTCAATGCTAAAACCCAAGTTCCGGTATACCCAATGCCACGGACAGACTGGGTACTGGCAGAGTTAGGCAGAGCTCAGTGGTTCACAAGCTTCGACCTGTCCCAAGGTTTCCTCCAGATTCCTGTCCGCCGCGAGGATATCCCCAAGACTGCATTCATATGCCTCAAGGGTACATTTGAATTCAAAAGGATGCCCTTTGGCGTGGCTGGCGGACCAGCCACATTCCAAGCTCTCATGGACAAAGTACTTGTGGGAATCAAGCACAAATTTTGTATGGCCTTCTTGGATGATGTCTTGATATACTCCAGTTCATTTGAAGATCACTTGCGGCATATTGAAGTGGTCTTGTCTAGGATCGCCCACGCTGGGCTTACCATCAATCCGACGAAGACGCAAGCCTGTAGGCGGTCGCTGAAGTTTCTAGGGCACATCATTTTACCGGGAGAGTGCAGGCCTGACCCAGATAAAGTTGCAGCTGTACGCGGCTTCCCAACCCCCCAGAGTGTAGAGGATATTCAAGCATTTCTTGGATTGGCCGAGTATTACCGGTCTTTCCTGCCAAAGTTCTCTGAAGTGGCCCGTCCTTTGACCATTCTTCTACAGAAGAATGTACCCTGGCGTTGGAGCAACCAGCAAGAAATGGCATTTCACCAGCTCAAAACCATGCTGGCAAACGAGGTGGTGGTTGCACTCCCTGATCTCAACCGACCGTTTGTGGTGGAGACCGATGCGAGCGGCACCGGCATCGCAGCAGTCCTCTTACAGGACACGGAGGGACAACTGCGGCCAGTGTCATTATTAGTCGATCTCTGAACGCAGCTGAAAGGAACTACACCGTGCAAGAATGGGAGTGTTTGGCCGTAGTCTGGGCCATTGACAAGTTCAGGCCGTATTTGGAACATACCAAGTTTGAGGTACACACCGACCACGCTTCTCTCAAGTGGATGTTCACCACCGAACAGACCTCAAGCAGGGTACGTCGATGGGTGCTACGCTTGCAAGGTTTCGATTGCCTCATCAGACACCGTCAAGGAGCAGCAAACATCCCAGCTGATACCTTGAGCAGGTTCCCTGCTCCAGTCACGGGACCGCCGTCGGGAGCACTGGACACCGAAACCGATGAGTGGTTCCCCATAGAGACGGTGGAGCCAGAGCACCGACTTCGGTTCGAGGAAAATGCCACAGTGGAGGAGACGGACATATCACTGCTCCTCAATGCATCCCAGCTCGCTGATGAACAACAGAAAGATCCTGAAATCTCCGAGGTAATTCGCTACCTCCAAGACCGAACTCTGCCGACCGACGAAACAGAAGCACGTCGAATACAACATCTTTCTGATGATAGTGAAATCGATCATGACGGACAGCTACTAAAGGTTTCAGGGGAAAGAAAGCTCATCTGGGTTCCAAAACAAATACGCCAAACGGTACTGCAGTTGTCACACGATAACCCTTTAAGCGGACACTTGGGGTACTTCAAGACTTTGAAGCGGGTCGCGGAGAGGTATTTTTGGATCGGTATGAGGTCTGACGTTTCCCGCTATGTGCGATCTTGCCCGTCCTGTCAGACTTTGAAGCCTCGTCGTCAAAAGCGTGGGGGACTAATGGACAGTACCTGGGCAGAGGAACCTATGGCACACCTGAGCGTAGATATAATTGGGCCATTACCTATATCAAAACGCCACCACAGATATCTTCTCGTGGTCATCGACAAGTTCACGAAGTTTATTGAACTATTTCCCCTTCGAACTCCGACGAGTAAGGCCATCCTGGAAAAAATGATTGACGTGTTTTGTCGACATGGCTTCCCAAAAAGCATATCCAGTGACAATGGAAGAGTCTTCGTTTCTCGGCTGTGGAAGAACGTCATGAAGCACCTCGGCATCAAAGACCGCCACACGGTACCGTACCGCCCTGCAGGGCAGATGGTAGAGCGGCATAACGCAACAGTGAAGCAGTGCCTCGTGGCATACTGCCATGACCATCGTGACTGGGACCAACGTATCCCTGAACTTTCATTCGCAATGAGAACTTGCGAAAGTGTGACCACAGGGTACACGCCAGCTTTTCTGTGCTATGGGCGCCAGCTCCGCAAACCATGGGAACAAAACCCCGGTCAACTTCCTACACCAGACAGCCGAGCTCCAGGCTTTGTGGCAGAGGTGACATCTAGGCTGCAAGACGCACACGAGTTTGCGCTAGAGAACCAGAGAAGAGCCCAAGAGCAGCAGCGCCGCTACTACGACAGAAATCGACGACAGTATAACTTTAGGATCGGTGATCTAGTTCTCCGTGATCTGCACACACTAAGCGATGCCAGCAAGGGCGTGGCGGCAAAATTGGCACCGAGACGCTCGGGGCCATTCGTGGTGGTGGGGAAAGTGGGGCTGAACGACTATCGCTTGAAGGACCGCAATACTGGACGACCAGCAGGACTGGCACATGCTGACCAGCTGCTGAAGTTTTGTGAAGACTGGCTGAACATTTAATCTAAGGGGGGAGGATTGTAAGGTATCGGGTTGGCCGACGAGACTCGTCGACCGTTGCCACGCACAGCCGAGCCACCGGGTTGAGGAGAAAGAAGTGCATGGTAGCTCGGGGGCAGTTGGTTCTGGTGGTTGGAATGAGCGGCCATGATTTGCGGGTGTCTTAGAGCAAGTGTTTCAAAGACGTTGACACCTGACAGTATATATAAATATAATAAATACCGGCTGCATGTGCATGCAGCCGTGCACCATCCCACTACAGAAATCCACTTTTTTCTGAAGTAAAACTGGATCAAACGGACAAGGCCGGTTTTACATAAACCCCCACCATTGCATGTACCAAAGACCGCCAAACATGATTGCTCACCTCAAAAAACACTCTGCGCGGCTTGAAGATAGCGGCTTGCGGTCTTTGACGGTGAGTCTACTCGCTTGGTGCAGCTGGGACCTGCAATAAATTCAATACCGCTTGCCATATCCCACAAAGTAACAAAGAAAAGCCAGTAATACATAAGTCTACAGCACGACATGTCCCAAAGACCGCTAGAAATTCTCGCTCGACTCATAGAACACTTCATGCGACAAAACCCTGCATTAGGGACCGATTGAACTTAGTATAAATGTTGCAGAAAAATAAGGATCTGTATTCAGCTGTGTCAAAACATGTGATCTAATGTAATAGGTGTGTGGCCTTAAAGGGGTAGGGAAACGAAATTTCAGCGCTCATTTTCTAGCTTGAATGTGTTGCATGTTGCACCCTAACCTCAAAAAGACCAGTCTTCCGTTGAAAGGTACAAGAAAACTAATATTAAAGCTAAATAAACGATCTCTCAATGTGCACCTGGTGGATGCATGCGGAGCCTATTTGGGAGGTAATCTAGCAACACTGAGGAACTTGCTACGTAGTCGTGACGTAGCAGATTCCTTCGGAGCAGCGCCGCCCTTTGGAATTTCAACATTTTCTTTCTTAGCTTTCCTCCTGGCTCAACTCACAAATCGCGCATTGTACCAAACGGTACAAGAAGACGGAAAGGAAGGACTCCCCTCATTCTCGGACCCTCGTTCGTGCAACCGGAAACAGCCATTCTCCCCCTAGAAGATTAGCCCGTCGCTCAAAACTCGAACAAAAGTTGCTTTCCCCATCCCGTTCAGCCCTAAGCTGACAGTGTTGTGGAAGCTACGTGCTCCTTGGGCCAGCCCACGTGGGCCAGCCACACGGTCGTCATGCCACGGGTACTTCGAACGGCTCGGTTGTAACGCGCTGACGCTATTGACCACCGTGCTATTAGGGAGTTTTCGTGGATCGTTTTCGCCGTCCCGCAAGGCCCTCCGCAACCCGCTACGATAGCGGGAACTCCACAGTCAAGGCTATCGGCGCGCAGGCGCAGTAGCAACTTCTTCGTTGCGGAACGGTTAGCGGAGGGGGCAACGCGGTGTACGAAAACTCCCTATTGACACCATCACAACGCTGACAGCGCCACCAAGGGCAAAGCTCCTAACCACGCCTGCCTTGCTACTCCACGAACGCGGGGAATCTTTTCGTTCTGTTTTTGTTTGCGCCGGATATCCCATGACGCATCGCGCTCTCCGTTCGCTTCTCTTCGAGTGCTTGCTCGAGTGCACCGTTTGGAAGGAAAAATATAGCCAGCCGTTCAAAACACAAATGTGCGATTATCATTTACGGTTATTATCCGTCATGCTTGACTCACTTCCAAACGAAATTTGAATGTTTCAATTTTTGATTCCATACCCCTTTAAAAAACACAACTGTGATGATTTAATGAATGATGATGATGAAATAATTTTGACTAAAGAGAGTGCACCACAAGTGTATACTGAAAGAATCACTGACAATGATGAAACCTAGAAATTTATTAGTGCCTTCCCTGTGTTATGCCATCGAATGGAAGAAGTTTCTTGGCCTATATTTTTGTTAGAAACGGGTGTGATGCGTCCGTCTGTTTTTTTTAATCTTGATGTTGTGCATATTTTTATTTCCTAGGTTGAAAGCTCAAGGCATTCCCTGTTGTTTGTTCAATCATATTTACCCAAATGTTGGTTGCTTTTTTATGTTTACAGCCCTTGGGTATGTCAGGGGTTGTGAACAGTAAAACGCTGTAAGGCCCAAGAAGGAATTCCCTTTGTAAAGTGGTGGCAAGCAGAAGAGAAATTGTAAAGACTGACCTCATGTCTTCCCCTACGTTTTCTTTTTTGGGTCGCCTATTCGTTTTTTGCCCATTCATACTCAGCTGTGTTTGATGCTTCTCTGCGTTTGTGTCATCCTTCAGAGAACCCGTCTTTAATAAATTATGTGTTTAGCCTGTTTAGCTAGCTTGCACCCTCGTTTTTGCTTATTAATAAATGACTGTAGGATTCAACTCCAAGCACGGTGTTAATGCATACTAATAAATAGCAACATACTTTTATTGACTAGTGCTGATGATTGGACTAGTTAGTAGCCAATTATTGAAAAGAAATCGTGAAGAATATGGGAACAGAGGATATGAACACAACACAGCGCTGTGTTGATCTCCACCTTCTTGTCCGTGCAATTCACATTCCATGTTTTTAATAACACATTTATTAATAATTTTCTGCTTGGTATTTATTTATTTCACATACTGTCAGTCCCGAGTCGGGACTCTTACAGGAGTGGAAAAGAAGAACAATTCAACAATGGTACACATGGTTCAAAAGCACACCCGTTCACTCACATACAGATCATGCCAATATGCCTAAATATCTAAAAACACGCTTAATGAAGAAAAGAACTTTTCTGCATCTTGACATGCCACCATACTTTCCGGCAGGGAATTCCACTCGCGTATTGTGCGTGGAAAAAAAGAATTTTTAAAACATTCCTTGTTATATCTGTATTCTTGTATATGTCGACTATGTTTGTTTCTTGTAATTCTAGATTGGTGCGGCGTAATATAAGATGCTTTGTCAAAAAAACAAGGTCATTAAGAATCATAAAGTTAAGTTTTAAACGCTTGGTTTTTCTCCTACTGCTAAGCGATGGAAGGCCGGCTTGCGAACAAAGCTGGGTAGGGGATTCAAGTCGGCGATAACTAGAAAATATAAAGCGCACTGCAAGCCGCTAGACTCTTTCCAGTTCCCGCTCAAGATACATTATCTGTATAGGGGTTCACTGGAACGACCCACCTGCTATTGCATTCACTTTAGGGCAGCTCCACCTTCCTCATGGTGCCATTGTTCAGGAAGTGCAAGGCGGGTGTCACTCTCACTCTTGTGGTTCAGTTCCCCAGGTTCCCATAGGTTTCAAGCTGCTAGCCAAACTGAGTCAGGCCTTCCAGCCTTGTAGGAAATGTCAATTCCACTCTTTTAGACGTAGACACCCACATTTTGCGTGTACGTGAAAGAAGCTCTAACAGAGAGGAAACAAAATGATTGGCCTTTTTTTAATGCCTCCTTTTCTTTTGCTGAGAACATACATAAACGTTACACGCTATTGTACATTCAGTGGTGCGGCTTAATTTAGGAAGAGCACTTTTTTCATATAACTTTTATATAAAGAAAAAACTCAATATAATGGGTCGGGCATAAATGGTTGCTATGAACTGCCCTATACATTTACACATTACCTGATATCATCAAAAGAGTAGAGTAGCGTAGGGCTGCACTGCACCAATTACGACTTTGTAACCAATTAATAGTTGGCATTTATTTGTTCATTACTATTGGCTATTATTCTTTGACAGAAAGAATAAGCGGGCGAGTTGGTACGGTGGTAGTCTTTGAACTTCATTAAATATTCAGGTTTGACATTAGTTATTTTTTCCGCCTTTTTTCATGGTTTTGCTTTTTCTAGCTGCTCTGATTTTTCTAAGGGCTTTAGCCACTACTAAAAAAACGTGACATCTAAACTCCTTTTAGCTTTTGCATCACACAATCGTAAACTTAAAAAGTGTGCCGGTTCGGTAAACGAGAAGAGACCTAATTTCCGAGGGTAAACGCTCTAAAAACAACGGGCAAGTAAAAGAAACAAACAACACAGGGCGTTGTTTGTCCGTTGTATTTAGCGCTTTTACCCTCGGAAATATGACGAAGAGACCGCGCGTCTCTACGGCACAGGCATTAGCTTATGCAAAAAATCATGCTGCATGCTCGCTCTTGTAACGTTTTTCTCGCTCCCGCTTTATGAAACAAATCGGTGGCGAGCGGCTGTTAGGGCAAGACGTCAGAACTAGCATGACCTTTGATTAACACTTTGGGACGGCGACTGAATGCTTGAACTGCCGTCAGACGGCACTTGAACGCTCCGCACAAGCGTCGTCGGACGAGCGCCGCATGACGGCGCCCAGAACATGCCCACGGTTCCGCCGCACGGGAATCACACTGCGGAGCGAGCCACAGGTTTTGAAGAAGATACGCTCTTTTCAAATAACGAAATAACACAGGGCAGAAGCATAGTTAGAATCAAGCATAGCTTAGCAAGCACACGGTACACGACAAAGTTTGAAACGGCAGCCCACTTCGCAGAAACAAAAGAAAGTTGCTTACCGGCGTTTGCACGAGTCGTGCATGGGCGGTTCTGAACTTACGGGCGTTGGCAAGGCGCCGCGTCTCCCAGCTCTCATCATCGATTGCTATTCTTGAACACGGTATTCGTAAGGACGATATCTAAAATATCCACTACGACGGCTAAAACGTAAAAAAAAGGAGATTTCCGAAGCCTCTGGTGCCTCCGGAACTTCAAAACGACTATTCCACCGACCCAACGGAAGCTGATTGCAATAGCGATGACCTTGCGCAGTCTTCAAGAGTCTATTTTCCTTTTCATTTATTGTTATTTTTTTTAGAACGATACTAAGCAAATTAATATTATATAAGTAACAATAAGAATTTCCTTAAAATAATAATGTAAAACATTACAAAAAGTAAGTAAATCTTAAGTTTTATTTAAACTTTAGGTTGTTTCTTTTTTGTGCAAACTGAAACCGAAACTAACTTAAGCAACGTTTGCTTCGTCGTAATTGTTTGCGTGTGTGTGCGTGCATGCGCGTGCGTGTTTGTGTGAGCGCGTGTGGATGCGTCCACGTGCATGCGTGCGTGCGTCTCTGGTTGTGCGTGCGTGTGCGTCTGCGCGCGGGCGTGGGTTTGCGCGTGTGCATACGTGTGTACGTGCGTGCGCGCGTGTATGAGTGCGACTGCGAGCGCGCAAGCGTCTGTTTGTGCGTTCTATTGCACTGCGCCCGCAAGAAGAACAATTGGATGTCCCTGGACACTGTTAAAACACTAACTTATTGATTATTATTATTAATATTATTATTATGAGCTTGACGTTTTTTTTATTTTGACCTAAGTAAGGCATTCGACGTTGTCAACCACAACATCCTCCTATACAAGCTTTCCTCTTGCGGAGTATGTGGTTCAGTATACAATTTGTTAAAAAGCTATTTGTCTGATAGGCAAGCCTACGTCCGCGTCAACAATACTACCTCGTCCTTGTACAAGGCAAGCTCTGGAGTGCCTCAGGGATCTGTCTTGGGCCCCCTCCTTTTTAATATTTTTATAAATGAGGTCTCTCGAGTTATATTAAATTCTTCATTTCTGCAGTACGCTGATGATATAAAACTTTACAAAAAAATATCGACCTTAGAGGATTGCATCGCGCTTCAGAATGACGCATATTCCTTCGGTCGTTGGTGTTTAGACAATGACCTCCGTTTGAATCATTCTAAAACAAAAGTAATGACGTATTCTCGCAAGACCCTTGATATATTCTTTCTATATAGTTATCATGGTGAAGTGCTGTCACGTGTAAGTGAACTGAGGGACCTTGGAGTTGTCTTTGATTCAACCCTGAGATTTGACACTCACGTTATCAGAGTGGTTCAATCGGCCTTGCGCACGTTAGGTGCCGTGTCTCGCATAACGAAGGAGTTCAAAAGCCCGTCCGCTTTTTTTACGCTGTATTGTTCCTTATTTAGATCCCAGCTGGAGTACGCCTCGGTTGTTTGGAAAGGCATTTCCAAGACTAACAGTTTATCGGTCGAGTGAGTCCAAAACAAATTTATTTCTATCTTTAAATATCATTACCTTGAGAAAGGTGATCCTTGTCTGAACGGTGTGTGTAACTCGCAACTTGTCAACTTGTTGAGCCTGCGGCAACGTCGGGTGAAGGCAGATTTGTTGTTTTTGTTTAAGACCCTGCACGGCTCGATTAACTCTCCCAGCCTTCTGTCCGAAGTGAGCCTCAGAGTTCCACGTGTGCCTACAAGGCTACGATCATCTTTTTATGTAGCTCGACATTTTAGCCAATTAAACCCAATCCAAAGATTGGCTGAGTGTTATAATCGCTACTCTGACACAATTGATATTTTTAACTCATGCAAGAGCAAGTTCGGAAATGCTGTTCGAATCTTCCTCTTGCAGGAAAAGGGCTGATCAGTTCAAGCGTTGATGTATTTGCTTTTTGCTCTCACACCTGGGGATGTCTGTTTTGTGCTTTTGATTTCCCTTGTTGATTTGAGTGTCCTTCGTACTTGTTAATATTTTTATTCTCAGACTGGAGAACTACGTTCTCCTTCTGCACTCGTGTGTATGCGTGTTCGTATGTGTGTGTTTTTGCTCATTTTTTTTAGTGTGCCAGCACTAAGACCGATTGGTTGTTCCTGGACACTTAAATAAACAGTGATTTATATATTGATTGATTATTATTATTATTATTATTATTTTATTATTCCGATCACTACTTGGTAGGTTGTCACTTGGAGCACCAAGCTACCCAACAGAAATATAGTAGAAGAAACCAAACGTCCGTAATTATAACAGATACTATTAAATTTGATGCTGTAGTCGCTGCCTTCAACTGGAATGACTTCCTGCAATCTACAGAACCTTGTAATGTATACCCTGCTTTTGTTGCAATTTTTCAGTCTTTTTATGAGGCCTCCCAGAAAGTAGTCAATTTCAAACAACGATCAGATAAGCCCTGTCTTGACATCAATATCATGAGAGCCATTAAAGATAAAAAGGCGTTATGGATACGCTCTCGTCGCGCTCCTAGTAACTTGGAGCTAAGAGCAGAATTCTGTTGCGCGAGAAACAAATTGAATGCGATGATCAGATCCTCAAAGCGCCGTTACTTCCAAAAAAAGGTTTTTGAGACGAGGCACAATCCACGATAAACCTGGGACTTAATAAACGCATTTCGAGGGCGGGCATCTAGGCAACCTATAATTGCATCCCTAGAGAAGCATTTCGGTTTGGACTTGCAGTCAACTGTGAATGACTTCAACAAGCAATTCGCGACATCATCGGGAATTTCCAGGGATTCCAGAGTGACACTCATCACTCCTAGTCATGTTGACAAAATATCTCCATCTGCTTTTTTGCCCCCAATAGATGAGCACACATTGCGATCAATTGTATTCGGTATAAAGCGGAAAAAGTCTCCAGGTATCGATGGCATACGAATTGGACACCTCTGCCGAAATTTTGAAACTATCAAAAACGTCATTCTTCTCATGATAAATGGTATCCTGTCGTCTTGCAACATTCCTGCTGAACTAAAAACCGCACTCGTAAAACCACTCTTCAAGGGGGGAACACCAAGTCGGATGGACTGCTATCGACCCATCTCAATCTTACCGTGCATTGGCGAGATATTGGAAAAACACATGTCCAATATAATGACTAGTTTTGTTCACACCTCTGAAATTTTATCAGAGAACCAATACGGTTTCGTAGCTGGACGAGGCACTCAGTCCTTACTTGAGGATTTCACCGATCTCATACACACTGCATTTGATCATAACCTATTTACGTGTGCCCTTTTCCTAGATGTTGCTAAAGCATTCGATACGGTCAGCCATAAGTTGCTTCTTCAGAAACTTTATAACTTCGGCTTCCGCGGTCCATTTTTTGCATTAATAGAAAACTTCTTTTCTGATCGATCGCAAATTGTAAGTGTTGAAAATTTTCAAAGGTCGCGCGTAATGATAAAGGCGGGAGTTCCTCAGGGATCAGTTCTGTCACCCTTACTTTTAATTTGTATGTGAACGACATCTCAACCAGAGTATTCAACTGCAGAATATTTCAGTATGCAGACGACACTGCTCTCATATCTCGTCATCTGAATTATGACGAAGCAATACATCTATTGACAGAGGACGCAACGCAGCTAATGGACTGGTTTGACGAAAACCTAATTAGAATTAACATGTCCAAGACACGATTTGTCTGCTTTAGAAATTCACTAAAGAAAATGAATCTGCGCTCGTCGGTTGTCTTACACAAATCAAACTGTAGCAACTGCAAATGTCTGCCATTAGGATGTGTTAATAGTGTGAAGTATTTGGGCATACATTTCGACTCGGATATGTCCTGGAACACGCATCTCTCACAAATATGTAAAAAAATTCGGAGTGTTAGTTGTTTACTCTTTAATCAAAAAGTGTTTATGCCATTTACTATTAGAAAGTCAATCGCGCATGCTCTAGGCTACAGTATACTCAGGTACGGCATCACTCTGTTCGCTAATTGCTCAGAACTATGGCATGACAAGATCAATCGTAATCTAAAAGGCTTGTTGAAAAGCGTTGGATACCAAATGAATTTCACATCTGACATAAAACTCTTTGAAAATCTGCAATTACCAACTTTTTATTCCTTATTTCTACAAAGCGTTGTGCTTCGCCATTTCTGGAGCGATGACTTTAAGCGTCCCTCCATCTCTCAAAGGAATTTTCGCCACCTAACTCACTTTGAAACACCGCGATGCTTCACGCGTTACGGTAAGAGAGTTCGCTCATATTACGTTCCTCTCATTTTCAATAAGCTTCCAGACCGTATTCTCAAGGCTACGACGAGAAGAAATTTGAAGAAAATGTTAACTAATTTCAACATTGCATAATTTAGTATACTTCTCATTGTAATCAATATTTTTTTTTACATATCATTTTACGGAAATGTGATTGCTACCGCTCAAGCAGAGTTATATACTCTATGACATTTCTTCCGGTCTACTTCAGCCCATTTGTGCCTGTGCGTGTGTGTTTGCGTGTGTCTGTGTGGGCGTCTCCCGGCCTGTCTTCAAACTGCAATCACTCCCGAGGCAACGACCTGGCACTGCTTCACTGTGGTTTAGCGGTGCAACAAGAATGACATTTGTGCGTGTATATGTGTGTGCAGATACGTATGTGGAAGCAATCATGTATTGCAAGCAAATGATAATCTAAACATTTTAATAGACAACTTAGCATGCTGGGTCTGGGCCCATAAGCCCATGCAGGCTTTGTCCAGTCCCGCTAATTGAACTTCTTTAATCTGGTCCCCATCGCCAATAAAATTATTATTATTATTATTATTGTTGTTGTTGTTGTTGCTGTTATTGTTATTGTTGTTGTTGAAACATGGCACTGAGTTTAGACACAGGGCCCTAAACTTTTCTATAGCTGGCTGTAGCTGTATCTATAAATTTCTAAGGCCGACCATGCAAAGCTACAGGGGGTGATAGCCTGCCATTGAATTTTCCATAGACGACCATAGGCCATTTTTGTATGGTATTTCCCGGGCTGGTTTATTATGGGATTTGCCTCTTTTTGTGTGTGAGTTTTTGTGCATGTCACCATATTCTCAAATGAATATTTTACTCAGGTTGACATGGTCAAGTGACAGGTTCTAGCGGCATGTCATTAATATTTGTCGAACATTTTCACCATATTTTGATTTTATGTTGCCAGATATAAACTCGAGCCTAACTGATTTTTTACTGTACACTTCTATCAATAAATACTTGTAAAAAATGCTAGTATGGACCATTTCACCCTACTTTCCAATTTCTGAGCATGGAGTGATTTCTAAGAAAATGAAATATGTACTCATATATAAAATTTTGTTTGCAAACATAGAAATTGTATGCAAAAGAGCACTTTATTATCAGCTATTTGCATGAATTACAACTGACATTATAAAAAAAAGCTAGGCTGCCAACAACTGTTGCTTTCAAGCAGAAATCTTACCTGTACATTACGGACAAAGCCATATATAAGCTTTCCAAAACCATTTCACGTTATTTATTTAGCACCCTCTTTTTCACCCTTCCCACATTCTTCACTATGTGTAGGGAGTAACACGAAACAGCACCCTTATCGGTAAAATTATGAGGTTGTAATCCTAGTTTTTAGGGTGTTCAAAGGGTGTAGCAGAGGGCGTAAGTTGCTACAACACCCATTTTACACCCTTAAAGGTGTCAAAACTTTTACTGTGTAGTACGGCTTCGATCACTGGCTTCAATCACAACGATAGCGTCAATAGTCAATAGCGTCACGGCGTTGCCCACCACCCGCCAACAACCACGTTGTTAACAACAAAACCAGCGTTCTGCACATCTAGATCGAGATGTTCATTTTCTTTTTCTTTTACGTGTGGTTCGATTTTGAACGTTTCCGTTGCGGTTTTAACAGAAGCCGTTACCTTTCGTTGGCTCAGGAAATCAGTATCCTAGCACCTATATAAAACATTATTGAGCCTAGCTTAAGTTTAATCAATGATAGACGTCTTGTTTAGGCTCTTCCAAAACACAAAGCCTGAAATATCCAATCTTATCCGATTCAAGCACAAGCTGATCGGGAAGCGTGGCTAGCGTGGCGGTTTACTAAGCTGAGTGCATTGATACACCTATAGGGTTTTAAGGTAGAGAAGGGGGCTTATGGTCGGTGTACAAGTACACTGGCTGGGTGACGGAGGGTGCGTCTTCCAGGAAAGGGGAGCATGTGCGCCCGATGCACCCGACTACAACTTTTTTTTCTTCGAGTGCAGTTGGGAAGTAAATATGTGGAGCATTAACCGAAAAATCGCGGATGGGGTGTTCGCGTAAGAGTGCGCGCAGCGACAGAGAGGTATTGTTAGCGCGAAGATGACGTGGGCGCTGTTTTCGTATTTTATTTTCATAGAACAACGACGGGCACAATATTTTCCCACTTATGGTAATGTTCTAAATGAACATATCACACGACAGTGCTAGTTAAGACAATAGCCTTTCAAGTCTAACGAAAAAAATTCTGAATAAAACGATGATCGTTTGCTTGCGCTAACAGTGTTCGCGCGATGCACGCACTAATATCCTGCCAACCACTCGCTCATGATGCTTCTCTCGCTGCCCGTCGTTATGCCAAAGTTTCGTCAACGGAATAAAAGTTTAGATTATGGGTGTCCCTGCGGCGAAACTGAAAATCAGCACTTTTGGACGAACACTTGCTGGCCGTGTTTATGTCCCCGGCGGCCAAGTTGAAAATCAGCACTTCTGGCCGAACACTTGCCGGCCATGTTTATGTCTCCGGCGGCCAAGCTGAAAATCATCACTGCTGGCCAAACACTTGCCGGCCGTGTTTATGTCTCCGGCGGCCAAGCTGAAAATCATCACTGCTGGCCAAACACTTGCCGGCCGTGTTTATGTCCCCGGCGGCCAAGCTGAAAATCATCACTGCTGGCCAAACACTTGCCGGCCGTGTTTATGTTTCCGGCGGCCAAGCTTAAAATCAGCACTATTGGCCAAACACTTGCCGGCCGTGTTTATGTCCCCGGCGGCCAAGCTGAAAATCATCACTGCTGGCCAAACACTTGCCGGCCGTGTTTATGCCTCCGGCGGCCAAGCTAAAAATCAGCACTTCTGGCCAGGCGCTTGCCGGCAGTGTTTATGTCTCCGGCGGACAAGCTAAAAACAGCTAGTTTGTGGCCGGACTCTTGCCGGCCTTGTTTATGTCTCCGGTGGCCAAGCACTTAAAGTGGCCAAGCTGTCCAGACACTGGCCAACCGTCGGCCGATCGAAATTCACTTTCTGGTGCTGCTTGGGTATACAGGATAGATGTATTTAAAAGGGGGGGGGGGGGCGGCGGGCGGCACAGCATGCATCAAGCAGCATGTAATTCAATCATTTGTAGTAATAGATGTGAAAGTTTAAACTCATATTTAAAATTGAACATTATCAAACAAATGTGAATTTAATTAAGCTATAAATTTTATATAGACTGTTACTTTTTATACAATTTTGTGTAGATTTGTCAGGATACAATCTGCAAATACGCATAAAGTAACAGGAAAGTTGAAAGAAGCAAATTAGAGATTGCAAAACCTACTTCTCAATAGATATTTTTTTCCCAAAGTATTTACGTGATAGTGCAGCTGAGTTAATGCTCCTTTTTCAGTTTTTTTTTATTTGAAACACCTTAAAAATACATTGTTTTCTAAGATTGTTTTTATTATTATGCTTGGAAAATTAAGTTACCGATTGTGTTCAGTTTATTCGAAACTATTTATATGAAATGCCAGAGTGCTTTTGTGCATAACAGTGGCTAGATAAGGTTTTTATAATTTCTGATAAAACAAACTGACTAGTTTCTCTTTAGTGACCGTTTCGCCAAGGTGACAGCAGAACAAGTAACGGATCCCGACGTCAAACTGCAGGAATTTGATATAAATGTTTTCTTAGCGAATGCACGCCACTGTTGTGACATATTTGAATATCCTTATCGCTTGCTTGGGCTCAGCGGGTAATGCAGGTCGGCACTAGCGTGAGTATAAAGGCTGAACTGCATAAATCGATTTAGCGAGCGACGGCGACAGCGACGAGTCAGCGACGTATTACGAAGATTTCTTACTATCGCTCGTCACGTCACTCGGTTTTTGGATTTCTAGAAAACATCGTTCCGCTTTCATGCGGCTTGCGTCGTCGCGCAAGTGACCGAGCGTCAGCAAAGCGGTTCGCCGTCGCTTTTCTCGTCGCTCGCAAAATCGTTTACATTCGGTTTATACTTCACGCTGTCAATAATATCGACTCGAGCGCGCATAATTTCATTTCCACGGGAGTGCGTGTAAATCAAACCCTAAACCAAGACGGGGACTGCAGCCAGCAGCTCTGAGAGCGTCATACAATGGATTATAGTTTGACAGAAGCAAGCACACACACTTCGCTAGCGCATTCCAGCCTTGAGCGCTCGAACTTCCGAAAATGAAACCAGATTTTGCTACATTTTGGCTAGCTCGAAACATTTTTTTTTAATATAGGGTGTCTTTTAGTCATAATCTAGACTAAGAGAAATGTGTACCTTCCAAAATTATATTTATCTCGCCGTAATATATACGTAATAATTGTGTAATATCGTTACGTTCATGTAAAATAGGAGGGGGGGTCACCGGACCTTCGTCTGAAACAAAAAGTCTGCTATATATACCGAGCGGGTTTCTATTGCAATTGAGTAGGAGTGTCGGGTTGTTAGTGCCTCTGTTCGTTGTTTGTGTATGTACATGCTTGTATGTTGATCTTGTGGTATGTGCTGTGATGTATGTATGTATGCTGCCGTGTATGCTGCCGTCCGTATTCGAGCGTGTCACCTCCAAAAATACCAAAATGTTCTTCATTTTTGTAGTTTTCCGCATACTCACTAGGTGCGCAAGCAGCCGCCCAATTTTATTTTAGCTTTGTTCGTACGTAGTCCATTTATGTGTAAGGAACCACACCACATAGCTACAGTCTAGTAGAAAAGTAACCGCGTGTTTAAATGGCGCATAGCGCCGGCGTCCAGTTCGTCTTCGTTCGCTGGCCGTTTCGGCAGCCGATTCGTACCCGGAAAGCCGCAAAATTTGCGTACACACGAGATATGATTGGATACGTCGAAACGTCGTGTTCAACTTTGCTCGCGGTAAAGAGGTGAGCGGGACGTCGGTAACGCCGGTCGGGTAGGGTCGGGTCGGGTCGGTGTCGGAGCTATTCGTCGTCGCTCGCGGCAAACGGGCTTTTTCAATAAAGTTCATGTCTGTGGTCGCGAAAAGATAACTCCTGTGGTAATTACCCGGCGTCGGTGACAATGCAACCGGCTTGAGGCCTCGGCGATCGGCTGAACCGCCACGCGAACGAGACCTGCTCGATGCAGAAACACGCTGCTGGATGCAGTCGATGGTCGCTCCCACTGTCGCGTAATCGCCGTAATGGATACGGCGTCGGCGCGTGGGGCAGAATGCTTGCGGTAGTTCAGCACGTATGGACGATTACGAACGAACACGTGCAAACTACGCTTTCGCTGCGGCGAAAAGCCATGTAAAGCGCTGGGCCTCGCTCGCAGAACCCGTCTTGCGTCAAACGGCCGCCATTGTAAAAAAACACCCCTAGACGTGTGATCGCAGAACGAAGTACACGTTCAAACATGTTCATTTTACACGAGACCTCGGGTGCAAACGAAATACACCGAGCCTCGCGTGTAAAACGAACACCATTTGGGGAGTCAGCCCTGGGACAACGGTTTACACGTCCAGGGGTGTACTTTTTCGCTGTGTGTGTAGTTTCATCTCGGGAATCTGAATATCCCGTTCATTTTCACCGAAAATATAACTAAACGTGAGAAAACAGAAAAAACATCCGAGCAGTAGTGACGTCGTAGGGGTTTTTTCAGCTGCCAAGCATTTGTCACTTGACGGCCGCGCGTCCAATCGCAAGCTTTCAAGAGACTTTTTAGTGTTGTGTCGTTTACCCGCAGTCTCGGGGTTTTTTCACCCATGTATTCACCACACTGGCACCAGTCATGACGTCTTTTTTCCCCTTTTTAAAAATAGCGTGTGGGTGCATAGCTTTGATTGGCGCTGAAGATGCGTAAGCAGAGATTTCGAATGCTCCTTTTGTGACATCACTCGCCGAGACCGAGTGTCTCCAGTGACACTTTAAAAATGATTCTATGCAGCCTCGATTCACGAAAAAACCAAATAATTTTTATATTTGAGATTCCGGAGGTCAAATGAAAAAGATTTAAATCTGTTTCCTCAAATACAAAACCACTCTAGCTTTTCTTTAAGTAAAATATGTTTCTTAAATTTTGAATTGGTGAAAATTGACCCATAATTCCAATTAGAATGTTGCTAAGCATCATTGAAAAACACTAAATCAACCCTTTTCGTGAATATATGACGGGAACAGCATTTTACGTCGTTCTAAAGAAAGGCTTAATTTAAGTGGGCGCATTTCCACATTTCGGTTTCTTATGAGGGCGCATCTCTGCACTTGCGATACTGCTGACCAGTGGCTGCAGTGCGAAGCCACCTCCTCGCCTCCCTCATTGGATGAAGGGAAGCAGGGCACATGTGTGTTCCGCGACTAAACCCCTGGGGAACAGGACCGTAGGCGCAGAGATGCGCTTCGATACGAAACCGAAACCTAGAAACGGATCCAAATAAAGTGTTTTGACAGAACGCGTAAAATGCTACTCTTGCGTTATATCCTTCTAAAAAGAGTTGGTTTGATGGTTTTCGATGACTCTCAGCAAGTTTCTATTTAAAATCATATGTTCATTTTCATTAATTAAAAAGTTAATTAACAAATTGTATTTAATTAACCGACTGATCGTTACGATTAGGCCCCTATACTACGTACCCCTGGCCGTATAACTAACCTGCACAAACCACAGAAGTGTAGCTTTCACGACCTTTTTCAACAGACATGTAAAGCTTAAGAAAATCACCCTGTATAATAGCGAAAAGGCGATACCAGCATGGTGGAGCCATATGGCTCCACCATGCTGGTATCGCACTTTTGCTGGTATAGGATCTACCATATTACGTCACGGTTGTATGGTTCCGTACGACTGCATGGTCCCGTGCATCTACGGTTCCGACATATTCCACAAAGCTGGTATAGGATGTCCCATTTTATGACACGCGTGTATGGTTCCAACATGTTCCGCTTAATCCACTACGCTGGAGCCACCTTTTCGCTGGTATAGGGGTCCCATATTATGGCTACGCTTGTATGAGGCTTTTCTATCGTCTTTCCGTCATCAAGATTTTCCAACAGGGTAATAATAGTAATAATAATAATAATAATAGTACTAATATTAATAATATTAAAAACAATAACAAGAACAACAACAATAAATCCATAACAATAACGACACCAATAGCAACTCTGACAACAATAACATTAATAATATTAACAATCATTATGATAATGATGATGATGTACATTTCACTATCATCATGAGAGGCACGAAATTTCATTTGGCATGGGCGCCGTCATATCTAGTAACGCCGCTGGTCTTCATTGACCAAGTTCATGCCGGTGAGCACTGGCCGGATGAGTGCTGGTCACCTTTTTGAGGCAGGTGACCACGGAGGAAATGAAGACTTGATGGCCAAGCCCTTCTCGAATAGAATTTGGTCATTGGTTGGCAATGAAAAAACTAAGGCACTGTGGCCAGGGACTTAACAGTGATATTTTGGGGACATTTGGCCAGCTGCTTTCTAGTGGCCGGTCTGGCCAGGCAGGTGTCGAGCTAAGATCAGGCATTGACCGGGGTCTGGCCAAAATTTTATGTTGCCTGGGTTATGTCCAACCCATGATATTGTACATTTTCTCTAAATCCTCGAAGTTGTATAAAAAACCACCAGCCCTACCGGCACTGGAAATCTTGGTAAACCGAGCCATGAAAGACTGACGAATTGAATTGATATCAGTATTTGTTTTCTCATGGAAAGCAATTAAGTACAGAGCACGATATTGTTAGCGCGAACAAGCGTTGGTGGTTTTTTTTTCTGTTTTTCTCTTAGAGTCGGAAGGCGGTCATCCAAACTTCTGGTGTCGGGAAATGCTAATTTGGGTTGCTAGCGTACACGTTAAAATATGGCCCAACTAGTTTCATTTTAAAGTAAAACTAAAAAGCACTAGTGTTATCTTCGCACTAACAGTATTGTGCAGTGTACACATTGCGACACTTAAGCGCAAACACAACATCGGTACATTTTCGCATTTTACTTCTAAATAGTATTAGCAAGCACGAAATTTTATCGCTTACTATATAGAACTAAATGAGCTCTTTGCGTAGATATAAAAACTTGGATGACATCCCTTGGTTTCAAAGAGAAAAGCTAAAAAAAAGTGAAAGCCGTTTACAACTCAATGTAACGCCGAATTACGGCGCAGCTCTTGAGGAGGAGGATGGAAGGGTACTGAGGGGAGGATAAATCACACCTCCCTCCCCCCCACCTCCTTATCCTCCTCCTCCCCTCATTCTTGGTTCTCATCCGTGGGGGGGGCGTTACGTGACCTCGGGGAAGGGTGGTCACGTGACCTGTGAGAAGGGGGTCACGTGACCTTCGGGGCGTCACATGACCTTCGGGGCGTCACGTGACCTTAGGGGAGGGGGGTTCACGTGACCTGGGGGTAGGGGACACGTGACCTCGGGAAAGGAGGGGGAGGGGGAGCTCACGTGACCTCGTAGGGGGTGTCACGTGACCTCGGGGAGAGGGTCACGTGACCCCCCCGGTCACATGACCCCGGGGGCGGGGGGCTCGCGCGGTGCATTTTGCCACATTTGCCATAATGCACCGCGCGGTTACGCCGACACCGACGGCGACGCCGCTCAACCCGAAAACGGGCGCCTGAGAGCTGCGCTCTAACATTGTCATCGCTTGTTCGCGCAAACAGTTTCGCGCTCTGTACACAAAAAAGAAAACATAGATTGTGTCTATTTCTATTGTGACGGGCTTAATAAGTGTCTTTGTCATCTGAAACTTCTACATATAATTAGCATTTACTCCTTTATATAAAAACAAAACCAAACGTGTTCAGAACAGTCTTTAGTACTACTTTACCCAAAAGCGACCGAGGAACAGCATGCACGTCATCAACACAGACGGGAAGCCACCACTTACGATTAGGTGTCGAGCACCGTGTGTCGTTTGGTCAGGTTGTGCATGATAATACTTTTGGAAGTTTTCGGACTAGGGCTCTAAAATGAGTTATCACCAAAAGCAATCTCATAAACCTCTTTTAGTGCCCCTCTAACTTCATAGCTGGAGATTGTTGTCCCCGCATAGAGTATATAGTTATTTCCAACGTGGATTTTGTCCTCATCCCGAAATTTTAGGTTGAATAGACTTCACCTTGAACAGGCAATAATTTTGCTTTATGTCAAGTACTTGTGAATTCCTAGTGAGTTTCTGTAAATTCTGTCTGAAATAATGTCGTCAATTTCGTCTCACCAATGCAAACTTTTATATTTCATCGACATACACCAGCCAAATGCAACAATCAAGGCTGCACTGCCACTTCATGAAGTCAGGCAAGGGAATGTAAATGACTGGTTTACTTTTTTTCTTTTACATTGTCCTCGTAACTGCTTTTTTTTAAAGAATTAACTGCTATTTCAGGCTGAGCTGCCATTTTGATCCACAGATTGTGTGTCGCGTGACGCTATGTCACAATCCCTTCCAGCCATGCTGTGCCCACGGGAAAGGGGATCGAAAAAGGGAAACTCTGTTTCTATAACAATCAACATCAAAATTGTCCAGTCCGGCAACAACACGAGTTAAATAAGCATAGTCGCCAATTGCCATTAGGCTTTTTTGAATAGAAGGCGTTGTGGCAGAGTGAAAGTACCCGTGCATCATCATGTTTTGTTCTGGAGTCTCCTTTTTTTTTTTGGGGGGGGGGGGGTGAGTCTACAGTTTTGTGGGTATCTGGTTTCAAAATTCAGTTTCAGAACTCCGGCAAAACTAAAACAATTGGCTCCAGCACGATACCAACATTGATGGCATCGTTGCTTTTGTGCCTCTGCTGGGGCCGGGGCACTTAGTGAGTGCACTGAGGAAATGCCTTCTGGTGATGATCATAGGTACTGCTCGCTCTTACTAGAAGTTTGGAGCGTTCAGCTTTCAGCGTCGGTGCTGTGGTTCTCTTTCGAATGGTGTTTACCATGTGCATTCTCAAATGCTTGAACAAAACGTTGTTCTGTTTTTAATCTGCTGCCAAAATCAAGAACCTGTAAGCAGTGAGAGAGTGCAGGCGAGCTGGTAATTAGTCGACATCTTGTAAACCCTGAAATGGGGTCAGTCCGTTTTTTTATCGTTCCCCATCTCAGGGTTTGCAAGATGTCAAGAACTTGTATGATTGCGAGGCTACCTCGTTTTTCTTGGTTTTGTTTATAAACGTCTTCCTTTGTGAACGTCACAAAAAGATGTCTTTCGCCCCAAAGGACACCTTTTTGTGACGTTTACAAACAAAAGCTGAAATCAGAATAGAAGAGAAAAACAACTTGCCCAAGGATTTCAGGAAAAAAAAAAAACGGCTAAGATCGTGCAACTGGTGGTCCCAAAATTCAAAGTTTTTCTGATTAATTAGAGTCCAAAAAGTAGTTACTGGCGCGTATTTTTCGGATTTTATAGGATTTATCCGAAGACGCTATAAGGCAAAGGCAAAATCCGTAATAACACAGAATGTGTTATAGGGCTAGATCCTGCGAAAAGTCTGCAATAGTTGCTTGCAATATTTACGTGCAATGCTGGACCATTAAAACCTTGAACTGTGACGCAGTCTCTCCCTCTCTCTCTCCCTCCCTTCCTCCCTTACAGGATCTTTTGACGTCTGTTCGGGTACAGCTCCCTTTTCTCCCCTCTTCCCCCCCTCACCCTCCACCCTCCTTTCCCAGGATCTTTCGTGTTGTCCTCCAGGCCCCTCCTCCTCCCCCTTATTTGCCAGGATCTTCTGTGTCGTAAACTGGCTTACATAAAGAGAGTTTTAGGGAACCGTTTTTGCACATCCGACAGGGTACGATGGGCCCTCCGGTACGAACTGCGCATGCGCTTGTCTTCTGCAATCTTACCGTAACGCGCTGGTCGAACCGTAAAGCACGACCGGCACGACCAATGGCCGACGTGGACAGTCTCGCTTGATTAGCAAAACGGCTATTTCGCCGGCGGAGAGAGCGTGTCGTGGCTCCAAACATGAAGAAAATAACTCGTGGCAGTGCCTGGCAGGAGCGCCATTTGTGACAGCAAGTCCATAAAGTTTGAGTCAGCAAATAAGAAAAAGAATAAAGAACCAAACCTCAATAGAACTTTTTCAATACAAATAAATTAGTGCTTAGCAAACACAACATTTGTCTGCTCGGTAGCTCAGTGCCAGTTACTTGAGCTCGTAGAGCAGAGGTAATGGAGAGTTCGAATCCCGTTGGCCCATACACCTCTATATTTTCATATTATAATTTGTTTGTTTTTTTATATACAAACACTGGATGTGCATTTCGAGCACTTATCACCGGTTTTTTACTGCTGCTGTTATGACTGAGGATTATCTGTAGTGGCAACAGAGTGAGCAACAGCCTTCTGCATCAAGGCTCTGGATACATTTTAGTTTAAGAATGATGCATGAATTAAAAATTTCTGTACAAATGCTAATCACATATATCCTATAAGACGAGCCCTCTGAATATTGGGTGATAGTTTTAATAAGTGCACATCAGTAAAGTTACAAGTTTTCCTTTATATTTTCTTCGTGGTCGTACCGTACACGGCGCAACGATCGGTACGCGTTGTTCGAGGCGGGGTTTAGGCCGCACGTCCGGAAGCTTCCTGGCTCGAGACGACGTCCATTCCCCGAAGTGAAGAACCCAAGGGTTCAGTGGAGGTGGGAGACTTTGTAACGTAACGAACGGTTTAATTACATGGTAGCAATACAGTCGTCAAATCCGAGAGAAAACAACGGAGCAGCCTCGCGCTCCGCCTTCTATTGGGTCCGTTTCTCCCTCACTCCTTGCCAGGGCAGCCAGTGCGATGCAGCAACCTGCCGTCAAGTGCGATGCAGCAAAGTCCGCCGTCCAGTGCGACGTAGCCCAAGTTCTCCGCAGTTAGGCCATGCCTCTCTCCCTTTCCCGAGCGCACCAACCACCACGCATACACACACGTCCCGCCAACGTCACGGGCGCGTTGAGACTTGTTGCCGCAGGCCCGTCACGCAGGCGACGGTCCCGGACTCGTCGGGACTCGTTTCGCGCAGGCCCCGACAAGCGGGCGACGGTCCCGGACTTGTCTTGACTCGTTTCCGCAGCGTTTAAACTCGGAAGAAGGTCGCCGAAGGTTCCATTCTTAACAGCCCCTCCGGCGCCAGGGAAACCTCGAATGGCCGGTGGTACTATCGCTGGCCTGAAGAGGTGGGCTTCGAGTAGGCATTGAGAAGACGCTGCAAGCACTAAGCAAACTCCCAAACCTCTCACAACGGAGGCATCAGCGGAAACGTCCCCCACAACACCACGCCACACCGCAGTCAAAAGCTCGGAATCCGCCAGAGACCCGCCAGAGGGGATTACGGATTACCAAAATTTGCCAAAACAATGCAATTTAAAACCTTAGCACAATTTCGGGTATCGAGACCCGCTGTCGCCAAAAAACTCATTTCTTGAACGAGGTCACTATGAACAAAACACAAACGACAAAAACTCTTCGCAATTTGTGAGGTCTTTGGGGGTTTTAACGAAGTGCCCCCCCTTAGATCCTCATTCCCGTGGATGATGAAAACCTCTGAGATCATCCCTACTCTTTTGGGTGATATCAGAAAAATCTGCTCAACCCATCGGCATTGCTGTTAAATTTGCCTTTCCTCTTTCTTACGCTGAAGTCATAGTGATCGATTTTCACGTGATTTCTAGACGTGAAAATGCGGTCCTTATAGCGCCGATAAAACAATCCGCCTTTTTATGCCCCGTCACATTGGTCCTAGCAATCTCCTGAGCTGTACCGCGAAACACTCACACACTAGGGTCGCTCTTCTGCTCAACTGTCAAAGACACTCTGTCTACTCGTAACAGAGGACCAAAGTTACGTGACGCCGGAGCTACGAGAGATCCTTTAATGATCCCGTCTTCCTCCGCCTTTTTCGCCGGCGCGTTGGGACGGCGTACGCTTTCTAGTGCTACGAGGTCGGGCTGTTCTACAACCCGGACCCCCTCATCCCTTTTCTCTGCCTCCAACTCTGGGAGTGCTTGCTCCCTGTCAGCTGCCCTTGGCTCTGGCTCACTCGTTAACAAAGGGGCGAGCTGACGCGATTTGGACCTCGTACATGACTGAACTAGTCCTCCTCCCAGTTGTTGACCCCTTTCGCGCAGCAGGAAATCTGACCGGTTAGAAAACAAATAGGGATACTCCAACCGGACTGTTTGCGAGACAGCCGCCTCTGTCACTAGCTCTCCGAACGGGCTAGTTATCCTTACTCTCGCCATAGGCAGACAGACACTGTGCTTCTCGAGCAGCTGCTTGATCCAAACTACCTTTCCAGTAAAGTCGGATGACGTCACATACGACGGATGAACAACGTCCATCGTCGCTGCACTGTCACGAAGCACCCTGCACGGCTTTCCGTTTACCTGGAGCTCGTGAAGATAGGGACGAAGAAGCTCCAGGTCCCTGTCACTACCGCTCACGTACGAGAATACAACCCGCGGTTTGTTACACCTGGCCGCTGTGTGTCCCGGCTCCTGACAGTTGTAGCACAGGAACGGCTTCCTTGCCTCGAACTGCCCTTTTTGGCTTTTCCGTGCCTCGTCTCCGTTCGAGGGATCTCCGCTCTTTTCTGGGACCTTTTGTCCTGTTTCTGGCTTCTCGGGCCTTTTTTCTCGCGAGCCGTTTCTCTGTTGGAAGGGCTTGCGCTGATCGCTCCGGCCGGGTTCGCTTTCCTCTCCGCTCAGCTTTCTACGCGTTGCGTACTCTTCGGCTAGCTCAGCGGCCCTTTCGATAGAGTCGACTCCTACCCTGTCCTGCACCCAGAGCTTGACTGACTGCGGAATGCTTCGAAAGAACTGTTCGAGGCACACACACTCGACTACCTTGTCTCGGCTTTCGTACACTTCCTCGCTCTTCAACCATTCTATCAAGTTGGTTTTAAGCCGGTACGCGAATTCCGAGTAGCCCTCGCTGCTCTTTTTGGATGCGTTTCTAAACCTTTGACGGAACGCCTCGGCAGAAAGGCGATACCGCTTCAAAAGGCTCGACTTCACCTTGTCGTAGTCGTCCGCGTCTCTAGTACTAAGGCGCGCGACAACCTCTGCAGCCTCACAGGGCAACAAAGTCAAAAGCCGTTGTGGCCACGTTTCTGGGGCGAAGCTCAACTTCTCACATGTCCTCTCAAAGTTAACTAAGAATAGGCCCACGTCTTCCCCAACTTTAAACGGCTGCAGGAGCTTCTTCATTTGATACGACTCGGCCTCACTTGCTCGTACCGGAGCCCCAACTCTACTGTTCTGCGAGTTTAATCGCTGTTGTTCAATTTCGAGCTCTAGCTTTTTTAGCGCTCGTTCCTCTGCCGCTGCAGCCTGCTCCTTTTCTCGTTCCTCTCTCGCCGCAGCTTCACTTTTAGAGTTCTGAAGTAATTCCCACGCAATTTTAATTTCCTCTGCTTCCACGCTCTCTGAAATTGCTTTGCTGATCTCAGATTTCTTCAGCTTTTGCTCCACCTCCACACCGAATTCTTCACATAAACAGAGTAAATCTGTTCTCAGTAACCTCATTAGATCCATGATCGCTGCGTTTTAGCTTTGGCTTTGTTCTAAAACTTGTCGCGAGGTTGTACAAAAACCTAGCGCACGCTTCAAAACCTAAGGATTCCCAGCAGTTCAAAATTAATTACCCATAATCTGAAGCCTGGCGAATCTCAAAGCAAAGTCCAAACGCTCACCCACAGATGTAGCACGATGTCGCATGGTCCGATCCCAACCGCTGCCAACCAGTTGTTCGAGGCGGGGTTTAGGCCGCACGTCCGGAAGCTTCCTGGCTCGAGACGACGTCCATTCCCCGAAGTGAAGAACCCAGGGGTTCAGTGGAGGTGGGAGACTTTATAACGTAACGAACGGTTTAATTACATGGTAGCAATACAGTCGTCAAATCCGAGAGAAAACAACGGAGCAGCCTCGCGCTCCGCCTTATATAGTCCGTTCCTCCCTCACTCCTTGCCAGGGCAGCCAGTGCGATGCAGCAACCTGCCGTCAAGTGCGATGCAGCAAAGTCCGCCGTCCAGTGCGACATAGCCAAAGTTCTCCGCAGTTAGGCCATGCCTCTCTCCCTTTCCCGAGCGCACCAACCACCACGCACACACACACGTCCCGCCAACGTCACTGGCGCGTTGAGACTTGTTGCCGCAGGCCCCGTCACGCAGGCGACGGTCCCGGACTCGTCGGGACTCGTTTCGCGCAGGCCCCGACAAGCGCGCGACGGTCCCGGACTTGTCTTGACTCGTTTCCGCAGCGTTTAAGCTCGGAAGAAGGTCGCCGAAGGTTCCATTCTTAACAGCGTGTGTACGACCGTAATCGTCTGCTATCTGTACCGTAAGAGAGCAACATGAGCGCCGCATCTACCTCCGTCCCTCCGCCTCCTACTCGCAAGCGGTTTACAGCAGAAGACAACATCTTTCTACTTCGGGAGGTGCTAGGCACTACTCCTTTTTCATTCCAGCCCTTTGGAACGACGTCCTTGAAGGCTTAAACGTAGCGTCGAAAAAGAACTTCTCGTTGCGAGGCGCGAAGGAACGGATCGACCTCCTCGTAACTTTGTACAAAAAAAAAAATGACCGCATCAACTTGAGAAAGTGAGTATATCTTGGTTATTTTTGTATTTTCTTCGCGATTTAATATTTCTAGTTTTATTTGTCCATAGCTTTCTTAATACTCGATCCTGCAGTGGGCCTCGAGGGTAAGAGACAGGATCGCTAGCAGATGGCTTCGAATGTTGATGATAAGCACACGCGAGCGTGTTCTTGTGCCAAATCGAGTTTGCTTTCGGCAACGTTTCAACATATCAGGACGTGGTTGGTGTAAACATCATATTGGGTTGACGTAAAACACCAAAGCTTGCCCGCTGAGTACGAATGACTTATTAGAAAACAAGTTACCATGTACGGTCCAGGCGTTATTTTATTCCGGGAGTATATAAATATGGTAAACTGAAAGAAAAAAGAAACCAAAATGCCCTGGCACATCATTCGTGGTATCCGCCCATCATTCCTGGCATCACAACTTTTTTTGTTTACTTAAAAACTACGTCAAGTTGAACGTCCCATGCCTTGCCGCCAAGAAGCGCCTTCTCTTAGTGCGCAGAGATTCGTACAAAATCACTTCTTCTAAATTTTTTTCGCTGAATAGGGCCAACTCCAACTCATTGTCAAAAAGATCAAGCACCATTGTTGTCGGAAACCTCGTCTGCTTCTTTAGCAGACGAACATTTTAGAACTTCGCATTCCCAGGGGCGAAACGCCGTGGTGCGCCAGGTTTTGTATTACAGAAGCGCATTTATTCCAGTAAAAAACCGAGACGAACTATTAGTAGGTATACAATATTTAAGGTTCTTTACATTTTTAGGGTGCGATCTTTATTTACTTGAGTTTCTGCGATTTGTACAAACACACGCAGATTGTTTTTTCTCGATGTGGCGGATGCAGGTTTCCTTTGCCCGGGGGCGCGACCTGGACCCATCGTCCGCTGTCGTCTGCAAATACGGTTCCCCCAAAGCCGTTTCAAGGCACACGATGGGACAACACGCCCGATCCAAGGTATCGATCGTTTTTGTTTATCGATCGTATTTTGTTCCGGTTCCCTAAAACTCTCTAATGAAGTGCAACCAACTTAGGCGATAACCGATTATAGTAACTGGACTAGAAACTGATCATTTCTAGTCTAGAAATTCTAGAAACTGATCGTTGTAAGCGATACATCATTATACACGAACTCAACTCTCCTACGTCACGCCGCGGTGTTGGCGCGTCGGCCGCACTTTCGGTCTGGGGTGGTGGGCAGAAGTCGCGGTGCGAGACATGCATTCCTGCGTCCTTTTGGGAGAAACCAAACAAAAAACCTGCCTTCTCGTCAAAATGCTGCGACGGGGCTGTACCAAGAGAGTCTGGAAAGGTTTTAAGATCAGTTTTCATGCGTTTCTGCCCCCTCCGTTCGTCCGAGAACGTGGATAGTAGCCGTGACAAGGGCAAACCAGACACTGTCGAACTACGATTGCTCGAGCGTCCAACACTTTGTGCTCGCCAGATGTAGTTTTTGTGTTCCAACATGAACGAGAGAAAACCGCCAAGTTGTCCGGACCACCCGCGGGTTCAGTGCGTCTTCAAATTTACACGGCCGCCTGATTGTTCGAACTTTCTTCTGCTCTTTGGAACTTGTCTGCTTTTTGTCGTCTGCTCTTTCAAACAAAAGCGGCCCGTAGACCAAGTTTGACCCGGGGGTTGCAATAAGAAGTAATTGCAGGCCTCAAAAGACCTAAGTTGGCTCGGTGTAAACAGTAGATACAAGATGTTGATCATTGGTACCAGTGGTCATCATTGAGATGTTACGCTTGGTCTGTTCCCGCTTCCAAATTTCAGTACCGACGTCGATCACCGCCGCTACCTTCTACACTTTTGCAGCACGAGCGACGTCGCTACCGAAAATAGCTGAAAGAATCTCATCATGATTTTGGCGTTCATTCCGCGGCGTTCATGCGGAATGGACGCCAAAACGTCCACGTCAAATTATTTACGCAAAGTTTAGCGGCGTAACGAACCTTGATAATTTCGCTCAGGCGATTAAAGTGGTAAGACATTGCTATGAGGACGTAGAATCGACAATTCCAACGCGAAAAATAGTATGCAGACTCACACAGACGCCAACAACGTGACATCCCAATGGTTTGTTGACGCGGGACGCGGTGCTTTTTGCCCGCACTCCATTGCGCATCCGTTCGAACTGTCGTCTGCTCTTTCAAACTTGTGTGCTCTTTGTCACCAGCTCGTTCAAAAGACAGCGGCCCTTAAACTAAACGTTGACCCGGTAATTGCGACAAGAAGTAAGTGCAGGCCTCAAAACACTTTTGTAGGTTGCTTGGGGTAAGTAGGCTAAGTGTAAACAGTAGATATAAGAAGATGTTGATCATTGTTACCAGTGGCCGTCAACCAACTTGTAATGCCCGATTCTACTTGCGGTTTTCAGTATCGACTTCCGCCATCTCAACTACGGTCCACGCTTTTGCAGCCCGAGCGTCGTCGCGACTGAAAATAGCGAGATGAATCTCATTGTGGGAGTCAGGATAGCGCCCATTCTACGGCGTCACGGGAAATGAATCGCCGCACGTCACATTATTCACGCAATATTTCGCGGTGTAACGAGCCTCATTAATTTTGCTAAAGCCGCTCAAGTAGTTAAACATCGTTAGGAGGACATAGAATCAACAATTCCAACGCAAAAAAGAGCACGGGGACTCACACCGATGCCGACAACAACGCAATTCATAGTTTGTTTATGGGCGACCGCGAGCTTCTTGCCAACCGTCCCCCGCGCATGCGCGGCGCCGGTGGCATCTGCTAGGGGCACTCCGGTTTGTTTGTAAACATGGGTTGGTGTATATGTTGTATCGCTGTAAGTGTGTTGCACAGTAATAATAAACTGGCTTACATTTGAAGTCTGTAGCCCCCTTGCGATCTTATTGCGCAGACATTGTGGACATCAGCTTTGTCAGCATGACCAATATTTGGCCCTTTTCTTTTGCTTTTTAAAAACTTTTATCTCTAAAAATCGAGGCAACTAACTAAATGAATAACTAATTATTAAAGTGTGCCCAGGTAGCACGCCAGAGGAATGCCCAACTTGGGCAAAGGTCTGGCAAACATAAGGGCCCAACTTTGGCGCAGTTCGGTTTTTGCACCATGGCATTCATCAGTGCCAAAGTACGGTGCCTAACTATAGCCTAAGTTGGGCGATCCTATGGCATGCCAAAGTTTGGCTCTTCTCCGGTACGCCAGAGGAGTGCCAAAGTTGGTGCCATACTTGAGCCATAACTGCCATAGTAAATCCTAATCTGGGAATTCGGGGCATGCCAAGGTTTGGCATTTCTCTGGTCTGCCAGAGGAGCGCCAAAGTTGGTGCCATACTTCAGCCATAACTGCCAGAGCAACGCCTAATTTCGGTATTTGGGACGTGTTAAGGTTTGGCGTTTCTCTGGTCCGCCAGAGGAGCGCCAAAGTTGGTGCCATACTTCAGCCATAGCTGCCAGAGCAACGCCTAATTTCGGTATTTGGGACGTGCCAAAGTTTGGCTTTTCTCGGGTCCGCCACAGGATTGCCGAAGTAGTGCAATACTAGAGCTATAACTGCCACAGCAATGCCCAATTTGGGTATTTTTTACATGCCAAAGTTTGGCGTTGCTCTGGTCCGCGAGAGGAGCGCTAAAGTTGGTGCCAGATTTGAGCCATAACTGCCATAATAAAATCTAAACTGGGAATTCGGGGCATGCCAAGGTTTGGCGCTTCTCTGGTCCGCCAGAGGAGCGCCAAAGTTGGTGCCATACTTCAGCCATAACTGCCAGAGCAACGCCTAATTTCGGTATTTGGGACGTGCCAAGGTTTGGCGTTTCTCTGGTCCGCCAGAGGAGCGCCAAAGTTGGTGCCATACTTCAGCCATAGCTGCCAGAGCAACGCCTCATTTCGGTATTTGGGACGTGCTAAGGTATGGCGTTTCTCTGGTCCGCCAGAGGAGCGCCAAAGTTGATGCAATAATTCAGCCATAACTGCCAGAGCAACGCCTAATTTGGGTATTTCGGACACGCCAAAATGTGGCGTTTCTCTGATACGCCACAGGAGTGCCGAAGTGTGCCATACTTGAGCCATAACTACCAAAGCAACGCCTAATTTCGGTATTTCAGCCTCGCCGAGTTTGGCTTTTCTCTGGTCCGCCACAGTTGTGCCAAAGTAAGTGCCAGACTTGAGCCATAACTGCCGCAGTAAATGTTAATTTGTCGATTCGGGGCATGTTGAAGTTTGGCTCTTTTCTGGCTACCCACTGAAGTGCCAAATAAGTGCCAAAAGTGGCAAAGAAAGCCGAGAGGCCAGCCCAAGTTTCGAATATCTCTGGTGTGTCACAGAAGTGCTCTTTTACGCGTCCCAGGAGAGAAATAAAACAAATAAGCGTTCGAAGCACGATAGTAAGATGTCATCACCTCCGTTCCCAAGCAGCACGGCAATACTTTGCAGTATCGTGCCAGTGCCGGCCGAAAGTCGGTTACAATATCGCTCAACTGTCCAGTTTTGCACCACCGTTTGATACCCGGCAGGTATTGCCGTACAGCTGTTTCGCCCCGGCCTAGCGTTCGCGTAATATTGTGCGAAAACTCTACGATGCGTCTGCTTCGTATTGGCCGAACGTCGTGCAAGTATGTGTACGTTACATGTCATTTGTTGCATATCCAATTACTTATACGGACAAACAAATTTTTTCGATCGCTCCCAGAAGTTTATTAAACAACTATCATTACACACAGTGTATTCTCAACATATTTACAAAGGTCACACTTCTCTGTAAAACGAAAAGCAAATTATAAAATACAATTAACACTGTCCTCATGCCAAGCAAAACTCATCACACGTAAAACCGCGGAGAATGAAAGGAAAGCAGGGCGACTATCAGAATCATGCTTGCAGTGCACTTACTAATAAAAGAGCGACATCATGTAATCCTTGATAGATGCATAATCCAACTCGGGCACCCCACAAACACATTCGAGGAAGAAGGTTGCGCACATTCAACTGACGTCTCGTCGTCGGCGAAGAGCAGTTTTTGTCGAAGCGTGTCCAACAAACACATCACAAGTATTCCACGAACTCCGGTGCAAAAAATGACTGTTACCGAAAAATTGGCATGGACGTATTCCGACCGTTTACGACGAAAAAACACGGCCGCGTCTGCAACGCACGAAAGCAACAGAACACTGAAGAGCCCAGTTCGAAAACCGGACCTACGTGGCCTGCTTATTTCTATAACTAGGCAAACGGCGAAAACGACAGCCCCAGAGATCCCATCAGCGTGACAGAAAAAATCACGTGACAAATTTTCGTCCAAACTTTTTTGTCCTACGCGTCCTATGTAGAGAGGTCACGCTGAGTAACGCGTTTCGCTTCATCCTTTTGATTTGCTTAAAGCGGCTGTCGCGCTCGCTGACAGCCACACGAAGACGCAAAAGCAGGTGGGGAGGATTTGCAAAAGGTGAGGTCGAAGGGGCATCAACAACGCATAAAAGGAAAGGCCGCTTCTGCCGGTGACCTTGTCGCCTTGCCTAGTCTGTCAGCGTGCGGCTTCCATTAAAGGGGTCATGAAACGCTTTTCCAACTTTTTCCTGTTTCGCTTTCCTCCTGAACTCATAAATCGCGCATTCCACCAAACAGTTGAAGAAGACGAAAAGGTGAAGTCCCCTCTTGCTCGCACTCCCGTTTGTGTAATCCCGGACACATCCATTCTCCCCCTAGAAGATTAGCCCGTCGCTCAAAATTCAGACAAAAGTCGCTTTCCCCACCCCGTTCATTCCGAAGCTGACAGTGCTGTTGAAGCTACGTGCTCGTTGGGCCAGCCACACTTGCCACGTGAGCGTGGCAAATGTGGCTGCAGAGAATGAAGTCAGGTGATGAAAGGGAGGCGGCTGATTGGTCCGGCAAGCGTGTAGCTTCCACCACAATGTCAGCTTAGGGGTGAAGGGAATAAGTGAGGTCCGGTTGCGTGTGACGTCAGTTTGGACCCGATAACGCGCTTTTGGGACCGCGGTTGTATCACAGTGAAAAGGCAGAGAGGTGGCGAAGGGGAGGAGGTACGAAATAGTCCGCTCTGTTTTCATATTTTCGCACTGAAAGTCAGGCTTTTGACTTTCTACCTTTTTCTTTTGGTCCACTGAACGATGTGCTATTAGTGAAATCCCAATCTAAAATGATTTATCCCAACCCAAAAATCGTTTCATGGGCCCTTTAAGGGCCTAAGAAAGATAATCTCCTTTCTTGAGAGCGAAATGGACGGGGTGGTTATGTTTTCCGGGCTTGTCGCCATCCGATAGGCCTCAATTATTTCTCTCCCCATTTGCTCGCAGTGGCCTCCCATGGCTGTCGTGCCGGTGAAATTAGGAGCGCAAAAATACTCCACAAGCCGGGCGAAGACGTGATAAATGTAATAACAAAAACGGCTTGACATCACAAAAATAACAATTTAATTAAACGTTTCGCCTCCCATGCGGGAGGCATCTTCAGTAGAGCGCAGAGCGAGTGAGAGTCGCACAAAAAAGTTCGGTTATTTAGGCATAACGTTTGTGTACACGTCCGGCAGGGGGCCACGGTTCTTGTTTACCAGCGATGAATCACTTCCGCGTTTGTCGTTCTGGATGAACCAAGATTCCAGCAGCTTCCTCGGTTCCCACCTTTAATCCCCCTCCAAGGTGGATGCCTTGTCAATGTCAAATTGGTGTCCTGACGTCCATGCGTGGTCGACGAGTTCGGACATGAAGCGGGTGGCGGTCCCGTGCGTGTTCTTTTAGTCTTGTTTTTCTTTTTCGTCTCGTCGCTCCAATGTAGGAAGCGTCACATTCCTTGCACTGTACCTGGTAAATCACGACCCTTTCTGCCTCTGGCAGGGTCGGAGCTTTTGGCTTGGAGATAACATTGGCGATTGTTCTGTAGGGATTGTATACAGTTCGTACCCCGAACGGCCCAAGGCCGCGTCCCAATGCCTCCGAAACCCTTAACGTAACTTGTTCGTTCGGCTCGATCCAGGCGCCGATGGGACATTTGTTTGTTGGTCAACAAGAACGCATTGGTCTTAATGAGTTGAAGTCAGACAGCTCCATCATGATTTTAAAAGCCGACAAAGGAAAAAGAACCGTTGTGCTTGATAGGGATGACTACATGAAGAAGATGTATGAAGTTATAAACGACAGTCACTATTTCGTGAGGCTATCAAGAGATCCCGCTGCTAAGTTCGAAAGAGAGTTAGTTGACCACCTTCGAGAGCTGAAAAAGAAAGGACGCATCAGTGATGACCTATACCGTCGTCTCTTCTCCTTTGACGCCGCAACACCCAAGATGTATGAACTCCCCAAAATTCACAAACCGGGTTGCCCCCTACGCCCGATTGTACCTTTTATTAGTTCATCCACTTACAGCCTTTCCAAATATCTGGTTATGATTCTGAGCCCTCTTACAAGAAAAAATGAGTTTAGCCTCCGGAATTCCCATGACTTTGTTGAACTTATACGCGCTCAGACCCTGCTACCGCACGAGGCTATGGTATCCTTTGATGTGATTTCATTATTTACGAATGTCCCCAACGCCCTGGCGGTTGATGTCGCCCGTGACCGGTTGTTGGCAGACCAGTCGTTGTCCACTCGCACAACCCTCCTTGTTGAAGACGTTATACTCCTTTTGCGTTTTTGTCTCAACCAGTGTAATCTTAGTTTTAATGGGGACATATATGATCAGGTCAGCGAATGCCCTATGGGGAGTTCAGTTTCCGTCACCCTCTCGAATCTCGTCATGGAATATGTTGAGGAAAGGTAATGTCTGGCATTGATTTCCCCGTGAAGTTCTACCGTCGTTATGTCGATGACACTTTTGTAATGGTTAACAGAGAGAACGTAACTGATTTTCACCGCAATTTGAATAGTGTCCACCCCTCAATTCAGTTCACCTGCGAACATGAAACCGATAGTACCTTGCCGTGTTTAGATGTACGTGTCCATAGAACTAGTGAACCTTTTTTCAAGATGGAGACATCCGTATATCGTAAACCATGTGACAGACAAAACTTTCTTGACTACCACTCTCATCACCCTACTCAACACAAAAGCTCAGTTGTAAGATCGTTACTTCATCGTTCAGAAACTGTCCCATCTAAGTCAACACTTAGCATTCAAGAACTTAGCCATGTGCGGGAGGCTTTGAAAAAACGTAACTACCCCGACTGGTTTGTCAATCGCGTTAAGAAACAAATGTCCCATCGGCGCCCGGATCGAGCCGAAGGAACACGTGACGTCGTGTGCATCCCGGAGGCATTGGGACGCGCCCTTAGGCCGTTGGGGGTACGAAAGAACAGTTGTCAATGTTATCTCCATGCCAAAAGACCCGACCCCGCCAGAGGCAGAAAGGGGCGTGATCTACCAGGTGCACTGCAAGGAATGTGACGCTTCCTACATTGGAGAGACGGGACGAAAAAGAATAACAAGACTAAAAGAACACGCACGGGATGTCGCCAATTCCACGAACGCCACCCGCTTCAAGTCCGAACTCGTCGACCACGCATGGACGTGAGGACACCAATTTGACTTTGTCAAGGCATCGACCTTGGCGAGAGATATAAGGTGGGGACCGAGGAAGCTGCTGGAATCTTTGTTCATCCAGAATGACAAATGCGGAAGTGATTCATCGCTGGTAAACAAGAACCGTGGCCCCCGGCCGGACGTGTACACAAACTTTATGCCTAAATAGCCGAACTTTTTTGTGCGACTCTCACTCGCTCTGTGCTCTACTGAAGATGCCTCCCGCATTGGAGGCGCAACGTTTAATTAAATTGTTATTTTTGTTATGTCAAGCCGTTTTTGTTATTACATAAATTAGGAGCGCAACCGGGACATTTTCTCCCGTGAATGACTATCGGGTGCTTTGACTCCGAAGCAGCTCTTTCGGCGTTCATTTGATGTTCTCGGAGTCGGTCGTTGAGGCATCGCCCCGTTTGCCCGATATGCCTGGTCCCGCAGGACAGGGGGATCGCGTACACTTCCTTCGGTTCCTCTCCTTCCGCCAAGATTTCTCTTTCCGGTACTCCCACGGAGCGGGCGGGTTTTGAGGTTGAAGCCGAAAATAAAGTTCACTCTTTCCACTTTTTTTTGCGTTTCCTCCTCTCCTGCCCTCCTTTCCTCACTTCACCGCCCTCCCCCGAGGGGCCAACACGGAGAATGGATTAGGAGACGCCTCCGTTAATCCGGCATAACCCGCCGTAGAGGGGGCGTGCTGCTTGACTAAAAATTATCTCGCTGCACAAAAAAAAAAAAAAAAAAAAAAAATAAATAAATAAATAAATAAATAAATAAAAAATAAAAAATAAAAAACGTCGCGGACAGCGATTTAATGCGCTTTGCCGGATGCGTAATGCTTCGTCCGCCTTGAACAAGCTGGTATGCATTGGACTAACATTTTTCGAAGCGCGGCAGGTTTAGTGTAGGTGCTATCATAATGGTCCTGCAAGACTTCCCTGTCCGCCACAAGCTAGCCAATAATTCAAGGACATAACGACGGCAGCGTATTTAAACAGTGTAAAATAAAATGTATATAATATTTATAAGAACACCATCGTCTTCACTGCTTGGCTTTCAAATTTTTAGCGCCGCAAATATTCGTAATCAAAATATTTTTATAATTGAAGACCCCTCGTCGTGCATCGAACCCAAAATTACGCTTACGTGAAACATGATTCGGCGCAGGAGCAACTCGAGTCACCGTAATTTTTTTTTTTTTTTTTTTTTAACGTGGATTTTGTTTTTTAATCTTACTGAGGTACCACTGGCAGAACACGAATCGCATACTTGGAAGGATCTGAAAACTCATATAGCTGGTTGAGTGAATGCAATACTATCGCATTCGTTGAAGCTCGATTTGTTGATTCGAACTTCAACAAATCACACGCACCCATTCTCCCTATTTCTGTTTACCCAGTCATAGTCGTTCCCTCACGATGCAATACGAGTACAAGTAACGGCAGTTTATGCAATGTTGACGATACACAGCCGTGATCGCACGGTTTTTAGAAGCGCTATAGAACGAGCACAAGCGTCGAATTTCGGTACTCTGATTGATTTCTGTCATCCCGCCGTGACACCACACGAGAAAAGCGATTTCGTTCTGTCTGTGAAACTAGGAACAAAGAAATCAAGATATAATCCCGTACTAAAACAACGCGAAATGGATCTCTGCAGCCAATACCCAACCGTTCGCGAGGTGACTGGGCAAAAGCATATATTACCTCCGTGCCTTTACCCTCTGCGCACCGCCAGAGAGAGTCATACAAACTCCTTTGTGCTATTATCAACACGATTGCGTTTGCAAGCCGGTAGTTTGACTCGGCTGGGATTCGTCCCTTCTGACTTTCATAGCTCTCTATGAAACCAGAAAGGTAGATACTTTTCTCCACTGGGTTGGTTTGCCCGGGGCCTCCAGTTATTTACGGCCAAAATCACACTAGAGGCGCTTCAGCAATGTTTACTCTGGTCGACACACGTGCTCCTTAAAAATGCCTGTCGTCAACTCTTTCCCAAAAGATACTTGACGAGCCAATCTTAGAGGCCGACGGATAACGAGGCCTTAGACCTCAAAGAAATTATAACAGAAATTTGGCGTCGTCATTCCCAAACTGGTTGCCGGACGAAATCCAGGGTTGGTAATAGTAACATAAGATACGTACGGCAGAATTCCCTGCCATAAATAAAATGATTTGGCTAACGCCAATGTAACGCGAAATAGGTGCAAAGAGTTTTGCGATAGGAAGCGTAAACCGAAAAAAAGGAAAAAAAAAAGAAAGAAAGAAAGAAAGAAAGAAAGAAAGAAGAAAAGGAGAATTTAGAAAAAAAATCTCTGGTGACTTGGCCAAAAAAAATTCTGTTCATGTGATTTTTCTTGCCACGTGACCAAACAAAAAAAAAAAAAAACGAAAAAAAAATAACACGAGAAAAAAAACCATCTCCTGCCCGGTTTCGAAGCTAGGCCCTCTTGATCGTGAAACTAGCGCGCTATCCGTTGCGCCAACATAACTTTTTTTTTTTTATTTCTTTATTGCAGCCAACATAACTTTTTTTTTATTTCTTTATTGCAAGTTGCGCCAACATAACTTTGCCAGTAATGCTCCCGCATTCCCACATCATAGGCGAAAGCTTAGGTGACTTCGCAGTTTTTCATGCATGTGTTATTTTTATTTGTGGCAAGGGTTCACGTCCAGAATGCTTTTAGAGTTTTCGACCAAAACGAGTTTTCTTCATCCGAGTCACCTTCTAGAACCAGTAGACCGCACTGGGTCGTCCGGCTAATCAGGCAGCTATTTTCAAATTCTCTGGCGTGCCCGTCCTCGGATCCGAGGTCGCCGTTTGACAAGCTTAACTTTCTTCCACCTGGTAGCCGGAACCACCACGGCCAGCTTTGTTCCGTCCCCACTCCCTCTCGAGAGGATGGCCTCGCCCCGAGGCTAATCCCATTCTCTAAACCTCCTTCCATCCAACGCTTGACCTTTCCCTCCCCGTCCCCCAGCTTCGGGAGAGAAGGTTCTTCTCTGCAGAACGTCCCGTTTGTACAGCGGCTTTAAAGTTCAGAGATTGTCCTGTCTTTATCGTCCCTTTTGTGTCTCCACTTTTTAATGTTTAAAAAGTATCAACACGCTAAAATAGGACAATTTCCGGGATTTCATTTTCATCCCCCAAGTGTGACGCGGGAACCGCGCCATAGAGCCACGGTCGTTTCCGCACTTTGTTATCGCTAGGATTTGACAGTGCTCAATCACAATGCAAGACACGCACAGAGCCACGCTCGCTTTTGCAATGCGCCGCATAAAGGAATGTCCAAACAGGACACGACTCCGACAAATCGTGAAAATTGAAGCGGGCTTGAAGCGGGCGCGTCCGCTTCAATTTTCACGATTTGTAGGAGTCGTGCGTTTTGTAGTGTCCAGTTTGGACACCCCTTAATAATGATATATCTTGTTGAGACGTGCGCACATCCGTCTTGCGCAGTGTTAGCTCAATAGCAGCACTTTCTGTAAAGGCGGATTCACACCGGGGATAGCAGTCGCGCGATCCAGCTAAATTGCATCGCAAAAAAAAAGAAAAAAAAAAGTAATTAGTTGGTCAATTTGGCGTGCGCGATGAGCGAGTCTAATGCCTTCGTTGGCGAGTCGCGTCTCAAAAACTCTCGCTCCGAACGCCGTTGGTTGGCTCGGCCTCTCCGCGACTAAAGTGCATCGCAAAACGTCGGGTCAGCAAGCGACTGCTCAAAACCCGTCACTTTTTGCCCGCGATGGTCGCTTTTGCGATGAAAGTTATGGCGCGACTAGATCGCATCGCCGGTGTGAACGCGCCATAATGTCGAACCAGTCTCACGGCGCGTCCCGATATTGGCTTGTGTACCTACGCGCGAGTAAAACATCTGGCACAATTTGCGTTTGCAAAGCCTGCTCCAGCCGCGTCAAAAAATTCAGCCAACCTTTGGACTGCAGAAATCAAGAGACAACCAAAATAAGATAAAGTTGCCAGCCGAATAAAACTTGATTTCTATTTAATTAAGATGAAAACCACCCGTGTACATCAAATACCTCATCAGCCGAACTCCAAGGCAGTAAGCCTAGTTCTGGCACTTGTTTGGCACCTTTGGCCCGTCGCTGCCTGATCACAGCCAAACTATCGGGAAGCGAAGCCTAACTTGGGCACTCGCTTGGCGACTTGGGCCCAAAGATGCCAGATCTCAACCGAACTACAAGCTAGTAAGCCTAACTCTGGCACATTTGTGGCGATTTTGGCCCGAATGTGCTAGGTGACAGCCGAACTGTCAAAAAGTGAAGCCTAACTTTGGCATTAGTTTGGCGATTTTGGCCCGAAAATGCCAAAGCTCTGCCGAACTACAAGGTAGTAAGCCTAACTCTGGCACATCTGTGGCGATTTTGGCCCGAATGTGCCAGGTGACAGCCGAACTGTCAAAAAGTGAAGCCTAACTTTGGCATTAGTTTGGCGATTTTGGCCCAAAAATGCCAAAGCTCTGCCGAACTACAAGGTAGTAAGCCTAACTCTGGCACATCTGTGGCGATTTTGGCCCGAATGTGCCAGGTGATAGCCGAACTATCAAAAAGTGAAGCCTAACTTTGGCATTAGTTTGGCGATTTTGGCCCAAAAATGCCAAAGATCTGCCGAACTAACGGGCAGTAACCCTAAATTTGGCATTTGTTAGGCGATTTAGGCCCGAAGATGCCAGATAATAACCGAACTACCCGGGAGCGAAGCCTAAGTTTGGCACTTGTTTGGCGAATTAGGGCCAAGATACCCAGACTGTTGCCGAGGGAGGTCAGGTTTGGCACTACTTTGGCTTCTTCGGGCTTTTTAATGCCCTAAACTGCCAGACGCAAGCCAAGTTTTGGCCCGGAACTCGGTGCTGCCTGGGTGGTGATCGATTATGTTAAAGGGTTTAATCTATGCCCACTTCTAATATATATAATTTTTTTTAAGATTACCAGAATACAATCATAAATTTTATGTAATGCTAAGCGTTGAGCAATATATACATACTTTTAGCTAGTAACTACTGATTCAATTTTCTTTCAGACGCCTTGAGCTACTATGTCCACCAGCATTCAAACCCCGAGGCTGCCGACCTGCTAGAGGGCCACGCTGTTCTTGTGCGGCAAATGAACAACACCATGAAAAACTTCCTCTCGAATTCGAACCGCACCAACCTGTAAATTTTTTTTTTTGCTTCTTTTATTCACTTTTGATGGGATTTTTTTACCGTAACGGTTCGATGTTGTACCACACGCTTCATGTTTGTTATTCTCAAGTCAGACTTTTTTTAATCTTTACAGTGTGGTGCCTCTGGCATTTTTGACCAACAGACGTTTCACCGCACCTTGAATGTTTTTGTTGTTCATCCCAGCAAATCCACCGTTGAGATAGCGTCACGTTTCCTTGAGCTCCGCCCAACCAGAATGTAACGTGACACCCTCCCAGCGCTGGATTAGCTAGGGTGGCTGTAGCCTCCGCTGCGCTTGGACGAAAGGTGAAACAATGTGTTATCTTTGGGATTTTATGTTGTACCACACAGTTAATGTTTTTGTTGTCTAATCGGACTTTTTTAAAATCTTGTTTAGTGTCTCGGGTACATTTTGAAGGCACCACGCAATTTTGTTTTAGCTTTTGTCTAGTCAGTCTCTATTTTTTTGTGGTAAAGAACTGCAGGCTTATTTGGAACACAGCCGAAAATTTAAATACGTGTAAGACATATCAAAGTATTGGACGAAGAAAAAAATTAGGTGTTTCATGGCACAGCAGCAACTAAGGCCATAGTGTGCCAAACACAGGTTAGGTTAAAGGCAATACTCAAAAGACCTATAGTAGGTAGTACCATTAGGATTATGGGGAATGAATGTTTAAAACATTTACAAGATACAGGTGTATTACGGCCTCCAGAAATGTTTAACCGATCCGCAAACCAGAGGAATTTCATTCCCACTAAGAAGTTTGGGAGATATTGCCGATGACACATAATCACCGGCTCTCTGCTCTCTGCCACCGCTAATCTTCAGGCAAACGTAATAGAAATGAAAAAAAAAACTACAATTTTTAGCCGATGTAGGACGCCAATGCTATCTAAAAAATTACAACCTTGAGGGTGCGGCACAAGAGGTTCGTCACCCAGTAATATTGCTGGGTGGAACGGGACGTGATTGCAAAAAAAAGCTACAGAAAAGAGTAGTGCGTTGGGGATGGTACTTAGGACGTGTGATAAGAATATGCATGACACTCAATGACTCGTTACAGTGTTCACATTTCGGAGCCGCCTCTGCCCGTAGGAGATACCCATGCGTGAGACAGGTGTGTCCCAATCTCAGACTGTAGAGCACCACGTCAAAGAAGCGCTCCCTGTGTCGGCAACTTGCACATTCCCGCAGGGTAGGTTTCACGCAATATAGTTTGTGTATTTCCGTGTCCCATTCTAAGTGCCAGTTTTTTCTGGATTGCTCTTTTGAGGCTGTGTTTGTATTCACTGTATAGAATGTACTTCACATCCACTTGCCTCTCAATGCAGGTGCCGACAGCTTTATCAGCATCCTCATTTCCCTGAATACCAACATGACCAGGCACCCAACAGAAATTGATGTGTAGGAGTGATTTTGCTGCAGTGTGCAGAATGCTCCAGAGCCTAGTAACCAAGGTACTTTTCGGTATTTTCAAAGGAGCAAGTGCCTTTAATGCGCTGAAAGAGTCGGAGTAGATACCAGAATACTGGATAAAGTCTCCTATGATGAATTCAACAGCTAAAATTAGAGAATATAATTCTGCAAAAAAGAATGAGGCTCTGGAATCAAGACGCCTAACGAACTTTCATGTCTCGCTTATAACAGCACAGCCAACAACAGAATAACCCTTAGTACCATCTGTGAAGAAGCTCCTACTGTCGCTGCACATATAAGCATCCTGCGAAAGCTCCTGCTGCAAGGCAGCAACAGGAGTTTGCCGCTTATTATATTTAATCAGAAAAAATTGATTATGGGTGCTGTCCACTCCCAAGGAGCTATTGCCATTGGATGTTGGGCAACCAGGCTGAAACTGTAAAGGTTGTACGCCTGTGAACTTGCTTTAATTCTCTGCGTAAAAGGGGGTACGACAAATAGCTTGTTCTGGAATGTGGTTTCATAGCGAGAATCCCGAATTGATTCCTGGATGGGATGAGAAGGGTAGAGCGAATTCTTAATATTGTCACGGGTAGTGACCAAAAATAACAAATAAACAGGAAGAAATAAACGTTTAATGTGGCGAACTTGTGCCAGAAATAAAAGAGTACAAAAGATAATAATAGAGCGTCGCGGGGGCGTCGAAGTCGGCGTGGCAGCAGAGTCGAACGCTGGGGCGAGACTTACTCGACAAGGTCGCAGGCGGCCTCTTATCTAGAGTGCGCCGCTATCTCAAAGATTCGGCGAAAGCGGTTCGAGCGTCGCGTGATCGGGGCGAGAATGAACACGCACTTTCTAGAAAACAAAAGCAGGGATAAATGATAGAAGTTACGTGCGGTACATGAATAAACGGGAACTTTCTGGAGGACCGTGACCGAGCGTTGCTTTCTCAGCCTTGCGCGCGGCATTACTCCCCCCTTTAAAAGTGCATCGCCCCGATGCAGTGTAAAACAAATCAAAATAAAAAAGAACGATAAACTAAAGAGTCTTTTGGAGCACAAAAGGTCCACAGTCCTGTCGAGCGTAGTACGGCTTCAGGCGCACGACGTGGACGACCTCAGGTCGTGGTGGGCGGCGTGACGATGTTCGTGTTCCGTCGGGCATCACCTCGTAGTTCAGCTCGCCGAGGCGACGAAGTACTTTGTAGGGTCCAAAGTAACGTTTCAGGAGCTTCTCGCTGAGACCGCGGCGGCGAACCGGTGTCCACACCCACACCCTGTCTCCGGGCTGGAAGTGGACGTCCCGACGACGAAGGTTGTAGCGGCCAGTGTCGACACGTTGTTGAGCCTGAATCCGAAGTCTGGCGAGCTGACGGACTTCTTCTGCCCTTTGGGCAACCACCTGGGCGTCGTCGCTTGCATCGACAGCCGCTTCGTGGGGTAACATAGCGTCCAGCATTGTCGTTACCTTGCGCCCATGCACCAGCTGAAAGGGTGTCAGTCCGGTGGTCTCTTGTACGGCCGTGTTGTAGGCAAATGTGACGTACGGCAGCACCTCGTCCCATGTCTTGTGCTCCACGTCGACGTACATGGAGATCATGTCGGCGATGGTCTTGTTGAGTCTCTCCGTTAGCCCGTTGGTCTGCGGGTGGTACGCCGTGGTGCGGCGATGGCTGGTGTGGCTGAGACGAAGGACTTCTTGCGTCAGCTGGGCCATGAATGATGATCCACGGTCTGAGATCAGGACTTCGGGAGCGCCATGCCGGAGGACGATGGATTCAATGAAAAACTTGGCAACTTCCACAGCAGTTCCGGAAGGAAGGGCTTTCGTTTCGGCATACCGCGTGAGATAATCTGTGGCGACGATGATCCAGCGATTTCCCGACGTCGACGGCGGAAAAGGGCCAAGTAGATCCATTCCGATCTGCTGGAAGGGTGCTGTTGGTGGAGGAATTGACTGCAAGAGTCCGGCCGGCCTCGTCGGAGGTTTCTTTCGTCGCTGGCATTCATGACATGATCGCGTGTACAGGTGGACGGTTTTGGGGAGCTTGGGCCAGTAATACTTTTCACGAATACGTGCCAGGGTCCGGCTGTAACCAAGGTGTCCGGACGTCGGGTCGTCGTGGCAGGCTTGAAAGATCTCCTCCCGAAGGTCGGTCGGGATTACCAGCAGCCATGGCGAGTTGTTGTTCCCGAAGTTCTCTTTGTAGAGTACACCTTGTCTAATGGCGAAGGTCGGCAGCGCTCGTGAAAAAACACGTGGCATCGCACTCCCGCGCCCTTCCAGGTGCTCTATTAGTGCGCGCAGCTCAGGATCGTCTCGTTGACGCCGGGCCATGTCGTCGATGTTCACTGCGCCCAGAAAACACTCGTCGTCATCGTCGTCGCTGCTGCCGGAAGGTGTTGCGACGGGAGCTCTGGACAGGCAGTCGGCGTCGCTGTGCTTGCGGCCTGACTTGTAGACGACGGTCATGTTGAACTCTTGAAGTCGGAGACTCCACCGCGCGAGGCGTCCTGACGGGTCCTTGAGGTTCGCAAGCCAGCAGAGCGAGTGGTGGTCCGTGACTACCCGGAACGGGCTCCCGTATAAGTACGGACGAAACTTCGTGATTGCCCAGACGACCGCAAGGCATTCTTTCTCAGTCGTGGAGTAATTTCTCTCCGCCTTGGTCAATGACCGACTTGCGTAGGCGATGACTCGCTCGGTGCCTTCTTGTACTTGAACCAAAACCGCGCCAAGCCCTGCGTTACTTGCGTCCGTGTGAATCTCGGTTTCCGCATCCTGGTCAAAATGTCCAAGAACAGGAGGAGTCTGTAGTCGTCGCTTCAGCTCGTCAAATGCCTGCTGCTGTTCATCGGCCCATTCGAACTTCTCGGCGTCCTTCGTGAGGTGTGTGAGCGGTGCGGAAATTCTTGCGAAATCTCGAACGAAGCGCCGATAGTAGGCACATAGCCCAAGGAACCTTCGGACGGCCTTCTTGTCTCTTGGCGCTGGAAATGCTGCGACGGCACGAGTCTTCTCGGGGTCTGGGCGGACACCTTCGTTACTAACCACGTGGCCGAGGAACTTCAGTTCGTCATAAGCGAACCGACACTTTGACGGCTTCAGGGTGAGTCCGGCGGTCCGTATGGCTTGGAGAACTGCTCGGAGTCGTCGCAAGTGCTCGTCGAAGTCGCTGGAAAACACGACGACGTCGTCGAGGTAGACGAGACAGCTCTGCCACTTTAGTCCTGCCAGTACGGTGTCCATGACACGTTGGAAAGTTGCTGGCGCCGTGCACAGTCCGAAGGGCATCACTTTGAACTCGTACAGTCCATCCGGCGTGACGAAGGCTGTCTTTTCTCCGTCCCTTTCGTCGACTTCGATCTGCCAGTAGCCGCTCTTCAGGTCCATCGATGAGAAATATCGAGAGTGGCGCAGCCGGTCTAGAGTGTCGTCGATGCGGGGGAGTGGGTAGACGTCTTTCTTCGTCACCGTGTTCAGCTGCCGGTAGTCTACACAGAACCTAAGCGTCCCGTCTTTCTTCTTAACCAGTACGACTGGAGAGGCCCAAGGACTGCTTGAAGGTTGAATTATGTCGTCGTTCAGCATTTCTTGAACTTGCTCCTGGATCGCCTGCCTTTCTTTAACGGAGACTCTGTATGGCGATCGATGCACCGGGCGCGCGTCGTCCTCGGTAACGATGCGGTGCTTCGCAACGGTGGTTTGGCGCACCTTCGACGACGTGGCAAAGCGGTCGCGGTATTCGGCGAGAAGGTTAATCAACTGTCGTCGTTTCGGGCCCGGGAGTTTAGGGTCAATGTCGAGCTGCGCTGGCGACGCACTGTCTTGCTGAGGTGGCGAGAATTCGTCAGTAATGGCGGCGACAGCGGCGGAGTTTTGGAGTTCCTCGACCTGGCCCACTGCTGCACCTTTTGTGAGGTGTTGCGCTTCATTTCGGAAGTTCGTGACGAGGACCACAGTGCGGCCATCCTGAAGTTCAGCAACTCCTCTTGCGACGCCTATTCCTCTTCCCAGAAGCAACTGGAGGCTTCCTTCGAGCAGAACTTCGCCGCAGAAATCTTCGGTGATCCCGACGGGTACGAAAACACTCGACCGCGGCGGTAAGTTCACGTGGCTAGCGAGGACTCGGACCGCAGATGACGTCGCTTTGGGTTCCTCCGGTGGTGAAACAGGCTTTCGCAGCGTCAACCGGTTTGCTCCGAGGTCGATGACGGCGCCATACTCGCAGAGGAAGTCCATTCCGAGGATAACGTCCCTCGAACAGTCTTGCAGAACGACGAACTTTACAGGGCACGTCTCACCGTGGATCTCGACGCGAGCGGTGCATCGCCCGACTGGTGTGATGAGGTGCCCACCGGCGGTTCGTATTTGAGGTCCATCCCACGGCGTCGTGACTTTTCGAAGGCGGCGGGAGAGCCTCCCACTCAAAACTGAGTAGTCTGCTCCGGTGTCCACGAGTGCCGATGCGTCGTGGCCGTCGATGATGACGTTTAGGTTGTTGGACACCGTTTCAGGAGCGTCGTTTCGGTCTCCGGTAGCGTTCGAGTGGGGGCCCTCCGACGTTCGTGGAGGATCTTGGCGTCGGTCGTCTTCGGCAACTCCTCCTCCAGGGGTTGCCGCGCCTAGTTTCCCCGGCGTGGAGCGAGGGGTGACAGGCTTTCACGTCGGGGTCGGTGCATCGGCGAAGCTGGACGTCGTGGTGACGGCGACCGGAACTCTTGGCGTGACGCAGGCTCGGGGGACTGGGGCCGTCACAGGTACTCGTCGATCTCCCGAGGGCGTTCACCATACCGGGGGCGCGGGTCGCTTGGATGGAATCCGCGCAGCCCGAGTCGTCGGTATGGGCATCGGCGGTACACATGGTCAGCTTCCCCGCAGTGGTAACACAGCGGGCGTCGGTCGGCCGTCCTCCAGACGTCTGTCTTCCTCGGCGCAGGTCGCTCTGGGGGAACGTGCGCCTGATCTTCCTGCCGTCGGGGGTACTGCGGCGTTGGGGCGTCTCTTCGGGGTGGCGCCGTGGCTTGGCGGGAAGCTTGCGGCGGTCGTTGGGCCATGGCGGCGTAGCTCAACGTCGGTTCCTCCGGTGCCACCCTGGTGACGGGAACCTCTGGTTGGAGCGCGCGATGCACTTCTTCTCGGACAGCCTCGGCGATGGAAATGGTTGGCGGACGGCTGGTGGTTGGCAGCAACCTTCGCAGTTCCTCCCGGACAACCTCCCGGATAATTTCGCGGATGTCCGTACCAGGCACGTTTTCACCGCTAAGGAGCGCGGTTGCAGTGACGCTTGGCTGCCGCTGGTTGTGGGAAGCGCGCGCTTGGAGGGCGCGCTCGATGTTTGTCGCCTCGCTGACGAAGGCGTCGACGGTTGCCGGCGGGTTGCGGACGAGGCCTCCGAAGATGTCGTCCTTCACGCCCCGCATCAAAATGCGCAGCTTCTTTCCCTCGGTGGCCTGAGGATCGGCGCGGGAGCTCAGGCGGAGCACGTCTTCCACAAAGCTCGTGACGCTTTCATTGGGGCCCTGGGTCCTGGTTCGCAGTAGGTCCTCGGCTCTCTCTCGGCGGTGGTGGTTGACGAACGTAGCCTTCAGACCGGTCTTGAAGATGTCCCACGACGTCAAAGAGGACTCATGGTTCTCGTACCAGTGCTTGGCGGTTCCCTCAAGCGAGAAGTAGACGTTGTGCAGGCGTTGCTCGTCGGTCCAGCCATTGTGGCGGGCAACGCGTTCATACTGGTCAATCCAGTCTTCGACGTCTTCGTAGAGTTCACCGTGGAAGGGGGCAGCCGTCCGCGGTGCGACGGGCATGTAGACGACGGGAGAAGCGGCGGGGGCTTGCGACTGGTTGGCCATCGTCGTCTTCTGCGGCTTGGGCTTGTCCAGGAGCAAACCGTACTCAGGATCCTCTCCCTTGGTGCGGCGGCTGGTCCGAATTTCAGGTTCTGCGGTGAGTGGTCTTCTCACCGAGCCGGGAATCGGACTTGCACTGCGGTCCCTTAGAGGGGAACGCTGCACGGGCATGCGGTACCCCGCACCTCCACCAAAATGTCACGGGTAGTGACCAAAAATAACAAATAAACAGGAAGAAATAAACGTTTAATGTGGCGAACTTGTGCCAGAAATAAAAGAGTACAAAAGATAATAATAGAGCGTCGCGGGGGCGTCGAAGTCGGCGTTGCAGCAGAGTCGAACGCTGGGGCGAGACTTACTCGACAAGGTCGCAGGCGGCCTCTTATCTAGAGTGCGCCGCTATCTCGAAGATTCGGCGAAAGCGGTTCGAGCGTCGCGTGATCGGGGCGAGAATGAACACGCACTTTCTAGAAAACAAAAGCAGGGATAAATGATAGAAGTTACGTGCGGTACATGAATAAACGGGAACTTTCTGGAGGACCGTGACCGAGCGTTGCTTTCTCAGCCTTGCGCGCGGCAATATATAATGGAAGCCTAAATAAAATCATCTCTTTTCAAGTGAATATTCATTACTCACCATATAGGCTAGGAATAGGGGACGTCCGAAAAGCACCAGTGCAAAGCCTCAGGCCTGGATGGTGGATCGGGTCCAACACCCGAAGGGTAGATAGACGTGCGGATTCAAACACTACGCATCCGTAATCTAATTTTGAACGAACCAAGCAGCGATAGAAACGAAGGAGGCACTCCCCTACTGAAAAAAAAAAAAACATTTGGCGCCTGTATGAAAATAAACGGGTCCATACCGGTAACAGTTTAGCCATACCGGTCACCAGTTTGCCAAAGGGGTCGCCCGTATGGCCCAAAGGGGTCCCTTGTATGAGCCATAACGTTCACCTATTTGGGCAAACTGGTCACTTTGGCAAACGGGTCACTCGTCGGGGCAAATGGGCGACTCGTTTGGGCAAAGTTGTCGCACGTTTGCTCAAACCGGTGACCATGTTGCAAACTATACCGGTTTAATCAAACGGCTCTCGGGAGCCCGTTTGATATTGGACGTACAGATCGGCGGCCTGGGCACGTCTAGCTGCTTGAGCCGTGGCAGCCACTGTTTCTGGAAGGCTGGCTGATTTCAGATCGTCCGCGTAATGCAAGTAATTGTATTTATGTTTTAAGTGCGCTGATGTGCGCTTATACAGCAACAAAAAACGAACAGTTTTTTTTTCTTTTTTTACGTAAACGCGCGACGTTGGTGAGGGGATATTTTTGACAGAACTTTAAAACGTTGTTCATCTTTTTTGCCTCAATTTTCTTAATCAGCTCGAATCTCTCTCGCAGAAGACGCGACAGCATGAAAGAATGTACTTCTGGAGTCCGTTTCACTTCATTTCAAGACGCGGCGAAGGTAGCACGTACACGTGCCTCCAAGAACATCGAGCATTGCGAGAGCACGCCCGCTGTTGCAGCAGTCAAATTACGAGCTCGTGCTGGGTGCTTTTTTGGCTCGGGCGCAAGCCGAGCTCATGGCCGACGCCACTTCCAGCGTGCGTGCTGAAATGCGCGCGTTTCGCCTGCTTTCCAAGGCTTGAAACGCGACGTGCAGTGGCAACTCCAAGAGAGAAGAAAAGCGCTTGTACAGCGGTCCGTGCACCCTCTCCCCTAGCATTGACTGCATTGCCACAAAAAGCCAACCGCAAGTTTTTCCTCTTTTTTTTTTTTATAGAATGCATGAGGAGAAGGTTGCGAGGGAGGGGGGTGGGGTGTCCCGGTGTCTTGCTCCTTGACCTCGCCGTCGCCCCTTTCCTCCTCTCTGGACGACTCTGTCACGTGACCAGAGAGAGGGTAGGGCGCGCTCCACGCTGATAAGCATAGCCAGATCCGGCTGCGCGCGCGTTGACAGTCGCTTGTTTTTTTGTCTGCTTGTTTTCCGTTGCAACTTCGTTTGTCCTGCCTGCTTCGATCTGCCGCCTTTCCCAGCGGTCTTAGAAGAATGTCTCTGAACAACGTATGGGATGTGCACCAAATGTTCGAAAAGTCCTACGCGTATATCGGCGACAAGTGATTCTTTAAAGAAGTCAGGAATTCTTGCGGTTTGGCTGGATTCGGCAAATGACAGCTTGTGCGCCGCATCGTGTTGAAACTTCAACGAGCCTTCCTTCTCGTTTTTGTGTTTGTGTGGTTGTCCTGCTTTGACCGTGACGACAAATATCACGGATTACATCTGTCAAGTCCGCTATTATTATGGTAAGTGCACTGCAAAATACGTGTTGGCAACGATTGACCGCTCTTCTACGAGTACTCTTCCAGGTTATCCGTAGCGCCTATTCACGCGGCGGCCGGGAGAATAATTTCCCCGAAAGTCTAGCTGTATAGTCTAGAATTACCTCGGTTCTTGTTTGCTTTGCAATCTTCTCAGTTGTATAAAAGCTTAAAGTGCCTCGCAGATTTCACAGATCGCTTGCAGGTTTGTACTTGTCATCAGAAGTGGTAATAAACTTCGAGGAGAATTGAAAACAATCCTTTTTGTTTGTTTTCCTGTCCATTTGCAAGCACCTACGCGAGCGCATTTGTTCTACATGTTTTCTCCATGTTATAAATACGTCTAATGAGTCTCGGGACGTCTTAAATAAGTTTAAAATAACCAACCTCCCAGACGATACCCATTTAGGGCTAGCGAATCCGAATGGCTCGTTCAAACGTGTGGTCACGTGCCAGGTCGAACGGGCACCCGTATCAAATGGGTACCGTTGCAAACGGGTACCCGTATCCCATAATCACGTTTGATTCAAACGGATCGACAGGTTTGATTCAAACGGGTCGACCAGTTTGAATTGCAAATGTTTTTTTTCAGTAGGGTCCCGATCGCTATCCCAAGTCTTATGTAAAAGCACCTTTAGGAGGTTCATTGACCTTGAGCACTTCTGTTTCAGGTAAAGTACATGACTACGGAAATTAAACTTTTTATCGAATATTACTCCTAAAAACTTGTGCTCATTACGAACGGAAATTGCCTGCCTCCTTAAGGTCAGACGGGCTCTAGGATCATGCCCCCCCCCCCGTAATAAAAAGTTGACGCACACTGACTTCTCTGGTGAAAATCTGAACGCGTTGGCATCAGCCCACCTCATCAGACTATTAATACCCAGCTAAAGTTGCCTCTAGAAGACTGAAATATTACACGAACAGCAAGACATCTGCAATTCATCCACATAAAAAGAGTGGGAAAGCTACTTTGGGATAGACCTTACAAATGGAGTTCATTTTTATTAAAAACAATGTTACGCTAGGGTCACCACCTTGTGGAATTCCATTCTCTTGGACAAAACAACGAGAGAAGGTTGTACCAAGCTTGACATGAAAGTATCTGTCTTCTGAGAAACGTTTTATGAGTAAGAGCATTTGGCCACGAATTCCATACGAAACAAGATCGTTCAAGATTTTAAACCTCCATGTTGTGTCGTAAGCCTTCTCTATACCAAAAAAGACGGAAACACAACGCTGTCTATTAACAAAAGACTGATGAATAGTTTTCTCAAGTTGGACTAGGTGATCCACCGTTGATCTGTGGGCACGGAAATCGCACTCAAACTTGCCGAGGAGACTATTTTCCTCTAGAAAATTGACCAAACTTGAGTTTACCATCCGTTCAAAGGTTTTCCCTAAGGAACTGGCGAGGGCCATGGGCCGGTAACTTTAGGGTAATGGTGGATCTTTTCTTTGCTAGAGAAGAGGAATAACCCCAGTTCTTTTCCAAGAATCTAGGAAGACACCTTATTACCAGATCTGGTTAAAAACGTTTAAAAGCGTCTGCAGGGTGTTGGAATGCAAATGCTTGAGCATAGAGTAGTGAATTCGATCAGGTCCCGGGGACTTATTTTTACTTGCATTTAACGCTGCCTGTAACTCTCGAAAAGTAAATGGTCCCTTATAGTTTTCGTGTTCTTCTCTACAGCCCTTTCATGCTTTAAAAATGCTGCTGAGTAATGCGATGAACCTGACCCAGATGCTATGTGCTCCCTTAGAAAATTGGCCTGCTGCTCAAGGCTAGGCAGTACACCACCTGGCAGAACAAAAAGCGGTATGGAAAAAGCTCGCAAATCCCGATTAATCTTATGCACTTTTTTCCAGACAACCTTTACACTGGCGTGACTATTAACGGATGCGGTGTACTTCTTCGATGTCGTCTTTTTTATTAACCAAGACCATGTCGAGCCTTCGCCCGAAACTGTTTGAAGGCTAAAACATTTGGAGGGGTCGGGTAGTGGCACAGAACATCCCATGAAGAATTTTTTTTTTTTGAGTCTCACTGCATTGCTTAGTCCACCAAGGTTTCGGCTTAACAGGAAGGCGTGTTGAAGACTGCGGAATAGCTTTATGAGCTGCCTCAATTCTAGAGGCAGTAAGCATTTGCAGGCCTCATTCACGTCCAAACCAACTAAAGTTTCAGGGTTAATCTTAGTTGAACTTTCAAACATGGCCCCGTTTGCCTGGTCTACTTTCCAGTGGGGCGAGCTTGTCATAAGAGAGGATGAAGGAGCAGTGCAATTTAAAATATTGGGGAAATGATTGCTACCATATGGGTTAGGATGCACATGCCACGAGAAGTTAGGGAAAAGTGTGGCAGTTCCAGTAAAGAGATCAATGCATGATGAGGAAAGGTGGTGACAGCTAAAAAAGGTAGGCTCACCAGTGTTAAAAAGAAGTGTTTGCGAGAATAAGACAGACTCAATCATTTTTCCTCGGATGTCACGACGTGTACTCCCCCATTGAGGGTTGTGACAATTAAAATCGCCCATCAAAACGAATGGCTCAGGAAGCTGGTCTAAAACCTAATAAAATCTGAGGATTTCAATGTAAAGGCTGGTGGTAGATTCAATGAGCACATTGTCAGAGCTCTGTGAAGCATGAACCGTACAACAACTGCTTCCAGTGAGGTAGAAAGTGAGACCTGTACACCGGGCACTTCCCTCAGGAGAACCACCGCAACTCCTCCAGAAGAACTGACAGAGCACAGACAATCCTTTCAGAATACCTAGTACCGTCTGAGGAAGTTGGTATGGTTGGGGTTTAAATGAGTCTCCTGCAAGCAAAGCACTTGTGGCTTGTGTTCCTCTGGCAAAACCTTCACATCATCCAGGTTACTTAGGAGCCCTCGACAGTTCCACTGCATTAGCAGGGAAGCAATTATTAGGATAATAAATTAGGAGTACAGGGGTGAAGAGTTAAATAAATGTCATCACATCGGAGGGATCACAGGTTTTTTAGTTTTTTGTTTGGTTTCCAAATTCTGCCACTTCATCTCCTCCTGGTCAGACCAGGGTTAGATGGGGAGTTGGACAGGGCAGGAGCACCGCTCTCCCGAGCTGCGCATGCAGGCTTGCCTGCCGGCTTGGGAGGGTCGGAGCTGCGAGATCCTAACCTGCGGCCACGAACAGAACCTGACGGGAGTGTGGCAGATGCACTTGGGAGGGATTCAACCCCGTCTATCTGCTCCACCTCATTCTGTGTTACAGAAGCTGCATGAGGCACATGCAGCTCCTTGGTTGCAGGCGGTCTCTCCAGGGAGTGCGGCCGAGGGTCTCGCTTTTTCTCCCTGGTAGGAGACTGTGCAAACTGTAGAGGCGCAGCAGGCGCTGGCCTGTCTTGGGATTTGGGAACAACCCACGAACCCTCTCCGCGAAGAGAGGGAGCCTGCTGCCCCTTGGTAGGATTTGGGGTCCTGAGGGCGGCAGCCAGGTCTTCGAGCAAGACGTGGGTTGCCTTCGACTCCATAGGTGGCGCAGGGCCCCGGCGCGCCACGTCGGCATACGAGCGTCGTGCAATGAATGTCCAGCGTTTCTTGACCTCAAGGTATGTGATGTTCTCTTTAGCCTTTAAACTCAGGATCTACTTCTCCTGCTTCCACAGGGGACAGACACGGGAGTACGCTGCATGGGTGCCATTGCACTTGGTGCAGCACATAGTGTATTCGAAGACGTCTGCGACATCATCGTTGCTGCCACACTTGGCGCAGATCTCTCTTCCATTGCAGCTCCTGGACCCATGCCCGAACCTTTATCACCTGAAACACCTTTGGGGGTTCGGCATATAAGGACGGACACGGCAGTTCAGATAGCCAGCCTTCACTGTCGCTGGGAAACTATAGCGTTCAAAAGAAAGATTGAGATGTTTTAAAGGAATCTCCTGACCATCGAGGCGAAGTATAATCCGCTTTACTGCAATGACACCTGGGTTTGTAGGCCTTCAAGGATCTCATCCTCCCTTACATCTAGGAGGTCTTCTTAAGAGATGACACCACGCACAGTGTTCAACGTCCTGTGCGGCGTTACCGTGACTGAGGTTTCGACGATGCTTTTCATCTTCTGAATGGCCCCATTTCACGCTTGTGTGGTGATCTAAAGAAGGTCCCTAGAATGCAGTTTTTTTTCTTGGTAGGAGAGTCCGATCAAGTGCTCAAGAACTTTGCTGATGACTGCGTTATTTATTGAGAAATTGCTCATGATTCTGACTCTGTTTCCAACTGGTGCGACTCGCGGTTTATGGAACTGAATTCTAGCAAATGTAAGGTCACGAGAGTGTCCCACTGTACTTCATCTCAGCCCCCATTATATGCTAAATAACCATCCTCTTGAATTAGTTACGGTCTATAAGTATTTTGGAGTTCATATTACATCTGATTTATCATGGAGGACTCACATTAACTACATCATTAACAACGCTAATCGCATGCTAGGTTTTTGTTAAAAAGAAATTTTTTAGCACCCCAGTCTTTGAAGCTAAATCTTTATAAAACCCTTGTACGATCAAAGCTTGTATATGCTTCTGCTGTTCGCGGCCCTGGTCAGTCTGTAGTAATTGATCTGATTGAAGCCGTCCAAATCGTTTTGTTAGATTTATATATTCAAATTACCATCGGACAGCCAGCGTAAGCACTCTGAATACTAAACTTTCTCTCCCTGGATTATCAACTCGTAGAAAAATGGCCAGTCTAAGTTTTTTTCATAAAATTTATTTCGCTAATGAGACGCTGCGTAATAAGCTAAGTATACGTCTTCTTTACGTAGACTTGACCATCAACACAAAGTTGGCATCCCATATGCTCGCACGAACGTCTTTCAGCATTCCTTCATACCGTCTACATCCTTTGACTGGAACCACCTGGCTGCACCCGTAGTCTTGACAATAGATCACGCCCTATTGAAAAATCCGGCAAAAACTTCCAGTGACATTGGTTGAAACGGGTTAATTAACACCAGAAACCAGCGTAGTTCACCCGTCTTTGGTGGAAATATTACCGGCCGCCACTTCCAGTAACCGGATTTCGCTGGATCGTTTACCGGAGCCACTTACGGCCAAAAGCCGGCAAAAACTTCCCGTGACATTCGGCGGAAACGGGTTAATTTCCACTCAATTTCATCAGAAACCAGCGTAGCCACTTTCGCCGGAAGTTATATCAGAACCCCTTTCGATTACCCGCCGCTGTAATCCCACCGGAAGCCACTCTCGTTTGCCGGACACCGAACATCACTGGAAGCGACGCAAGGGGAACGGCTAAAATCAAGGAAGCCAAGATGAGGAGGGGGACTGTGTTTGTAATGCCGGCCGCCAACGCAGCGGCAGTCTCGTGAGTGCGTGTTTTAGCTCGAAACGAAGTTGCAATTCTGCAAGAAGACCGTGCAGCGAACTGTTTTGACGATCCAAAAAGGTGGGCAGCGATCACCGGCAACTTCATATTTGCGACAGGCAAAAGTCTGGGCCAGAGCAGGTACGAGACAACTCGAGCGGCATTCTCGTGAATGCGAGTTTTAGCTCGGGACGACGTTGCGATCCTCTAGAAGTGCGTGCAGTGAACTGTTTTGACGATCCAAAACGGTGGGCACTTTCAGGCGTTTTCGTCATAAACCAGTTTACCAGTATTCGGTAGATTATTTGCCGGCTAACAGATTTCGCTGTGATGTCATCGGCAGCCCCTTTCATATACCAGACGACCCGGTTTTCCTAGAAATCTTACTCGAAAAGGGTGACTCGCTTCCCTCTTTACCGACCTTCACTCGAAGCCGACGCGAGGGGAGGGGAAAGCCCAGACGAGCCGGGGACTGGGTGTGTAATTAAGGCTCCTCGCACCAAGGACGAGTCCCCACGCACCCTCTCTTCCTTGCATTGGGTTCGTGGGGAAAAGGCGAGAGGTTCGTTTTGCTGACTTATTAATACCTTTTTATTTTAAGAAAACCGGTTTCTTTGTAGTCAACGAGCAACGGCCGGCCAGGAACGAACGCTCAGTCTCGGCTTCTCGTTCCATGCGTGCGACCTGTATCTTCAAAAGCAGCTGGGTGTGGAGATGAAAAGAATATATATTTTTAGTGACCTGTTTCTTACGCTTGCTTGTCCGTCCGTCTTCAGAAGCATCCAGCGAGCGAAAAAGACTGTTCCCAAGATTTCTCAACGTCGGTGGATGTTCGTTTCGCGCGTTCGCGGTTTTCGCTAAGCGTGCTACTGACGCTTTGTGCACCCGCGGCGACGGCATCAGAGACGACATCGTGAGTGTGGCCGGGGTTTCTCAACGGCGGCAGATGTTCGCTCCGCGCGGTCGTGGTTTTCGCTAAGCGTGACACTGACTCCTGGTGCAATCGCGGCGACGGCATCAGGGACGACATCGTGAGTGTGCCCGGGATTTCTCAATGGTGGCGGATGTTCGTTCCGCGCGGTCGTGGTTTTCGCTAAGCGTGCTACTGACCCTGGTGCACCCGCGGCGACGGCATCAGGGACGACATCGTGAGTGTGCCCGGGATTTCTCAACGGTGGCGGATGTTCGTTCCGCGCGGTCGTGCTTTTAGTTAAGCGTGCTACTGACGCCTGGTGCACCCGCGGCGACGGCATCAGGGACGACATCGTGAGAGTGCCCGGGATTTCTTAACGGTGGCGGATGTTCGTTCCGCGCGTTCGTGGTTTTCGCTAAACGTGCTGCTGACAGTATACCTCTGTGTGTTCGTGTGGTGCACCTGCGCGGTTTTATTAGTTGAACTACCCTGCGTCTAGAAATTTACCCAGCGGCATTGTGAGTACCTTCAAGGATATCTCTTGAGGCAAAGAACTTGGTTGTTCCTATTTGGTCTGATTGTTTCTGTCTACAGCTGTGCAAATAGTTTCACTGGTATCGATTTTGTTAAATAAATACATAGAAACTTCAAGTCTATATGGACTAACCAGTTTAATTGTTACCGAATCGTTCAGCATCTGGTAGTCATACACCAACCACGGTACACAGGCTTCCTCCTTAGTGCCTTCTGTCGACGTCCGAAAAAAGAAAGAAAAACACGGTAAATTCCGGCCAATCTGGTGATCTTCTGGTAAATTCTGGCTTTACTGGAAGTGAAAAGAGTCACATAATCCAGTAAAATAAACTTCACTGGAAATAAACTTCCGGTTAAAATCCGGTGACATTCTGGTAAAATATCTGGTGACATTCTGGTACAAGTCCGGTAACATTCCTGTAAAACAACCGGTGACATTCCAGTAAAATATCCGGCATTATTTCGGTAGACTATGGATCCAGTAAAATAGACTTTTACTGGAAATGACATTCCGGTAAAAAATATTATTCAATAGGGCGTCCTTTTTAAAAAAAGCCTTGCACGGCATTTTTTTAATCTAAACTGATTGTATCTCCTGTGTATCTGTGTTTGTGTTTTTGGATATTTCATGCAACCATTTTCCCCACTCTAATGCTCACGCCCTGAGGGTAAACTAAATAAAAAAAAACAAATAAACTTCCGGCCAGAGTCGCAGCACCTTACAAAGGGCACAGTTCTGGGCTACGCCGAGAAAATTAAGGACTTAGCCGCAATCACGGCAATCTCAGAAGACGCCTCTCCGACACAGAACAAGAGAACCACGCTGTCAGATCTCGACATCGACCCGTCCCTCCCAGCCGCACAACGACGACAACTCTGTGACCTTCTTGCCGAGCTCAGTGAGTGCTTCTCTAAGTCCCCAACGGTGCGCCAAACGACGGTTGCGTAACATCGAACAATTATTGATGACGACGCACTCCCTGTGTATCGGCCACCGTACAGTCTCCGTGAAAGAAAGGGAAGCCATCCAGAAGCAAGTTCAGGAAATGCTTGATGTCGATATCGTCCAGACCTCAAACAGTCCGTGGGCTTCTCCAGTAGTGTTGGTGAAGAATAAAGACGGCACCCTGAGGTTCTGCGTGGACTATCGCCGACTGGACGCAGGAACAAAAAAGGATGTCTACCCGCTGCCACGCATCGAACGACACCCTGGACCGGCTGTGCCACGCCCGATACCTTTCGTCGATGGACTTGAAGAGCGGGTACTGTCAGATCGAGGTCGACGAACGAGATCGTAAGAAGATGGCCTTCGTCGCGCCGGACGGACTGTATGAATTTAGAGTATTGCCGTTCGGGCTGTGCATAGCGCCGGCCACCTTCCAGCGCGTTATGGACACCGTCCTTTCTGGCTTAAAATGGCAGAAGTGTCTCGTCTACCATGACGACATTGTGGTATTCGCGAGCGAAATCGACGAGCACCTGAGACGACTGCGAGCCGTGCTACGGGCCTTCAAGGCTGCTGGGCTGACACGCAAGCCTTTCAAGTGTCGGTTCGCTTATGGTGAGCTGCAATTCTTGGCCCACATCGTGAGTGCTCGGGGTGACGTTCCGACTCTGAAATGCGTCCGCTGTCGCCGAATTACCTTAGCCATCAGACAAGAAGGCAGTTGGAAGATTCCTTTGGGCTGTGCGCCTGCTACAGACGTTTTGTTTGTGACTTTGCACAAATTTCTGCACCGCTGACGCACCTGACGAAGGATGGCGTGCAGTTCCAATGGGGAGAGGAGGAAGAACAAGCGTTTGACGAACTTAAGCTAAGGCTTCAGCCGCCCCCTTTCCTCGGGCATTTTGATCACTCGGAGGAGACAGAAATCCACGCTGTAAAAAAATTCCGTAAACAAAAGGATACGTTCTTCGTAATCGCTTATGAGAATTGTCCCTAATCGTAATTAAAGAGAACTTGTCCGTTCGTCTGGAAATACAATTATCTGAACAATTTAGTAGCGAGCCTACGATAAGCTTATATGAGCTCTATTAGATGTAGAACACCATACATTGAGTCCCCTCTCTGAACAAAGTCATTTAACGTACTTTTAGACCGTTTTTAAAAAAAAAACTTCAAGCAGTAACTTCTAGCTATCATCTAAAAAACAGACGATGCGTTGTTGGTCCTAATAGAATCTTACTATCACTTATTTATTTATCCATACCGTTCTCTGGTTTTCCCAACGAGGTAGAGGGGCTTTGAGTGATAAGCCGGAAGTTCGGAAGTGCCACCCCCCCGGTTGCCGCCAAGTTGTACGCAAATGTGACCACTCGTCACATGACCTCCCAAGAGCCGTGACGTCACCGGTACGATGGCAGCGCCCAGAGCTGGAGGATGCGCGTTTGTTCGGTGCGCGGTAGCCGTGATGTGCCGCTGCTTTCTCACAACTTCGGGCTTCTTCGTGCTCGCTGACTCAGGTATAATGTGAAAATATGAAGGAATGAGTCTTCATACCTTTTTTGCGCGAGGTCGCCCTGGATCATTAGGATATTAACACCTATGAGACAGCATCAGCCGTATCGCCGTACCAGTGCTCGGATTCCCGGATGTGTTCGAGGATCGCTAGAGCTTTGAGTGCTTTTAGCCTAAAATTTTTGCATTACCTTAATTTGTTTGAACGTTGGCATGTCTGAGAACCAACGGGAAATGTATGCGTCGGACGTAGGGCCCTGGGAAATTTGTTTCATCCCTAGGCAACTGCATATTCGCAGCAACTTTTAGCGAGGAAGCTCCCGAGAAAGTTTAAAAATGTTGACTACCATCCTTTTCAATCTGTTCAATAGACTTTTTTTTTCGAAAATGTGGGCCGCCTACCTATACTTTGTTTGACCATAACCTGGAAAAGGGCAACCGCCACAGCCCCCTCAACCCAATCGGAGAGACGGAGTGAAGGACTGTGATAAATGCGTGCAGATGAGCACTCTCATGTGTTGTCATGTGCCTCTCTCGAACGTACATACTGACTGACCGAGACTGTAGCCCTCACTGCTTGCCAAATTGTGACGAAACGGATTACAGTAACTACTACTTTCATTACCCAAGGCCTTCATACTTTGGGCGTTTGTTCGACAAGAATGTTACGTCAGCCGTCACTGTGAACTTGGCTCAGCGCCTATTAGACTCGAATGCTGCATTAGCCTTCGAGTAAACTGGGGCCCATTCGTGTGCTTTACGCCGAAAAAAATTGGCGGCAGATGTGTTCCTTGATGGGGTTCTGCAAATGGTCTATTGTGTCATACGTATAGGAAGTGTCCCGCTATATAGAATGTATCCATACAATTAAACTATATGATCAGAGGTGTGTTTGTTTTTGCACTCAACAAGTTGCATCAATACTTATTTCTTATGAGTGTAATATTTATTTTCGGTAGGTGAGCACGGTTTATGCTCATTAATGTGTCTGTGCTTTTATGTTATTATGTGTGTAGCTTTAAGTATCCTCTTTGTAATGCCTACAGAGGCCCTTAGAGGGAATAAACTAATAAACAACATTTTCACATCACTGGAGTTGGTTTTCAGATGCGCCACATGTCCAGGAGAAGTGGAACGAGTGCAGCCCAACGCAACCAGTCTGCCAGTCTGGTATGTCGCATGAATTAATACTGAGGGGTCAGAGATGCGGGTCTCCTTAAAAGGTCCAGCACGTGCGGTGAACATAATTCTTTGTGTAGACACTTTGAAGGCGTAAAGGCGAGCGGAAATATGTTTATCTGGTTAGTGCATCAAATATGTTTATTTTCACTTAATAACGTAATTATTGCTTCTGAGAAAATGGTTCCATATTGAGTTCTTTCTGCGACAGTCTCGTGTCAGGCGTTCAGTCATAGTACCTGTGCTCATTTTTGTCAGCTGGCGCTTCTGGCACGTCGGTGTTCAGTTTGGTCGAGTGGCACCTTTGACCGACTGATGCCATCTTGTAATCCTACGTCATGTGCGGCCACTGACATTTGATGCACTGAAGCTGCAGAGCTGGCTTCTAATCCTCGAATTTTCCTGGTAGTTATCTGCGTCAATGCTGCAAGCTCGGGCATGTAGTGCTTACATGTCTGTGCCTTTTGCTGTAGTGTTGACTTTATGACTGGTAACAGGCAACTGTATTTGTTTGCTATCCAAGCCATTTCACTTCCATTTCGTAATGGCGATTTTTTCTGCATCCCGCGACCACTGCAACTTGTGTAAGTCTCGTGTGGCAAAGTGAAGTCGGGTGATGCTTGGTCTCAACTTTTGAGAACAACCAACCATTTTATTTCTTCAAGTCACTCAGCGGCATTCTCCGTCAAAGTTGGAAATTGTGTGCTTCATTGGGTGGACACAGATGATTGGTATCAGCAAATTATTAGGTATTGTCGTTGAACGACAACTAACACCAAATAAACTGTCCTTGCATTGCCGCTCACCTGCTTTGTCGTGCTTACGTCCCGTCGAGGTGATGGGGATCAGGAGCTTCGGGGTAATATTGCCGCGCGCGCTCGCCAAGTAGGCAGCGCGCGCGTGGCCTAATGGTTATCGCGCCTGCCTCCCACGCGAAAAGCTAGGGTTCGAATCCTGGAGCGACATGTCTTTTGTTTATTCCTCTAATTTAGTGTTCTGGAGAATTCGAGAATCATGTTGCTTGTTCCAGGCCCGAATGTTCCACGCGTCGAAGTTTCTTCGCCGATTATTCCAGAAGACCACGCATGTACATAAGGGGCTCCGCGTGGCGAGCCGCTGTCAGTTTTCGCCCAGCGTTCGACTCTGCTGCTACGCCGATTTCGACGCCCGCGACGCTCCGTTATTATCTTTTGTACCCTTTTATTTTTGGCACAAGTTCGCCACATTAAACGTTTATTTCTTTCTGTTGATTTATTGTTTATTGGTCACCACCCGTGACATTTTGGTGGAGGTGCGGGGTAACCGCATGCCCGTGCAGCGCTCCCCTCCGAGTTCTCGGAGTGCAAGTCCTAACACAAGCCCCCAAGAACCCAACGAGGACCAGACCGAGATCCGATTAAGTCGCCGGAACCTTGGCCTACCCCCGGAGTTAGGACCCTTGCCACCCAGGACCAGGCAAACAAGGAGGACGACGATGGCCAACCAGTCGGAGACCCCGACAGCTCCAGCCGTCGTTTACCTGCCCGTCGTACCGCGGACGGCTGCTCCATTCCACGGCGAGCAATACGAAGACGTCGAAGACTGGATTGACCAGTATGAACGCGTTGCCCGCCACAATTGCTGGACCGACGAGCAGCGCCTGAACAACGCCTATTTTTCGCTTGAGGGTACCGCCAAGCACTGGTACGAGAATCATGAGTCCTCTTTGACGTCGTGGGACATGTTCAAGACCGATCTCAAGGCTACGTTCAGCAACCACCACCGCCGAGAGAGAGCCGAGGACCTACTGCGAACCAGAACCCAGGGCCCCAACGAGAGCGTCACCGGCTTCGTCGAGGATGTTCTTCGCCTGAGCGCCCGCGCCGATCCTCAGGCTACAGAGGAGAAGAAGCTGCGACACCTGATGAGGGGTGTGAAAAGCGAGATATTCGGAGGTCTCATTCGCAATCCCCCGACAACTGTGGACGGGTTCGTCACGGAGGCGACGAATATGGAACGTGCCCTACTAGCACGCGCCAGGCACTACGAGCGACACCCTGGCGTGACTACTCTGGCGACATCCGGATACAACCTTGGTACCGACCTCCCAGGCATCCGTGACATCATCCGTGAAGTCGTCCGGGAAGAAATCCGCAAGATCCTCCCCGCTATGGATCGCCCGTCCTCCCTGTCGCTCGCCGAGGTCGTGCGAGATGAAGTTCATTGCGCTTTCCAACCTGAGGTTCCGATCAACATGACGACGCCAGAGGAGCCGACTTTGAGCTACGCCGCCATGGCCCGACGACCGCCGCAAGCTAACCGCCAGGCCACGGCGCCACCCCGACGAGACCCTCCGATGCCACAGTATCCTCGACGCCAGGAAGGGCAAGTCCAGGACGTCCGCCCGGAGCAACCCTCGTCGAGGAAGACCGACGTGTGGCGAACGGCGGACCGACGCCCGCTCTGCTACCACTGCGGGGAACCCGACCATGTGTACCGCCGATGCCCATACCGACGACTCGGGCTGCGCGGGTTCCACCCAAACGACCCGCGCCCCCGGTATGGTGAACGCCCTCGGGAGATCGACGAGTACCTGCGACGACCCCAGCCCCCCGAGCCTGCGTCCCGCCGAGAGTTCCGGTCGCCATCGCCTCGATGTCCAGCTTCGCCGATATACCGACCCCGACGTGAAAGCCTGTCACCCCTCGCTCCTCGCCGGGGAAACTAGGCGCGGCAACCCCTGGAGGTGGAGTTGCCGAAGACGACCGACGTAAAGAGCCTCCAAGAACGACGGAGCGCTCCCACTCCCCCGACGCCACGCATCGCTACGACGCCCCTGCAACGGTGTCCAACAACCTAAACGTCGTCATTGACGGCCACGACGCATCGGCACTCGTGGACACCGGAGCAGACTACTCAGTCTTGAGTGGGAGGCTCTCCCGCCGCCTTCGAAAAGTCATGACGCCGTGGGAAGGACCCCAAATACGAACCGCCGGAGGACATCTCATTACACCAGTCGGGAGATGCACTGCTCGCGTCGAGATCCACGGTGAAACGTGCCCTGTCAGGTTCGTCATTCTACAAGACTGTTCGAGGGACGTTATCCTCGGAATGGACTTTCTCTGCGAGTATGGCGCCGTCATCGACCTCGGAACAAACCGGCTGACGCTACGAAAACCTGCTCCACCATCGGAGGAACCCCAAGCGACGTCACCCACGGTCCGAGTCCTCGCAAACCACGTAAACCTACCACCGCGGTCGAGTGTTTTCGTACTTGTTGGGATCGATGAAGCTTCCTATGGTGAAGTTCTTCTCGAGGGAAACCTCCAATTGCTCCTGGGAAGAGGCATAGGCGTCGCAAGGGGAGTAGCTGAACTTCAGGATGTGCGGACTGTGGCCCTCGTGACGAACTTCCGAAACGAAACGCAACACCTCACGAAAGGTGCAGCCGTGGGCCACGTCGAGGAACTCCGAAACCCCGCCGAAATCACCGCGATTACTGACGAATTCTCGCCGTCCCAGCAAGACAGTACGTCGCCAGCGCAGCTCGACATTGACCCTAAGCTTCCGGACCCTAAACGACGTCAGCTGGTTAACCTCCTCGCCGAATACCGCGACTGCTTTGCGACGTCGTCGAAGGTGCGCCAGACCACGGTTGCCAAGCACCGCATCGTTACCGAGGACGACGCGCGCCCTGTGCATCGATCACCGTACAGAGTCTCCGCGAAGGAAAGGGAGGTGATCCAGCAGCAAGTTCAAGAGATGCTGAATGACGACATAATCCAACCTTCAAGCAGTCCATGGGCCTCTCCAGTCGTGCTGGTTAAGAAGAAGGACGGAACTCTTCGGTTCTGCGTGGACTACCGGCAGCTCAACACGGTTACGAAGAAAGACGTCTACCCACTGCCCCGCATCGACGACACTTTAGACCGGCTGCGCCACTCTCGATACTTTTCATCGATGGACCTGAAGAGCGGTTACTGGCAAATCGAGGTCGACGAACGGGACCGAGAGAAGACAGCCTTCGTCACGCCGGATGGACTGTACGAGTTCAAGGTGATGCCCTTCGGACTATGCACAGCGCCAGCAACTTTCCAGCGTGTCATGGACACCGTACTGGCAGGGCTGAAGTGGCAGAGCTGTCTCGTCTACCTGGACGACGTCGTAGTATTTTCAGCTGACTTCGACGAGCACTTGCGACGACTCCGCACGGTTCTCCATGCCATACAGACCGCCGGGCTCACTCTCAAGCCGTCAAAGTGCCGGTTCGCCTATGACGAACTGAAGTTCTTAGGTCACGTGGTTAGTAACGAAGGCATTCGTCCAGACCCAGAGAAGACTCGCGCGGTCGCAGCATTTCCAGTGCCAAGAGACAAGAAGGCCGTGCGAAGGTTCCTTGGGCTATGTGCCTACTATCGGCGCTTCGTTCGAGATTTCGCAAGGATTTCCGCACCGCTCACAAGCCTCACGAAGGACGCCGAAAAGTTCGAATGGGCCGAGGAGCAGCAGCAGGCATTCGACGAGCTGAAGCGACGACTGCAGACGCCTCCTGTTCTTGGACATTTCGACCAGGATGCGGAAACCGAGATTCACACGGACGCAAGTAACGCAGGACTTGGCGCGGTACTGGTTCAAGTTCAAGAAGGCACCGAGCGAGTCATCGCCTACGCAAGTCGGACATTGTCCAAGGCGGAGCGAAATTACTCCACGACTGAAAAAGAATGCCTTGCGGTCGTCTGGGCAATCACGAATTTCCGCCCGTACTTGTACGGGAGCCCGTTCCGTGTAGTCACGGACCACCATTCGCTCTGCTGGCTTGCTAACCTGAAGGACCCGTCAGGACGTCTTGCTCGATGGAGCCTCCGACTACAAGAGTTTAACATGACAGTGGTCTACAAGTCCGGCCGGAAGCACAGCGACGCCGACTGCTTGTCCAGAGCCCCCGTCGAAACCCCTGCCGGCTGCAGCGACGACAATGACGACGAGAGCTTCCTAGGAGCTGTCAACGCCGACGACATGGCACGACGTCAACGGGACGATCCTGAGCTGCGCGCATTAATCGAGCACCTGGAAGGGGGTGGGGGTACCGTGCCACGTGTCTTCTCACGAGTATTGCCGACCTTCGCCATTCGACAAGGTGTACTCTACAAAGAGAACTTCGGCGACAACAGCACACCGTGGTTGCTGGTAATCCCGACCGACCTTCGGGAGGAGATCTTTCAAGCATGTCACGACGACCCGACGTCGGGACACCTCGGTTACAGCCGAACACTGGCCCGTATTCGTGAAAAGTATTACTGGCCAAAGCTCCCCAAAGCCGTCCACCTCTACACCCGATCGTGCCACGAGTGCCAGCGACGTAAGAAACCGCCAACAAAACCGGCCGGTCTCCTGCAGCCGATTGCTCCCCCGACCGCACCGTTCCAGCAGATCGGAATGGACCTACTTGGCCCCTTTCCGCCGTCAACATCGGGAAACCGCTGGATAATCGTCACCACAGATTATCTCACGCGGTACGCCGAAACGAAAGCCCTCCCTTCAGGGACTGCTGTGGAAGTCGCCAAGTTTTTCATCGAGTCCATCGTCCTCCGGCATGGCGCCCCCGAAGTCCTGATCACAGACCGAGGGTCATCGTTCATGGCACAGCTGACCCAAGAAATCCTGCGTCTCAGCCACACCAGCCATCGTCGCACCACGGCGTACCACCCGCAGACCAACGGGCTCACGGAAAGACTCAACAAGACCATCGCCGACATGATTTCCATGTACGTCGACGTGGAGCACAAGACATGGGACGAGGTGCTGCCGTACGTCACCTTTGCCTACAACACGGCCGTACAAGAGACCACCGGAGTGACACCCTTTCAACTGGTGCATGGGCGCAGGGTAACGACAATGCTGGACGCAATGTTACCCCACGAACCGGCTCTCGACGGAAGCGACGACGCCCAGGTGGTTGCCCAACGGGCAGAAGAAGTCCGCCAGCTCGCCAGACACCGTATTCAAGCCCAACAACGTGTCGACGCTGGCCGCTACAACCTTCGTCGTCGGGACGTCCACTTCCAGCCCGGAGACAGGGTGTGGGTGTGGACACCGATCCGCCGCCGTGGTCTCAGTGAGAAACTCCTAAAGCGCTACTTCGGACCCTACAAAGTACTTCGTCGACTCAGTGATCTGAACTACGAGGTGATGCCCGATGGAACACGGACTTCATCACGCCGCCCTCCACGACCAGAAGTCGTCCACGTCGTGCGCATGAAGCCGTACTACGCTCGATAGGACAGTGGACCTTACGTATTCCAAATGACTCTTTAGTTTACCGTTCTTTTTGTTTGCTTTTTGTTTTGTGCTGCATCGGGGCGATGCACTTTTTAAAGGGGGGAGTAATGCCGCGCGCGCTCGCCAAGTAGGCAGCGCGCGCGTGGCCTAATGGTTATCGCGCCTGCCTCCCACGCGAAAAGCTAGGGTTCGAATCCTGGAGCGACATGTCTTTTGTTTATTCCTCTAATTTAGTGTTCTGGAGAATTCGAGAATCATGTTGCTTGTTCCAGGCCCGAATGTTCCACGCGTCGAAGTTTCTTCGCCGATTATTCCAGAAGACCACGCATGTACATAATTCCACCAAGTGTGGGGGAAGTGTTGCGGCCGGAAGCGGCAACACTGGCCAGAGCCGCCAGCCTTCTTCCGGCAAAGCAACAACTGTTGTCGAGCGGGGCTCCGCGTGGCGAGCCGCTGTCAGTTTTCGCCCAGCGTTCGACTCTGCTGCTACGCCGATTTCGACGCCCGCGACGCTCCGTTATTATCTTTTGTACCCTTTTATTTTTGGCACAAGTTCGCCACATTAAGCGTTTATTTCTTTCTGTTGATTTATTGTTTATTGGTCACCACCCGTGACAATATCAGCACCAGGGGCAAAGGCCGCCGAAGATAATCCTCAAGGTCCTTCGGGTGCTCCTCGAGACGTGGTTGAAGGTCGTTCGGCACAAACTTCCGTTTGTGCCGAAGCGTCCGTACCAATTTATTGGTACGGACGCTTCCAGTAGATGTAGTCGGCCTCATGCAGTAGTAGCAAAGTGGTTTTCGGTCGACCATTCGTAGCACCTCTGTTTTCCTCAATGTACTTTGTTCAGCGAGAACCTACACTGGTTCTTTCCGATGTCGGGAATGCTTCGGCGTTTGGGTGTCTCGTTGAATTGGCATTGAATACTAATGGGTAGCCGGTGGTGGACGTCGTGAATTTGCGGCATCAGCCGCCCTTGGTTCTTCAGATGTCGCTTTGGTCGAAGAACCTTCAGTTAAAATGCCGATTGAACTTGTTCCGAAACAATCTCGGCAATCAAATAAAAGCTGGGCAACTGATGGCAGAAAGAAGCTTCCTGATCTCCTCCGGGACAACAATCTGGATGATGTTGCAGATGCCTGGGAGTCTGACGTCGATTTTGTAGCTGTACAGCTCGAGTGTCGAGACGCTGAGGAGTTGTTGATAATGACAGGCTCTGGCCTGCAGCACACATTTAATGTTGGATGCCTCGGTGATATGCACACTTCGACTGTTGTCGTGGGGTAGCGGACAAGGCTGCCGAAGATGTTCCCCTCACATGAGGGGCATGGGATACTTAGCTTCTCGTCTTCTGTAGCACTAGTGTTGGCGTGGGTGCTCGATCAGGCGCAAAACATCCTCAACGAAGGCAGCGACGCTCTTGTTGGGGCCATGTCCTGGAGAGAATCAGGAATTCCGCTCTCGCTCGTCAATGTTGGCTGATCAACGTGCACTTCAGCTCGATCTTGCAAACTTCCCATGACGTTGAGGAGGTTTTCAAACCAGTGCCTGACAGTTTCTTCCACGAAAAGTATAGGTTCTGCACGAGCTGGTTGTCTGTCCACCCACTGTGGCGGGCAAAATGGTAATATCGTTCAATCCAGGCATCAGTGTCTTCGTATACCATGCGTGAAAGGGCGTCGGAGTGTGAAGAGTGACGGGCATACAAACAATGGTGGGAGTGGACGCGGTTCGCTGCTACAGGCTTTTCATTGTTGGCTTAGTCAGCATCGGCTTTTCTGGCAAAAGACCGAATTCCGGTTGTTCCTGTTGGTAGCAGCGACCGACTCGGATTTCAGGTTCTTCGTGGTATATATTCGAGGTTCGTTCTTGTATTACTTGCTCGTTTGGCGGTCTTTCTGCTGGGCACGGGGTAGGACTTGGTTCACGGCTCGATGGGGGTTTACGACGCGGGTAGTCCGCTACCCGTGTTCTCTTATTGGGCAACTCGGCTGAAGAGCCGCCAACGTACACACAGAGTAAAGGGCTATGGGTAAATTACCCAGCACCTGTACCAGAACATACGATGACAGCTGAGCATGGCTGGAACTTTTCAGAATAGTAAATATTGATAGAAGATAGGACTGGATCCAGCATCCGCGACAATATAACAAAACTAACGGAGGAGGGACTACCCTGACCACTAAAGAAGCTGTATTGCTTTAGTGGCATTCTGTCCGAATAGATTCTCTCCCTCGGGGTTTGGCGACTGCTGTGGGCGAACTGAACTGAAATGGATGTGGGATCACTTTTCTGGTAATAAGCCACTGCAGACTGTCGTCGCAAAGCGGCGTGAACGGGTGGGCTGGGTAGGTAACACGGGCAATGAAATGTCCATACGGCTTGCAATTCGCGTAACGAGTGTTGATGAAACTTTTGTGTCGATGAAGCGTGCGACTGACAAGCGGAAGCAATACCGACTGCAACATATGTGCTCCGTGAAAGTTCACGTCTACGCTGGAACAATTTGGGAAGCAGCGCACCATCGCCCAAAGCATGACAGAGGAACTACCAGCTTGAAGGCAGCTCTTCGATGCGCCACACTTGTACTCCGTGAAAGTGCACGTCTACGCCGGAACGATTTAAGAAGCAGCACAGCATTATTTAGCACGGCACAGGAACTACCAGCTTCAAGGCAGCTCTCCGGTGCGCCGCACAACCAAAGTGAGCCCTCGGTCATTTGAACGAAGCTGCACCATGATTGCACACTGCCAAGCACGGATATATTTCGCACGCTTCACTGAAGACCTCGAAGATTCCAAAGGTCAACTAGAGCACACAAACGTCGCCTTAAATTTTATCCTAGCGGGTATCCGAATCAATCTGAGGTCCGAGCATCGTAGGGCAGATTGTCTCTTCCGTGGCAATATCCCTGTCGGTTACCCGAGAAATGCACACCGTTCCTCCGTATTTTCACGTTATTCCTACGTCAGACACCACGCTGCACTCTGAAGTCGATTTCGACAGGCCTCATATGACGGCTTCCACGTCTGAAATCAACTCGCCGAGACGAACGACAACCAACAAAGCATCCGACAAGCTCCGGCCCAGCTGGGGCCAGCCACTGCATGGGCGCTGCAATCTTTCCTGTGACGTCACGTATTTGGTTTGGTCATGTGACGAGTAGTCAAATTTGCGTACAATAACAGCCGCCTTATGGGGATCACTTTTGAGTCTAGACCGAAACCCCAGTTTATCGCTCTAAGCCCCTCTACCTCGTTGGGTTTTCCGGGTTTTCCCGGTCGCGTTGATCTTCTCGCGGTCTCGCTTTGACGTCCTCGGTGTTGAACCTCAAGATAAAAAGGCCGTTCTGTTGACGAAATGGTGAGTTCCTCTGGGTGTAAATATTGGTTTTGTACGTGAGGTACGGCTCCATTTTTCTGAAACTCGTGTTCCTATAGTGGTGAAACAAAACTCGGCTGCAAAACAAAGTCTTGCAGCCGAGATGTTTCGTATTTGATCACGACAGTCGCACTTCTCAGTTTTCGTTCCCGTTTGACGTTCTCACGGAACCTGATTTAAGCCTTTGTGTTGTATTTCGTCGCGAGCCAACTGATAGCGCGGCCCGTCACTCAGAAAGCTCAAGAGAGCGCCTCTCGCTTATTCATGCCTAGGGCTGACTTTATGTGATGGCCAGCGGTCGTGGCGGCTTGCATGGGTCTGAACACGTAATCGCAAGTAATAAGGTTGTGCTTCTCGAAAATATACGGGGACAAGGAGGTATATACGACATTTCGGACGGACAGTCTTCGGGCGTCCGCCCGAAACGTCGTGCATACCTAATTGCCCGCGTATTGTTTCGATAAGCACAACCTTATTACTTGCGATTACGTGTTTTGGCTCATTGTGCTCGGAAGCGCCCCTATTCTCTTGGGTCTGAAGTCCCCACTTCAGCCAAGTAACCAGCAGACGAAGTAATGGTGGGCGGAGTATGACAATCCCTGTTTCCTCCGCGGTTTAGGCGGCGGGGGGGAGGAGGGTGAGTAAGGAGCGATGTGATTTGTGGTCAAGACAGTCGAAATCTCCCTTACAACCGCGATAACGATGCCCAGGGCCGGTTCAACACCCACCCGGGCAGGGTTTACCCATAATTTTAACTCGGGGGGACGAAGGGGGGGGGGGGGGGGGGAGAGAGAGAGGGAGGGGGAGGAGAAGGGGGGATGTATAGCCTTGTGTGTAGTTTGCGCAGAAAATTCTTGGGAGGGGTGAGGGGTGGGGAGCTGGACTCAGCTTTGGGGAGTGCTATGGGGGTGTTGGGTGTGTGTTCTAAATTTTTCCGGCATCTCTGCTGAACGGGAGCCTTGCACTGTCCTGCTCGAGCTGACCGGGTAGAGTGCACCACAGTCTAAAGCTATACTTCTAGACAAGATTTGGCTACAGATAGAGTTCTGTGTTCTCAGATAAATCAGATAAAATCCGAGAGACACTTGCCAGTAAAAATTGGGCAGGTTCAAATGTATAAAAAAAAAACATAATTTTGGGACCGCAAATTGTTCGATTCTGACCAGTTTTTTATATTTTCTTTTGACTCGCGGACATGTTCTCTATTTCCTTATTTATTAGTTCCAACCTTTGTTTGTAAGCGTTACAAAAGGGTATCTTTGACCCCCCCTCCCCTCTCCCCATCACAAAAATTAGATACTATCGCCGACACAGTGTTAGACCTTACAATTGCAGCCGTGGCCATTTCGTCCCCCCAGCAGGCACCCTCCCAAACACCGCACCTACCCTCTGGGGCAGAATATCATACTCTCTTTGTCGTCTTCTAGACGGAAAGCAGATGCCGCCACAGCGCTTGCCGTTGTTTCCTTCACAGGCTTTTTTACGTGGACTTTTCGGTACGAAGTTTTTTTTACTCCTGCAAACAACTCGGCCGAACTTCGAATGAAGGGGACACACCGAGGTAAGATGATGGTTGCCGATGGTTGCAAACATATCTAGGTAGATCACTTTTATTAATCGGGCAGACTGCTGTTGAAAGTCTTCCATCATTTCCGAAACTGGTTTCCTAATGCACAATAGAAAGGTAAGCATTTAGCGCAACATTTATTATTGGTATGTGCAGAAATTTTCATTTATTTATTTCCTATTTCTTTTTAGAGTATTTAAACTGCTGTGGCAGCGTCTGTCTTTTGCCTAGCAGATTATGAAGAGAGAGAATAAGATATTCCGCCGCACAAGGATGGCGCAGCGCTTTAAAGGACGCCTGCTATGTGGCGCTGGGGGTACGGAACAGCCACGACTGCCGTGATATAGCTAACAGTGCTGTCGGTAGTGCAACAATAGTCGTATATGTATTGCTTATACATACTAAACTCACAAACGGCTGTTTCCTACCTTACATTCATTTCCACTGAAAATCAAAAAAAAACTTTGAATTGAAGGCTCTACGATAAGAAAAACCCCATTTCCACAGCAATGAACCTTTATCATCACCTTCATTTCCTTCACCTTCACCCAGGACACTGACCGCACTGAACTGTCCACGGGTCTGCTGCTTCCTTTCAAAATTGTTGCTCTATGTGCCGCTGAGCAATAAGTTCCGCATATAGAGTTGTGCTTTCGACGTATGCCGTACATATGTATTTGCTCTTACGGGATAAACCTCGATAACCTCCGATTTCTAGCCGACACTAAAAGTAGATACGGTAAAACACAGATTTTAGGATCAATATTCAACACAGAAAAAACACCCCCAATTTGAAGACAAATAACCACCAAAACACGGAACCATAGTTATGAGTTTCGAACTTCCCAAGCTTACGAGAAATCGTAAAACAGACTTAACCGCCCTGCTTCTTCGCGCGTTTCAAATGGCCTCTGATCACGCCTAGCTTTGTACAACCTTGCGCAGATTTCAGTATTGCGAACAGCACGCTCATAGATATGAGTTCCGTTAAACGAAGAGGGGGCTCTACGGAGGGGACGGAGAAACATTTTTTAAGACATACTGGCTCGGGGAGAGGATTAGGTGTCAACAAAACTGGAGGATTTTAGGGAGGAGGTGTCGGCTCCCTGGGCACCCCCCTGGCTAAGTGCCTGGCGTAACTATAACCTGCATACTTAGCCTGAATCTTGATGTCCTTTTCGTAATCATTAGGCTTTCCTGGGAACGCCTAAGAGAAGACTATTGTAGGTGAATGACTTAGCTAAGCACAGCTGTATCTGAAGAAACTCAATTTTCGTTTTTCTTATACAGCCATCGCACATGACGCAATCCCAATAAACATCGTAATCATCTGTTTTTGTTTTGTCAAAACATGGCGTACGGCTCGTTCCTCGCGCGGAGTTCTAACATTTTGGTGCCGAATACTCGAGATGACAACGATATAGTCACGACAGAATGACGACGGGGCATCCACCTGCAACGAAACGATCCAAGGGACGCCACAAGAGAACGAGCCCCCAGCGACGCTACCGACGTTATCACTCATCGAGCCTCGTGACGTTGCAACAAAACGCGCCAAGAAAACGCGCCAAGGGACGCCGCAAGAGAGCGAGCTCCAGCGACGCTACCGACATTATCACTCAACGAGGCCTAGTGACGCCGCAACGAAACGAGCCAAGGGACGCCGCAAGAGAGCGAGCTCCAACGACGCTACCGACGTTATTGCTCAACGAGGCCTAGAGACGTCACAACGCCAGCAACGCCGCGATACTCGGAGACGCCATGGAACGACTAAAGCAGAAGCGGACGGCTCCGAGGTCGCATGTAACGAGGCTGATATCCGACATCGACGCAGCTAACGCAAGCCACTCCGACGAGCGAAGCCTCAACGTATTATCGATGAGGCTCAGTGAGTTGCGAATACAGCTGAGCAACGTGAACGCATCCATCGAACCACTGGTACCTGACGGAGACGTTGAGCAAAACTTCGCCCGCACGATTGAATATGAGATTGCCACGTACATCGCCACCATCGCACAGGAGGTAGAGGAACTCTGACGAGCGGGGCCCCAAGCCGGTACAACGCGGATTCACAACGACGGCGACGGACACGTTTCAACCTCTAAGGTGAAGCTGCCGAAACTGGAGCGTCAACGGTTTGGTGGTGCAGCTACCGATTGGCAACCCTTCTGGAAACAGTACAAGCAAGCCATACATGACAACGACAGCCTTTCTAACGCTGAGACGTTCTTGTACCTGCGGTCGGCGCTTACGGGAAAGGCAGCATCGGCGATAGCCGGCATTCAAGCAACGGGAGAAAACTACGATACTGTCGTTGAGCTTCTCAGGGAGCGCTTCGGGCGGACTGACGTTCTCATTCAAGAACACTTCTCCCAACTACTTGATTTACCAGCAGTACGACACTCGAGCGACGTGAGCGGATTGCGACGTCTCTATGACCACTTGCAACGTAATATTGCCGCTCTCACCGCGCTTGGGGTGAAGAACGACACTTACGGAGCTATGCTCTGCTCTGCGCTCCTGCGAATGCTGCCAGGAGAGTTAGTCATTGATTACCACAAGTGTCGACGTCCTACCGACAAGGAAAACGACTGTATCAAAATAGGAAGCCTACAACGCTTTCTTAGGCTCGAAGTGGAGAGCCGTGAAGAGGCTCAACAAGCTCCTCAGCGAGAAGCCAAGAGTATGAGCCATACCAAAATAACAGAAGGCGGAAAGGTTTATCTCAAGGGATCAGCCGCTGCTCTTTCCTCAACTAGTCGCTCCAATCAGACTGAACCGTGCGCGTACTGTGCTACGAAGAACCACGCTAGACGAGATTGTCAGACATCAATTTCTCTGGAGGAAAAGATGCTAAGATTTCGAGAAGTCGGGCGATGTTTCCGGTGTTCGATCAAGGGACACACCTCCAAAGAATGTCGCAACAAAAGAATCATGTGGGAAACATGCGGGTGAAGGCACATAACTCAAATATGTGACCCACCCTGGAAGAAAAGTAAGAGCACCGCAGGAGAGTTACACTCTTCGACTGGCAGGAAGAGCGATAAAACATTTGCTGTACTACTTCAAACAGCTCAGATCTGGGCAGAAGTAAAACAGGAAAGAGCTCTCACGCGCATCCTTTTTGAAGGAGCAAGCCAATGAACCTTTGCGATGGAAGAATATTCACGTAAGCTGCTGCGTGAGGTTGTTGGTGAAGAAGACATTACTATCTACCCTTTTGGAGGATAAGGAAACATCATCAAGGAAAAACGCAGAAGGGTACGAGTCTGGCTAAGGAGCCAGTACAGCCAAAAGAAGCACTGCCTAGAAGCTCTGGAGATACCAGAGATTTGCTCCGATCACCTTCTTCTACCTGAGAGTGTAGTGCAAGGAGTCCAAGTACAGATAGCTGAGCTGGCAGACGTCACCTTGCCACCATCCCAGTTAACAAGACATGGCATTAACATTCTTATCGGTGCTGTCTACTATTGGACTCTTGTCTCTGGTGAGGTCCAAAAAGTGCAAGGCGCTCTAGTCGCTGTCAAAACAGACTTTGGATGGACACTTCAAGGACCGATTCCCCACAGAGGTTTGACTGCCTCCTGTTTTACTGCGGCAGTTCTGAAGGGCAATGTGGGTGGAAGCACATGCTCACTGTCTACCGAGCTCCGGTCATTTTGGGAGCTGGAAAGCATGAGCATCACCGATCCTAACCTCCCACAAAAGGAAGAGGAGAATGAAGTTGTCAGAGCGTTTACATCACCCATCAAGCTAACTACCGGACGGAACGAGGTGGCCTTACCTTGGAAGCCAATGAACCTTCAGCTGGCAGACAATGAAGGAGTTACAAGGAAGCGTATGGTGAGCCTCACAAAGAAGTTGCTTAAGGACGATGTGATGCTGACTGAGTATGATCGGACAATTCGCCAGTATCTCCAGCAAGGATTTGCAGAACAGATTTCCCCGAATGCAGACAAGGCAGAGAACCGAGTGCACTACATGCCCCACCGTGCTGTGTTACGACCTGACAGCCTCTCGACCAAAGTCAGAGTCGTGTTTGATGCGTCATCAAGAGAACCCGGGTGTCTGTCTCTGAATGACGCACTAGAGCCAGGACCAAACCTGAATCCAGACCTCCTGAAAGTGTTACTGAACTTTCGGATTCATCGTATCGGCCTCAGTGCAGACATTGAGAAGGCATTACTACAGATATTACTGAGACTGGAAGGTTGTGACGCTCTACGATTTTTCTGGTACGAACGAATGCCAACGAAGCAAGAGCCGAACCATCCAGTAGAGGTTTGGAGGATGACAAGGGTTCCTTTCTGCGTGACCAGTAGCCCGTTCTTTCTTGCGGCCACGCTACGTCACCACTTGTCGATAACAGAGGACTATCCGGAAACAACGAAATTACTAGCGGAAAGACTCTACGTCGATGATCTTATCACCGGAGCGAACACCGAGGAAGAGGCGGAACAATCCTATCGGCAAACAATACATGTCATGAAGATAGCCGGAATGAAAATGCGGAAGTGGAACACAAATTCAACGGAGCTCCAGCAGCTATTCAACGAGGAAGGAACCGGGTGTGGTTATAGATCAAGTAGAGTGAAGCACCCTTAGCGTCTCTCGAGTGTTAGGACTTGTCTGGGACAAAGACAGCGATTGCCTGGGGTTCTCAATGGGGCCTGTTTTGGAATTCCTAGACGGGAACTGCACCACAAAACGATTCATACTCCAGGCATCATCTCGCATTTATGACCGATTAGGACTCTTTTCCCCAGTAACCGTGACAGCCAAGCTGATGTTCCAAAGCCTCTGGGAACTGGGTGTCGACTGGGACGCGCCACTACCTGAAGAGGTTCAAACAAGATGGACGCAGTGGCACACAGGACTGCACCACTTAACGAAAGTAACAGTACCCCGACGGTGCACTTCCTGAGGATGACCGAAACGAAGTCCACATATTCAGAGATGCCAGTCCCAAGGCTTATGGGGCTGTCGCGTACCTGCGCACGCAAACTGCACCAACGAGGATGACTTTGGTTTTGTCTAAGACCCGGGTGGCGCCGCTGAAGAAACTTTCCCCCCAAGACTTGAATTGATGGGAATGGTGATAGGGGCACGGCTAAAGGACTACCTTACTAGGTCGTTGAACCTACAAGTCGCCAGCTGGTACCTCTGGACAGACTCAACAATCGCACTACATTGGCTGCGAGGTTCTGCTCAATACTGGAAGCCCTTTGTGGCCAATCGAGTATTGGAAATCTAACAGCTGACTGATCCACAGCTTTGGAACCATTGCCCTAGACTATAAAATCCGAGTGCGGCATGGTGGAACGGACCGCCATGGCTTACGGAGCCACCTGCTGCCTGGCCAACGCATGAAGCGGGTGTTGATATGACCGCGGCAGATGAAGAGAAGAAACAAGTTCGAGTACATAGCGTGACACTGAAAGAAGAACAGGTTTTGCCTATGCAGCGCCACAGTTCCCTCTCAAAGCTTGTTTGAGTTGTTGCCTGGATACGACGATTTATACATAACTGTAGACATCCCGGCCAAAAACACGAGGGTTGTTTGACGAACGAAGAAGTAGCACAAGCCCAAACGTGTCTGATCCTGCAGGTTCAATAGGAGGCGTTTCAGGGAGAGCTCCAATGCGTTCGACGCTCCGCACACATGGAAAGCAACTCTCCGTTACGGGACTTAAACGCATACCTGGACAAGGACGGGGTGCTGAGGGTTGGAGGACGCCTCAATAACGCTCACATGTGCGACAATGCAAAGCATCCCATCATTCTTCCATCAAGTCATCATTTTACCGAGCTTTTGACCAATGCCACGCATCGACGACTTCTTCACGCTTGTCCGCTTGAGTCTCTGACAGAACTGCGCGAACAGTCCTGGGTCGTTCGAGGAAGACAGGTGGTAAAAAAGGTGCTGAAGAAAGGTGTGATCTGGTGACCATGTCAACAGCCGAGCGGCCACCGAGCCAGTTGCTCCACTCCCTCGAGACAGAGTAAACCAAGCGGCCCCCTTTGAGGTGACTGGAGTGGACTTCGCGGGACCGCTCAACACAAGGGATAAAGGCAAGAACAAGAAGTCTTACATCCTCATTTTCATCCGTGCCATTCACCTCGAACTAGTGACCGACATGTCCACCCCCCATTTTCTGATGGCCTTCAGACGATTTGTGTCAAGAAGAGGAGTGTGCCGGGTCATTTTTTCTGACAATGCAAAAACGTTTTAGCGTGCATCAAAGGACCTGAAGAAACTGAAGACAACGTTGCGTGGAGAGGAGACACAAGCGTACTTCGTTGATCGGCAGATACAGTGGAAGTTTATAATCGAAAGAGTTGCCTGGTGGGTTCTGGGAGAGGATGGTCCGGTCGGTAAAGTCCTCGCTCAAGAAAGTTTTGGATAACACCTACTGTAACTTAGAAGAACTGACGACCATCTTAACTGAAATTGAGGCTATAATTAACTCAAGACCTCTGACATTCGTCTACACCGATGCCACCGTAAAAAAGTAACTCACCCCTTCCCATTTTCTTGTGGGAAAGCGTTAAACTGCATTTCCGACCAGCTCCAGCGCGGAGCCTGTGCCTCCCCTTCAAGGACATTACAACAGGCGGTGGCGTTACCGTCAAAAGATGGCAAATCATTTTTGGGGTTGATGGAAGAGGGAATACTTGACCAGTCTTTAATCTGCTCATTTCACGGTGCCGACTTCCTCCTGTGCCCTGAAGAAAGGGACTCTAGTGTTGGTCCACCAACACCTCCAACCTCAACAACTTAGGAAGACGGGAGAAGTCGTAGAAGCATTGACTGGACGAGACGGGCACATACGAGCTGCTATGGTGCGTCTTCTTAATGGTACCATTATTAGGAGACCCGTACAACTTTTATACCCCATCGAATCTATTTACTAATGACTTGACGTCATTGTGGGAGAGTGTGCAGAAACTCAATTTTCGTTTTTCTTGTACGGTCATCGCACATGACGCAATCCCAATGAACATCGTCATCATCTGTTTTGGTTTTGTCAAAACATGGCGTACGCCTGGTTCCCCGCGCCGGAGTTCTAACAGTATCTGACTGGCTATTTTCAACTGTGTACAGAGGCTATGAGTATGACAGTATACGTGTACAGTCTCCGGCAATATTAAAGACCCATTCAACAATGGAATTTCAGGTGGCTCCGCTGGATTCGCTTTGGCTTTGCCCACACTGCATGGTGTAAACAATACATTTTTTTTTCTTCGAAATAATGTGCACCCGTCAAAGTGGTCTCACCACCACGCTGACAAACACTTTGGCAAGGTAATCAAGGTGAAATGTCTTAGTCAGCATTTCCTGTAATGTTGCTCAGCCTTTTTATGTTTACAAAGTGTTGCACTGCAGGAGTAAGCTCGTGTGCAAAGGTCCTGATGGAGTACATCACTAGCAAGCCGACTAGGGAAGTTGTGCACTGGATGTCATCTAGACAGGTCGCAGAGGAGCGTGGGGATGCCACGCCCAAGGAAAATGTGTTCCTACCGATTCTGGCGTGCCACTTCGAATACGATACAAGGACACGTTTTCACATCCTTGGGGTACGTGCATATCAAAGTGATGTGACAGCCCTGCGAGTACAGCGTATATGTCATAAATGTTGTGCTTACCTATTTACTTCTTCACATAAGTGCCAAAGCCATTACATGCATTATTCATGAGCTGAGTGCATAGATGGTTCTTTTGCTCTGCTTCACATTAATAAGGAGAAGCTCTTCTCATAATGAAATGTAGGTGTGTGTGACCGATGCCACTATAATGTTGTTTACTGGTCAGGTGAACATTTTCTTTGATTTTCAATTAAAAGTTATGTCATCTTCCATTCTTGTAAGATAGACCTTTAAAAAATTGCCCCATCTAGTGACGGCGTTTCAAACAATGCGAGGGCGCTCTGGTTGGCTACCGTCGGCCACAATTAGAATGTAGACTGTTTCTACTCAAGTACTTCTGTACCTGCCAAAGATGAATCTTCGTTGCATGCGTGCCAGGCAGCCTTAACCACGGTAAAGGCTGCCCGTATGACGAGTGTAGGTCAGGACGGTAATACAACTAAGTATGTATCGTTTCTGTTCTAATTTTTGCACAGGATGTGTCATGAGGCTGGCCTTAAGCACTTCCTGTAATATGCCTTGCCTGTGGTTGCGCACACACAAAAAGTTCAACAGTATGAGGAGGCACTGGTCATGCTTGGATTCGAACCTGGTACCCTCAGGTTGTAAGCCAATGTATTAAAACTACCAGAGACCGCAACAAATATATGCTTCGTTTGCTTTATATGCTTTATATGCAATCTCGATATAGATTTACAGTATTGATAAAAAAAAGAGGAAGGGTGCCATCATGTCCGCTTTACTTAGGGTAGTATCATCCTTTGTAGTACCGGATGCATGGACTGACTGAAAAAAAGTGAAAGCCGTTTACAACTCCCTGTAACGCCGAATTGGAGCGAAGCTCCTGAGGAGGAGGAGGGAAGGGTACTGAGGGGAGGATAGATCCCTCCTCCTCCTCCCCCTTCTCCTCCTCCTCCCCTCATTCTTTAATATGCTCCGGGGGGTTTCCTGACCTCGGGGGGGGGGGATCACGTGACCTTGGGGATGACCTTAGGAGGGGTCACGTGACCTTTGGAATCACGTGACCTCGGGGAGTCACGTAAACTTGGGGGGTCACGTGACCTGGAGGGGTCATGTGACCTTGGGGTGACCTTGGGGGATCACGTGACCTTGGGGTGACCTTGGTTACGCCGACGCCGACGCCGCTGGAGCCGGAAACGGGCGCCTAAGAGCAGCGCTCTAAAACATAGATAAAATATCAGGTAACATATAGCCATCACTCGGCAGGTGCATGTACAAGCTCGAGCCGGGGAACACTCTTTCACGTGCAGCACAGAAGAAAAAGAAGCGTTGCGAAACAAAACGGCTTAATATCGCCATACGAGGCTCTCTTTCACGCCCTCCAGTGCTGCGAATGATAAATTCCGAGTTACCGCTGCCTTTGCCTCAAGAGCTTTTTAGTATAGCAGAATTAATTTCTTTTGAATTTTAATTTCAATGTTTTGCCTCGCCCATACATATCTTCTGAGGTGGAAGTTTGTATTTATTTTCAGGAGGCATCTTCAGTGTCACCTGTTTCGTCATAACAGAGCATGAAAAGATGTACACGTATCCTGTGCCCTTTTTGGAGGCAGTATGTCTTTAATTCGCCAGATTCAATGTGCTGAACCTCTCCTACCCTAAGGAAGCTTCTACGACCCTCGTGTTCATTCAAAGGTGAGACAATCATTTGGCAATGCCTGACTATACCGAGAGTCAGACAATGACACACTTGGTATCATTTTTCATCCCTAATTAATTTAACCAAAAAGTACGGTAATAGTTTTCAAGATGTGGAGGAGGTAAAGAGGAAAACGACGAAAGCACTGAATGATTTCGCCATGCAAGTGTTCCAAAACTGTTTGAACAATGACAAAATCAACAAGAAAAGTTTGTTGCATCTCAGGGAGAGTACTTTGAAGATAATAAATTTTAGGAATGTTTTGAGAAATATAAGAATAAAAAAACAAAACAATTCTAGATGCTTTTGGGTGGTCCCCAAAAGCAAATACTACTGCGTATATCTACTTGGCAGAATATAGCACACTATATGTCGTGCCTTCCTAGACAAATCTGCCAAGTCAACCCAGAGAAGGGCTCAAAGAGCACGGGAGCAAGGAAGGGGACAACTTTCCATCCCAAGATTTTGAAGCTGCTGAAAGCTAAAAGCGCCATGATTGACGCTTTTAGCTGGCGGTGAAATCTTTCAACGAGACCGTTAGCTTGTGGTTGGTAAGCGGTCGTTCTTAGTCGACTGGTGCCAAGAAGAGAGGTGAATTCGCTGAAAAGTGCAGACTCAAAATGCCGACCACGATCTGTGGTGAGAGTGGCCGGCACGCCAAACCGTGAAATCCAGGTTTGCATAAATCCTTGCGTGACTGCTTGAACTGTAATACTGCTAATGGGGAGGGCCTCTGGCCATCAGGTGAAGCGGTCAATGGCGGTTAGTATATATTTGTTGCCTTGTGATTCTGGTAGTGGGCCGACTATGTCGAGGTGCACATGCTCGCAACGGGTACTCCGAAGAGGACAAACGCCTGGTGCAGTGTGCGTGTGCCGGTGAACCTTCGCACGTTGGCAAGGAAGACAGATGCGAGCCCAGTTTCGGACGCCAACGTTGATGCTAGGCCACAAGTAACGCGCGGTTATTAGCTTCTGGGATGCACGGATACCGGGATGTGACAGCGCATGGAAGGAGTCAAAAACTCGTCGTCGTAAAGCGATTGGAACGAAGGGTCGAGGGGCACCAGCTGACATATCACACACCAAAGGGTGGGAGAGTCCAGGTATTGTGATCTCTCGAAGAACTAATGCACCTGGTTTAGCTCTGAGTCTGGTTAGTTCTGCGTCATTCTGTTGGTGAGCCAAAAGTGTAGCAGGAGTGAGGTTTGGATTATCTGATATTTGTGTGATAACGGCTCGAGACAAGGTGTCGGCAACAATGTTATCAGTCCCCTTTATGTGCTGAATGTCTGTGGTGAACTCAGAAATGAATGACATTTGTCGCAGTTCTCGAGGAGAGTGAGTTCCACTGTCTGGCTTGTGAGATTGTATGGCGCCTGCCAAGGGCTTGTGGTCCGTAAAAATATGAAATCGGCGAGCTTCCAGAAAATAACGGAAATGACGGATAGCGGAGTAAACAGCCAGGAGCTCACGACCAAAAGTGCTGTATCGGCGTTCTGTATTGGTTAATGTGCGAGAGAAGAAAGACAGCGGTTGCCATATACCCTTGTGGAACTGCTGGAGTACCGCTCCAAGGGCGATGTCGGAGGCGCCGGTTACAAGACATATCATTGCCCCCGTTTTTGGGTGATGAAGCAAGGTGGCACGGGCAATGTGTTCTTTGCTGCTGCCGAACGCTTCATTTGCGGCATCTGTCCAGTTTAACCGTGCTGTTTTTACTGTTGGTAATATTTTTTGAAGAGGCTGAAGAAGCTTCGCGCATCCAGGGACAAAGCGGCGATAGAAATTCACAAGCCCGAGGAAACCCCGTAGGTCACGCGCTGTTTGTGGCTGGGGATACTCTTGAATAGCCTTTGCTTTTGAAGTGAGTGGACGAATGCCGTGACAATCGATTTGGTGCCCTAGGAATGAAACGCTGGACATACCTAAGTGGGACTTTTCTGGGTTGATCATTAAGCCGTGCTCATCCAATTTTCGAAAGAGACATCGTAAGTGGTCTTGGTGTTCTTGCTCGGTGCGACTTGCGACGAGAATGTCGTCTATGTAGGCATATACGAACGGCATTCCTCTCAGGACTTGGTCGAGAAATCATTGAAATGTGTGCGCAGCGTTTCTCAGGCCAAAGGGCATTCGAAGAAATTCGAAGAGGCCGAACGGTGTTGTTATTGCTGTCTTTGGAATGTCCTCTGGAGCCATGGGAATTTGGTGGTAAGCACGGACAAGGTCGATGGAGGACAAAAATTACCGCTCGGTCGAGAATTGCGGTTGCGTCATGTATGTGGGTTACTGGGTATCGGTCGGGTACGGTGGCTTGATTAAGAGCTCTATAGTCTCCGCAAGGACGCCAGTCACCTGGTGTTGCTTTTGGCACCATGTGGAGCGGTGATGCCCACGGGCTAGAGGAGGAACGTATGATGTCCAGCTCCAGCATGTGGTCAAAGGCCTGTTTGGCAGTACAATACTTGTCGGGAGGGAGCCTCCGGGGTTGAGCGTGAACTGGAGTGTCGGTTGTTTCAATATGGTGCTGGATGTTGTGCTGCACGTGGGTGGTAAAGGTGCAGGGACGAACCAGGGATGGAAACTCGCGCAGAACTTCGGTGTATGGAGAGTCGGAAACAGAGAGGAGAGGAGAAAGTCCTATCGATTGCAGTTTCGTCCGAACTCCAGATACTGCCAGATGCGTTGTGCCATCAAAGAGACGGCGGCCGCGCACATCGACTAGGAGGTTGAATTTCTGCAGAAAGTCTGCTCCGGGAATGGGGTATTGCGTGTCTGCAACGATGAATACCCAACGGAAGATGCGACGCAACCCGAGGTTGATGGTGATGGTTCGCAGTCCGTATTAAGGGATGGTGGTGCCGTTTGCGGCCTTTAGTTTCGAAGGTTGTCGGTTACGACGGTCTTGAAGGGATGGTGGTACCACTGAAACTTCAGCAGCAGTGTCGACTAAAAAACGTGTTTTTGAGTCTTTATCGGTAAGGAAGAAGAGACATGGACGATTCTGTAACTGGCCAGCATCACTCCTCGTCCCTAGTAGCCGGCTGGAGTGTTTCCCTTCTTCTGGCAGATACATTTGCGTGCGTCAGCGCCGAAGGTGCGATGATACCAGCACTGTTGAGTGGAAGGGCTATGAGACTGACTAAATCGACGAGTCGGGTAGGGACTTGTCCGTCGGAGACGTGAACGCGAAGATCGAAGGGCAGAGACCATCTCTGTGAGCTCGTCCACGCGACGTTGAATGCTGGTGCAAAAATCATCAGGGATTTTCTCTGGTTGTGTTACTTGGTTGACACCTGAAGGATTTGAGACGTCGATAATTCGATCGGCCAACTTCGCCAAGTCCTCTACTGTAGCACTGTCAGCTGATGCCAACATCATGCGTACATCATTTGGAAGACGTTGGAGGAATAGATGACGGAATAATGTGTCGTCGATTGTGGCGTTAGCGAGCAACTGTTTCATCCGGCGGAGAAGCTGTCACGGTGTTTTATCTCCTAGCTCCTCTGCAGTAAGCAGCCGCTGAAGTCTTCGTTGCTCCGAAAGGCCTGTACGACGGACGAGCTCGTACTTAAGGACGTCCTACGGGGTGACTGGAGGAGGAGCGATGATGATATTGCGAACCTCAGATGAACCTGTGGATGATAGTGCGCTCACCACGTGATGAAATTTTGTGATCTGATCGGTGATTCGCCTTAATACGCACTGCGATTCCACCTGAGCAAACCATAATTGTGGATTTGCCGGCCAGAATGGTGGCAGTCGGATCGCTAGGGCTGCTACCTGCGGTGGATCGACAGGGGCAGGTGCATCTGTTGCCATCTCGGTGCGTCTGGTTGCGATGTTCCTCGTCCGGGTCACCACTTGTAACGAGTCGTGCGTTGGTTTATACGCTAATTATTTATTTACATTATTTACACGTTGGTTCTATGGACTGTCGAGGTATGACATGGCTGCCGTGCTGCTCACCCGAGCAGAAGTGTCCGAGCGCCCTTGGCGTCTTCTTTTTCATCCGCTGTCGAGGTTTATATGTGGTCGCCACAAGCTTAAAGTAGAGCCTGCAACACTGAACTTCTTTTAAGTAAAGGAAAAGTGACATTTTTTGCATTTCTAGCATTTCTTAGAGGGTAAGGCTAATCTGATGTGTCTAATATTGTTCTGCCATATGGTATGATATATAAGAATGACACTATTGGTCAAATGAATATTGTTACCTTAGCTGGTGTTGACAGTTGACGCAATGGCTAAAACAGCACCGAGCAGACGGAAATCCAGAATGTTGGGGATGCTGCACATGACAAGCAAGGCAGTAGCTGCTGACTCCTAATAGCTCAGAAACTTGCCTCATTTGAATCACAGGTCAGAAGCAAGGGCCCTGTACACAAATTTCTGAAATTGGTTTTGTCGTGACATGTCCAAACATCACCATGACCATCTCAAAAATACGTTAAGCCATTTTTTTCAATTTTTTGTGGTAAATGTTTTTCAGAGGCGTTTCACGGCACACGTCTCCTTATCCCTGGCAGTCTTCTGCACCCATGCTTATACATTCCAAAATTACTTTGCATAGCAAGTGTTGTTTGCAAAAATGAAACTCTACCTTGTTTATATTTTCATTCTGCCATTTATGTTAACGCACATTTTGACGTTCCATGAGGTTTGCTTCGAGTCGTAAAACATCAAGCAATGTTTTAGAGTCAACTGTTTGGACAAATGCCTCCACTTTCTGATATTTTTATTGAAATGGATAGTTGGCAGAACTCGTTTTACTTGCGGTAAGTGATTGCTTCAGTTCCAATATATTTATCATGTTTCTGAGAGTAAACCTTGTCTGATCTACCCGTGAGTGTCAGCACAAGTTTCTCTCGGTGGGGGCAAACCAACATTATTTTTGGCGAGGGAGTGCAAAGGGGTGGCACTTTCATACACAGCTTGTTTAATATTCATCATCCAACACAGTGCAGAATGTCGCCCAGTAAGTTTTTCACACTATCCACAGATTCTTAGTACATCACGATTTCAGATTGATCCATGGATTCGGCATTGCCGATGATCTGCAGGCTGAGTCATCACCTACAAACATAAGTGCCAATAGGTAAATCTAAACATTTACTCGGACTCCTTCAGAGAACTGAAGGAAGACAAAGTCAACTATAGCCAGTTGTATAAGGATAGTGACTCATAGCCTTTAGTGCCTTCATCGTTATGTTTGTGTGTGGTAACTCACATTCAAAGGCAGTATGACATTATGTGAATACGCTCTGTTGTATTGGCTACCTCATGAACTTGCACGTGCCTGAGTCCATGGCAGTGTCCTTTGCAACGTTTAATTATTTCTCGAATATATGCATATGCTAACTGTCCCATGTACGCAAAAGGAACAGTTTAGAATACTTGCAAAGAGTTCAATGTATCAATTAAGCAAAATTAGCTGGTCATCCAGTGATACATAAGAGGAAAATAACTTACCTTTAGCAGAGCATCAGAAGGAAGTCCTGTATTGTTAGTATGATGCACCACATATTCTGTGAGGCTGTCGAATAAAAGGTTAACAATTACCAAAAAAGCTGTGAAAAATAAATGTGCGGGGAGTCAGTCGGACGCATCGCGAGCACGCTGCGTGATCATTGTCGCCCTCTGACCAAGAAGTCTAGACTGCTAGCTCGGGTGATCTACGGGCATTTTTCCACTTGGGCAACTTCTGCCCACAATGAAAAAAAAAGTAGCTATATGTCAAAATGACTTGCCACCGACCTAATTCTCAGGAAAGCCTGAAACCACCAACCCAGCAAAACTATCCTTGGCATGCAATCCCAAATGCCAAGGAAGAGGTTCTTGTTCAACGTTTTTCTCTTATGTCATGGGCCTCCACTCTTTATGTGCGGAGAATCGGCATAAATAAGGCGTTGCATGCGCATCTCTAGAAGGGCAGTCACGTAGGAAATTTTATGTAGCATATTGACCTATACAAAACACAGAGTTTGCTTCTTTGTCAGTCAGGGAGGCGCACCATCCATGGTTGCGAAAGCTGAGACGCCAATTAGCAAAGAATCAACAGGCCCGAGACCCACTGATCTCGGTCTGTTTGGCATAAGGTGTCAGTTTCACACATGCTGCACTTCCTTCCTTTCTTAAATGAGCTCAGGAGAGATGTAGAGACCGCGTCCCTGCTGGCTTTTGATCCCAATTTTCTGTGACCACCAGCCAGGAAAGGGTATGGAAAACAGGAGAGTCGCATCTTTGCCCGAGATCGTCATTCATTGGTGGTTGCATCATCATGGTCAGTGGGGTCCAATCTACCATGTGATCACACTGGAAATAGTGACCAACGCGGGTCATATGGTCACGTGACCATTACCTATTTTCCCCGAGCACGCACAGCATGCGTTTGAGTGACGTCAGCACATTCTGTGCATTCCCGGTCTTTGTCAGCATATTCAAGCTGACCTAAAATTTTGCTTCTGTGCAAAAACCACTACGCTGAATCTCAAAAAGCGTCTGTAAGTCATTGCTTTATATTTTTATTCTCGGAAGATCATGAGATCTCACAAGAGGGAATTGCATGATGGTTCCTTTTTGTGTTGTTGGTCTTGTCACAGCACATATCATCTCCCCTTTTATAGTCTTTTGCACCCATGCATGTACTGAAAGACTGCCTCACATAACTAGTGTCAATTGCAATTTATGCAACTCTAGTATTCTTCTCACACGGGCAGCGTCATCCTCATTTAAGCCAACAGCACTCACGCTTAACCGCAGTTATCCGCAGTTATGCGCAGTTACACAGCAAACAAAGCTGCAGTTAGCCCGATAACCGTGGCTAAAGCAGACCGAGGTTGGCGGGCTCGCTTCGGGCATGCCAACCGCCTTCAATATGGCGCTTTCCAGCACTTCGCGACGCACGCAAGTTGTGGCAACGTACTAACTGTTTTAGAATGCTGGGGGAGTCGTGTAGAAACAATCGTAGCAGCAGATATTCTTGGAGGAGCCATACTTATAGCCCCTTCACCTGGCAAATAGCGAGCGCTAGGCGTGCGCTCGCCGAGCGGATTCTTGTTTCCCTGGCGAGATGAGAGGAATCTTTCCGTGTGCCGCTTGTAGATCTGGAGCCAGTGGGGCGCTCGCCGAGCGGCTCCAACCGCTCCGTGGAAAAGTGGCGGGGCGCGTCGAGCGATCCGGAGTAGTTCTCCGCGCAGCCTTTTTCGGAGGAGTACGATCTGTAGTCGTCTCTCACAACGTTTCAGTTTCGTTATCGACATTCCCGCGGGGGAGTGAAGGAGTTTTGCGGAATTTTTGTTTCGATTGCTAGGTGGGCTTTCTTGGTGTATTTGCTTTCGTTTCCCTCGTCATGACCGACTCGCCCGAGGGTACTGCGGCGATGACATCGTTGCAGTTAATTTCAGGAGGTCTAATGAAACGCAGTGACAGCGACGAAGATACCAGCTTAGCTCCAGCTCTAGTGACGACCAGGTAGCCGTTCTTGGCGAAGTGTTTGCCGAGTAGTTTGGTTGGCCAGCAAAGAGGCCCAAGATACGGCGTTGCGTCGAAGGCGTTGTGCGCGCCTATTCGGATGAAGAGCTCGTTAGGTCGTTTTTTCGGTTTGTGGTCTCTGTAATGTAATTGGAATAATTAGAAGACCACACGCCAAATACTCCGCAGATGGAAGTCGCCTTCGGAGATGACGATCGTTTTGCGGCATACGTGCTTGGTATTGCTTAATAGCATCCTACGGCTCGTACAAGTACTTCTAGTTGACTTCATCGGGCTTATATAATTGCAAGGAAAAATAAATTGTCTTAACGTCGGGGTCACCGTTAATCAAGTAGTAAACAAACAATTTTTTGTCAAAGCATAAAGTTCCGATCAGAGCCTCATGCTTTCAGCAAGATAGCAATGGGAACCGCAGCTGTTCAAAAGCGAGAGCAGACGCTCTGGAACCGGTGGCGCTGGGAGCGTTAAAGCGCATTCACACTGAGCAAAAAACGCGCGCTGCCGTCGACGTCGACGCCGGCGTCGCAAAATACGAAGCAGTCACACAGGTAACACAGGGTTGTCACCCAACGGCGGCGTCTTCTCGGGGAATCTCGCGCTTGTCGAGAAAACACGGATTTTTTTTTATTCGTCTGCTTAGCACGATTGTTGTTGCCTTGCCTTCGCGATTGCATATGCGGAGGGAGCCGTCTTCACTGAAAGGACAACAGCGATGATTATTTATACGTTTACACTACTGTTATATGCAGCATTGGCGAAAGGCACGGACTCGAACGGGCAGCTTCAGAAGGTGCTCTTTTGCCGCGTTTTTGCGCAAACAATGCACGGTGCTACGCCGGCGCGTCCCAGAGCCTTCGCGTGTGTACCTTTAACACTGCGCGCAGCTTGTGCGAGAGTGTTTTCGATGGAGAACTGTTGTATTCCGTAGTGGTGGGTGCACATAAAGACTACACAACACATTGGGAGTGATCGCTGCCGCACAGTCGGAGGTGGGAACACACCGCGAACTTCGGTGCCGGTGTTTGTGGAGAATAACATAGAGGCCGAAAACCGGACGCTTTCGCGGACACGATGAAGAGTAGTTTCACGGCGTCGTACACGCACATAAAATTGGCTTGCTTCTTTCCACGCTGAAATGCTTCCAGCCACGTTTGGCGAGTGCACGACTCCTCCGACCCCTCTGCCTTTTTGCATTTATTGAGCGTCGAAAAAAAAAAAGAAAAAAAAAAAAACATGTTCTAACCGGAAAAGGGCGACACGTCACGTCCGAACGCTTGCTGATTGGCTCAAGTGCGCGTGTCGAGAGAAAAATTGGGTTCTGAGGCGTCGTGTTCCTTGGTCCTCCTCCTCGGCGGACGACTTTTTTCAATACAAAAATAAGCTAAAAATTCACCGCACGACGCGCGTCTTTCCGTTGTGTGAATGCGCCTTTAAACTCAATATGCTCCGCAGCGCGTGCCACTGGGATGGATCACGGGACCGATTGCTCACGGAGGCCAACCGCTCGACGACCGCTAGCGCGGAGCGCTCGGCATTTGCCAGGGGAAGGGGCAATTAGGGTTTTAAGCTGCCTTTATAGTATTCGCAGCGCGTCTGGGAACAAGGACAATTCTGTTTTTTTTTGTTTTTGTTATTGTTTTCTTTTTCGGAGTTAGCGCTGCCGATGGCTGTGAGGCTTCAACGTTAGATATTTATTTCAAATCAGTTGAAAGCGGTTGAAGACGTCTACGAACACTACAACATGCCCTGATAATTAATCTGCTTCAGTTGTCAGAGTGATTACCTGACCCTCACTTGGTTTTGTTCTCGTGTCAACTTGGAGCTAAGGAGCCATGCAATAGCATCTCGGTTCAGTTTTGAGGCCGCGAAGCATGGTTAGCTTAACTGGGGTTAAGACTGCCTGTGTAACATGAATATAACCTCTTTATGTTGGCGTACTGACATTAAAATTTATGTATTTATTACTTTTCAGGATGTTGGATTTTGGTCAGAAAACTTCAAACAATGCATAGTGAAGTGTCTGGAAAAAGGCCTACAGATTGTGATAATTTGGATCAGAAAAAAAGTTGGCAGCACTGGATTTTTGTTGTTTTTTTACGGTAAGTCATTGCTTGACTTCTAGTACAGTGGTTCCCAAAAGGGGGGTCTGCATACCCCCTAATTAATTGTTAGTCAAGCTAAGCACTGAAACCTTTTGCTCATATAGACACAATAAACGTCACACTTTGCGCGATGTTTCTTAATATCGCTATTATAAAGCAAGTTGATTTCATGATAGAATTGGACAGTTGGTTCGTATTGAGGTCTCCTTTTCTTAGCACTGGTTTCTGAAGTTAGGAATCGATATATGATCCTGAGAAAAAAAAAAAAAGTTGCACTCCATCTAGTTGACTACGAGGACGCGCTTCCCCCTGGCCTCCACTTGTCCGTGAACACCGGAGCAATGCGGGAAAACTGTACTCCGCTGCACAGGCGCAAAACAGTATGCTTGACATGAGTCTCTCATTGCAAGCACCACAGAATGAAGAGGCATGTGGTTGGTTCTGGAAGTTCAGAGGCTGATGTGACCAGCACGATCGCTAAAAGAATTTTATCTAGGATCAGCGAGCGCTCTGTGAGATATATATTTCTCTTTGAAGGCTGGGCCTGCCTACATTGAAACATATATGCTTTATTTGTGCTCAGTTTTAAAAATTAGGGGCCTACTCATATATTTTGTGTTCCAGCGAATATGGTAGCCTTCTTTTCTCATTAACCATTATAGTCTCCCCACCCTTCTCATTCTTTGTCATGCAGGGGTCCCCGTCACTTTTACCAGACCAGAAGAGTTGCCCCCAGCCATAAGTGTTTAGACCCACTCCTTTAATTGATTTATCATGTTTGTGGGAGTATGGATGTGCCTGATGCATGGGCTTCATGTTTTGTATGTATGGAAAACTTAGTTTGTATGCATATAAATCTTAGATGTGCAGTGATTTTGCTCTATATGGTGCACTTTTTATTTTCTGCATGTTTCTCGTTGACTAGTGTAAGGGACCAGAAGACCAGTCATGCTGCGCGCTGTAGCTATCTTCCTTGGGGCTCCATCATAACCAATTAAGTAGTTATTATTATTATTATTATTATTATTATCATTATTATATTTCAATTTACACCTATTTCTCCCCTCTTTTTCTTAACTAGCTGGGAGTGATGGACGAAATCCGACACAGAACGTGAGGGCAGTGACAAAATTGCATAGGATATCCATTTCGGCTGAAGTCTTGGAGGACCCTAAATCAAGCACTCCAATATGACTATGCTTTTTATTTTCATACCACTTCTTCGGATGCAATAATGCCTTCTGTGAGTAACACAAAATAAGACACTCAAAAGAATTTTTTTATATGACAATGTTCTTGTTGTGTCTTTACAAAAGGAATATTTGTTTTCAGATATGTATACACAAATGGTTCTGTGTACACGTTTGCAATTATGGCCCCTGAGCGACGCCGTTCTGCCTGCTGGGGTGCACGTTGCTCGCACCACAAATTGATTCCAATGCATTGCTAAGGCGTCGTAATCAGACTATGGTGTACCTCAGAGCGCATCCCAGCTAGCAAGATGGCCGCACCCTGGGGCCGTGCTTGCAACTAATTAAGGAGCATTTTCCGTTACACTTTTACGGAAGATCTAAGTTCTCCAATTAAGGAGCGCATTCCGTTCTAAACTTTACGAAAAATTCCGTATAGGTTAGAACGTAAAGGTGTCCGTATTTTAGCGAACCCCTCACCAAATTCGGTCACGGATGAATTCACCTAACTAAATTGGATTACGTATAAATTCTGTGGCAGAACTTTTCGCCAGGGAATTTCTCCGTAAAAGAGAGCTGATATTTTACTGTGCACACGGACGCCAGCAATACCGGTCTCGGTGCAGTACTCGTTCAGCGACAAGAAGGGTCAGAGAGAGTAATCGCTTACGCAAGCCGGGCGCTGTCTAAGGCAGAACAAAATTGTTCAACGACCAACAAAGAATGTCTAGGTGTCGTATGGGCTATAACAATGTTCCGTCCGTACTTCTGCGGGATCCCGTTTCATGTGATCACAGACCAGTGTTGGACAAAATACTGGATAAAAGTATTTAAGTTAAGTTACTAAATACCTGCTTCATAAAGTATTTAAAATACTACTCAAGTTACTTTCACTGTAAGTATCTTGAGTAGACTACAAATACTTAGAAATGTAATTCGGTACTTTTGAAGATACTTCCGCATTGCGTAAATTCTATCGACGTCAGTGACAACGACAATTGTACTGCTCTGCAAATGTTGGTTACGAGAATGGTTTATTAGCCCGCAACTGCACAAAACAGAAAAAGAAAGAAAAAAAGTATTGCAGGACCATTTTATCCAGTCCAACTGTTAGGAGCAGTATATTGTCACGAATGACAAGTGATGAGGCAGCGAATAACTGAAGAAGCTAAAAGTTTAATGAGGCCAACTTGTGCACAAAGAAATGTAAAAAACGGTATCGTCCCAGGCGTCGATGACGGCAAAATAGCTGGTTCGAGCGCGGGACAAAACTGACTGCAGACCGCCCCTCGGAACACGTTTTGTACCCGCGTGGGTTTTTGGAGCATTCGGCATAGAAAGTTCCGCTCGTAGAACAATTGTAACTCGATGAGGCGACAAGGTTCTCGAAGTTACGGGAATGTCAAGTTGAAAGAAAAAATAAAAGAGGAGTCCGCTTCCTGGTATCAAACCCGGAGCCCCCGCGCGGCAGCCAAGCGCGGTAAGCATTCGGCAACGCGCTCACTGGGCAACGCGAGTGGCAATATCACTTATAGACGTTACAAAACAATTCTAGGGCAACAAGAAGGAAGTAGCTTCAGCTATTGGGGAGGGTTGGAGACCGTGGCGCCTCAAGCGGTTAAATTAAAATCTACATGGATGGGAACAACAAATACAATGATTCAGCGCTCGGCTGACTTAACCGAACGCGGCGTCAACATTCGGCTGGAATTCGTGTTCTCCGGTGAGGAGGAGGAGGGACTCTTTTGTTACTACTCCGTCCTGCATGGACAATGCAGCATGCACGGTGCCCAGCTCATCACAAAAGCCCATTTGGCTCAAGCTTGCATCCTCTGACTACTGCTTTCGTAAGACATTCAGCACTTAACGTCACTTCACTAATTGTTGGTATTTTACATTACACTGCGCCCCGCGCTCTATTAAAAAAAAATAATATGAGCATGCCCACAAAGCCTGTGGGCATTTGCACAGGTCTTTTGTCGGGTAAACATGGAGGTGTGGGGGTCACAAATGAGTCAGAGCACCTCGCCAATAGTGGCATCGCTTAATATCACGTCCTGCGGCACACTTTAGACGCATCGTTTAACTACAATTTATATTCCCTATATGGATTGTATAAAATATAAACGAACTTGGGATACGTATATGAATGAATGGATAACAAAGAGAACCCACACAGTAGCCACGGCTCTGGTTGCACCTTATTTTCTTAAGTTGCGTTAAGAAAGGCACTAAAGGTTGCGAGACGCTTTCTTGGCATTTTGAGAGGTCATCCAGCTCGTAGTTAGTTTCCTGCACTATTCTCCGCTTATCAATGTTCCCTTACAGACAGTGTTCGCTAGAGCAATAGGTGACAGACTGACGGGAAAAAGAAAATATACAAAGTAAACCTCGGCGTTTGTCCCCCCTAGCGGGGTCACATATACAAAAAAGCCAGACAAAAATGTTTTTGTTTGTGTGTTTGTCCACTTCTTATTTTTTTTTTTATTTATTATTTTCTTGACACTCAAGTCTGCATCGTTGTCGTAGGTCCCTTCCCGGTCTACGCTGCGACTAAAAGTGGCATCTTTACTTCCCTAAAAACACCTTTTGTTTGGGGATTTTCGGGGGAAACTCTATCGAAAAAAAGGCGCATTTGGGAAAGCGAGGGGAAAACCTTTATTGTACGAAATTTGCTGTTAAATATGAGTCACAATCGGCAGAAAATCGTAGCTTATCGGAGCTACCAAGAGGGTTTGGTCGCTCGAAAGAATGTTTACGTTTGCTCGTGCCCCGCCCACGCGGCTACATACCGAAAAACTCAAAAAATGGCGATATGTCAAATATGTATTTGAAATAATGAGTACAAGATACTCGGAATTGTAATTAAAATAGAGTATCAAATACTCTCGATCAAAGGTATTTGCAAGATACCAAGATACTTGAAAAGGTATTTGAAATATTTTGTTTTGAGTAAAGTATTTGAGACAGGCAAATGTCTGTCACAGACCACCACGCACTCTGCTGGCTCGCAAACCTCAAGGATCCATCAGGTCGCCTCGCCCGCATGAGTCTTCGACTGCAAGAATTTGACGTAACCATTGTGAATAAGTCCGGCCGCAAGCATAATGACGCTGACGTTGTCTAGGGCTGCAGTCGAGCCTCCCCTAGTGAAAAAAAAAAAAAAAACATTTGGCGACTATATGAAAATAAACGGGTTCATATTGGTAACAGTTTAGCCATACCGGTCACCACTCTGTCAAAGGGGTCGCTGTATGGCTGAAAGGGGTCCCCAGTACGAGCCATAACGGTCACCTATTTTGGCAAAGAGGTCACTCCTTTGGCAAACGGGTCACTCGTCTGGGCAAATTGGCAACTCATTTGGGCAAGGTTGCCGTTCGTTTGCACAAACCGGTGAAGGTGTTGCACAAGCGGGTGACCGGTGATTGTCAAACTGTACCGGTTTAATCAAACGGCTGTCCGGAGCCCGTTTGATACTGAACGCACAGATAGGCGGCATGGGTACGCCTGTTTCAGCCATTGCAGCAGATGTTTCCAGAAGGCCGAGAGCTCCGGGCATCGATTTCAAATCTTTCGCGTAATGCTAATAATTATACTGATATTTTAATTGCGCTGATGTTCACATTAACTGCAACTGCAATGAGCTTTTTTTTACGTAAACGCGCGACGTTGGCGAGTCGATATTTTTGACAGAACTTTGAAACTTCGGCGTTTTTGTTGGCTCAATTTACTTATTCAGGTTGAATCTCTCTCGCACAAGACGCGACCGCGTGAAAGAATATACTTATAGACTCCGTTTCACATCAATTCAAGACGCAGCGAAGGTAGCGCCCAAACACGTGGCTGCAAGAACATCGAGCATTGCGAGAGCACGCCCGCCATTGCAGCAGTCATATGCGAGAGCTCGCCCGCCATTGCAGCAGCCATACTACGAGCTGGCGCTGAGCGCTTTCTTTGCTCGGGCGTGACCCGAACCGCCGGCGCCATTGCCTGCGCTGGGCCTTGACCGCCTTGACCGCACCCCCCTTCCTCCTCTCTGGTCACCTGTTACGTGACCCGAAGGGGAGGAGGGCGCCAGCGCGCGCGAGCTACTCGCTGATAAAGCGCGAAACACATTTACGACGAAACCGTGCGATCCGACGTGCGGACTGTCGGAATGACCTTGGGGGGCGAGGGTTTTTGTAGCACCGGAGAGCGTTGAAAACCCTCGCCTCCGACCGTCGTATTGCCTGATCCGACTTCGGATCGGACGGTTTCGTCGTAGATGTGTTTCGCGATTAAGGATAACCTGCGAGATCCGGTAGCACGCCCGCTCTTAGCCGATTTTAGAGCGCAGCTCTTAAGCGCGATCCAAACCAACGCTTCTTTTTGCGCCTGTAGGTCGTGCGGCTGCGGATGTGACGTATTTTCGTGACGTCGCGCCGCTTCTTCGCTCCTTCCGGGCGCGCACAAGAAAGTTGGATAATTTCAACTTATTCTCAACGCGCACAAAAACGCGCGGTGACGTAGTAGGGCGCTCCTGTCTCCCGGCCAATCGGTGGAGGGCAAGCTAGTTCCGGCTCCGCGTTTCTCGCCGTCTGGCTGCCCTCTCCTCCCCCCTTTTATTCTCTTCCAACATGACAACGCGATCTCTCTCTCTCTCTTTCTCTCGCCGTCTGGCCGGCCAGTCTGTCGCAGTTGCACTTTGCTTGTGCGCTCGTGCCTGCGTGCGCGCGTGCGCGCTCGCCCGAAGTTTCGCCCGTCCAAACCAAAGCGCACGGTTCTGACTCAGAAAGCGCGCCCGGAAACAGCAAAAACGCCCCGAAATGCGTCACATCCGCAGCCGCACGACCTACAGGCGCAAAAAGAAGCGTTGGTTTGGATCGCTCTTTAGGCGCCCGTTTCCGGCTTGAGCGGCGTCGGCGTCGGCTACGGCGTCGGCGTCGCCGTCGGCGTAACCAAAAGGTCACGTGACCCACGCTAGGTCACGTGACCCCCCCCCCGAGGTCATGTGACCCCCCGATGTCATGTGACCCTCAGGCCACGTGACCTCCTTCTGAGGTCACGTGACCCCCAGGTCACGTGGCACCCAGGTCACGTGACCTCCCAGGTCACGTGACCACCCAGGTCACGTGACCACCCAGGTCACGTGACCACCCAGGTCACGCGGCCCCCCTGCTCCCGCGGCCCCCCAGGTCACGTGACCCCCGAGGTCACGTGACCCCCCTCCTCCGCGCCTTTCCCCCCTCTTCAAGAGCTGCGCTCTAATTCGGTGTGACAGGGAGTTGTGAATGGCTTTCATTTTTCCTTTGTCTGCTTGTTGTCCGTTCAGTTCGAACATCGAACTTAGTTCGTTCCACCTGCTTCGATCTGTCGCCTTACTCTGCGGTCTTATTTGGATGTCTCGACAACGTATTGGATGTGGACCAAAGCTATCAGTGTTCGAAAAATCCTACGCGTATATCGGCAGCAAGAGATTCTTCAAAGAAGTCAGGAATTTTTGCGGTTTGGTTGGGTTCGGCAAACACAGCTTGTGCGCCGCAACCTGTTGAAACTTCAAGGAACCTTCTTTCTCGTTTTTGTGTTTCTGTGGTTCTCCTGCTTTGACCTTGACCTTACTTGACCTTACACCTTTCAAGTCCGCTATTATTAGGGTAAGTGCACCGCAACCTAATTGTTCGCAACGATTGACCGTTCTTCTACCCGTGCTCTTCCAGATTATCTATAGAATTATGCAGCGTCAATTCTCGCGGCAGCCGAGAAAATAATTTCGCCGAATGTCTACCAATATAGTCTAGAATTGCCTCGGTTCTTGTTTGCTTTGCGATCTTCTCAGTTGTATAAAAGCTTAGTGTGCCTCTTCCCATTTCACAGACCACTCGCACGTTTGTACTTGTTTACAAAATAAGTTGTAATAAACTTATAGGAAAATTAAAAACAACATTTTGTGTCTCTTTTCCTGCCCATTTGTAAGCACCTGTGCGAGCATATTTTTTCTAGAGGTTTCCTGCATGTTATAAACAGGCCTATGAGTTTCGAGACGTCTTAAGAAAGTTTAAGGTAACCAACCTTCCAGACAATACCCATTTATGGCTAGCGAATAATTTGCCAATCCAAATGGCTCGTTCAAATGTGCGGTCTCGTGCCAGGTCGAACGGTCACCCGTATCAAACGGGCACCCGTATCAAACAGGTACCCGTATCCCATAATCACGTTTGATCCGAATAGATCGACAAGTTTGCCACCCGTTTGATTCAAACGGGTCGACCAGTTTGCCACCCGTTTGAATTTCAAATGTTTTTTTTTTTCAGTAGGGTCCCATTGCAGGCACCGACGACGATGACGACGAATGTTTTTTATGTGCCCGAAGTCGTGATCACAAAACGAGGGTCATCTTAAATGGCACAGTTGACCCAAGATACCCTTCGTCTAAGCCACACGGACCATCGACAAACAACTACATACCGTCCGCAGACCAACGGGTTGAAGGAGCGACTCAACAAAACAATTGCCGACGTTATCTCAATGTATGTCGACGTGCATTCCTAGAAAAAAGGGTATTGATAGTCCTCCTTAAGCGGAGGAAAGGTTTGGTAACCTATGTTCCTTGAGAAAGGGAGCAAATTTCGTCCCTATAGCAGGGGACCAAGTAATTCTTCCGTCACCTGAATCTCATTAAAGCGGCCCTGAATCGAGCATATCGAGCTCAATAAGGCTTAAGGAGGACGCTATCTCTATTGTATGGGACGAAAGGAGAAACAAATGAAAGCGTAACACGAGCTTTCCGTGAACTGTGTTTATTTCTGAAGCTAGATTCCCCCACACGTACAGAAACTTGCGTTTCGAAAGCAGTTACTCAGTCCTCTCGTCGTCAGCACTGCGATGGTAAACGGAAAGAACGGATACGCAGTTACTTCGGGCACTTTACGGCTTACCTTCGCTGCTCCTCGGGTCACAATTCCTTCGTTAGCCGCACATCATGGAGGAATGGCAAACCAATCCGCGAAACTAAAAGCCGCTCTTAAAAGAACAAACTCGAAGCCGCTCGCTGCTCATCGCGTAGCGTGAAAGAAGGTTAAATCGCTTGCCACCAGATGGCAGGGTCTAGCAGAGTAATTGCAAGTAGCTAGGCTAGGTGGCGCTAGGTACCGCTCAATTTATGTTCTACAAAAAATATGTTTATTTTCTCAGGCCATCATTCTGCTTCGAGAACCTTTACATGTAGACATATTACGCATACTACAAGCTAATATCAGCTGAACATACATTCAGCGCATACACATACATGGGATATACAAACATCAATATGATGTTTGTATGCGCTTCCGTCTTTTATACTGGTCGTTTTGAAAGTACGCAATTTCTCAGTGACTTATTAGGCAATAAAAAATATTGCCAGCATGTTGATTTTTTACCAGCAATGTCATACCCCTGAGAGTACTTTGAACGACTCAGGGGATGAATCTCTTATTAAAAATAAAACGCTCGATCATGCCGTAATTATTTTAAAGCCAATAAATTAAGGCGCTTCAATGCGGTTTGAAGCCATGAGTTTGTTTACCCGCACGGCATGTCGTAGCCTGTATTTCTGTTGTAGTGTTTGTTTTTCTCTTTGTGCTGTTCGCCCACGGCCGCAATTGCCTTCTTTAAATAATCTCTGAAGAGCGGATATTCACTCCGCTGGAACTGATGCTTCACGGGCAGAGAAATCTCTTTTCGATCAACTTGAATGCAGTCAAAGCCCCGATTTGCGGCTTGTGTTAATTGTACGGAGCTACGCCGTGGAGATCTGGAAGACGTCTAGCGCGCATCCCAGCGCCCCACTTGAAGGGCAGTTTCTCGAGCAACCGTAGCATATTTAAACAGAAAAAAGGGTAGGCTTCTTTTTTTGTCGAGTTTACATAGTATTTTTTTTAATGCTAAAATTCCACGCTGTGAATATACGTACCTTCCGCCATAATTTCGTACTCTTCAGTCCTTTCCCCAGAGCGCAATCGCCTTCGGGTAGGAAACAACCGACAGTCACATTGGCCACTGTTCGATAGGAGCTTACTGTTCGACCAGCGTTCCAACATTACAATACGCACGTCTATCGATTGCACCTAATCCCTCAAGTGGTCTTAAACTCTTTAATGTAAAGCGGAATGTCAACCTGCGACGCCCCGGCCACTTTTATCACGGCCCCGACCAGCAGCATCAATGCCGGACAGTTTACGTCATCTCATCTTGTTGTTACACCACTGATACGCGAACATATGGTCATATCGGCGATATTTCCAGTCTTCTGTTAATAACGCAGAGCACTGCCATCACGATGTTGCTGCTATGTTGCTGACACGCAGAAATACAGAGCCACGTTGATTGCCGGTTGGTATTCGGCATCGGAAAACAGAACCGAACTCAGCACGGAAAGCACCAAGACAGCCGGCAGCAAAAGTTGCCTTTCTTGGACGCAGTTCCTGCGATTTCCGTAGCGTCGAAAACGTCGACACAGTTCCGCGTGGTTCCACTAGTTCCGCTACTGTAGTCCACGTGGGTCCCACAATCCGGAGACAGCCATCTTACCCAGTGTACGTAGCGCTGCTGGCACTGCTTGGAACTTCGCTGTTTCTTGCGGCTTCGTTTGCTTGTTTGATAAAATTAGTGATAAAAAAGTTAATGCAACCGAAATGGTCTGCACGTTTGGATTAGAAGACGGAATTACAGGCGGCTTACGCTGCCGCTGGAGCTCAATCAACTCAACAGCATTTATTAAACAACGTGCGCAACGTGGTCAAAAAACGAACCCAAAAAAGATCAGTCGGGACGGCGAACGCTTTCTCCCGTCTGCCAGGTGAAGGAGAAAGACTTTTTTGTTCCTCCCTTTTTCTCGTGTCCGCTTGGGGGCGGGTCAGTAGAAGGAAGGAAGACGCGCCGATGCTACGTTTTTCCTCCATTTTTACTTAGAGTTTGCAACATAAGACCTGGGGCGAAATGCTGCCCTACGTCACGTTTGCCTACAACACAGCAGTGCAAGCGACCACAGGAGTGACGCCCTTCCAGCTGGTGTATAGCCGGAGGGTGACGACTATGCTAGACTCCATGCTGCCGCACGAGCCGGTTGACGACCCAAGCGATGATGCCCAGGTGGTTGCTCAACGGGCAAAAGAGGTCCGCCCGCTAGCCAGACAACGGATTTAAGACTAGCAACATGTCGACGCCTTCCGCTACTATCTTCGCCGGCGTGACGCCCACTTACATTCCGGGGACAGAGTATGGGTTTGGACACCAATTCTGCGACGTGGGCTCTGCGAGAAGCTTCTCAAGCGCTACTTTGGACCCTACAACGTTCTGCGCCATCTCGGGGACTTAATCTACGAGGTGCTTCCCGACGGAGCTCGACCAACAAGACGACGCCAGCCGCGACCCAAAGTAGTCCACGTCGGGCGCCTCACCCTATAGAAAAAAAACACAAAAAAACTTTGGCGCTTATGTGAAAGTAAACGGGATCAAACCGTTAACGTTTTAGCCGCCACCAGTTTGTCAAATAAGTTTCCCGTATGGCTCAATGGGTCCCTCGGATGAGCCGTAATGGTCACTTATTTGGGCAAACGGGTCACTTCTTTGGCAAACGGGTCATTTGTCTGGGCAAATGGGTCACTCATTTGGGCAAAGTTGTAGCACGTTTGCTCAAACCGGTGACCGTGTTGCACGAGCGGGTGACCGGTGACCGCCAAACTGTATCGGCTAAATCAAACGGCTCTTCGGAGCCTGTTTAATACTGAATATACACATCGGGGTCATGGGCACGCCAGTCTCAGCAGTGGCAGCCTGTTGCGGGAAAGCCGGAAGCGCCGGTTCATCGATTTACAATCGTCCGTGTAATGCAAGTAATTATATTTATATTTTGATTTCGCTGATGTTCGCTTATACTGAAACAGCAATAAACATTTTTTTTTACATAAACATGCGGCGTTGCCAAGCCGATATTTCTGACATAAATTTAAAACTCTGGCGTTTTTTGTTGCCTCAATTTAATTATTCGGTTCGATTCTCCCTCGCAGAGGACTCGACCGCGTGAAAGAAGATACTTCTAGACTCCGTTTCGGCTCAATTCGAGACTCAGCGAAGGTAATGCGCGAACACGTGGCTGCACGAACATCGAGCATTGCGAGGGCAGGCCCGCTGTTCCAGCAGTCGAATTACGAGCTCGCGCTGGGTGCTTTTTTTCGCTAGGGCGCAAGCCGAGTTTTAGGCCGGCGCGTGCCATTTTCAGCGTTCAAGCGTGCTGAAAAAATTCGCCTGCTTTCCGAGGCTGCAAACGCGGCGCGGTCAGCCAACACCACCTAGATCTAAAGCCGCAGCGCTTCCCTCTCTCCCTTCAAGGAGCGTCGGCGTGAGTAGGCTGAACTGGTAGTGCGCTTCTCCGCAAGGCTCCCCTGGACAGTTGGCTTCTTTTCAATGCACGTTCTCTTTTACTTTCTCTTTCCCTCTACGCTTGACGCGGCTCAAACAAACAAAAAAAAAAAAAAAAACGCCACGGCGTCGTGTATTTTTTTTTTTTTTTACCTTAACGGTCGTCTGTCGCGTTCCTTTCTTTGACGGCCTTTTTAGCTGCTCCTGCAGATTGGGTCACGTGACAATAAGGCTGGAGAAATCATCTAGAACAACTCTAGAAGCGAGTAGGTTTTTGGACGCCGAGGGTCGGAAGTTCAACTTTCGAGTGAGATCGAGCACATTTTGGAATACAACACAACCACGGCCTCGTGTGTGAACGTGGGCGTTGGGTTTCGAATGTCGGTGCTGTCATTCCGTAGAGATGTTGTTTATCCGCGCTTTGACGGAAAACTGGATGGGAAAGTGTCCATATTTGAGTTTTCTCAAGGATGGCTACGATGACACAAAACGAAAGAAACACACAAGAGGACGAAAGAGACGACACAACACAGCGAAAGCTGCGTCGTCTGTTTCATTCTCTTGTACGTTTCTTTTGTTTTATGTCAATGAAGATCACCAACACGCTCAAGTTTTTAATGACTACGAAAGCGTAGACTATAGAGCGAAGCGACGGGAAGATCACGCTCCTTGACGGCATGGCAGGGTGAGAACTTTTTTTTAATTTTTATGATCGTGGTTTCGTTTCTTGTTTTTACTTTTCGCTGAATGCATACCTGGAAGTGATTTGGTTGTGGCCTGGAAGCAACATATTCAAATGCTGGCGCTACTTGCAGGTGCAGAACTAAATAAAAATGATTTGATTTATGAGTTCAGGTTGAAACGTTTTCGCGAGGTATGCGAGTGATAGGTTATCGCGGTTGCACCAGCACATCAATTTAAAAACAACAACAGAAGTACATTGTGTCGTTTCTGCGTATCTTCATCGGAGCGCAGAAATGATCCGCTACAACTAACTAGTAAGACCTATATTTTAGCTTTAGGTAACCAGAGCCACATACTAACCCTTTAGCTTGAGCTCCTTCAGGCTCCACAAGGAATCCCACCACACACCAGGAAGCTCTATGGAGCATATTATTATTAATATTATTATTTATTATTATTATTATTTTCTGTACCGGGTTATATGTGGTCGTGCAATAAGGAGTATTATTATTATTATTATTATTATAGCGCATTCGGCACATCAAATTCAAGAATAATTTTTATGTTTGTGATCCAAAATACCAGATCGAAACACTGCCAGTGTTTTCTCTCAAATACAGAATCCTTCAGCTGCGCTTTAAAGAAGTGCATTATTTTTTTATGTTTTGTATTTTTATAACCATTTTCGATTACATTACCTTTCTTTGGATTAATATGGTTTTCTCCTTTTTTGTTCTATTTCCTGCAGAAGCGGTCAAATACACATCCTGGATACTGTTTTGATGAACTCGGGCTACTGTACGACCTCCATGGGACAAGCTGAAAACTGACAACTTGGAAGAGTGCTTCGCAATGTATAGGCAACTGGCTTGCTTCTAATATCACGTGTCTACAAGGCGCATTTACGAAGATGACAAGAAAATGCTGCTGAGGAGCACGCTGTCAACGATCACTACAGCTAGCAAGGATGGAAACCAGAAATATCTTCCCATGCAAGGGGATACTTGACGCCCTACCTGCAACGTGGTATACCTGCAATGTGGCCCTGGGCTGCAAAAAATAAGACACTACATTCCGGCCTTGGGCTATGTGGCCAGCCGTGCAGTCTCAACTACCTTGAAAAACCTAAAGGGCGAAAAATGCAAGGCCGCGTCGACAACACGAGACAAGTTGGCTACGGTTTGCTCGCAGAGGAAGACTGAGCTCTCGTATTGAAACTCGCTATAGAAGGGCTTGTTTTTCCTGGTGTAAATGCTGTAGAACACAACTATGTTGTTCACCAGTTGGTGATGCCCAGCCAGTGCCGACTTGTTACATATCTTATAATAGAACTACTTGCCAAAAAAAAAGTCTTCCGACTGTGAAAATTAACATACGAGCGAGCTCATTTTAAAAGACCTGTTGTTGTCGCAAGAAAAGGCACAAGCATTTTCTTGCGACATATTTGCAGCAAAGTGAATGTTCGCATTAATGCCAAGAATGCCAAACAGACGAAATGAAAAGCTGAAACTCTGCAATCAAAGACACTCGCTGCCACCCGTCACGGATGTCAAGAAGCGAACTCGGACCAAGGAAGAGTATGTCTCACGCCTGTGATGACGAACCCATTGTGAGTTCGAGCTGAAGCATGTGTTGGACTGCACTGAGAACATTCAACTCAGAAACCTTTGTTGCAGGATGACGACAATATTATAAGTGCCAGTCAGCATTTAAAAAAAAAAGCTAAGGGGTCAAGGCTAAACGAATTAGTTGCTGTCCGGCCAGCAACATGCTTGCGCTTCATCCTCATGCAAAGGCAACTGCTCTCTGAAGTCGGTGAATATGTGTGTGTGTGTGTATGAGCAGATAGTCGGTGTCCTTGTAGCAGTCTCTTGGGTATCTTGTGGTGCTACAGCGTAAATGCCAACATGCGGCACAGATATTGTGTGTCTCGGTGTCACGAAATCTACAGTATCTAAGATGCATGTGTATAAATGTTTTTCAAGACGGATACTTTCAGAACTTATGAATACCAGGAGGCTCGTTTCGCAGTGTTCAAAGGTGACCAATTTCTTATTTATGACTCTCTACTGTATTGTAAATTCAAGCAACTTTGAATATGAAGCTCCCATGCCCACTTCTGTCTGTGTACAAAACTTGTTTTAGCTGCCCTAACTGTGTCGTTTTACAGACTCGGTACTGTCGATGTACATCGGCGTATGGGGCAACACTCGGGCATTGCGGTACTTTTTTTGCAAATATAAAGTTTTTACATTATGAAACTGCCAAGAAATAGGTCAAAGGTGTTTTTTTGATGTAGTAACCAGATAGGTTGCTTGCTGCAGAACAAATAGTATATTTGAACAGGCAGAGTGCATTGAATTGCTGAACCTATGCAGGTTTATCACAGGTATAAGAAAAGTTTATTAAATATATGTGCAATACATTTTTCAAACTATGTGCAATACATTTTTCTAACCAGCACATCACAATTTTAGGATGTTATTACTCCTATACTTTTCTGTCAATTCGCGTCCCGTTGCTGTTGCATCAGGTTCCCCGAAGGGTAGTGTACTCGGGCCTTTATTGTTTCTAATATATATATATATATATATATATATATATATATATATATCAATGACCTACCATCATCAATTAAATCAACAATTAGACTTTCGCTGATGCTTTAGTTATTCACCGGAAAATAATACACCTATAGTGATCACAATATTGTCTAAGACGATTTAGATACAATATCTTCATGGTGTTCCCTATGGCAGAATAACATTAACACATGCAAATGCAAAGAGATGTCCGTAATAAAGTCCTCCACTAAAACACTAACCCAGTACTCGTTACTTTCCCAACCACTAGAACAATCATTGTCGTACAAGTATTTGGGCATGTATTTTACAAACTCATTATCATAGATTGAGCGAATAAAAAATAGTGCACTAAAAACACTTGGTGTGGGAAAAAGCCATTTGTATGAGAAAATTCTTGAGTTCAATAAACATATGAATCATACAAGATATATAATAACCATATAAAAACTATGTGAGAACTATATAAGATACATAAAAAACTTCTTATAAGTTCCTTATATGTTCTTATATAGTTCTTATAGGTTTCTTATAGGGCTCTTAAATATCTTGTATGAATCATATGTGTATTAGACACAGAAATTCCTCCCATCAAGACAAAACTACTCGCATACAAAACATCTATCCTCCCAACATTAGAATATGCACGCAAAATTTGGAATCCGCACCTAAGTTACCTAATCTCGAGGCTCGAATTTTCAGAACAAAGCAGCCTCGAGATGCAGTGATTATTCATCCGAAACTAGTGTCTCTGCTTTAAAAGCTAGCTTAAATCTTCCTAATCCAGAAAGAAGACGAGAAATAGCCCAATTGTGTTTTTTTCAAGATTTATATTACTCGGATTTCAATTTTCAATATATTTAGTGCTGCGCTACCAATTTCATATCATCCATATTAGATAATTCCTGCGGGATTGAACCATTTCAGTGCCATGCTTACACTTTCCTCTTTTCTTCCTTAATACTTTGCAACACTAACTAGAACCAACTACCTGACCATATTGTAACTGAGAGGTATCCCATATGATTTAGAAAGAAGGTCATCAATTTGTGTAACTGAACCTTGATTTGTAAAACTGCATTATAAAATAACATGCTAATAAGCGTTTTTTTTTGTTTGCGTGTGGCATTTTTTTGTTGGTGTCTATGTTTTATGTTTAATTACTTTTTGTCTTTTATTTTTGAATCCCCCCTGATGTAATGCGTCTTTGGATGCCTTTGAGGTTAATAAAATTAAATGACATGAATGCCTCTGCATCATTTATTCAATTGTTACTTTAGTCGAATTTACCTGTTCCTACTGCCTCGATTATTGCCATTTCATAGGGAATATTTTTTTATACAACTCCCATGTCGTTCAGAAATAATTACATCACCCAGTTTATCGCTTAAAAAATAACATATCTGTCTCAAGATATCATTTTCTTGTGTTTCACTACAATAATTGAAGGTTATAATAATTTTCCTGCGTTCTAAAATAGCTTTTTTTTTAAATCACTCAGAGTTCACAGCTCTCATGTCAGCTTATAAAAATGAATAGTGCGAAAACCCGCGTTTCTACGACGTAAAAGCTACGCGCGAAGCCTTCAGGTCAGCCCCGAGAAGTTCGCGTGGCGCCCCCTTACGGCAAACCGGGGTGACGTCACCGGCGAGGAGAGAATTTTCCCCCGACTCGCCCCGCTCGCCCTGTGGAGGCTGTGACGACGCTAGCTGTCGGCGCGCTCGTTTCTATTTAATTTTTTTTTGCGTGTTTTTCGTAGAAGTGTAAATTTTTAATGTGCCTTCATTGAAGTATGTGTGGAGGCGGCCTAGAAAGCGACTAGCCGAGTCAAAGTCACATTGCAAAACTGTTTTAATTCTCGAGCAGAAGGAGAGAGAGAGAAAAGAGAAGAAAAGAAACGAACAAAGCAACAGACAGACAGAGCGCGCGCAGCACAGCGCGCGCTCTTGGCGCGTGTCGTTCGGCAGTGGTGCAGGTGTTAAGGGGACGCTGCCACAGATGCCAGCAAAGAAGGAACGAACAAAAGAGGGAAAAATTTAGATCGTACAACTAAACATAACATTTTCCCCTCCCTTCTTTTTTTTTAAGAGTGAAGAAACAAGACAATGACGACAAACCATTATGCACGCATTTACAACAGCAAAAATAAAGAGCATGATAAGCACAGTTTCAAAGAAGCACACAAATAGTTCACTCTACGTCGAAAACACAAAAGGATATACTTCACTCATTTCATCCAGTACCAAGGTCTCCATACCGCACTGGTGGTCGACGGTTCCGCCCTGAGCGCCTTAGAAGCACCTGCCTAGGACACTGAGCAGTTGAAGTTCCCATTCCTGGAGTCGTGTCCGGGGCAGGTCTGCACACAGGCGTCCGCGATCGAGGCAGCTGCTGCATGGCCGAACTTGACTCTTGAGGTTGCCAAGTATGATGCCTATGGTATGCGTCACCTGGAGTAGCAGTGTGGCTCGCGGGCTGGCCACCTTGAACGGCAGCCGGTGTCCCCTGCTGATGACTTCCTGGACTGGGATCGGAAGCAGCTGCGAGTTTGGAGGCATTCCACACTCTACAATCCCTCAGCCGGAATGTCCACCGACCGTCCCGCTTCATGATGCGTAGTGGCAGCCCGAAGGCCGACTCCCCCTTGGCTACCTTTCCTAGTTTCTTCGCTCTAACCCAGTCGCCAACCCTGAATCTGGGGGTCTTCGCCGCTCGACGCCGGTCGGTGTACTGCTTCGTGTTCTGCTGCCTCTGCTGCACTCGATGTCCCAGCCGTTGCAGCTCCTCGATGGGATTTTGCAAGAACTGCGCCGACGACAGCCCGAGGATGTTAAGGCGGGTGCGAGGCTTCCGTCCATGCAGCAGGAGAGCAGGAGAAAGTCCAGTCGTGGCATGGGGCGTGCGGCGATATATCATCGAGTAGTCTACAAGGGATGACCGGATGCTGCTCCGCTCAAGGGCGGCGCACTAGAGAAAACCCTTCAGGGTATAGTTGAAACGTTCAACCTGCCCTTTGGACTGGGGGTAGTAGACAGAAACCAGCTGGTGCTTTATACCACGCGCTTTAAGGAACGTCTCAAATTCGCCTGAAACGAACTGTCGCCCATTGTCGCCCACTACGCTGTCAGGGTACACTCTTAGAAAAAAGGGTCAGTATAGTCCTCCCTAAAGGGAGGAACGCTCTTGACATATAGGTTCCTTCAGAAACGGAGAAACTTTCGTCCCTTAAGGAGGGGAGCAAAAGTTCCTCCGTCGACTGCATCTCATTATGGCGGCAACGAATCGAGCAAATCGAGCTCGATACGGCTTAACGAGAACACTAAGTCTATTGTACGGAGCGAGAGGAACAGCAAATAAAAACGTAACACGACCTTACCGCGAACTGTATTCATTTCCGAAGTTTTTTTACCCTTGCAGGTAAAGAAACTTACGTTTTGAAAGCATGTAGTCACTCAGTCTTCTCATCGTCAGCACTGCGATTTTCAACGAAGACAACCGGCACCCAGTTAGCGCACGTTATGTCTTACCTTTGCCTATTCCTCGAGCCACAATTCCTTCGTCAACCGTTGTGTCAACCGCACATCACGGAGGAGTGAATATCATTTGCCCGCAAGACCAAAAGCCGCTCTCAAAAAAAAAGCAAATCCGAAGCAACCTCTTGGCTTACCTCAGCACGGTAACACGAAAGTATGGCGTAGCCGCGTAGCGTAAAAGGATGTTCAATCGCTTGCCACCAGATGGCTTTTGTCAAGCAGAGTAATCGCAAATAGCTAGGCTAGGTGGCGCTAGGTACCGCCCAATTCATGTTTTACAAAAAAAATATTTTTATTTTCTTACGCCACAATTGCGTTTCCTTTCTCTTCGGGAACCTCTAACACATGTAGACACGATACGCACACTACAAGCATCAGGTGAACATAGATTGAGCGCATACACATGCATCGCACATACAAACATGAATACACTACCCCGACCACTACTCCCGAGCCCTGCGTTTCCGTCTTTTATACTGGTCGTTTTGAACGTACTGAATTTTTCAGTGACTCCCTAAGCAATAAAAAATATTCCGAACATGTTCATTTTTTTCCAGCAATGTCATACATCTGACACTATTTTTAATGGCTCAGGGGATGAATCTCTTATTAAAAAGAAAACGCTCGATCATGCCGTAATTATTTAAAAGCCAATAAATCGATCTGCTCCAATGTGGTTCCAAGCTATGAGTTTGTTTTTCCGCACGGCCCTTCGTAGCCAGTATTTCTATTGTAGTGTTTGTTTTTCTATTTGTGCTGTTCGCGCACGGCTGCAATTGCCGTCTTGAATTAATCTTTGTAGAGCGGATATTCACTCAGCTGGAAGTGATGCTTCACGGGCAGAAAAATCCCTTTTCGATCAACTTGAATGCAGTCGAAGCCGCGACTTGCGGCAGGTGTTAAGTGTACGGGGCTACGCCGTGGCGAGCTCGAAAACTTCTAGCGCTCATCCCAGCGCGCCACTTGGAGGGCAGTTTCTACAGGAACCGTAATATATTTAAACAGCAAAATAAAGGATTGCGTTTTTTTCTCGATTTTACCTGTTTTTTTTATGCTAAACTTTCATTATAAATATACGTACTTTCTGTCATAATTTCGTACTGTTCAGTCTTTTCCCCAGAGAGCAATCGCTCTCGGGGACCGACAGTCACATTGACCACTCTACGATAGGAGCTTACCGTTCAGACCAGCGTTCCAACATGACTATCCACACGTCGATCGACTGCACCTAATTCCTCAAGTGGTCTTAAACTCTTTAATGTAAACCGGAATGTCATCCTGCGACTCCCCGCCCCTTTCAATCACGGCCCGACCAGCGGCATCAATGCCCGACAGTTTATGTCATCTCATCTTGTTGTTACACCACTGATACGCGAACACACGGTCACATCGGCGATAATTCCAGTCTTCTGTTCACAACCCACAACACTGCCATCACGATGTCGCTGACACGCAGAAATACAGAATCACGTTGAACGCCGGTTGGCACTCGGCACGGGACAACAGAACCGAACTCAGCACGGAAGGCACCCAGGCAGCCGGCAGGAAAACCTGCCTGCCTTGGACGCAGTTCCTGCGATTTCCATAACGTCGAAAAAGTCGACACAGTTCCTCGTGGTTTCGCTACTGTAGTTCCGCGTGTGTCCCGCAAATCGGAGACGGCCGTCTTACCCAGTGTATGTAGCGCTGCTGGCACTGCTCCGGAACTTCGCTGTTTCTAGCGGCTTTTAGAGCGCAGCTCTTAGGGGCCCGTTCCCGGCTTGAGCGGCGTCGCCGTCGCCGTCGCCGTCGCCGTCGCCGTCGGCGTAACCAAGGTCATCCCAAGGTCACGTGACCCCCAAGGTCACGTGACCCCTCCCAAGGTCAGCTCAAGGTCACGTGACCCCACGTGACTCCCAAGGTCACGTGACCCCTCGAGGTCACGTGACCCCTCCCAAGGTCCTCAAGGTCACGTGACCCCAAGACCCCACGTGACCCTTTGAAGGTCACGTGACCCCCGTCACGTGACCCCTCTGAGGTCACGTGACCCCCGACGTCACGTGGTCTCCTCCCCAAGGTCATCTCAAGGTCACGTGACCCCAAGGTGGCCCCCACGTGACCCCCAGGTCACGTGACCCCTCTGAGGTCACGTGACCCCCCTCCCCGAAGTCACGTGACACCCCCCCCCCCCGAGGTCACTTGACCGCCCCCCCGGAGCATATTAAAGAATGAGGGGAGGAGGAGGGGTCTACCCTCCCCTCAGTACCCTTCACTCCTCCTCCTCAAGAGCTGCGCTCCAATAGACTACTTCCATAAAGCCCTGCATGCAACACGGCGCGCGTTGCACTCTGGGAACTAGTTGGCCAGGGAGGAGGGTGGCATGGTTTCGGTTTCGATCGACACGTCGACAAGAGGTTATATACACAGAGCGTGGACTATTAACGGTCGTTATCTCATGCTTTCTGGTCCCGAGAGCGTCATTTGTGGCCTCTAAACTAACCTAAATGGCTAGACCTCGAGGCTTTAGCACAAGCCCGAGACGTATAGCTTGTCTTAACACATGCTTGTTGTATTTTTGTACTTGAGCCTTTCCGTTAGCGTTCCAATCGAAGTATGTGGACAAGCCAGTGCTTGGAATTTCGACGCTGCGAAGCTCGGGGATCTTGCTTGTGTACGAATCAGCAAGCTGTAGCAACCAATAAGTATGCATACATCGAGCTCGCGCCTTTACATTGGTGTTGTTGATCAGGAAGTTTGTTTGTTTCGTGCGTCCATAGACGAAATATTACTTTTTGCAATTACTGTTTTTCTTAATACGCCCGAGTACGCGAGGTAAAACTCGGAGGCTCCATTGAAAAGCTCAATTTTAACTAGCTTCTTATCTCTTATCTGTACTGACCCGCAGCACTGCACGAAGTGAAGTCCCCACCCGCTTGCATTCCACTAATATTCAACATCGCGTATGCGCATAAAGTTATCCTGCCCAATCATATAGGCACATTCGCACATACAGACCGTTTTAAGAAAGCAAAAGTCGAGCACTTGTGTGAAGAATGTTGCACCGTTCGTCGGAAGTGCGCCGGACGTGCATGAACCAAACGAACGAAACTATTCAAAGCGCGGTTGACGGTTGCTAATGGCCATAATATTTATTATGCGTTTGCTTTCTTCCTGCCTGAGTATGCCGAGATCATTTCAGACACATCGTTCAGGCACAGATTTTGGGCGTCAGTTATGCTCGTCCAAAAATGCTTAGCGAGGAGTAGGGGACGCTTGTTAGGGCCTCTATCGTAGCTAGCCGATCTCAGCGTTTGCGAAAACTTAACCTTCTATCAGCATAAAATTTGAGTGGGAGATATATGATGACACGAGGAAGACATCAAAGTAACTTTTGTGCAGTAGTGAGGTCGAATTTATTGCGTTTCCTTAAAAGTTCATGCGTCAACGCTGGGCTCAACTTTGATTCTCCTGTGAGGATGCGGCTTGCTTTTCGCTAAATGAAGTAACAAGAAGCGGACGTTTGACAATTTTTGAATGGAAAGCGCCGAATGAACAAGGACCAAGAAGGGAACAGAGACGAAGCGCACTCACAACTGAAGGATTAACAAACCTTCAGTTGTGAGTGCGCTTCGTCTCTGTTCCCTTCTTGGTCCTTGTTCATTCGGCGCTTTCCATTCAATGATGTACCAACTAGCCCATTTATCTATTTTACTATCGTTTGGCAAACAAAATACGTGTAAGGCTCCAGATGACCAAATTTCAGTTCTAGTTCACTGGTACTAGACGGGATTATTGAAATTGAACTCAAAGATGCACTCGTGGAATGGGGTTGCTAAGCCACGTTTTATTACGTTTTCACACGCACTCATAATATCCGGTGTTTCGGGAACCAAGGAAAGTGCCCCGGTCTTCGTTTTGTATCGCTCGAAAATAAGTGTATTGTGCGTCCGTGAAAAGACAGATAATCGAAAACGCAAGCAGTGCGTTCGGTCACGGCGTGATAGCATGAGATGAAGCTGCTCAGTCGAAACCGAAACTGAGTGGCCAACTAGTTCCCAGAGTGCACTGCGTGGTATTTCGCCGCGATGGGGCGCGTCGGTTTTGGAAGAAGTCCATTCGGCGTTACAGGGATTTGTAAACGGCTTTCACTTTTTTTTTTAACTCGTTTGATAAAATTAGTGGTGAAAACGTCAATGCAACCGAAATATTCTGCACGTTTGGACTAGAAGACGGACTTACCGGCGGCCTTCACTGCCACTGAAGCTCCATCAACTCAACATTAATATATTAAACAACGTGCGCGATGTGCTCGAAAAACCAAACCGTTAGAAGATGAGTCGGGAGGGCGAAAGCTTTCTCCCGTCTGCCTGGAGAAGGAGGAAAACGTATCGGTGAATAATAAGGACTTTAATTTTCCCTTGATCGGTCTGGGTTTGTTTATGTGTGTTTTGGTAAATAAAAATTTAAAAAAGCCTTACGAAAAAAAAATAAAAACCCGCTTTTCTGGGTATCGAACCTTTGACCACTTAGTCAGCAGCGCGATGTTTTACTCCTGCGCCAACTGAACAAGAAGCAACTGGACCTTCTCCTTTCATCTGAACTTCCGTTCCTCCCTTCTCTGGGCAGCTTGTCCGCAACCAGGAGGAAAAGTCGCTGTTGCTACCTTTCTCCTCCTTTTTTTTCTTAGAGTGTACCGCTCTCCGGCAAAGATGGAGCGCAGAAAGTCCATGATTCTCCCCGTGGTGACGTTTGGGCAAAACTGTACCTTGGGCCACTCGGAAAAGTAGTCCACCAGCGTGATGGCGTAGCGACACGCAGGCTCCGCTCGCTCAAAAGGGCCCACGACATTGATGCCCACCTTTGACCAAGGTCGCTCAGGCAAGGGCACTGGCTGGAGAGGGGTCGGTGACGTCTTGGCACTCTTGTCTGAGGTGTTCAGATTTTGCAGGCGCAGACTGCCCTACGCACTTCTGCGTTCATGCGGGGCCACCAATAGAGCTCACGAAGGCGTGCTTGCGTCTTGACAATGCCGTTGTGGCCCTGCTCTGGCAACAAGAGCGCATCGCATAGTCGTGGGGATGACGAATTGCTCTCCGCGCAGCAGGAGACCATCGTTGACGGAGAGCGCATCCCTCAGGTCGTAGAAGATGGCCGCATTAGCGGAGAAAACGCTCACCGGTGGCCGCTTAGAGGTCACATATCCCATGACTGCGGTGAGCAGAGCGTCATTCGCTGTCTCCTCTTGCAGCTGTTGCTTCGTGATGCACTCTTCGTATAAAGCGACAAAGGAGATGATCTCGCCGTCGAACTCCGTTCCTCTTCTTCCTGTGACATCGGCAAGCGCGACAGGGCATCTGCTACCTGGTTTTCGGCACCTCACTGGAACTCCACCGTGAAGTTGTACTTCAGTAGGCGATGTGACCAACTGGTGATCCATAGCGGGCGACGTCCTGCTCCTCCGGTGGACAGCAAAGACGCGAGTGCTTGATTGTCCGTGCGAAGGGTAAAGTGGCGGCCCCATAAGTATATGTGCCATTTTCGCACGCCCACAAACACGCAAGGGCTTCTTTTTCCCCGACCGAGTATCGCCGCTCTGTCGAAGTGAGCATCCTTGAGGCGAATGCGACAGGTAAGACGCTGTCATCATGACGCTGCTGCAGCACAGCCCCAATGCCGTATGCCGACGCGTCTGTGGCCACGATGGTGGGCAACGTGGGGTCGAACATTCTTAATGTCCTGGCAGATGACAGCAGGCTCTTGACTTGGTTGAGGCTTCTGTCCGCCTCGTTGTCCCAGACGAACGGAGTGGCTTTTCGCAGGAACCTTTGAAGAGGTTCCACCTCAGACGTTAACCGAGGCACGAAGCGAGAGTAATACTCCACCATCCCCAGAAAAGAACGGAGTTGGGTAATGTCCGTGGGGATGGGGGCAGCGTTGAGTGCATCCACCTTCGTTTGTAGCGGAGCAATCCCTTGAGCGCTGACTTTAGGACTCAAAAACGAAAATTTTGGCACATCGAACAGGCACTTGTTGTTTTAATTTATTTTTATTTGTTTTAATTCTCGAGTAGAAGGAGAGAGAGAGAAAAGAGAAGAAAAAAAAACGAACAAACCAACAGACAGACAGCGAGCGCAGCACAGCGCGCGCTCTTGGCGCGTGTCGTTCGGCAGCGGTGCAGGTGTAAGGGGGGCGCTGCCACAGATGCCAACAAAAAAGGAACAAACAAAAGAGGGAAGAATTTAGATCGTACAACTAAACATAATAGTATGGCCTGTAGCTACAGGCGAAACATCAACCAACATTTTAAGCATGATTGACAGGGCAGGCAACGCATGAATCGCAGCTGGTATATAAAAATAATGAAATATGGTAACAATTGCAGGAGCATCACTATAGGTTTAAATCTCGCACAATAAATGCTGCTGATGGTCTGGATGAATTCGCAGGTTATTTATATTATTTTTTTGTATCTGTTTTTAAACAATATCTTCGAAGCAGAAAAGCTGCATGCTGCTCGAGCAACATGCTAAATCCAGTCTGGGCCATGGAGAGAGAATCACAAGTAAGACAGCCCAAGTGCAGGGGCGAAGTAAAAAAAAACAAGGAACATTTATTTTATACATTGCTCGCATCTGACCTTTGCTAGATTCGGATGGTATTTCATGGACTACTCGGGTGGTATCTGTGGACTTGTTCATATCATCCATCAAGAAATGTATAACAAACATAAGCGAAGGTGTCTAGCTCGTTATTAGTCCTTTAAGAGGGGGCGCACCTCAGAGCCCCATAGAGAATACATGAGGTTTTTCACCAAATTAAAAAAATTCTCACATAATAACGGCTGCGCGGATCTTCTTGAAAATTTCGGCTTTAAAGACAATGAGTCATTATCGAGACACTAAGCGCAACAAATGTTTCATCATAAATTTAATTATATTCTTTAAAAAATCATGAAAATGGTCGAAATCGGCTAATTCGGCACTCTTGCGTTCGGAGCGAATTTACAAAATTATCTAAATTCAAACATAAGAAGTATTGCGCTTAATGTCTTCTAAATTTATTACGAAATCGAATAATATTCAAATTATTCATGTAAGTCGATTTGTTCCGTAACTACAGCAAATATAAAGAACCAAGGTGTCGGTGCTTGTTTTCGTCGTTTTTAAGGTACCTCTCTCTCCCGTGCGGTGGCGCTCGCTGTCCACGAAATGCGAAATCGTCCGTTCGGAGATCGGCCGGATCGGCACTGTGCGAGGTGTTCTTCCGCGGCCGTATTCCGCGCCCGTATCCTGTTTCATTCTGCACGCCGAGGCGTCAGTGTGCGTGTCTTGCTTTCCTGGTTCTCGCTGGGTAGGTCTCCGTGTTTTCGCAAGTGGCAAATTCACCTTGGAGCTATGGGTCGAAGACAACCGTCCTGTGGCAAGCCGACCGCGAGGTGTTCCACAACCTCGCGGTCCGTCAACGCGTTGTGCTTGTTTCTACTTTTTTTTTCTTTTAAAAACGGGCTTTTTTTGACGCAAAGTTTTATTTTATCGTTATCCTTCACACAAACGTCCTTCGGCCTTGGGGTCGTGGAAATCGGGGATGAAGCGTGCACAGAGTAGATCGTTGTTTTCCTCCTTTTTATTTTTCACGGACGTCCTGTGACCTCCGTACGGTTCGTGGTCACCGCAATCTAACGCGGGGAAAAACGGGTCGCCTGCTCTGTAGTCAGGGTATTCCTAGGGGAGGGTGATAACTCGCTGTTCTTCTGGAAATTCACATATCACCCAAAAAGGTGACATGCGTAATGATTACGGTATGTTTTTCCGGTGTTTATTTTTGAGCGAAAATCGGTGCATGTTTTTCGGTGCTTATTTTTTAATCACCAGTGTATTATGGGTTGAACGTCTTGTGATGACGCTAAAAAGCGTTGATAACCAAAGAAAAATGCGATTGGACAAGAATATTTCAAATTTCCAATTCTATTCACATATCCATTACGCTCTTCTCGTGGGAGCATCTATCCTGACGAAAAATGCTTAAGTCATTGACCTGTGAACGCATACTCAGTGTACACACTTTCCGCCTAGAGAGGTATTGCGCACGCTCGAACGCGCTTCACAGCCCAGTAGACGAAGTTGGTGGCACCCAGAAGGCGAGTTTTTGAATGGTCTGTAGTAGGCAAAAGAAACAAATAACAATCAACGCATATCAGCTCTTCTAACGAAGAGGCGCGTTTCTAAGGTCAATGGTTCCGGACGGCACTAATGTTGTTGGCGTTGTCGCAAGATGACGTCAGTTCATACGAACTGACGTCATCTTACGTGATCACGTGACACAAACACGTCATCGTACATGATCTCGTTACACGAAATGACGTCATCTTATGTGATCACGCTGCACGAAATGACACCATCTTACGTGACCACGCAACACGTCATCTTGTAAGTCAACCTCTCCCCACAGCAGCGCGCTCCGCGCTTTCCGGGCCCGTGCAGTGCTGTAGTCGAAAGCAAGCTCCCTATGGCAAGCGAAAGCTTCTGAAGTCTCACTGTGAGAATACTCGCAAACGACCGTCTGTGGGAGCTTCGCACGTTGAGGTTTTTGTTGAGAAAGAGCCATCGTGTTCCATTAACTATAGTTGAAGTTATCATTCAATAAAGCCCTAAAAAATATGAATGTAGTTGGTGTAGACATCAAGATCTAATCAAAAATGCGGTTTGACGTCGTTTAATTAACGTGTATATACAAGTGTAGAAAAAAATGAGTTATTTGTGCATAGATGTTTAAAAAAGTGTTTATTATTCGACATAGGACTTTGGGAGAAGGATGTGTTCAGATTTTTCGTCAAGAGCGGAAATATACCTGACGCAATAAATAGTGACGATTTCGTCGTCCCCGTGGTGAGCAGGTGATTTCTTGCTCGAAACAATGATGCCATTTCATAAACCAAGTTCTGTGACATATGCTTTTCTAATGTCTGGTCACTATTTTGTAAACCTTTCAGTCCAAACGAGTATACTTCTGTTTGTTTTTGTTAGCTTAGGAGGGGGGTCACAGAGCCTATCTATTTGTCTTCCTCTAGGACAGACGTACAGAGTTATACCGCAACACGCATCTGTGGAGCACACAGAGCTATCGCTCTCCTGTTGGTGGTACGGTAGCAGACGACACAACGCAGCTCCGTATAGTCTATCGAGGGCACGGCTAGCCGCGGCCCGTAGCGCGACCGTTCAGACTAGGGAAATGGTTTTGAAGAACCGAGAAATGGTATCTTGTGTACAATAATCACATGTCGTTAGTATACTAGTATTCTACTTGCTAAGCCAAATAAATATTTGCAGCTTGTGAGAAATGTTTGCGTGACGATTTACCGTTCACACTCCTGACGGATGTTAGCGAATCCTTCATGTTCGTGGCTCGCAGTTATCGGTACCCCCTCGGAGTGACTTCACCATATATGTTTTTTTCTTGCTTGCAGGACATCATAAAAATCACAAACACGCGAGAAAAAAAAAATCTTATGAGCACGCGTGATTTTGAGCTTCGCGCAGCTCTAAAGATGCCCGGTAAATGTCGTCCAGCTTGGGAAGAAACTAATCCTTTTTGTTGGAGTTTGACTATCGTATGCTGGCAGCTCGTTTCCGGTCTGTTTTGTCTATACTCCGTTTCACCGTAATTTGGCAACCCTCAGTCAGAGCTGCTGTGAGGGAATCACAGTCGCGGAGCAAAGCACGTGTCAGCTACTTTTAGGAGCAGTACTATGGCACCTGCAGCGCGTCCCCGACTGGTGTGTTTAGCGTCTTATGCTGGCCATACATCAAAAGTGGTCCCGAAGTGCAACAAATGACGTCACAGAAGACGGAGTATCACGCTGTTGCATCTCGCGGTCCTGGCAATTCATCGTAGAAATGCTGGCGAAAACCACGAGGGAACACGAGTGTCGCTGTCGTCATGGCATCCCAACGAAAAGCAATTATACAATTTCGACGTTTTTGTAATTCGGTAATTTAAATTACTGTATACAATTTTTAAGAAAATAAAGACATCATAACCAAATAGGAACTTCCGTGCTAAAACATGCAGTGCGAAGTGAAGACAACTACTATCTTTTTTTTTTCTTCTTGATATCCACCAAAAAAAGGCTATGCAACATCGATCCTACCTTTTTTTTTTTTTTTTTCGCACATTATGTGATGTCCTCTATCTAACACGAAAGTCCCGACGTAAAAGCGCTGTAGAGACGATATAAAAACAAAAATTTAAGTGAATCGAGCTTTGTAGTGGAACGGAAAAAAATAAATAATTAACGACTTTTTACGGTAAACACTTCACCTCTAAGTAGAACTTCAAAAAAGTGACGGTTACGCGCTTTCATGCCCATTTCAACAAAGTTGGGAGAACGATGTATTGCATCTTGTGAATAGACATGTGGAGCAGCATCTTTATGTTAGAGGCATTGTGTGTAATCGCTGCGCAGTACCTGCCAAAAGAAGATATTATTTTGGCACAGTCTCAACCGTTTCCGTCTGTGTGTGCTACGAATACAGCAACTCTTTTCGTAGACGAAGTGATGAGGAAATGGCGTGCCCTTGATGATACGATTGTGATTATGAAATAAAATTTTTAATCAGCCAATAATTGCGACCTGGGGGGCTATGCTGCGCTTTTTGCACTCCTAGGAGACTAGGGAGAGGGAAGTGACGTCAACGACACAGCAAACGCAGATTGGGTGTTGATTTCCTTTTCTTCTGTCAACATCCAATCTGCATTTGCTATGTCGTTGACGTCACTTCCCTCTTCCAAGTCTCCTGGGAGTGCAAACAGCGGAACATAGCACCCCTGTCCGGTCGCCTGGAACCCCGACAACTATCGTTCTCTGGAAAGTTCATTCTAATATTTACACGTTTTGTGGAGTTCATCGAGCGAATAAGAATGTTCCAACAATGAGCTAAACCTACACGAGTTCCCGAATCTAACACGGCGCTTTTGAATTTTAGCGCCATAGATAGTTCTGCGAACAGTGTATACTTCTGTGCAAATATTCGTCTAACAGTTTTGCAACGTCGCAAAGCATCGGAATGATTCAGAATCACTGCGGAGTCGATACTCGGGAAAATAAGACGGGCACTTGGGAGAAACGGACCGTGGCATTTGAGACAGGGGCACAACCGGGGGACAAACGTGCTACAATCGCATACCCTTCCAAGGTCATCGCTTGGGCGACCGCGCGCGCGCCCAAGAAACCTTTCTTTTTTTCTTTTTAGGGGTGGTGGGGGGAGGGGAGGGGAGTGGTGTAGGCGCTGATTGTCTTCCTCCTTTGTGGCTTTTGACAGACGCACAACGAGACTGGCAGAACAGGCGCATGATTCATTTCTTTCGATGGAGGCGTTCTGTCTGTGTATGCGAACATGATTTTTTTCCCCTTTTAGTAGTTAGTTGTTCTTGCCTTGACTCGGGTCCCAGTGGGTGCGTTGTCGTTGTATGCCCACTATTTTTTTTTTTTTTTTAGTTTATGGTAGTTTTTGCGCTGATGGGGTATCAAGGGAGACAAAAAGAAAAAAAAAAAATGAAATAGCGCCTCGACAAAAAAAAAGTTGTTGCGATCAGGAACGTTTTCAAAGTGATTTTAGGAGCCTGCAGTGTTACCACAGGTGCAGGATTGAGAGCGTAACCCACGCACTTGAAGAGAAGGGGAAGCTCTCGTCTTATTGGAACTCTTTTTTATGGGTTTCCACGTCGCGATTGTCCTTCAAAATCAACTGTCATTTATTTCTCGCTCGTGGCTTCCAAGTACTGGAAGCCACGACTCGAGCCACAATAGTTTTGCGAAATCAAGGTTTCGCTGAAATGGATAACTCTCACGTACAGTTCGACGCGCAATACCTTTGCCGTATTGACTCGCGAGAGATGCCCCCAACACGGCTGAGTATGGCGGTGCTCCAGACCTAACATCTAAATTTTGTTGCCTTACCTGTTACTATTTCGCTCCCATTTGGAGCCATATCAAAATGAAAGCGCATGATGAAATAAAAATGACACTCGTTTTCCGCTCGATGGAAATTTCACGCCAGCTCGCTGTCTTTGCTGGCATCTTGGGCGTTTCCCAGCAATGCGAAAAATTAAAAAAAAAAAACAAAAAAAACACGTACGATGGCATTTTTTGCACACTCATTACTTCTATAACACTGAGCCACCTCGTATCCTTTTGTTTTTCTTTCATGGTACTAATTTCTTTCTGCGCATTACGGCTGTTACGACGCTAAGTCTGTCTGCCCTTCGAATTTGAACTTAGGCTCAGATCAGGGACGAACCAGTTTAAGGCAGGAAAATATAATTAACACTGTAGCAAAGTAAATCTATCATATCGATCGGAAATACAATTTGGCACATTCCATCTGAACACATATTGTGCACAGCGAATGCAATAGCGAGTCAGCGTGCAAAACGCCGCCACACTGAGCTACAATAACATCTCAGCGATTTTTGCATAGCACCGAGCACGGAAAAGAAAAAACAGTTATTCATTCACATAAACGAAGCAAATTTATTTAAAGCCCGAACACTCCGTACGTCCAATCTAGCTAAGGTTATCAATAGACTCGACCATGTCATTTGTCGAAACAGATAAAAGACGTTGGCAAAAATGATTAGACTGAATAAGTGAATCTAACGCACGTATTTTACCAACCGACGGTCGCGCGCCTTCAATACCCTTTCCAATTGTCATTGCGCACCTTGGACACACTTTGGGGAGCAATGCATATTTACATCGCCGCCCGAGGTCTCCATTGAACGTGTAGTGGTGACCCAAATAAAATGCTAACCTGACTCTCAATCGCTCACCGCAAAGGACGATTTCGAACAGGCGGTACTGTAGGTCACTTGAGATAAAAAAAAAAGAAGAAAAAAAAGCTATAGAAACGAGCGTCGTAAAAAAGGGAACCGCCATTTTTATTCCTACCTCCGAACAGAAACGAGCGCCACCCAGTGCATCACACAGCGCAGAGGCCGGACTCGGCCACCGCGCGTACATACCAAGCGCGCGCGAGGGAGGGAGAAACTTCCTCCGCCGGGAGAACACGGCACATTTCGGGATCTATTTCACGCAGAGGATAACGCGGGCCTTTTCACACCTCGATACTGGCGCCATCTAGAAGTTGCGCGTTCAACCACGTTTCGAGCCGCGCGCCATCTGGTGGCTGAAACGGACGAATAAATAGAGGTACCGCGCCCTCTTAAGCCCTAAAATTAAGATTTTACTTAAATCGAATTGTCCTGAAGCTAAAATACCAGACGCGTTTCTCATGTAGACTGTCGCTCTTCACAAGTTCCACATTTTCTGCTACAAGTGCTGCATCTACCACTGGACAGACGTTCAAATCCTTGCTTTTACCACTGTTTTCCTCTGTTGTCAGAGGGTCCAGCTGGGGGGGGGGGGGGGGTTTGGAGGCTGAGGAAGCTTTTGGAGACCTGCAGCAGTGTCTCTTAGTTGGAAATGACAATTCAGACCAAACGGTGTATATTCCGAATACCCAAGGCTGGAATAAAAATGTCAAGAAGAAGTATAAACATTCCAAATTACGGCGCTATTGCTGTGCATATTTTGGGCAGTTCAATACCTATGATACAGGCAACTGGGGCGAACTCGGCCGTTTTTGCTGCTACCATACAAACAAACTAATTTCCAGTAATTGTGCAACTTATAATAAATATGCCTGTATACGTTTATAAACTACATAATCAATTCACACAGAAGCTACATTTATGTAAAACCACCCTGTTCCACGAGCACTTCAAAGATAATCAGACACAGGGCCTTTAAGACATCTGAAACCAGCGCATGCAGAGTGGCAGCCCAAAGTCGGGGTCGCGAGCTAATTTTCCGACCGCCCAAAGGCCCATGATATAAATGCCACTTCAAATGCCTTGAAGCGGGATGTAATATTTTCATAAATGATGAACATGCAAGGAACAGAATTTCAGCGTCTGAAACACTTGCGCCACCGCTTCACCGATCCCTCGCAAAATTGCCTTGTGTAGTGTGGACGGACGAAGAGGTTCATCAACGGAATTGCCTCCGCCGATAGCTTTCGGGATTTGTAACCCAATTTTAATAGTAAAAGGGACAAGCAGGCTTATAAAATGTACGGAAGCGCGTCAATATCAGCCTAACTCAACGTCTTGTATACCGGGTAAACGAAGTCGAGCTCCTCGAAGAGCCTGGGGCACACAACGCCAAACCAGGAAACCGGTGCTGGGAAGCGAGCCGATGCGAGATTGCGGAGCGGAGTCGTCCCCCTAACGTCACGGTACGCCTCACCCAATCAGGGCGCGGCGACCCTAGCGACGCTTGTATTCCCTCTGGGGGCTAATAGAGCGGCGCTCGTCAGCCTGCTGCCGTGACATCACTGAAGGCGTGTGCTGGCCTTCTCCTCTAGGTGGTGTTGGGTCAGCTTTCTGTGCCAATCCGAAGAGAGGAGGAAAGCGCGTGTACAGCGATCGGTGCACCCTCTCCCCTAGCACTGACTGCAACAAAAACAACAACAAAAAAAAACTAATCGCAAGTTATTTTTTTTATGGAAGGGTGGGAGGTGTTCCGGGTGTCCTGCGCCTTGACCTCGCCTTCTCCCTCCTCTCTGGTCAGCTCTGTCATATGACCCGGGAGAGGAGGGCACGCTACACGCTGTTTTAAGAAAAGCCACCGACATCCCGCCATGGACGCGTTGGCAGCCGCTTTTGTTTTAGAGCGCAGCTCTTAGGGGCCCGTTTCCGGCTTGAGCGGCGTCGCCGTCGGCGTCGGCGTCGCCGTCGGCGTCGCCGTCGCCGTCGGCGTCGGCGTCGGCGTCGGCGTAACCGCGCGGTGCATCATGGGAAATGTCCCATAATGCACTGCGCGAGCCCCCCACCAAGGTCACGTGACCTCGTGGGGGGTCACGTGACCCCCCGAAGTCACGTGACTCCCCTGAGGTCACGTGGCCCCCTCCTCGAGGTCACGTGACCCCCGCCGATGTCGCGTGACCCCCCGATGACGTCATCGTCACTGATGACGTCACCGGCATCCACATCGTCATCGTCATCATCACTGATGACGTCACCGGCATCCACATCGTCATCGTCATCATCACTGATGACGTCACCGGCATCCACATCGTCATCGTCATCACTGATGACGTCACCGGCATCCGCATCGTCATCGTCATCATCACTGATGACGTCACCGGCATCCACATCGTCATCGTCATCATCACTGATGACGTCACCGGCATCCACATCGTCATCGTCATCACTGATGACGTCACCGGCATCCGCATCGTCATCGTCATCATCACTGATGACGTCACCGGCATCCACATCGTCATCGTCATCATCAGTGATGACGTCACCGGCATCCACATCGTCATCGTCATCATCACTGATGACGTCACCGGCATCCACATCGTCATCGTCATCATAACTGATGACGTCACCGACATCCGCATTGTCATCGTCATCATCACTGATGACGTCATCAGTGACGTCACTGATGTCGTCACCGGCATCCGCATCGTCATCGTCATCATCACTGATGACGTCATCAGCGACGTCACTGATGACGTCACCGACATTCGCATCGTCATCGTCATCATCACTGGTGAAGTCATCAGTGACGTCACTAATGACGTCATCGGTACCCGCATCGTCATCGTCACTGATGACGTCATCAGTGACGTCAGTGATGACATCATCGGCATTGGGGGTCACGTGACCCCCAAGGTAACGTGACCCCCCCCTGGTTAGTTTAACCCCCCCCCCAGTGCCCTTCCCTCCTCCTCCTCAAGAGCTGCGCTCTAATTCGGCGTTACAGGGAGTTGTAAGCGGCTTTCATTTTTTTTGTCTGATTGTTGTCCTGTGCAGTTCGAAATTCGTTCGTCCTACCTGCTTCGATCTGCCGCCTTTCCCTGCGGTCTTATTAGGATGTCTCTCGACAACGTATTGGATGCGCACCGAAGCTATCAGCGTTCGAAAAGTCCTACGGGTATATTGGTAACAAGCGATTCTTCAAAGAAGTCAGGAATTCTTGCTGTTTGGTTATGTTCGGCAAATGACAGCTTGTGCCCCGCTTCGTGTTGAAACTTCAATGATTCTTCCTTCTCGTGTTTGTGTGGTTGCCCTGCTTTGACCGTGCGACATATATTTTGGATTACATATTTCAAGTCCGCTATTATTACTGTAAGTGCACTGGAACCTACTTGCTGGCAACGATTCACCGTTCTTCTACGCGTACTCTTCCAGATTATCTATAGAATTATGCAGCGTCTAATCTCGGGGCAGTTGGGAGAATAATTTCCCCCTTAGTCTGCCATTATAGTCTGAAATTACCTCGGCTGTACAAAAGCTTAGAGTGCCTCTTCACATTTCACAGATCGCTTGCACGTTTGTTCTTTTCTACGGAATAAATTGTAATTAACTTCTAGGCTAATGGAAAACGATATTTTGTGTCTGTTTTCCTGCCCATTTGCAAGCACCTGCGCGAGCACGATTTTTCCTACGTGTTTCCTACATGTTAGAAACAGGTCTATGAGTTTCGGGACGTCTTAAATAAGTTTAAGATAACCAACCTTACAGATGATACCCAGTTAGGGTTAGCGAATTGCCTATCCGAATGGCGCGTTCAAATGTGTGGTCACGGCTGGTCAAACGGGTATTGTTTCAAACGGGTACACGTATCCCACAATCACAATTGATCCAAACGAATCGACAGGTTTCCCACCCATTTAATTCAAACGGCTGGACCGATTTCCCATCAAACTAAATTTCAAATGTTTTCTTCTTTTTTTTTTCTTTTTTTTTCAGTGGGGCAAGCCGTATTACGAACGATAGAACTTTGGACGCTCGTCAAACTGTGAACTGTGACTCGTGATCTTGCTGTGCTCTTGTTGTGGATTCGTGTTTTCGGCTTGTGCTGCATCGGGACGATGCGCTTTTAAAGGGGGGGGGGGGGGGGGGGGGTAATGCCGCTCGTAGGGCCGAGAAAGCAACGCTCGGTCACGGACTTCTAGAAGGTTCTCGTTTATTCTTGCTCCGCACATAGCTTGTATCATTTATTCCTCCTTTTGTTGTTCTAGAAAGTGCGTGTTCATTCTCGCCCCGAGCGGGCGACGCTCGAGCCTTCTTCGCCGAGTGTTCGAGATAGTGACGCACTCTAGATAAGAGGCTGCCCGCGACGTCATCGAATCAGTTTCACTCCAGCGTTCGTTCGACTCTGCCCTCACGCAGACTTCGACGCCCGCAACGTTCTGGTGTTATTTTCCGTTTCATTTTTATTTTTGAGCACAAGTTCGCCCGATAAAACGTTCAGTTTACTGAGTTGTTCGCCGCCTCTTTACTTGTCATTTGGGACAATATTACTTATCCCATTTCGTGCTAAAAATAAATAGAGTGCAAAAGGAACAGATAGTTTTTTTTTCTTTTTTTAAATAAGGCTCTGTTCCGAGCGGAGTCAATTTAAAACGGGTACTAAAAATAGTTGAAAAATAAATCATAGCCCAACACTTCAGTTGCAATAAGGCCTCCCTCCCATACCCGTTCTACACTTGATAGTCTAATTTGCCTGTACATATAATTTCTTCAAAATGCCAGCAAAAACCAGCATATCTGCTACATTAGCCAATCAACTGGCCAGAGCGACTGACGAACAATTCCTATATTTCGTTTCATCTGAAGTCGACGCTACAGCCGGCTCTACGAGCCAACAGGAGCAATCAGAGAGCATCTCCCTGTACGTGTTTGATCATCGGCTAAACCAATCGAGTGCAGTGAATGCCCATTTGATTCGCACTTTTTAGCATCTGTTTTCGATGTTGTAAGCGTACGAGCTTTCGATTGTGCTCAGACCTAACATGAAACAAATTTAATGGCGAGTATAGACGCCGTAAACTATATTCGTACAATTTTTTTTTATTTGATATTCCTGTATTTTAGGGCTAATCAATGTTATACATTTTTTTTTATATTTTGCTTTACGACAATACTTGCGCAGTTACGGTGTAATTTTGAGCGCAAATAACGCTTTGGGAAGAGATATAGCAGACTTTCGTTCATTGCGCATTTTGGCGCAAATGACGCAGCATTTCCATTACTACCCAGGCAGCACAGGGTGCTGGGCCAAAATTTGGCGTTTGTCTGGGAGTTTAGGGCCTTGAAAAGCCCGAAGAACCAAAGTAGAGCCAAACCTGACCGGGTATTTCGGCCCTAATTGGCCAAACAAATGCCAACTTAGGCTTCACTGCCTGGTAGTTCGGCTGTCATCTGGCATCTTTACCCCGCAGGGGGCACCTATGAAAGCAGGTGTTTGGTGAGTGGCGTCTCCACGGACCCCGAGACATGCGGGTTCGCCCGCCCACGTCTGGCTGTGCGTGGCGTTCTCGTGTCTGGGGAAAAGGGCATTGTGGTGGTTGAGCCGAGCCCGGGGTAGGTTTGGACCCTTCGGGGCCCCCCGACTGAGGCGGTACGCCACTTCGACCCCAGCTTCTCATAGACGCGAGTCCTGGTAAGGCCCGGCCAGGATAATTCTCTCTAGTCGCTTTTTTTTCTACTATCCCCTCTTATTTTTCACTTTTACCTTTCCTGTTTCTTTTGCTTCTCTCTCACTTATCTTACCCCTTTTTCTCCCTTCTTTGGCGGCAAGGGCTAACCTTGGGTGGCAATGGATCTCTGTCTTGACCCACACTTGGGTATAGTTTCCCGGCAGCACTGTTAGCGTAACGTCTTCAGCCAAGCCCTTCTTGTTATGGTGCGTTAACTAACCCCTTATTGGGCTCGGTGGTATGCAAAGCACCGCGGATTCTGAACACTCTTTGCCCTCCTATGGCGAACCACCCCTCCAAACCCCGTTCAGGGCACGCCTTTAAAAAGCGCTGCCTTGAACACAAAACCATTGAAAAAGAATCCAAGGAAGAAGCCTTTACAAAGCTTTATTGTCATTCATTCGCTGGATGAACAGAAATCAGTCGCAAAGCTCTCGCCCTTTGTTATAGCTAAAGTTCTTGAGCACCTTGTAGGGTTCTCCCATAAGGCTAAGAAGCTCCACTGTGGAGACCTTCTTGAAAAGGTAGAAACAAAAAAAAACAAAAAAAAGTGAAGCACTCTCTAAGATGACCAACATTGTTGACTTGAAAGTGTCACTGAGCCCACACCGTACACTTAACACCATTCGTGGTGTCCTCTCTGAAGATGACTTCCCTCATACCAGTGAGGATGAAATTCTTGAGGGCCTCGAAGGCTCTGGTGTCGTCGCCGTCAAAAGAATAATGTTTTAAAAGAATGGTGAAGAAATTCCTCCAAGCATGTTATTTTGACTTTTGAGAGACACACTCTACCAGAGACAATTAAAGCAGGGTTCCTTAAGGCTCTGTTATACTCCGACGTAACGCGCGCACAGGCGAACGCTGGCCGAAGTCGGCTACGTCACGTCGGTCACGCCGCGCGCGTCAAAAATTCGACCTCTTTATACTCCGGCGGCCCTGGCGACTCCCGCGGCGCGCGTCGGTGGGTCGCCAGCGCGGCGCATGCGCAGAATCTGGCTACGAGGGCGCGCTTCCTGCGAGAGTGCGCCACTTCCGGTTCCTTTTCATTTCGAATAGCAGACGAGAATTCTCGCGCTTCTTGAGCGCCAAGTTCGAGCGATGGCGTGGACGTACCTTGCCCGACGAAAACTCGCGCTTGCACTGTTGGTGCACCGCCTGCGCCGCAAGCGTAGGTGGTAAATGTTTATAACCTACATCTTTGACAAGCGCACGGTCTCGTGTCGTGTCGTGTCGCACGGTCTCGTGTCGTCCTCACCTGTGTTCCTCGTGTCGTAGAAACACAGGTGAGGACGAATTCCCTCGATCAGCTTCTCGACCCCCGACCGAGTCCGATTCTTCGAACATGGCGCCGCACGAAGTGCTCCCGTCGTCTGCTATTGCTCGTATTCGCCGCGCTTCCCGTCCGAGGGCTGCCGGGAGCCAGCGCGTGATGCATCCTGGTCCGGCGTCGCCGGCGCGGCCGGCGCGGAATACGGCATGCTCCATTTTGGCGTCGAGGTGGTCAGGCTGCGTCGAACGCCGCCGGTCGCGTCGGTTACGCCACGACGCCGGAGTATAGAGCGTCGGGTTTTCGCCGACGTGACGTCGCTGTGACGCGCTCGCGCGCGCGCACGCGTTACGTCGGAGTATAAAGGCTCTGTTATACTCCGACGTAACGCGCGCGCAGGCGAACGCCGGCCGAAGTCGGCTACGTCACGTCAGTCACGCCGCGCGAGTCAAAAATTCGCCCTCTTTATACTCCGGCGGCCCTGGCGACTCCCGCGGCTGTGCGTCGGTGGGCCGCCAGCGTGGCGCATGCGCAGAATCTGACTACGAGGGCACGTTTCCTGCGAGAGTGCGCCACTTCCGGTTTCTTTTTTTTCCGAATAGCAGACGAAAATTCTGGCGCTTCTTGAGCGCCAAGTACGAGCGATGCCGTGGACGTACCTTGCACGACGAAAACTCGCGCTTGCACTGTTGGTGCACCGCCTGCGCCGCAAGCGTAGGTGGTAAATGTTTATACGCCACATCTTTGACAAGCGCACGGTCTACGGTACTCAAGCTTCCTCGTGTCGTAGAAACACAGGTGAGGACGAATTCCCTCGATCAGCTTCTCGACCCCCGACCGAGTCCGATTCTTCGAACATGGCGCCACACGAAGTGCTCCCGTCGTCTGCTATTGCTCGTATTCGCCGCGCTTCCCGCGCGAGGGCTGCCGAGAGCCAGCGCGTGATGCATCCTGGTCCGGCGTCGCCGGCGCGGCCGGCGCGGAATACGGCATGCTCCATTTTGGCGTCGAGGTGGTCAGGCTGCGTCGAACGCCGCCGGTCGCGCCGGTTACGCCACGACGCCGGAGTATAGAGCGTCGGGTTTTCGCCGACGTGACGTCGCTGTGACGCGCTCGCGCGCGCGCACGCGTTACGTCGGAGTATAACAGAGCCTTAACAGAGCCTTTAGTTGCCGCATCCGCCCTTACGTCCCCATCCAATAGCAGTGCTTCCGTTGTCAGCGTTTTGGCCACGGATCACGCTGCTGTTGCGGAAGGAAGACATGTGCAAAGTGTGGAAGTAAAGGCCACGTCGCCGACATTTGCGAGGCCGTGGCCCATTGCGCTAACTGCGGTGGACCACACCCCGCTTACTACCGGACCTGTCCTTTCTTTCAGCAAGAAAAAACTATTCTTTCCCTGAAAGTGAAAAAAAAATGTTGCATACGTGGAAGCAAAAAAGCGTATTTCCTTTTTGTCAAAGGGTAGTTATGCTGAGGCGGTGCGCAGGGGCCCTGCACCGCGCTCGGAGTCAAGGGCCACCCAGTTCTCTCCCGAGATCTAGGCGGCCGATCTTAGGGCCCCGGCTCCCCGACCGGGGCTGCAGCAGCTTCATCCAGCCCCGGGTGGTAGCACGCAGGCTTCCCCTCCATCCAAGGACAGGCCGGCAGCAGCCGTACCAAAGAAGCAGCATGGTATCCATGCAGCTGCTGTGAAAGGAGGTGTCAAGATGAGCTTGGGTGACCCCTCCCCCAGTTCGTCCACCACTCCTCCATCCGGTCGTGGCCGGAGTTTTCCCCCGCGCGTGCCAGGCCGGACCAGCTCTGTCATGCTCCATCCATCAGACACTTCTCAGGACATGGTGATACCAACTGATGCTGACAGTCAGTCTACTCCTGGGTCCGACCAGGATGGTTTGGAAAGGGAGACAGCTTCTCGTAAATCTAAAAAGAAGCAACCTGTAGTAGCGCCCAAGTGATGGCCCCCATACTCGCTGCATTGTGGTCACTTCTTCCACTTAGCTCGAGTTGGCTCTCTATAGTTTTATTTATTTGCTAGGTTTTATATCCTTACATTCACATATTTACACGCATTTTTAATAGATGGCGAAGTTGCATTTTATGCAATGGAACTGTCGCGGTAATTTAAGAAATATTGATGGTGTCAATCATTTTATGAATGAGCTTCGGCCCGTCGCTCTTAGCTTGCAAGAAACCCATCTCCACTCTAATTCTTTTAACATTTTAAGACGTCATCAGGTTTTTAGGAAAGATCGTTCCGCTTCTACTCCTTCTGGTGGCGTTACGGTAGTAGTGCAGAGTGGAGTCGCTTGCTCTCAAGTTCTACTCCGCACACCACTGGAGGCTGTTGCAGTGCATCTCCTCGTGGACCGCCTTGTAACGCTTGTTTCTTTATAGTTACCACCAAATGTTCTTTTGAATCTTCAAGAGCTGCAGGGACTTGAAGGACAGCTTCCTCAACCGTTTTTAATTTTGGGTGATTTTAACGCTCATCATCCCATGTGGCGTAGTACCCATTTTGACTCCTGTGGTGGTGTTATTGAACGTCTTTTGTTGTCTTCTGGGCTGTGTCTTTTTAACGGGAAAGAACCAACTTTTTTTAGTGCGGCACACAACTCATTCACATCAATTGATATTTCTATCGCTTCACCTTCATTACTTCCTTGCTTTTCATGGAAAGTTCTCCATAACCCTTTGGAAGTGATCATTATCCTATTGTTTTAGAAAGTACTGTTTCATTGCCTAATCTTTCAAAGCGTGCCCCTAGGTGGAAATTAGACAAGGCTGACTGGACGCTTTTTAATCTTCACTCAATTTTAGATCCTTCGAATTTTTCTTCTTTGTCAACCGAGAACGCTACACTTCACGTTACTGAGCAAATACTAAGGGCTGCTCAGCGCTCTATTCCATAAGTTTCTGGTAATGTGCCAAAAAATGTAAACCTTGGTGGAACAAGGAGTGTGCCACAACCCTGGCAGATCAAGACAGGGTCTGGGAAAGATTTCGTAAATATCCCACTTCTCACAACCTTGTGGACTTCAAGCGCCGAAAAGCCGAGGCGCTTTGGACTAGGAAGCGGGTAAAACGGAAGTTTTGGATGAAGTACCTGTCTTCTCTAACTAGTTTTGTCCCTGCCAAGGAGGCCTGGGACAGATATAGGAAAGTAAATGGGGATTATAGGTGCTTTTCCATCCCAACGTTTAATGCTCCTTGTTCGTCATTAAAAGACATAGCTAACATCCTTGGAGAACATTTTTATAATTCATCTAGCTCAGCCAACTACAGTGCTAACTTCGCGCAGTTTAAATCCCGTGCGGAGTAACAAAAGCTAATCGTAACTGGAAAAAAGGAAGCCTCTTATAATCGGCCATTTACGCGTTATGACCCTGAGATGGCCCTTAATGTAAAAAAGCTATCTGCTCCTGGGCCCGATGGGCTTCACTATGAATTGCTTCGTACCCTGTCCACGGAATCCTTTGAAAACCTTCTTTTTTTAATTCCTTTTAGGAAAAGGCTTGTATTTCTCAGACTTGGAAGCATGCACATATTATTCCCCTTCTAAAACCTAATAAAGATCCTTAACAGCCATCAAGTTACCACCCAATCGCACTGACGAGCTGCCTCGGGAAAACGTTTGAAAGGCTGATAAGCAGGCGACTGGTTTATGTAGTGCAACGACAGAGGGCCCTTGATAACAACCAGTGTGGATTCCGCCGAGGTCGTTCTACTCTCGATCACTTGGTACGCTTGGAAACTGTGATACGTGAGGCATTTGCAAACCTGCAGCACTATGTAGCAGTTTTTTTTTCGATTCGGAGAAGGCATATGATACAGCGTGGAGACATAGGATTCTTCAAGATCTGTATGCATGTAATATCCATGGCCGTATGCTGCAATGCATAAGGGAATATCTAACAAGCAGGACTTTTAAAGTTCGTCTTGGCTCCAACCTATCCGATTCCTACGTGCAAGAAAATGGAGTTCCTCAAGGGGGGGTCTTGAGCGTGACTTTATTTGTGCTAAAGTGAATTGAATTGCACGACTGCTACCTCCTTCTGTTTCATATTCTCTTTACGCTGATGGTATACAAATCTCGTCTTCCTCCTTGTAACCTTTCCAGCTGTGAGCGCCAATTGCAGATAGCCATAAACAAACTTTTCAAGTGTGCTGACGAGAACGGGTTTCGGTTCTCTGCATCGAAAACAGTCTGTGTGCCCTTTTGTTTGCGTCGTGGGCTGTCATTAGACCCATCACTGGAGCTAAATAGAAACCCTGTACCTGTCAGGAAAGAGCACAGATTTCTTGGTGTGTTATCTGATAAAAAGCTTAATTTTATTTCCCACCTGAAAGCTTTAAAACTAAATGTCTTCAGTCTATGAATCTTTTGAAAGTTCTATCTCACAAGTTATGGGGTTCCGACAGAAAATGTATTCTACGGTTGTACAATGCCCTTGTAAGATCTCGTCTTGACTATGGTGCGGTAGCGTATGGATCGGCCCATCCATTCTGCCCTTAGGATGTTAGACCCAGTTCACCACCTTGGGTTGAGAGTTGCAACTGGTGCTTTTTTGGACGTCTCCTGTCTCCAGTTTGTATGCAGAGGCCCATGAGCTATCACTGAACGAACGACGTACCTATCTTAGCCTAAAGTATCCTTTTAAGATTCTGGCTAACCCTCAACACCCGACTTACTCTTCCCTTACAAGGTCGAGGTTTCCTCGTCTCTTTAACAACAAGCCAAGCATTATGAAACCATTACGCTGCCGCATTGAAGAAGTTTGCACTTCACTGCATCTTTCATTGGACCAGGTCAGCCTCATTCGAAATGTCGACGACCGTATTCCACCCTGGAAGACACTGCCAGTTGCCTGTGACTGGTCACTCACAAAATTTAGCCAACATGGCATTTCCCATGCTGTAATACTGCAAGAGTTTTGTGAAGTACAAATCAGGTATGATGGTTATCTACATGTTTATACAGATGGCGCCAAGACTTCATCTTTTGTTGGCTGCGCTGTGTATTCAGAAGGCTTCTCTAAAGTTAAGCGACTTCATTTGTTTGCCAGAATTTTTACTGCAGAAATCTATGCAGTATCAGTGGCAATAGACTACATTCTACATAAAAAAATAACTAGGGCTGTTCTTTTTGTTGATTCTCAGAGTGTGATTGTTGCAGTTTGCTCTGTTAAAGACACTAAAACATGCGTGTAACACAAATTCAGAGTAAACTCGACACTGCTCTACATGACGGTCAAAGCATAATATCTTGCTGGGTTCCTAGTCACGTTCGCATAGAGGGCAACGAGAAGGCCCACAGGCTTGCAGCGTCTGTGGGAAACCTTGTCCGATCGTCTTCCTGTCTACCGTATCAGGATATAAAGCCTTTAGTAAAGTCATCACTTTTTCATTGTTGGCAGTTGGAATGGGACAGGGAGTGTGAAAACAAGCTCCACGTTACAAAGCCTGTTCTTGGAGCCTGGGAAAGCTCTTCATGCAAGAGTTGTCTTTATGAAACCTTGCTGTGCCGTTTGAGAATTGGGGATTCCTTTATTACTCATAAGTACCTGCTTTGGGGGGAAGATCCATCTATTTGTGGTCAATGTGGTGATACTCTTACAATCTTGCATATCTTGTGTGTCCTGTCCCGCTCTGGAGCCAAGCGTCATGATTATTTTCCCGAGTTGTTTCAACAACAGATCCCGTTTCATCCGGCCCTCCTGCTGGGGAAGAATCCCATAGTCCCTTCTAGCGGGGTAATACACTTTCTTACTAGCATTGGCATTTTATACCGAATATAGTTTTACCAAATCCTTGGTTGCACTTTGGTAAAACCCTCACCAAAGTATGCTGATTGTTACTATCGTGTGACGCAGATGGCCTCGTAGCTCTTGGCCATTAAACCCCCAGCATAATAACAAATCTGGCATCTTTAGGCCCGAATCGCCTAACGAATGCGAGAGTTAGGCATAGGGTCCAATAGTTCGGCTCATTTTTGGCATTTTTGGGCGAAAATTGCTAAACGAATGCCAAAGTTAGGCTTAACTTCTTGATAGTTTGGTTGTCTTCTGACACCTTTGGGCCAAAGTCGCCACAGATGTGCCAGGGTTATGCTTACTGTCTTATAGTTCCGCTGACATCTTGCATCGTTGGGCCCCAGTCGCCAAATAAGTGCCAAAGTTAGGCTTCGCTTCATGATAGTTTGGCTGTCATCTGGCAGCTACGGGCCAAAGGCGCCAAACAAGTGCTAGAACTGGGCTTACTGCCTTGTAGTTCAGTTGAGAGGTATTAGATGTACGTGGGTGGTCTGCAACTTAATTAAATAGAAATCAAGTCTTATTCGGCTTGCAACTTTTGATTTTATTTTCGGTGCTTCTCGAATTCTCCAGGCCAAAGGTAGGCGAATATATTTTCCCGTCTCAACCTTGCTTTGAAAATGTAGATTTCGTCGGATTGTTGTGTTCGCGCGCAAGTACACACGCCAGTATCTGGACGCGCAGTACGAATAGTTCGACGTTACAGAAACTGCTGCCGTCGAGCAAGCGCTGCGCGAGACTGATGTGCCCGCGTCTCCTCAACAGAATCATCATAGGCGGCGCAATGCAAAAGCGAGCGTAGCTCTCTGTGTGTCTTGCATTGCGTGTGTTCTGTAGTGGGTCCCTCATTCGAACGGAGAAACTGGGTCGGAGTCCTCGGAGCGCCTACTGAGCGGCAAAAATAAACGCGGCTCCTCAGCTGCTTCTACGCAATTTCCGCTTCCTCCCCTGTGCCACACTGTCTCCCAATGAAATGGAAGCAGACGACGCTGAGCACGGTCGCCTTTATTTGACAACGGCATTGAAGAGGTCTTGCGGAGGTCGTTAAAGAAAAAGCGAGCGACTGTACACATCAGCGCAGCTGTTCGAAGAGATCCAACGCGTTCGAGCCCTTCGAAGGGCGGTGCAAAGGCTGCTTCTGTTATAAAAAATGACAAAAACGTTGTCAGCACACGCAAAATATGAAGCTCAGGGAAACTCCGCCGCTGGTTGCGGCATTTTTATACGGCCATACGTTTGTTTTGCCCTTCGTTACGAACTTCCTATAAAATGTTTTCGTATACACACGGGAAGTTCGGCCGCGCTCGGCGATCAACGTTTTGTCGGCCGAAACGAGCGTCAGCCAACGTACACTCCGATTCAGCTACGCAGACAAAAAATTATTCGGGATCATGCTCTGCGTGAGTGTCCAACCGGCTATCAAAATGGCGTTCGTACTCTGCCTTGCTCTATTCAGCGCGGACAGGACTATCATCACTATTCACCGAGTTTCCGCGCAACGGCGATCAAGACACGGCGTCAGATGAAAGTTTACGTCATTTATTAGCAAATTCAGACCAAACAAAATACGGTCCAATACATTTTCCGAAAAGAGCCTTACCGGGAAAAGAAATTCGAACGCGTTATTCGTCTTACCTTGAGCACTTTTTATTAACAAAAACAATCAAACCGCACACCCGCGACCTAACTGACACAGCTTATCCCGTTTTTTTTTTTCTCTCTTTTAGCAGCGAACTTTCTCAGCGATCCGGAATTACCTCATGCTGCGCTCCTTACACTCCTCACTCACCGTCTTCGGAGACGGTGCATGAGAGCCTGACTCTGAAAACTCGAAGTAATGTACACCGGAAGTCGGCTTTTGCCGCCTAGTGAAAGGAGCGCTGACTCCTTGACTCCTGGCGCCGCTACTGAACGCGCCCATTGCGATTGATCATTGTCAAATCCTAGTGAAAACAAAAAACGAGAGCAACAGTGGCTCTGTGGCATTGCGCCTTCTTCACACTTGGGGAAACTAAGAAAGAAGTTTGGCGGGGACAATTTTTTTTTTTTTTAAAGTTAATTCGAAGCATTTTGAATCATCAACCCAGACACTCCTTTCCCTCAGAATCTTTCACTCCCCCCCCCCCCCCCCCCCCCCCCCACTCGCCTCCCCCCTAACCAAAGGTGATATTCCAAGTCTCGGGTAGGAGACATGAAATATCTGCACTTTCAGTGAAACATGAAAAGGGAGCTTAGCTAGTTCGTGCCGCTTCGACATCGCCTTTTTCTAAGCCTCCCCACCTGCTCCTGTGTCTTTGCGTAGCTCTCAGCGAGCGCGACGGGCGAATTAAGCAACTCAAAAGGGTGGAACGAAATGAGTGACCTCACTTCGTAGGACGCGTAGTACAACAACACCTGGACGAAAATTTGTAGCGTGACTCTCTCTGTCGCGCTGATGGGATCTCAGAGGTTTTTGTTTGCGCCGTTTGCCTAGCTATAGACGTTGACGGGCCACGTAGATCTGGTCTCCAAAATGTGCTCTTCAGTGTTCAGTTGCTTTCGTGCGTTGCAAACGCGGCCGCGCTTTTTGGTTCTAAACGGTAGGAATACTTTCGTGGTATTCTTGTGCTGTGTTTGTTGGACGCGCAACGATAAAAAAGTGCTCCTCGCCGACGACAAGACGTCGGTTGAATGTGCGGTACCTCGTTTCTCGACTGTGTTTTCGGGCTGCCTGAGTCGGATTATGCATCTATTAAGGCTTACATGATATCGCATTCATTAGTAAGCACACTGCAAGCATGCTTCAGCTAGTAGTTCTGCTTTCCTCTCAATCTTCGCTGTTTTTTGTGTATTGATTTATGAGTTTTGCTTGGCATGAAATTAGTGTTAGTCATATTTTATAATTTGCTTTTCATTTTGCAGAGAAGTATGACCTTTGTAAATATGTCGAGAATAAGTTGTGTGGATTGATAGTGATTTATTAAACTTCTCGGAGCGCTTACAAAAAGTTCGT